>NC_138983.1:110497205-111097205 GCF_964341445.2 Mesoplodon mirus | reverse complement strand
GTTGAGCTTCCTCTCTTCCCAATCTACCAGGCATGTTTCCTCATTTCGCCACTAGATGGCAGTTGCTTCCCAGAGCATTTGAGCTCCAAGGAAGTAAAATCTCCAAAGCTTATCCAAGGCTCTCATTCATGTTACAAATCAGGTCTAGAGCCACACCAAGTAACAGGATGTCTATCCTCTCAAGGAGAATTTGTTTCACTCAGTAACCAAGAAATTCAGAGCCCGTTCCTGAAATTCAACGGGGGAAGAGGTGATGGTCCAGAAGAGCAATTTATTACTCACGCACGCAGCTAACCTGGATTTGCTCCTGCCACAGGGCCTTTGCGCTTGGCTGTGCCATCTTCCTGGATCCTCTTCCCACAGGCATTTGTATAGCGTACCCCTTTCTGTATTTACTTACTAGCTCACAGCACCCATAACCTAAGTCCCAGGACAGCTGGGGCTGTGTTTTGTTCCTTACAGCATCCCCAACCTCAATAACTGTGCCTAGTACATACTAATAAACATTTGCCCAATAAATACCTGTCAAGAGAAGCTTAAATGAATACCTAAGTTCTCAAAAGTTGCTCATCCACTAGCTAAAATAACACTCTTTCTCTTTTCCTTAAGAAAGCAAATCCAGATGCCAGAGAAGGAGAGAGACTCTGTCTAACCAGCCGAGGACTGAATGTGGCCATGGTCCCCAACCCTCACCTGTGGAAATCACATCTCATCTCCTACATTGCTTGAGCCTCCGGTGACCATGGCAAGGCTAATAAACTGACCTGAGGTAATGGGGGAAAGACAGGGATGATCCTTTTCTTTCCTTATCAGTAACATGGCTTTTAATAGTCATTCTGGACAAAAAGCTATTGCCAAAACCCAACACTCCTTTCTTTTGTCTTTTATCCACACCTCTATTTTATAGGTGCCACAAACTCAAATAAATCTATTCTCTTCTTCCACAAACTGTCCCCGATAATGGCACCCCAGTCACAGGACTTCAGCTCATTGCTCTCCTTGGACACCACATGTAACTGTCACCCCCTAATAATCCTACCTCAAGCCTCTACACTCCTCTTTCCCATTCTTACTGCCATCACCCAGGGCCCTCGTTTCCCTGGGCTGTCACCAAAGTCTATTGGACAAAATGCACAGCTCTATGACCTGCTCAACACTTCTTATGGACCCTTTAAGATCAGCTTATTTCATCTCCTTTGTGAAGCCTTCTCTCTCCCTGCCTCTCTGAGTAGAATTGACCCTCTGTTCCATGTGTCTCCACTTGTTTCATGTAGATTTCTCTCATGGTGTCTATCCCTCTTTATTGCAATGTATTTTTACCAGCTCTTTCTCACTAGAGTAACATGAGGGCTGGGCCATATTTTATTCATTTGTTTGTTATTGCAGCAGATGAAGGAGCAAGGTAAAAACCCACCAGACCAAACAAATGAAGAGGAAATAGGCTGTCTACCTGAAAAAGAATTCAGAGCAATAATAGTACAGATTATACAAAATATTGGAAATTGAATGGAGAAAATACAAGAAACGTTTAACAATGACCTAGAAGAACTGAAGAGCAAAAAAAAAAAAAAAAAAACAAATGAGGAACAACACAATAAATGAAATTTAAAATTCTCTAGAAGAACTCAGTAGCAGGATAACTGAGACAGAAGAATGGATAAGTGACCTGGAAGATAAAATCGTGGAAATCACTACTGCAGAGCAGAATAAAGAAAAACGATTGAAGAGAATTGAGTACAGACTCACAGACGTCTGGGACAACATGAAAGACACCAAATTCGAATTATAGGAATAACAGAAGAAGAACAGGGAAAGAAAGGGACTGAGAAAATATTTGAAGAGATTATAGTGGAAAACCTCCCTACTATGGAAAGGAAATGATTAATCAAGTCCAGGATGGGTAGAGAGTCCCATACAGGATAAATCCAAGGAGAAACATGGCAAGACACATATTAATCAAGCTACCAAAAATTAAATACAAAGAAAATATATTAAAAGTAGCAAGGGAAAAACAACAAATAACATACAAGGGAATCCCCATAAGGTTAACAGCTTATCTTTCAGCAGAAGTTCTGCAAGTGAGAAGGGAGTGTCAGGACATATTTAGAGTGATGAAAGGGGAAAAGCTACAACCAAGACTACTTTACCCAGCAAGGATCTCCTTCAGATTCGACGGAGAAATTAAAACCTTTACAGACAAGCAAAGGCTAAGAGAATTCAGCACCACCAAACCAGCATTACAACAAATGCTAAAAGAGCTTCTCTAGGCAGGAAACACAAGACAAGGGAAAGGCCTACAATAACAATCTCAAAACAATGGAGAAAATGGTAATAGGAACATACATATCAATGATTACCTTACATTTAAATGGATTAAATGCTCCAACCAAAAGGCATAGACTGGCTGAAAGGATACAAAAACAAGACCTGTACATGTACTGTCTACAAGAGACCCACTTCAGACCTAGGGACACATACAGACTGAAAGTGAGAGGATGGAAAAAGATATTCCATGCAAATGGAAATGAAAAGAAAGCTGGAGTAGCAATTCTCATATCAGATAAAATAAACTTTAAAACAAACACTATTACAGGAGACAAACAAGGACACTACATAATGATTAAGGGATCAATCCAAGAAGAAGATATAACAATTGTAAATATTTATGCATCCAGTACAGAAGCACCTCAATACATAAGGCAAATGCTAACAGCCATAAAAGGGGAAATCGACAGTAACAAAATCATAATAGGGGACTTTAACACCTCACATTCACCAATGGACAGATCATCCAAACTGAAAATAAATAAGGAAACACAAGCCTTAAATGACACATTCGTCTTCAAGGAATTCATGGGAAAGACTCTGACAAGTACAGGTTTCTGGTAACTGACTATACTGCTGAACTGAATGAATAAGCATTTTCAGAGCTCTAATGGAAAACTGATGAATTCATAAAGGTGCTAACAAAAGATCAAGATTAAAAAAAATTAATTACATGGGACTGAGTGAACTGATGAGGATGATTATAATTTTTGTGACTTTCTGTTTGAATAAAAAACAAATCCCACGAGGACTCAGAGGCAAAACATATACAAATCAATTTTCACTGCAAAGTAAAGGAGCTGTTACAGTGGAGGATTACTGGACTGAATGTCAATATTATGACATAGTATGAGTGTGTTTCGTGTTTGGTATTTGCACTCATTGTCGTATTTTTTGTGTTCATCCATTTACAATGCTTGGTGTCAGTTTATTTATCTCTTGAAAAAATAAAATAAAGTGTGTGTGTTTGTGAAAAAAGAAATGACACATTAAACAAGATGGACTTAGTTGATATTTATTGGACATTCCATCCAAAAACAGCAGTATACACTTTCTTCTCAAGTGCTCATGGAACATTCTCCAGGATAGATCATATCTTGGGTCACAAATCAAGCCTGGTAAATTTAAGAGAATTGAAATCGTATCAAGTGTCTTTTCCGACCACAACACTAGGAAACTAGATATCCATTACAGGAAAAAGTCTGTCAAAAATACAAACACATGGAGGCTAAACAATACACTACTTAATAACCAAGAGATCACTGAAGAAATCAAAGAGGAAATCAAAAAATACCTAGAACCAAATGACAATGAAAACACGACCAACCAAAACCTACGGGATGCAGCAAAAGCAGTTCTAAGAGGGAAGGCTATAGCAGTACAATCCTCCCTCAAGAAACAAGAAACATTTCAAATAAACAACCTAACCTTACACTTAAAGCAATTAGAGGAAGTAGAACAAAGATAACCCAAAGTTAGCTGAAGAAATCATAAAGATCAGAGCAGGAATAAATGAGAAAGAAATGAAGGAAACGATAGCAAAGATCAACACAAGTAAAAGCTGGTTCTTTTAGAAGATAAAAAAAAATTGATAAACCACCACCCAGACTCATCAAGAAAAAAAAAGGGAGAAGACTCAAATCCATAGAATTAGAAATGAAATAGGAGAAGTAACAACTGACACTGCAGAAATGCAAAGGACCATGAGAGATTACTACAAGCAACTATATGCCAATACAATGGAAAACCTGGAAGAAATGGACAAATTCTGAGAAAAGTACAACCTTCCGAGACGGAACCAGGATGAAATAGAAAATATAAGCCGGCCAATCACAAGCATTGAAATTGAAACTGTGATTAAAAATCTTCCAACAAACAAAAGCCCAGGACCAGATGGCTTCACAGGCAAATTCTATCAAACATTCAGAAAAGAGCTAACACCTAGCCTTCTCAAACTCTTCCAAAATATAGCAGAGGGAAGAACACTCCCAAACTCATTCTACAAGGCCACCATCATCCTGATACCAAAACCAGACAAAGATGCCACAAAAAAAGAAAACTACAGGCCGATATCATTGATGAACATAGATGCAGAAATCCTCAACAAAATACTAGCAAACGGAATCCAAGAGCACATTAAAAGGATCATACACCATGATCAAGTGGGGTTTATCCCAGGAATGCAAGGGTTCTTCAATATATGCAAATCAATCCATGTGATACACCATACTAACTAACTGAAGGAGAAAAACCATACGATCATCTCAATAGATGCAGAAAAAGCTTTTGATTAAATTCAACACCCATTTATGAGAAAACCCTCCAGAAAGTAGGCATAGAGGGAACTCAACATAACACAGGCCATATATGACAAACCCACAGCCAACATCGTTCTCAATGTTGAAAAACTGAAACCATTTCCACTAAGATGAGGAACACGACAAGGTTGCCCACTCTCACGACTGTTACTCAACATAGTTTTGGAAGTTTTAGCCACAGCAGTCAGAGATGAAAAAGAAATAAAAGCAATACAAATCAGAAAAGAAGTAGTAAAAGTGTCAGGGTTTGCAGATGACATGATTCTATACCTAGAGAATCCTAAAGAAGGTACCAGAAAACTACTAGAGCTAATCAATGAATCTGGTAAAGTAGCAGGCTACAAAATTAATGCACAGAAATCTCTTGCATTCCTATACACTAACAACAGAAGATCAGAAAGAGAAATTAGGGGAACAATCCCATTTACCATTGCAACAAAAACACTAAAATACCTAAGAATAAACCTACCTAAGGAGACAAAAGACCTGTATGCAGAAAACTATAAGACACTGATGAAAGAAATTAAAGATGAAACAAACAGATGGAGAGATATGCCATGTTTGTGAATTGGAAGAATCAACATTGTGAAAATGACTATACTACCCAAAGCAATCTACAGATTCAATGTAATCCTTATCATACTACCAATGGCATTTTTCACAGGACTAGAACAAAACAATTCACAATTTGTATGGAAACACAAAAGACCCCGAATAGCCAAAGCAGGCTTGAGAATGAAAAATGGAGCTGGAGGAATCAGGCGCCTGGACTGCAGGCTGTACTACAAAGCTACAGTCATCACGGCAGTATGGTAGTGGCACAAAAACGGAAATATAGATCAATGGAACAGGATAGAAAGCCCAGAGATAAACCCACGCACATCTGGTCACCTTATCTTTGACAAAGGAGGCAAGAATATACAGTGGAGAAACGACAGCCTCTTCAATAAGTGGTGCTGGGAAAACTGGACAGCTACATGTAAAAGAATGAAATTAGAACACGCCCTAACACCATACACAAAAATAAACTCAAAATGGATTAAAGACCTAAATGTAAGGCCACACACTTTCAAACTCTTAGAGGAAAACACAGGCAGAACACTCTATGACATACATCACAGCAAGATCCTTTTTGACCCACCTCCTAGAGACATGGAAATAAAAACAAAAATAAACAAATGGGACCTCATGAAACTTAGAAGCTTTTGCATAGCAAAGGAAACCATAAACAAGATGGAAAGACAACCCTCAGAATGGGAGAAAATATTTGCCAATGTAGCAACTGACAAAGGATTAATCTCCAAAATCAAACTCAAAAAAAACCAACGACCCAATGCAAAAATGGGCAGAAGGCCTAAATAGACATTTCTCCAAAGATATACAGATTGCCAACAAACACATGAAAGCATGCTCAACATCACTAATCATAAGAGAAATGCAAATCAACACTACAATGAGGTACGACCTCACACCGGTCAGAATGGCCAGCATCAAAACACCTACAAACAATTAATGCTGGAGAGGGTGTGGAGAAAAGGGAACCCTCTTGCTCTCTTGGTGGGAATGTAAACTGATACAGCCACTATGGAGAACAGTATGGAGGTGCCTTAAGAAACTAAAAATAGAACTACGATATGACCCAGCAATCCCACTACTGGACATATACCCTGAGAAAACCATAATTCAAAAAGCGTCACGGGGCACTGTGACGTTCCCAGGGAGGAACGAAGCGTAAGCAGCGCAGGGCATTTTGGGAGGGGGATCGTTTCACACGGCTCCATTATACCGCTGCCCGCTGCCTCCATGGTTTCCCTTCCCTCCCCATTACCGCCTCCCGTCCCTAAGCCCCAACGGGAAGGCTGGGCCTAGGGTGGGGGAGGCCGGAGTGAAAGGAGGAAAGCGGAAAAGGGAGAAAGGGAAGAAGTGAGGAGGAAGGGTGAGTCGGGAAGGGTTAGTGGTAGAGGCTAACGTGCGAAGCGCGCAAGCCCAGCGGACGGACTGACGGACGCGCCTGTGCTTCTGCTGCCGCGGCTGCGGCGCCCGCCCGAGTCACGTCGGAGCAGCGGCGGCGGCGGCGGCGGCGGCGGCGGCGGAAACAAGAGGGGAGCAATGGCGGCCGACAGCCGAGAGGAGAAAGATATAGAACTTACTGTTCTAGATGCTATTGTGTCTGAAATACCAGAACAGGATGATGAACTCTATAATCCAGAGAGTGAACCAGATAAAAATGAGGAAGAGGGTTCAAAAAGAAAAAGGGACCGAATGGAATCTACTGACACAAAGCAACAAAAGCCTTCTGTTCTTTCAAGACAATTGATTTCTAAGCCACTGAGCTCATCAGTCAGCAATAACAAAAGAATGGTTAGTACAGACGGAAAGCCAGTCACAGAGTATAAAAATGAGGACTATCAAAGATCTGAAAGATACAAACGTCTAGAAGCTGATCGGAAGACTCGTTTGTCAAGTAGTGCCTCCAGAGAACCTTATAAGAGTCAACCTGAGAAAACATGTGTGCGGAAAAGGGATCCTGAAAGGAGGGTCAAATCCCTTACACCAGATGGCTCTGAGAGAATTGGGCTTGAAGTGGACAGACGTGCAAGCAGATCCAGCCAGTCTTCTAAGGAGGAAGTGAACTCTGAAGAACATGCCTCTGACCATGAGACTGGCAGCAGTGGTTCTTCGGATGAGCAAGGCAACAACACTGAGAATGAGGAGGAAGGGGTGCAAGATGTGGAGGAAGATGAAGAGGTGGATGACGATGGAAAGGAGGAAGAGGAGGAAGAAGAAGAGGAAGAGGAGGAGAAGGAGGAGGAGGAGGAAGAAAAAGAGGAAGAGGAGGAGGAGGAGGAAGAGGAGGAGGAGGAAGAAGAATATGAACAGGATGAGAGAGACCAGAAGGAAGAGGGAAATGATTATGACACCCGAAGGGAGGCTATCGACTCTCTTTCCTTCACGGATGGGCCTGTCAGATCTGGTTCAGGAACAGATGGATCAGAGGAGAAAAAGAAGGAAAGGAAGAGAGCTAGAGGCGTATCTCCTATTGTTTTTGATACAAGTGGAAGCTCTGCATCAGAGTCATATGCAGGTTCAGAAAAGAAGCACGTGAAATTACAATCTGCCGTTCATGTTGTCCGAAAAGATCAAACCAGTAAACTCAAATATGTCCTACAGGATGCGAGATTTTTTCTCATAGAGAGTAACAGCCATGAGAATGTGTCCCTTGCCAAAGCTAAGGGTGTATGGTCTACACTGCCAGTAAATGAGAAGAAATTAAATGCTGCATTCAGATCTGCAAGGAGTGCTATCTTAATATTTTCTGTGAGAGACAGTGGAAAATTTCAAGGATTTGCAAGACTTTCTTCAGAATCACACCATGGAGGATCTCCTATACATTGGGTACTTCCAGCAGGAATGAACGCTAAAATGCTGGGAGGTGTCTTTAAAATTGACTGGATTTGCAGGCGTGGACTACCCTTCACTAAGTCGGCTCATCTCACCAATCCTTGGAATGGACATAAGCCAGTAAACATCGCACGTGATGGACAGGAAATTGAACTTGAATGTGGAAAGCAGCTTTGTCTTCTATTTCCCCCTGATGAAAGTATTGACTTGCATCAGGTCGTTCATAAAATGCCTCACAAGAGAAGAATGCATTCTCAGCCCCAGTCAAGAGATCGTCCATCCCGTCGAGAACCAGTCCGGGATGTGGGAAGGCGTCGACCAGAAGATTATGATATTCATAACAGCAGAAAGAAAGCAAGGATTGACTATGCCCCTGAGTTTCATCAGACACCAGGGTATTTAAAGGATCCACGATACCAGGAAGTAGATAGACGGTTTTCAGGAGTTCCCCGAGATGTGTTTTTAAATGGGTCCTACAATGATTATTTGAGGGAATTTCATAACCTGGGACCACCAGCACCTCGGCGAGGAATGACTCCTTATCCTGGAATGGAACGACCTCCACACCATCAGCACCATGCTCCACCTCCTCAAGCTCATCCCCCCTACTCAGGACATCACCCAGTACCACATGAAGCAAGATACAGAGATAAACGACTACATGATTATGATATGAGGGTGGATGATTTCCTTCGTCGAACACAAGCTGTTGTCACCGGTTGGAGAAGTAGACCTCGTGAAAGAGATCGGGAGCGACAGCGAGATCGCCCTAGAGATAACAGAAGAGACAGAGAACGAGATAGAGGACGTGATAGAGAACGAGAAAGAGAGCGATTATGTGATCGAGACAGAGACCGAGGGGAGAGAGGTCGATATAGAAGATAATGTGCTTTTGGAAGCACCGATTCTTTAAAAATAAAAAGAATCTTGTATTTTTCTTGTTGTGTGTGTTTACAAGTAGTAAAACTATTTTCAACTGTCTACTTGAAGTTCATTGTGTAGAAGGATTTATTATGACCCGCTTTGTTCCAAGCATGCAGTATAATAAGAACTGGAAAAACTCAAATCCTCCAAAAAATGCACAGTTGACAATTTGAGTTGAGGCTTTTATTGTGGCAGAATGGAACAGCCCAAGAATGTAGATATTGATTCAGTCTCCATAAATGTTCATCTACATATAATATGTTCATCCTAGAGTTTTTTGTTTGTTTGCTTGCTTTCTTTTGCATCTTGATGGATGACTGGCACAATATTTTGCTTTGATGTATTTCTAAATGTAGGTGCACACGGTTCAGTAAAAATAATGCTGCTATCAAGTATGCAAATGTTGAAATATGATGGTTTGACTGTAAGGCAGTGCTGTAGCAGCCTCTTGGTTTCTCCTTTTCCTTTTTTTAATCTTAACAAAAGTCACTTTTTATGTTTCTTCCATCTTCAATGATGAGAGCAATATTAAGACGTTGCTATCTAATTTTTAGTCTTTTTAGATAAAAAAATTCCTCTGTTCAGTAGCATGGTTGATGCTATTGTTTAGCCTTCCCCTCCAAACTGTATACATTGGCTTGGAATGTTCACAACTTGCATGTGTGGCAGCGGAAGATAATTCCCATATTCTACATTGCTACTGTTTTGTATAAAATAAATTGGTAAAGATTGACAAAAAAAAAAAAAAAAAAGAGTCACGTACCACAATAACCATTGCAGCACTATTTACAATAGCCGGGACATGGAAACAATCTAAGTGTCGATAGACACATGAATGGATAAAGAAGATGTGACACATATGTACAATGAAATATTACTCAGCCATAAAAAGAAATGAAATTGAGTTATCTGTAGTGAGGTGGATGGACCTGGAGACTGTCATACATAGTGAAGTAAGTCAGAAAGAGAAAAACAAATACCGTATGCTAACACATAAAAATGGCATCTTAAAAAAAAAAAAGGTTCTGATGTACATAGGTTCAGGACAGGAATAAAGAAGCCGAAGTAGAGAATGGACTTGAGGACACAGGGAGGGGGGAGGGTAAGCTAGGATGAAGTGAGAGAGTGGCATCGAAATATATACACTACCAAATGTATAATAGTTAGTGGGAAGCAGCCACATAGCACAGGGAGATCAGCTCAGTGTTTTGTGACCACCTAGAGGAGTGGGATAGGGAGGGATGGAGGAAGACGCAAGTGGGACGGGATACGGGGATACATGTATACATATAGCTGATTCACTTTGTTATACAGCAGAAAATAACACAACATTGTAAACAATTATACTCCAACAAAGAGGTTTAAAAAAATTTTTAAAGACCATAATGAGATATCACTACATCTATTAGGACAGCTAAAATGAAAAATAGTGACAATAACAAATGCTGGCATAATGGAGAATCTGATCTCTCATATATTGCTAGCGAGAATGTAAAATGGTACACTTGGGAAATCAGTTTGGCAGTTTTGTTAAATTAATGAAACATACATTTATACAACCCAACCATTTCACTCCTTGGTATTTACACCAAAGAAACAAATACCTATGTTCACACAAAACCAGGAAATGATCGTTATAGCAGCTTTAAAAACAACTTAATTGAAGTATAATTGACATATAACATCAGATCAGTTTCAGATGTACAACATAATTGTTTGATATTGGCATATGTTGCAAAATGATCTCCACAATATGTCTAGTTAACACCTTTCACCATACATGGATACATTTTTTTTCTTGTGATGATAACTTTGAATACCTACTCTCTTATCAACTTTCAAATATACAATATAGTTTCATTAACTAGAGTCAACATGCTATACGTTACATCCCTAGGACTTATTTTATAACTGAAAGTTTGTACCTTTTGACCCCCTTCACTCCTTTCATCCACTCCCCTCTCCCTTGCCTCTGGCAACAACTCATCTGTTCTCTGTATCTATGAGCTCAGTTTTTTTGTTTTGTTTTGTTTTAGATTCTACATATGAGTGCTAGAGCAGCTTTATTTGTAACAGCCAGAAACTGAAACAAACAAAATGTTCCTCAATAGGTGAATGGCTAAACAAACTGTAGTATACCCATATTATGAAATTAGCAGGAATTAATTAACTCAGCAATTAAAAGGAATGAACTATTAATACACAACAATTTGGATGGATCTCAAAAATACATTACGCTAACTAAAGAAAAGTGAATCTCAATGCCACACACTATAAGATGCCATGTACATCAGCAGTCCCCAACATTTTTGGCACCAGGGACCGGTTTCGTGGAAGACAACTTTTTCCACAGCCAGGGGTTGAGGGTGTGGTGGGATGGTTCAGGCAGTAATGCGAGCGATGGGGAGCAATGGGGAGCGATGCGAAGCGATGGGGAGCGATGGGGAGCGATGCGGAGCGGTGGGGAGCGATGGGGATCGATGGGGAGCGGTGGGGAGCGATTCGGAGCGATGGGGAGCGATTCGGAGCTATGGGGATCGATGGGGAGCGATGGGGGGCGGTGGGGAGTGGTGGGGAGCGATGAGGAGCGAGGGGGAGCGGTGGGGAGCGGTGGGGAGTGATGGGGAGTGATGGGGAGCAACGGGGAGCGATGGGGAGCGATCGGGAGTGATGGGGAGCGGCACATGAAGCTTCCCTTGCCCGCCGCTCACCTCCAGCTGTGTGGCCCGGTTTCTAACAGGCTGCAGACCAGTATCAGTCTGCGGCCTGGGGGTAGGGGACCCTTGATGTACATAATATTCTCCAAATGACAAAATTATAGAGATGGAAATCATACTAGTGGTTGCCAGGGTTATGGGATGGTGAGAGGTTGGGCGAAGGGGGCAGCTACAAGAGAGTAGCACAAGGGAGATCTTCGTGATGATGGACCAGTTCCCTATCTTGACGGCACTGGTTGCTAAATGAGTCATGTGACAAAATGACATAGAACAATATACAAACATTGCGCCAATGTCTATTTCCTCGCTTTGATACTGTACTATAATTGTGTAAGATGTAACCACTGGGGGAAACTGAGTGAAACGTCCATGGTCCTCTTTCTCTCTATAGTACAGAGTGAATCTATAGTCTATATTTAGTTTATGAATCTATAATCATTTTTAAATAAAAGGTTTAAAAAACAAATATTCATGTTAAATTTAACATTTAACATTTTATTTATGTGTTGCAAAAAAAGTCTTTAGGGCTTCCCTGGTGGCGCAGTGGTTGAGAGTCCGCCTGCCGATGCAGGGGACACGGGTTCGTGTCCAGGTCCGTGCCACGTGCCACGGAGCGGCTGGGCCCGTGTGCCATGGCCGCTGGGCTTGCACGTCCGGAGCCTGTGCTCTGCAACAGGAGAGGCCGCAACAGTGAGACCCGCGTACCGCAAAAAAAAAAAAAAAATCTTTAAGACACACTAAGTGAGATAAAAGCAAGGCTAAGAATGATGTATTAAAATGGTGTGCTCTTATTTATTTTTTCTTTTGGAAGGGCCATATATGCATATATAAATGCTTACATAGTCATAGAAATTTCCTAAGTGATAGTCAAGAAATTAATAACAGAGGCTGCCCCTGGGCAGGAGAGAGATTGGGGTAAGAGACACTTTGAAAAGTGAAAAGGGGCCGTATTAATAATTCTACAGTGACAACAGGCACTGACGGGACAAAAATGGGAAAATCAGAGTTTATGGTCACTGATAGTATGCACTCAACAAATGTCAATAATTGTTATTTTCTTTTTTCTTCCGTCTATTTTTATCTATTTTGTACAAGAAAATATTTATGGTAACAGGACTAAGTTCGTTTTATTAACCCTTCTTCTGAAAAAAAATTAAGTTAGTTTTAAAACGTTGTTAAGCCCCTCAAATATATGGTAGAACATCACTTAAAACACCTCTAATTTACTCAGCGGTCAACAATCCAAATGCCTAGTGGGCCAGTCAGGTAAGGTAGATGTGTGAATTGGGTCATGTGTAGTATTTAGGAAATGGCTGAGACTGTGACAAACTGGAAAGAACTCCAAGACAAAGCACTCAAATGCAAATGTTTATAAGACTCAGCCTGGGCCAGAAAAACACAGCAATGTCCTGCCAGTGCCCACTAGCGACCCCATCCATGTCTGCTCGCTAAGGCATCCTGTTCCACTGCAGACAAGTCTAATTCCTAGAAAGTTCTTTATGCTGAAGTGACATTTACCTGTGGTGATTTCTCCCTATTAATCCTAGTTCTGAGCATTTCCTTCATAGTGAGAATTGGGGACCTGGTTTCACAACAAGTTAATTGGACTTGTTGGCATCCAATTAAGATCTCGTTCCTTTACTAAGTGCTCAGAGCTGCCTACAGGTGGACAATGTAACTCAAGTTTGTCCTCACACAAACCAGGGTAAATGCAAACTCTGTCATTTAACAGATCTAATACATTGAAAAAGTGATTCAATCTTTACTTATCTTCCTATTCAAAATGAGGATAATAAAAACGGCCAATTTGCAGAGTTGCTGTGAAGATTAAATACGGAAACGTTAAAATGCCAAGTACATGTCAAAGAAAATGCCTCCTCCTGTCAGAAAACAATTGTGACAGAGGTTACTTTGGAGCTTATTGTTCAACTTACGTGGATTTTGTGAGAGTGGAAAATATGCAGATTTTCAGAGTAATTCCATAGCCAGCGATCCAAGGTTGAGCTTCCTCTCTTCCCAATCTACCAGGCATGTTTCCTCATTTCGCCACTAGATGGCAGTTGCTTCCCAGAGCATTTGAGCTCCAAGGAAGTAAAATCTCCAAAGCTTATCCAAGGCTCTCATTCATGTTACAAATCAGGTCTAGAGCCACACCAAGTAACAGGATGTCTATCCTCTCAAGGAGAATTTGTTTCACTCAGTAACCAAGAAATTCAGAGCCCGTTCCTGAAATTCAACGGGGGAAGAGGTGATGGTCCAGAAGAGCAATTTATTACTCACGCACGCAGCTAACCTGGATTTGCTCCTGCCACAGGGCCTTTGCGCTTGGCTGTGCCATCTTCCTGGATCCTCTTCCCACAGGCATTTGTATAGCGTACCCCTTTCTGTATTTACTTACTAGCTCACAGCACCCATAACCTAAGTCCCAGGACAGCTGGGGCTGTGTTTTGTTCCTTACAGCATCCCCAACCTCAATAACTGTGCCTAGTACATACTAATAAACATTTGCCCAATAAATACCTGTCAAGAGAAGCTTAAATGAATACCTAAGTTCTCAAAAGTTGCTCATCCACTAGCTAAAATAACACTCTTTCTCTTTTCCTTAAGAAAGCAAATCCAGATGCCAGAGAAGGAGAGAGACTCTGTCTAACCAGCCGAGGACTGAATGTGGCCATGGTCCCCAACCCTCACCTGTGGAAATCACATCTCATCTCCTACATTGCTTGAGCCTCCGGTGACCATGGCAAGGCTAATAAACTGACCTGAGGTAATGGGGGAAAGTCAGGGATGATCCTTTTCTTTCCTTATCAGTAACATGGCTTTTAATAGTCATTCTGGACAAAAAGCTATTGCCAAAACCCAATACTCCTTTCTTTTGTCTTTTATCCACACCTCTATTTTATAGGTGCCACAAACTCAAATAAATCTATTCTCTTCTTCCACAAACTGTCCCCGATAATGGCACCCCAGTCACAGGACTTCAGCTCATTGCTCTCCTTGGACACCACATGTAACTGTCACCCCCTAATAATCCTACCTCAAGCCTCTACACTCCTCTTTCCCATTCTTACTGCCATCACCCAGGGCCCTCGTTTCCCTGGGCTGTCACCAAAGTCTATTGGACAAAATGCACAGCTCTATGACCTGCTCAACACTTCTTATGGACCCTTTAAGATCAGCTTATTTCATCTCCTTTGTGAAGCCTTCTCTCTCCCTGCCTCTCTGAGTAGAATTGACCCTCTGTTCCATGTGTCTCCACTTGTTTCATGTAGATTTCTCTCATGGTGTCTATCCCTCTTTATTGCAATGTATTTTTACCAGCTCTTTCTCACTAGAGTAACATGAGGGCTGGGCCATATTTTATTCATTTGTTTGTTATTGCAGCAGATGAAGGAGCAAGGTAAAAACCCACCAGACCAAACAAATGAAGAGGAAATAGGCTGTCTACCTGAAAAAGAATTCAGAGCAATAATAGTACAGATTATACAAAATATTGGAAATTGAATGGAGAAAATACAAGAAACGTTTAACAATGACCTAGAAGAACTGAAGAGCAAAAAAAAAAAACAAAAACAAATGAGGAACAACACAATAAATGAAATTTAAAATTCTCTAGAAGAACTCAGTAGCAGGATAACTGAGACAGAAGAATGGATAAGTGACCTGGAAGATAAAATCGTGGAAATCACTACTGCAGAGCAGAATAAAGAAAAACGATTGAAGAGAATTGAGTACAGACTCACAGACGTCTGGGACAACATGAAAGACACCAAATTCGAATTATAGGAATAACAGAAGAAGAACAGGGAAAGAAAGGGACTGAGAAAATATTTGAAGAGATTATAGTGGAAAACCTCCCTACTATGGAAAGGAAATGATTAATCAAGTCCAGGATGGGTAGAGAGTCCCATACAGGATAAATCCAAGGAGAAACATGGCAAGACACATATTAATCAAGCTACCAAAAATTAAATACAAAGAAAATATATTAAAAGTAGCAAGGGAAAAACAACAAATAACATACAAGGGAATCCCCATAAGGTTAACAGCTTATCTTTCAGCAGAAGTTCTGCAAGTGAGAAGGGAGTGTCAGGACATATTTAGAGTGATGAAAGGGGAAAAGCTACAACCAAGACTACTTTACCCAGCAAGGATCTCCTTCAGGTTCGACGGAGAAATTAAAACCTTTACAGACAAGCAAAGGCTAAGAGAATTCAGCACCACCAAACCAGCATTACAACAAATGCTAAAAGAGCTTCTCTAGGCAGGAAACACAAGACAAGGGAAAGGCCTACAATAACAATCTCAAAACAATGGAGAAAATGGTAATAGGAACATACATATCAATGATTACCTTACATTTAAATGGATTAAATGCTCCAACCAAAAGGCATAGACTGGCTGAAAGGATACAAAAACAAGACCTGTACATGTACTGTCTACAAGAGACCCACTTCAGACCTAGGGACACATACAGACTGAAAGTGAGAGGATGGAAAAAGATATTCCATGCAAATGGAAATGAAAAGAAAGCTGGAGTAGCAATTCTCATATCAGATAAAATAAACTTTAAAACAAACACTATTACAGGAGACAAACAAGGACACTACATAATGATTAAGGGATCAATCCAAGAAGAAGATATAACAATTGTAAATATTTATGCATCGAGTACAGAAGCACCTCAATACATAAGGCAAATGCTAACAGCCATAAAAGGGGAAATCGACAGTAACAAAATCATAATAGGGGACTTTAACACCTCACATTCACCAATGGACAGATCATCCAAACTGAAAATAAATAAGGAAACACAAGCCTTAAATGACACATTCGTCTTCAAGGAATTCATGGGAAAGACTCTGACAAGTACAGGTTTCTGGTAACTGACTATACTGCTGAACTGAATGAATAAGCATTTTCAGAGCTCTAATGGAAAACTGATGAATTCATAAAGGTGCTAACAAAAGATCAAGATTAAAAAAAATTAATTACATGGGACTGAGTGAACTGATGAGGATGATTATAATTTTTGTGACTTTCTGTTTGAATAAAAAACAAATCCCACGAGGACTCAGAGGCAAAACATATACAAATCAATTTTCACTGCAAAGTAAAGGAGCTGTTACAGTGGAGGATTACTGGACTGAATGTCAATATTATGACATAGTATGAGTGTGTTTCGTGTTTGGTATTTGCACTCATTGTCGTATTTTTTGTGTTCATCCATTTACAATGCTTGGTGTCAGTTTATTTATCTCTTGAAAAAATAAAATAAAGTGTGTGTGTTTGTGAAAAAAGAAATGACACATTAAACAAGATGGACTTAGTTGATATTTATTGGACATTCCATCCAAAAACAGCAGTATACACTTTCTTCTCAAGTGCTCATGGAACATTCTCCAGGATAGATCATATCTTGGGTCACAAATCAAGCCTGGTAAATTTAAGAGAATTGAAATCGTATCAAGTGTCTTTTCCGACCACAACACTAGGAAACTAGATATCCATTACAGGAAAAAGTCTGTCAAAAATACAAACACATGGAGGCTAAACAATACACTACTTAATAACCAAGAGATCACTGAAGAAATCAAAGAGGAAATCAAAAAATACCTAGAACCAAATGACAATGAAAACACGACCAACCAAAACCTACGGGATGCAGCAAAAGCAGTTCTAAGAGGGAAGGCTATAGCAGTACAATCCTCCCTCAAGAAACAAGAAACATTTCAAATAAACAACCTAACCTTACACTTAAAGCAATTAGAGGAAGTAGAACAAAGATAACCCAAAGTTAGCTGAAGAAATCATAAAGATCAGAGCAGGAATAAATGAGAAAGAAATGAAGGAAACGATAGCAAAGATCAACACAAGTAAAAGCTGGTTCTTTTAGAAGATAAAAAAAAATTGATAAACCACCACCCAGACTCATCAAGAAAAAAAAAGGGAGAAGACTCAAATCCATAGAATTAGAAATGAAATAGGAGAAGTAACAACTGACACTGCAGAAATGCAAAGGACCATGAGAGATTACTACAAGCAACTATATGCCAATACAATGGAAAACCTGGAAGAAATGGACAAATTCTGAGAAAAGTACAACCTTCCGAGACGGAACCAGGATGAAATAGAAAATATAAGCCGGCCAATCACAAGCATTGAAATTGAAACTGTGATTAAAAATCTTCCAACGAACAAAAGCCCAGGACCAGATGGCTTCACAGGCAAATTCTATCAAACATTCAGAAAAGAGCTAACACCTAGCCTTCTCAAACTCTTCCAAAATATAGCAGAGGGAAGAACACTCCCAAACTCATTCTACAAGGCCACCATCATCCTGATACCAAAACCAGACAAAGATGCCACAAAAAAAGAAAACTACAGGCCGATATCATTGATGAACATAGATGCAGAAATCCTCAACAAAATACTAGCAAACGGAATCCAAGAGCACATTAAAAGGATCATACACCATGATCAAGTGGGGTTTATCCCAGGAATGCAAGGGTTCTTCAATATATGCAAATCAATCCATGTGATACACCATATTAACTAACTGAAGGAGAAAAACCATACGATCATCTCAATAGATGCAGAAAAAGCTTTTGATTAAATTCAACACCCATTTATGAGAAAACCCTCCAGAAAGTAGGCATAGAGGGAACTCAACATAACACAGGCCATATATGACAAACCCACAGCCAACATCGTTCTCAATGTTGAAAAACTGAAACCATTTCCACTAAGATGAGGAACACGGCAAGGTTGCCCACTCTCACGACTGTTACTCAACATAGTTTTGGAAGTTTTAGCCACAGCAGTCAGAGATGAAAAAGAAATAAAAGCAATACAAATCAGAAAAGAAGTAGTAAAAGTGTCAGGGTTTGCAGATGACATGATTCTATACCTAGAGAATCCTAAAGAAGGTACCAGAAAACTACTAGAGCTAATCAATGAATCTGGTAAAGTAGCAGGCTACAAAATTAATGCACAGAAATCTCTTGCATTCCTATACACTAACAACAGAAGATCAGAAAGAGAAATTAGGGGAACAATCCCATTTACCATTGCAACAAAAACACTAAAATACCTAAGAATAAACCTACCTAAGGAGACAAAAGACCTGTATGCAGAAAGCTATAAGACACTGATGAAAGAAATTAAAGATGAAACAAACAGATGGAGAGATATGCCATGTTTGTGAATTGGAAGAATCAACATTGTGAAAATGACTATACTACCCAAAGCAATCTACAGATTCAATGTAATCCTTATCATACTACCAATGGCATTTTTCACAGAACTAGAACAAAACAATTCACAATTTGTATGGAAACACAAAAGACCCCGAATAGCCAAAGCAGGCTTGAGAATGAAAAATGGAGCTGGAGGAATCAGGCGCCTGGACTGCAGGCTGTACTACAAAGCTACAGTCATCACGGCAGTATGGTAGTGGCACAAAAACAGAAATATAGATCAATGGAACAGGATAGAAAGCCCAGAGATAAACCCACGCACATCTGGTCACCTTATCTTTGACAAAGGAGGCAAGAATATACAGTGGAGAAACGACAGCCTCTTCAATAAGTGGTGCTGGGAAAACTGGACAGCTACATGTAAAAGAATGAAATTAGAACACGCCCTAACACCATACACAAAAATAAACTCAAAATGGATTAAAGACCTAAATGTAAGGCCACACACTTTCAAACTCTTAGAGGAAAACACAGGCAGAACACTCTATGACATACATCACAGCAAGATCCTTTTTGACCCACCTCCTAGAGACATGGAAATAAAAACAAAAATAAACAAATGGGACCTCATGAAACTTAGAAGCTTTTGCATAGCAAAGGAAACCATAAACAAGATGGAAAGACAACCCTCAGAATGGGAGAAAATATTTGCCAATGTAGCAACTGACAAAGGATTAATCTCCAAAATCAAACTCAAAAAAAACCAACGACCCAATGCAAAAATGGGCAGAAGGCCTAAATAGACATTTCTCCAAAGATATACAGATTGCCAACAAACACATGAAAGCATGCTCAACATCACTAATCATAAGAGAAATGCAAATCAACACTACAATGAGGTACGACCTCACACCGGTCAGAATGGCCAGCATCAAAACACCTACAAACAATTAATGCTGGAGAGGGTGTGGAGAAAAGGGAACCCTCTTGCTCTCTTGGTGGGAATGTAAACTGATACAGCCACTATGGAGAACAGTATGGAGGTGCCTTAAGAAACTAAAAATAGAACTACGATATGACCCAGCAATCCCACTACTGGACATATACCCTGAGAAAACCATAATTCAAAAAGCGTCACGGGGCACTGTGACGTTCCCAGGGAGGAACGAAGCGTAAGCAGCGCAGGGCATTTTGGGAGGGGGATCGTTTCACACGGCTCCATTATACCGCTGCCCGCTGCCTCCATGGTTTCCCTTCCCTCCCCATTACCGCCTCCCGTCCCTAAGCCCCAACGGGAAGGCTGGGCCTAGGGTGGGGGAGGCCGGAGTGAAAGGAGGAAAGCGGAAAAGGGAGAAAGGGAAGAAGTGAGGAGGAAGGGTGAGTCGGGAAGGGTTAGTGGTAGAGGCTAACGTGCGAAGCGCGCAAGCCCAGCGGACGGACTGACGGACGCGCCTGTGCTTCTGCTGCCGCGGCTGCGGCGCCCGCCCGAGTCACGTCGGAGCAGCGGCGGCGGCGGCGGCGGCGGCGGCGGCGGAAACAAGAGGGGAGCAATGGCGGCCGACAGCCGAGAGGAGAAAGATATAGAACTTACTGTTCTAGATGCTATTGTGTCTGAAATACCAGAACAGGATGATGAACTCTATAATCCAGAGAGTGAACCAGATAAAAATGAGGAAGAGGGTTCAAAAAGAAAAAGGGACCGAATGGAATCTACTGACACAAAGCAACAAAAGCCTTCTGTTCTTTCAAGACAATTGATTTCTAAGCCACTGAGCTCATCAGTCAGCAATAACAAAAGAATGGTTAGTACAGACGGAAAGCCAGTCACAGAGTATAAAAATGAGGACTATCAAAGATCTGAAAGATACAAACGTCTAGAAGCTGATCGGAAGACTCGTTTGTCAAGTAGTGCCTCCAGAGAACCTTATAAGAGTCAACCTGAGAAAACATGTGTGCGGAAAAGGGATCCTGAAAGGAGGGTCAAATCCCTTACACCAGATGGCTCTGAGAGAATTGGGCTTGAAGTGGACAGACGTGCAAGCAGATCCAGCCAGTCTTCTAAGGAGGAAGTGAACTCTGAAGAACATGCCTCTGACCATGAGACTGGCAGCAGTGGTTCTTCGGATGAGCAAGGCAACAACACTGAGAATGAGGAGGAAGGGGTGCAAGATGTGGAGGAAGATGAAGAGGTGGATGACGATGGAAAGGAGGAAGAGGAGGAAGAAGAAGAGGAAGAGGAGGAGAAGGAGGAGGAGGAGGAAGAAAAAGAGGAAGAGGAGGAGGAGGAGGAAGAGGAGGAGGAGGAAGAAGAATATGAACAGGATGAGAGAGACCAGAAGGAAGAGGGAAATGATTATGACACCCGAAGGGAGGCTATCGACTCTCTTTCCTTCACGGATGGGCCTGTCAGATCTGGTTCAGGAACAGATGGATCAGAGGAGAAAAAGAAGGAAAGGAAGAGAGCTAGAGGCGTATCTCCTATTGTTTTTGATACAAGTGGAAGCTCTGCATCAGAGTCATATGCAGGTTCAGAAAAGAAGCACGTGAAATTACAATCTGCCGTTCATGTTGTCCGAAAAGATCAAACCAGTAAACTCAAATATGTCCTACAGGATGCGAGATTTTTTCTCATAGAGAGTAACAGCCATGAGAATGTGTCCCTTGCCAAAGCTAAGGGTGTATGGTCTACACTGCCAGTAAATGAGAAGAAATTAAATGCTGCATTCAGATCTGCAAGGAGTGCTATCTTAATATTTTCTGTGAGAGACAGTGGAAAATTTCAAGGATTTGCAAGACTTTCTTCAGAATCACACCATGGAGGATCTCCTATACATTGGGTACTTCCAGCAGGAATGAACGCTAAAATGCTGGGAGGTGTCTTTAAAATTGACTGGATTTGCAGGCGTGGACTACCCTTCACTAAGTCGGCTCATCTCACCAATCCTTGGAATGGACATAAGCCAGTAAACATCGCACGTGATGGACAGGAAATTGAACTTGAATGTGGAAAGCAGCTTTGTCTTCTATTTCCCCCTGATGAAAGTATTGACTTGCATCAGGTCGTTCATAAAATGCCTCACAAGAGAAGAATGCATTCTCAGCCCCAGTCAAGAGATCGTCCATCCCGTCGAGAACCAGTCCGGGATGTGGGAAGGCGTCGACCAGAAGATTATGATATTCATAACAGCAGAAAGAAAGCAAGGATTGACTATGCCCCTGAGTTTCATCAGACACCAGGGTATTTAAAGGATCCACGATACCAGGAAGTAGATAGACGGTTTTCAGGAGTTCCCCGAGATGTGTTTTTAAATGGGTCCTACAATGATTATTTGAGGGAATTTCATAACCTGGGACCACCAGCACCTCGGCGAGGAATGACTCCTTATCCTGGAATGGAACGACCTCCACACCATCAGCACCATGCTCCACCTCCTCAAGCTCATCCCCCCTACTCAGGACATCACCCAGTACCACATGAAGCAAGATACAGAGATAAACGACTACATGATTATGATATGAGGGTGGATGATTTCCTTCGTCGAACACAAGCTGTTGTCACCGGTCGGAGAAGTAGACCTCGTGAAAGAGATCGGGAGCGACAGCGAGATCGCCCTAGAGATAACAGAAGAGACAGAGAACGAGATAGAGGACGTGATAGAGAACGAGAAAGAGAGCGATTATGTGATCGGGACAGAGACCGAGGGGAGAGAGGTCGATATAGAAGATAATGTGCTTTTGGAAGCACCGAGTCTTTAAAAATAAAAAGAATCTTGTATTTTTCTTGTTGTGTGTGTTTACAAGTAGTAAAACTATTTTCAACTGTCTACTTGAAGTTCATTGTGTAGAAGGATTTATTATGACCCGCTTTGTTCCAAGCATGCAGTATAATAAGAACTGGAAAAACTCAAATCCTCCAAAAAATGCACAGTTGACAATTTGAGTTGAGGCTTTTATTGTGGCAGAATGGAACAGCCCAAGAATGTAGATATTGATTCAGTCTCCATAAATGTTCATCTACATATAATATGTTCATCCTAGAGTTTTTTGTTTGTTTGCTTGCTTTCTTTTGCATCTTGATGGATGACTGGCACAATATTTTGCTTTGATGTATTTCTAAATGTAGGTGCACACGGTTCAGTAAAAATAATGCTGCTATCAAGTATGCAAATATTGAAATATGATGGTTTGACTGTAAGGCAGTGCTGTAGCAGCCTCTTGGTTTCTCCTTTTCCTTTTTTTAATCTTAACAAAAGTCACTTTTTATGTTTCTTCCATCTTCAATGATGAGAGCAATATTAAGACGTTGCTATCTAATTTTTAGTCTTTTTAGATAAAAAAATTCCTCTGTTCAGTAGCATGGTTGATGCTATTGTTTAGCCTTCCCCTCCAAACTGTATACATTGGCTTGGAATGTTCACAACTTGCATGTGTGGCAGCGGAAGATAATTCCCATATTCTACATTGCTACTGTTTTGTATAAAATAAATTGGTAAAGATTGACAAAAAAAAAAAAAAAAAAGAGTCACGTACCACAATAACCATTGCAGCACTATTTACAATAGCCGGGACATGGAAACAATCTAAGTGTCGATAGACACATGAATGGATAAAGAAGATGTGACACATATGTACAATGAAATATTACTCAGCCATAAAAAGAAATGAAATTGAGTTATCTGTAGTGAGGTGGATGGACCTTGAGACTGTCATACATAGTGAAGTAAGTCAGAAAGAGAAAAACAAATACCGTATGCTAACACATAAAAATGGCATCTTAAAAAAAAAAAAAAAGGTTCTGATGTACATAGGTTCAGGACAGGAATAAAGAAGCCGAAGTAGAGAATGGACTTGAGGACACAGGGAGGGGGGAGGGTAAGCTAGGATGAAGTGAGAGAGTGGCATCGAAATATATACACTACCAAATGTATAATAGTTAGTGGGAAGCAGCCACATAGCACAGGGAGATCAGCTCAGTGTTTTGTGACCACCTAGAGGAGTGGGATAGGGAGGGATGGAGGAAGACGCAAGTGGGACGGGATACGGGGATACATGTATACATATAGCTGATTCACTTTGTTATACAGCAGAAAATAACACAACATTGTAAACAATTATACTCCAACAAAGAGGTTTAAAAAAATTTTTAAAGACCATAATGAGATATCACTACATCTATTAGGACAGCTAAAATGAAAAATAGTGACAATAACAAATGCTGGCATAATGGAGAATCTGATCTCTCATATATTGCTAGCGAGAATGTAAAATGGTACACTTGGGAAATCAGTTTGGCAGTTTTGTTAAATTAATGAAACATACATTTATACAACCCAACCATTTCACTCCTTGGTATTTACACCAAAGAAACAAATACCTATGTTCACACAAAACCAGGAAATGATCGTTATAGCAGCTTTAAAAACAACTTAATTGAAGTATAATTGACATATAACATCAGATCAGTTTCAGATGTACAACATAATTGTTTGATATTGGCATATGTTGCAAAATGATCTCCACAATATGTCTAGTTAACACCTTTCACCATACATGGATACATTTTTTTTCTTGTGATGATAACTTTTAACACCTACTCTCTTATCAACTTTCAAATATACAATATAGTTTCATTAACTAGAGTCACCATGCTATACGTTACATCCCTAGGACTTATTTTATAACTGAAAGTTTGTACCTTTTGACCCCCTTCACTCCTTTCATCCACTCCCCACTCCCTTGCCTCTGGCAACAACTCATCTGTTCTCTGTATCTATGAGCTCAGTTTTTTTGTTTTGTTTTGTTTTAGGTTCTACATATGAGTGCTAGAGCAGCTTTATTTGTAACAGCCAGAAACTGAAACAAACAAAATGTTCCTCAATAGGTGAATGGCTAAACAAACTGTAGTATACCCATATTATGAAATTAGCAGGAATTAATTAACTCAGCAATTAAAAGGAATGAACTATTAATACACAACAATTTGGATGGATCTCAAAAATACATTATGCTAACTAAAGAAAAGTGAATCTCAATGCCACACACTATAAGATGCCATGTACATCAGCAGTCCCCAACATTTTTGGCACCAGGGACCGGTTTCGTGGAAGACAACTTTTTCCACAGCCAGGGGTTGAGGGTGTGGTGGGATGGTTCAGGCAGTAATGCGAGCGATGGGGAGCGATGGGGAGCAATGGGGAGCGGCACATGAAGCTTCCCTTGCCCGCCGCTCACCTCCAGCTGTGTGGCCCGGTTTCTAACAGGCTGCAGACCAGTATCAGTCTGCGGCCTGGGGGTAGGGGACCCTTGATGTACATAATATTCTCCAAATGACAAAATTATAGAGATGGAAATCATACTAGTGGTTGCCAGGGTTATGGGATGGTGAGAGGTTGGGCGAAGGGGGCAGCTACAAGAGAGTAGCACAAGGGAGATCTTCGTGATGATGGACCAGTTCCCTATCTTGACGGCACTGGTTGCTAAATGAGTCATGTGACAAAATGACATAGAACAATATACAAACATTGCGCCAATGTCTATTTCCTCGCTTTGATACTGTACTATAATTGTGTAAGATGTAACCACTGGGGGAAACTGAGTGAAACGTCCATGGTCCTCTTTCTCTCTATAGTACAGAGTGAATCTATAGTCTATATTTAGTTTATGAATCTATAATCATTTTTAAATAAAAGGTTTAAAAAACAAATATTCATGTTAAATTTAACATTTAACATTTTATTTATGTGTTGCAAAAAAAGTCTTTAGGGCTTCCCTGGTGGCGCAGTGGTTGAGAGTCCGCCTGCCGATGCAGGGGACACGGGTTCGTGTCCAGGTCCG
Source organism: Mesoplodon mirus (assembly GCF_964341445.2). NCBI lineage: Eukaryota > Metazoa > Chordata > Mammalia > Artiodactyla > Ziphiidae > Mesoplodon > Mesoplodon mirus. The sequence continues at coordinate 111,071,486 of NC_138983.1, read as the reverse complement.
TGCCACGTGCCACGGAGCGGCTGGGCCCGTGTGCCATGGCCGCTGGGCTTGCACGTCCGGAGCCTGTGCTCTGCAACAGGAGAGGCCGCAACAGTGAGACCCGCGTACCGCAAAAAAAAAAAAAAAAAATCTTTAAGACACACTAAGTGAGATAAAAGCAAGGCTAAGAATGATGTATTAAAATGGTGTGCTCTTATTTATTTTTTCTTTTGGAAGGGCCATATATGCATATATAAATGCTTACATAGTCATAGAAATTTCCTAAGTGATAGTCAAGAAATTAATAACAGAGGCTGCCCCTGGGCAGGAGAGAGATTGGGGTAAGAGACACTTTGAAAAGTGAAAAGGGGCCGTATTAATAATTCTACAGTGACAACAGGCACTGACGGGACAAAAATGGGAAAATCAGAGTTTATGGTCACTGATAGTATGCACTCAACAAATGTCAATAATTGTTATTTTCTTTTTTCTTCCGTCTATTTTTATCTATTTTGTACAAGAAAATATTTATGGTAACAGGACTAAGTTCGTTTTATTAACCCTTCTTCTGAAAAAAAATTAAGTTAGTTTTAAAACGTTGTTAAGCCCCTCAAATATATGGTAGAACATCACTTAAAACACCTCTAATTTACTCAGCGGTCAACAATCCAAATGCCTAGTGGGCCAGTCAGGTAAGGTAGATGTGTGAATTGGGTCATGTGTAGTATTTAGGAAATGGCTGAGACTGTGACAAACTGGAAAGAACTCCAAGACAAAGCACTCAAATGCAAATGTTTATAAGACTCAGCCTGGGCCAGAAAAACACAGCAATGTCCTGCCAGTGCCCACTAGCGACCCCATCCATGTCTGCTCGCTAAGGCATCCTGTTCCACTGCAGACAAGTCTAATTCCTAGAAAGTTCTTTATGCTGAAGTGACATTTACCTGTGGTGATTTCTCCCTATTAATCCTAGTTCTGAGCATTTCCTTCATAGTGAGAATTGGGGACCTGGTTTCACAACAAGTTAATTGGACTTGTTGGCATCCAATTAAGATCTCGTTCCTTTACTAAGTGCTCAGAGCTGCCTACAGGTGGACAATGTAACTCAAGTTTGTCCTCACACAAACCAGGGTAAATGCAAACTCTGTCATTTAACAGATCTAATACATTGAAAAAGTGATTCAATCTTTACTTATCTTCCTATTCAAAATGAGGATAATAAAAACGGCCAATTTGCAGAGTTGCTGTGAAGATTAAATACGGAAACGTTAAAATGCCAAGTACATGTCAAAGAAAATGCCTCCTCCTGTCAGAAAACAATTGTGACAGAGGTTACTTTGGAGCTTATTGTTCAACTTACGTGGATTTTGTGAGAGTGGAAAATATGCAGATTTTCAGAGTAATTCCATAGCCAGCGATCCAAGGTTGAGCTTCCTCTCTTCCCAATCTACCAGGCATGTTTCCTCATTTCGCCACTAGATGGCAGTTGCTTCCCAGAGCATTTGAGCTCCAAGGAAGTAAAATCTCCAAAGCTTATCCAAGGCTCTCATTCATGTTACAAATCAGGTCTAGAGCCACACCAAGTAACAGGATGTCTATCCTCTCAAGGAGAATTTGTTTCACTCAGTAACCAAGAAATTCAGAGCCCGTTCCTGAAATTCAACGGGGGAAGAGGTGATGGTCCAGAAGAGCAATTTATTACTCACGCACGCAGCTAACCTGGATTTGCTCCCGCCACAGGGCCTTTGCGCTTGGCTGTGCCATCTTCCTGGATCCTCTTCCCACAGGCATTTGTATAGCGTACCCCTTTCTGTATTTACTTACTAGCTCACAGCACCCATAACCTAAGTCCCAGGACAGCTGGGGCTGTGTTTTGTTCCTTACAGCATCCCCAACCTCAATAACTGTGCCTAGTACATACTAATAAACATTTGCCCAATAAATACCTGTCAAGAGAAGCTTAAATGAATACCTAAGTTCTCAAAAGTTGCTCATCCACTAGCTAAAATAACACTCTTTCTCTTTTCCTTAAGAAAGCAAATCCAGATGCCAGAGAAGGAGAGAGACTCTGTCTAACCAGCCGAGGACTGAATGTGGCCATGGTCCCCAACCCTCACCTGTGGAAATCACATCTCATCTCCTACATTGCTTGAGCCTCCGGTGACCATGGCAAGGCTAATAAACTGACCTGAGGTAATGGGGGAAAGTCAGGGATGATCCTTTTCTTTCCTTATCAGTAACATGGCTTTTAATAGTCATTCTGGACAAAAAGCTATTGCCAAAACCCAATACTCCTTTCTTTTGTCTTTTATCCACACCTCTATTTTATAGGTGCCACAAACTCAAATAAATCTATTCTCTTCTTCCACAAACTGTCCCCGATAATGGCACCCCAGTCACAGGACTTCAGCTCATTGCTCTCCTTGGACACCACATGTAACTGTCACCCCCTAATAATCCTACCTCAAGCCTCTACACTCCTCTTTCCCATTCTTACTGCCATCACCCAGGGCCCTCGTTTCCCTGGGCTGTCACCAAAGTCTATTGGACAAAATGCACAGCTCTATGACCTGCTCAACACTTCTTATGGACCCTTTAAGATCAGCTTATTTCATCTCCTTTGTGAAGCCTTCTCTCTCCCTGCCTCTCTGAGTAGAATTGACCCTCTGTTCCATGTGTCTCCACTTGTTTCATGTAGATTTCTCTCATGGTGTCTATCCCTCTTTATTGCAATGTATTTTTACCAGCTCTTTCTCACTAGAGTAACATGAGGGCTGGGCCATATTTTATTCATTTGTTTGTTATTGCAGCAGATGAAGGAGCAAGGTAAAAACCCACCAGACCAAACAAATGAAGAGGAAATAGGCTGTCTACCTGAAAAAGAATTCAGAGCAATAATAGTACAGATTATACAAAATATTGGAAATTGAATGGAGAAAATACAAGAAACGTTTAACAATGACCTAGAAGAACTGAAGAGCAAAAAAAAAAACAAAAACAAATGAGGAACAACACAATAAATGAAATTTAAAATTCTCTAGAAGAACTCAGTAGCAGGATAACTGAGACAGAAGAATGGATAAGTGACCTGGAAGATAAAATCGTGGAAATCACTACTGCAGAGCAGAATAAAGAAAAACGATTGAAGAGAATTGAGTACAGACGTCTGGGACAACATGAAAGACACCAAATTCGAATTATAGGAATAACAGAAGAAGAACAGGGAAAGAAAGGGACTGAGAAAATATTTGAAGAGATTATAGTGGAAAACCTCCCTACTATGGAAAGGAAATGATTAATCAAGTCCAGGATGGGTAGAGAGTCCCATACAGGATAAATCCAAGGAGAAACATGGCAAGACACATATTAATCAAGCTACCAAAAATTAAATACAAAGAAAATATATTAAAAGTAGCAAGGGAAAAACAACAAATAACATACAAGGGAATCCCCATAAGGTTAACAGCTTATCTTTCAGCAGAAGTTCTGCAAGTGAGAAGGGAGTGTCAGGACATATTTAGAGTGATGAAAGGGGAAAAGCTACAACCAAGACTACTTTACCCAGCAAGGATCTCCTTCAGATTCGACGGAGAAATTAAAACCTTTACAGACAAGCAAAGGCTAAGAGAATTCAGCACCACCAAACCAGCATTACAACAAATGCTAAAAGAGCTTCTCTAGGCAGGAAACACAAGACAAGGGAAAGGCCTACAATAACAATCTCAAAACAATGGAGAAAATGGTAATAGGAACATACATATCAATGATTACCTTACATTTAAATGGATTAAATGCTCCAACCAAAAGGCATAGACTGGCTGAAAGGATACAAAAACAAGACCTGTACATGTACTGTCTACAAGAGACCCACTTCAGACCTAGGGACACATACAGACTGAAAGTGAGAGGATGGAAAAAGATATTCCATGCAAATGGAAATGAAAAGAAAGCTGGAGTAGCAATTCTCATATCAGATAAAATAAACTTTAAAACAAACACTATTACAGGAGACAAACAAGGACACTACATAATGATTAAGGGATCAATCCAAGAAGAAGATATAACAATTGTAAATATTTATGCATCCAGTACAGAAGCACCTCAATACATAAGGCAAATGCTAACAGCCATAAAAGGGGAAATCGACAGTAACAAAATCATAATAGGGGACTTTAACACCTCACATTCACCAATGGACAGATCATCCAAACTGAAAATAAATAAGGAAACACAAGCCTTAAATGACACATTCGTCTTCAAGGAATTCATGGGAAAGACTCTGACAAGTACAGGTTTCTGGTAACTGACTATACTGCTGAACTGAATGAATAAGCATTTTCAGAGCTCTAATGGAAAACTGATGAATTCATAAAGGTGCTAACAAAAGATCAAGATTAAAAAAAATTAATTACATGGGACTGAGTGAACTGATGAGGATGATTATAATTTTTGTGACTTTCTGTTTGAATAAAAAACAAATCCCACGAGGACTCAGAGGCAAAACATATACAAATCAATTTTCACTGCAAAGTAAAGGAGCTGTTACAGTGGAGGATTACTGGACTGAATGTCAATATTATGACATAGTATGAGTGTGTTTCGTGTTTGGTATTTGCACTCATTGTCGTATTTTTTGTGTTCATCCATTTACAATGCTTGGTGTCAGTTTATTTATCTCTTGAAAAAATAAAATAAAGTGTGTGTGTTTGTGAAAAAAGAAATGACACATTAAACAAGATGGACTTAGTTGATATTTATTGGACATTCCATCCAAAAACAGCAGTATACACTTTCTTCTCAAGTGCTCATGGAACATTCTCCAGGATAGATCATATCTTGGGTCACAAATCAAGCCTGGTAAATTTAAGAGAATTGAAATCGTATCAAGTGTCTTTTCCGACCACAACACTAGGAAACTAGATATCCATTACAGGAAAAAGTCTGTCAAAAATACAAACACATGGAGGCTAAACAATACACTACTTAATAACCAAGAGATCACTGAAGAAATCAAAGAGGAAATCAAAAAATACCTAGAACCAAATGACAATGAAAACACGACCAACCAAAACCTACGGGATGCAGCAAAAGCAGTTCTAAGAGGGAAGGCTATAGCAGTACAATCCTCCCTCAAGAAACAAGAAACATTTCAAATAAACAACCTAACCTTACACTTAAAGCAATTAGAGGAAGTAGAACAAAGATAACCCAAAGTTAGCTGAAGAAATCATAAAGATCAGAGCAGGAATAAATGAGAAAGAAATGAAGGAAACGATAGCAAAGATCAACACAAGTAAAAGCTGGTTCTTTTAGAAGATAAAAAAAAATTGATAAACCACCACCCAGACTCATCAAGAAAAAAAAAGGGAGAAGACTCAAATCCATAGAATTAGAAATGAAATAGGAGAAGTAACAACTGACACTGCAGAAATGCAAAGGACCATGAGAGATTACTACAAGCAACTATATGCCAATACAATGGAAAACCTGGAAGAAATGGACAAATTCTGAGAAAAGTACAACCTTCCGAGACGGAACCAGGATGAAATAGAAAATATAAGCCGGCCAATCACAAGCATTGAAATTGAAACTGTGATTAAAAATCTTCCAACAAACAAAAGCCCAGGACCAGATGGCTTCACAGGCAAATTCTATCAAACATTCAGAAAAGAGCTAACACCTAGCCTTCTCAAACTCTTCCAAAATATAGCAGAGGGAAGAACACTCCCAAACTCATTCTACAAGGCCACCATCATCCTGATACCAAAACCAGACAAAGATGCCACAAAAAAAGAAAACTACAGGCCGATATCATTGATGAACATAGATGCAGAAATCCTCAACAAAATACTAGCAAACGGAATCCAAGAGCACATTAAAAGGATCATACACCATGATCAAGTGGGGTTTATCCCAGGAATGCAAGGGTTCTTCAATATATGCAAATCAATCCATGTGATACACCATACTAACTAACTGAAGGAGAAAAACCATACGATCATCTCAATAGATGCAGAAAAAGCTTTTGATTAAATTCAACACCCATTTATGAGAAAACCCTCCAGAAAGTAGGCATAGAGGGAACTCAACATAACACAGGCCATATATGACAAACCCACAGCCAACATCGTTCTCAATGTTGAAAAACTGAAACCATTTCCACTAAGATGAGGAACACGGCAAGGTTGCCCACTCTCACGACTGTTACTCAACATAGTTTTGGAAGTTTTAGCCACAGCAGTCAGAGATGAAAAAGAAATAAAAGCAATACAAATCAGAAAAGAAGTAGTAAAAGTGTCAGGGTTTGCAGATGACATGATTCTATACCTAGAGAATCCTAAAGAAGGTACCAGAAAACTACTAGAGCTAATCAATGAATCTGGTAAAGTAGCAGGCTACAAAATTAATGCACAGAAATCTCTTGCATTCCTATACACTAACAACAGAAGATCAGAAAGAGAAATTAGGGGAACAATCCCATTTACCATTGCAACAAAAACACTAAAATACCTAAGAATAAACCTACCTAAGGAGACAAAAGACCTGTATGCAGAAAACTATAAGACACTGATGAAAGAAATTAAAGATGAAACAAACAGATGGAGAGATATGCCATGTTTGTGAATTGGAAGAATCAACATTGTGAAAATGACTATACTACCCAAAGCAATCTACAGATTCAATGTAATCCTTATCATACTACCAATGGCATTTTTCACAGGACTAGAACAAAACAATTCACAATTTGTATGGAAACACAAAAGACCCCGAATAGCCAAAGCAGGCTTGAGAATGAAAAATGGAGCTGGAGGAATCAGGCGCCTGGACTGCAGGCTGTACTACAAAGCTACAGTCATCACGGCAGTATGGTAGTGGCACAAAAACGGAAATATAGATCAATGGAACAGGATAGAAAGCCCAGAGATAAACCCACGCACATCTGGTCACCTTATCTTTGACAAAGGAGGCAAGAATATACAGTGGAGAAACGACAGCCTCTTCAATAAGTGGTGCTGGGAAAACTGGACAGCTACATGTAAAAGAATGAAATTAGAACACGCCCTAACACCATACACAAAAATAAACTCAAAATGGATTAAAGACCTAAATGTAAGGCCACACACTTTCAAACTCTTAGAGGAAAACACAGGCAGAACACTCTATGACATACATCACAGCAAGATCCTTTTTGACCCACCTCCTAGAGACATGGAAATAAAAACAAAAATAAACAAATGGGACCTCATGAAACTTAGAAGCTTTTGCATAGCAAAGGAAACCATAAACAAGATGGAAAGACAACCCTCAGAATGGGAGAAAATATTTGCCAATGTAGCAACTGACAAAGGATTAATCTCCAAAATCAAACTCAAAAAAAACCAACGACCCAATGCAAAAATGGGCAGAAGGCCTAAATAGACATTTCTCCAAAGATATACAGATTGCCAACAAACACATGAAAGCATGCTCAACATCACTAATCATAAGAGAAATGCAAATCAACACTACAATGAGGTACGACCTCACACCGGTCAGAATGGCCAGCATCAAAACACCTACAAACAATTAATGCTGGAGAGGGTGTGGAGAAAAGGGAACCCTCTTGCTCTCTTGGTGGGAATGTAAACTGATACAGCCACTATGGAGAACAGTATGGAGGTGCCTTAAGAAACTAAAAATAGAACTACGATATGACCCAGCAATCCCACTACTGGACATATACCCTGAGAAAACCATAATTCAAAAAGCGTCACGGGGCACTGTGACGTTCCCAGGGAGGAACGAAGCGTAAGCAGCGCAGGGCATTTTGGGAGGGGGATCGTTTCACACGGCTCCATTATACCGCTGCCCGCTGCCTCCATGGTTTCCCTTCCCTCCCCATTACCGCCTCCCGTCCCTAAGCCCCAACGGGAAGGCTGGGCCTAGGGTGGGGGAGGCCGGAGTGAAAGGAGGAAAGCGGAAAAGGGAGAAAGGGAAGAAGTGAGGAGGAAGGGTGAGTCGGGAAGGGTTAGTGGTAGAGGCTAACGTGCGAAGCGCGCAAGCCCAGCGGACGGACTGACGGACGCGCCTGTGCTTCTGCTGCCGCGGCTGCGGCGCCCGCCCGAGTCACGTCGGAGCAGCGGCGGCGGCGGCGGCGGAAACAAGAGGGGAGCAATGGCGGCCGACAGCCGAGAGGAGAAAGATATAGAACTTACTGTTCTAGATGCTATTGTGTCTGAAATACCAGAACAGGATGATGAACTCTATAATCCAGAGAGTGAACCAGATAAAAATGAGGAAGAGGGTTCAAAAAGAAAAAGGGACCGAATGGAATCTACTGACACAAAGCAACAAAAGCCTTCTGTTCTTTCAAGACAATTGATTTCTAAGCCACTGAGCTCATCAGTCAGCAATAACAAAAGAATGGTTAGTACAGACGGAAAGCCAGTCACAGAGTATAAAAATGAGGACTATCAAAGATCTGAAAGATACAAACGTCTAGAAGCTGATCGGAAGACTCGTTTGTCAAGTAGTGCCTCCAGAGAACCTTATAAGAGTCAACCTGAGAAAACATGTGTGCGGAAAAGGGATCCTGAAAGGAGGGTCAAATCCCTTACACCAGATGGCTCTGAGAGAATTGGGCTTGAAGTGGACAGACGTGCAAGCAGATCCAGCCAGTCTTCTAAGGAGGAAGTGAACTCTGAAGAACATGCCTCTGACCATGAGACTGGCAGCAGTGGTTCTTCGGATGAGCAAGGCAACAACACTGAGAATGAGGAGGAAGGGGTGCAAGATGTGGAGGAAGATGAAGAGGTGGATGACGATGGAAAGGAGGAAGAGGAGGAAGAAGAAGAGGAAGAGGAGGAGAAGGAGGAGGAGGAGGAAGAAAAAGAGGAAGAGGAGGAGGAGGAGGAAGAGGAGGAGGAGGAAGAAGAATATGAACAGGATGAGAGAGACCAGAAGGAAGAGGGAAATGATTATGACACCCGAAGGGAGGCTATCGACTCTCTTTCCTTCACGGATGGGCCTGTCAGATCTGGTTCAGGAACAGATGGATCAGAGGAGAAAAAGAAGGAAAGGAAGAGAGCTAGAGGCGTATCTCCTATTGTTTTTGATACAAGTGGAAGCTCTGCATCAGAGTCATATGCAGGTTCAGAAAAGAAGCACGCGAAATTACAATCTGCCGTTCATGTTGTCCGAAAAGATCAAACCAGTAAACTCAAATATGTCCTACAGGATGCGAGATTTTTTCTCATAGAGAGTAACAGCCATGAGAATGTGTCCCTTGCCAAAGCTAAGGGTGTATGGTCTACACTGCCAGTAAATGAGAAGAAATTAAATGCTGCATTCAGATCTGCAAGGAGTGTTATCTTAATATTTTCTGTGAGAGACAGTGGAAAATTTCAAGGATTTGCAAGACTTTCTTCAGAATCACACCATGGAGGATCTCCTATACATTGGGTACTTCCAGCAGGAATGAACGCTAAAATGCTGGGAGGTGTCTTTAAAATTGACTGGATTTGCAGGCGTGGACTACCCTTCACTAAGTCGGCTCATCTCACCAATCCTTGGAATGGACATAAGCCAGTAAACATCGCACGTGATGGACAGGAAATTGAACTTGAATGTGGAAAGCAGCTTTGTCTTCTATTTCCCCCTGATGAAAGTATTGACTTGCATCAGGTCGTTCATAAAATGCCTCACAAGAGAAGAATGCATTCTCAGCCCCAGTCAAGAGATCGTCCATCCCGTCGAGAACCAGTCCGGGATGTGGGAAGGCGTCGACCAGAAGATTATGATATTCATAACAGCAGAAAGAAAGCAAGGATTGACTATGCCCCTGAGTTTCATCAGACACCAGGGTATTTAAAGGATCCACGATACCAGGAAGTAGATAGACGGTTTTCAGGAGTTCCCCGAGATGTGTTTTTAAATGGGTCCTACAATGATTATTTGAGGGAATTTCATAACCTGGGACCACCAGCACCTCGGCGAGGAATGACTCCTTATCCTGGAATGGAACGACCTCCACACCATCAGCACCATGCTCCACCTCCTCAAGCTCATCCCCCCTACTCAGGACATCACCCAGTACCACATGAAGCAAGATACAGAGATAAACGACTACATGATTATGATATGAGGGTGGATGATTTCCTTCGTCGAACACAAGCTGTTGTCACCGGTCGGAGAAGTAGACCTCGTGAAAGAGATCGGGAGCGACAGCGAGATCGCCCTAGAGATAACAGAAGAGACAGAGAACGAGATAGAGGACGTGATAGAGAACGAGAAAGAGAGCGATTATGTGATCGGGACAGAGACCGAGGGGAGAGAGGTCGATATAGAAGATAATGTGCTTTTGGAAGCACCGAGTCTTTAAAAATAAAAAGAATCTTGTATTTTTCTTGTTGTGTGTGTTTACAAGTAGTAAAACTATTTTCAACTGTCTACTTGAAGTTCATTGTGTAGAAGGATTTATTATGACCCGCTTTGTTCCAAGCATGCAGTATAATAAGAACTGGAAAAACTCAAATCCTCCAAAAAATGCACAGTTGACAATTTGAGTTGAGGCTTTTATTGTGGCAGAATGGAACAGCCCAAGAATGTAGATATTGATTCAGTCTCCATAAATGTTCATCTACATATAATATGTTCATCCTAGAGTTTTTTGTTTGTTTGCTTGCTTTCTTTTGCATCTTGATGGATGACTGGCACAATATTTTGCTTTGATGTATTTCTAAATGTAGGTGCACACGGTTCAGTAAAAATAATGCTGCTATCAAGTATGCAAATATTGAAATATGATGGTTTGACTGTAAGGCAGTGCTGTAGCAGCCTCTTGGTTTCTCCTTTTCCTTTTTTTAATCTTAACAAAAGTCACTTTTTATGTTTCTTCCATCTTCAATGATGAGAGCAATATTAAGACGTTGCTATCTAATTTTTAGTCTTTTTAGATAAAAAAATTCCTCTGTTCAGTAGCATGGTTGATGCTATTGTTTAGCCTTCCCCTCCAAACTGTATACATTGGCTTGGAATGTTCACAACTTGCATGTGTGGCAGCGGAAGATAATTCCCATATTCTACATTGCTACTGTTTTGTATAAAATAAATTGGTAAAGATTGACAAAAAAAAAAAAAAAAAAAAAGAGTCACGTACCACAATAACCATTGCAGCACTATTTACAATAGCCGGGACATGGAAACAATCTAAGTGTCGATAGACACATGAATGGATAAAGAAGATGTGACACATATGTACAATGAAATATTACTCAGCCATAAAAAGAAATGAAATTGAGTTATCTGTAGTGAGGTGGATGGACCTGGAGACTGTCATACATAGTGAAGTAAGTCAGAAAGAGAAAAACAAATACCGTATGCTAACACATAAAAATGGCATCTTAAAAAAAAAAAAAGGTTCTGATGTACATAGGTTCAGGACAGGAATAAAGAAGCCGAAGTAGAGAATGGACTTGAGGACACAGGGAGGGGGGAGGGTAAGCTAGGATGAAGTGAGAGAGTGGCATCGAAATATATACACTACCAAATGTATAATAGTTAGTGGGAAGCAGCCACATAGCACAGGGAGATCAGCTCAGTGTTTTGTGACCACCTAGAGGAGTGGGATAGGGAGGGATGGAGGAAGACGCAAGTGGGACGGGATACGGGGATACATGTATACATATAGCTGATTCACTTTGTTATACAGCAGAAAATAACACAACATTGTAAACAATTATACTCCAACAAAGAGGTTTAAAAAAATTTTTAAAGACCATAATGAGATATCACTACATCTATTAGGACAGCTAAAATGAAAAATAGTGACAATAACAAATGCTGGCATAATGGAGAATCTGATCTCTCATATATTGCTAGCGAGAATGTAAAATGGTACACTTGGGAAATCAGTTTGGCAGTTTTGTTAAATTAATGAAACATACATTTATACAACCCAACCATTTCACTCCTTGGTATTTACACCAAAGAAACAAATACCTATGTTCACACAAAACCAGGAAATGATCGTTATAGCAGCTTTAAAAACAACTTAATTGAAGTATAATTGACATATAACATCAGATCAGTTTCAGATGTACAACATAATTGTTTGATATTGGCATATGTTGCAAAATGATCTCCACAATATGTCTAGTTAACACCTTTCACCATACATGGATACATTTTTTTTCTTGTGATGATAACTTTTAACACCTACTCTCTTATCAACTTTCAAATATACAATATAGTTTCATTAACTAGAGTCACCATGCTATACGTTACATCCCTAGGACTTATTTTATAACTGAAAGTTTGTACCTTTTGACCCCCTTCACTCCTTTCATCCACTCCCCACTCCCTTGCCTCTGGCAACAACTCATCTGTTCTCTGTATCTATGAGCTCAGTTTTTTTGTTTTGTTTTGTTTTAGGTTCTACATATGAGTGCTAGAGCAGCTTTATTTGTAACAGCCAGAAACTGAAACAAACAAAATGTTCCTCAATAGGTGAATGGCTAAACAAACTGTAGTATACCCATATTATGAAATTAGCAGGAATTAATTAACTCAGCAATTAAAAGGAATGAACTATTAATACACAACAATTTGGATGGATCTCAAAAATACATTATGCTAACTAAAGAAAAGTGAATCTCAATGCCACACACTATAAGATGCCATGTACATCAGCAGTCCCCAACATTTTTGGCACCAGGGACCGGTTTCGTGGAAGACAACTTTTTCCACAGCCAGGGGTTGAGGGTGTGGTGGGATGGTTCAGGCAGTAATGCGAGCGATGGGGAGCGATGGGGAGCAATGGGGAGCGGCACATGAAGCTTCCCTTGCCCGCCGCTCACCTCCAGCTGTGTGGCCCGGTTTCTAACAGGCTGCAGACCAGTATCAGTCTGCGGCCTGGGGGTAGGGGACCCTTGATGTACATAATATTCTCCAAATGACAAAATTATAGAGATGGAAATCATACTAGTGGTTGCCAGGGTTATGGGATGGTGAGAGGTTGGGCGAAGGGGGCAGCTACAAGAGAGTAGCACAAGGGAGATCTTCGTGATGATGGACCAGTTCCCTATCTTGACGGCACTGGTTGCTAAATGAGTCATGTGACAAAATGACATAGAACAATATACAAACATTGCGCCAATGTCTATTTCCTCGCTTTGATACTGTACTATAATTGTGTAAGATGTAACCACTGGGGGAAACTGAGTGAAACGTCCATGGTCCTCTTTCTCTCTATAGTACAGAGTGAATCTATAGTCTATATTTAGTTTATGAATCTATAATCATTTTTAAATAAAAGGTTTAAAAAACAAATATTCATGTTAAATTTAACATTTAACATTTTATTTATGTGTTGCAAAAAAAGTCTTTAGGGCTTCCCTGGTGGCGCAGTGGTTGAGAGTCCGCCTGCCGATGCAGGGGACACGGGTTCGTGTCCAGGTCCGTGCCACGTGCCACGGAGCGGCTGGGCCCGTGTGCCATGGCCGCTGGGCTTGCACGTCCGGAGCCTGTGCTCTGCAACAGGAGAGGCCGCAACAGTGAGACCCGCGTACCGCAAAAAAAAAAAAAAAATCTTTAAGACACACTAAGTGAGATAAAAGCAAGGCTAAGAATGATGTATTAAAATGGTGTGCTCTTATTTATTTTTTCTTTTGGAAGGGCCATATATGCATATATAAATGCTTACATAGTCATAGAAATTTCCTAAGTGATAGTCAAGAAATTAATAACAGAGGCTGCCCCTGGGCAGGAGAGAGATTGGGGTAAGAGACACTTTGAAAAGTGAAAAGGGGCCGTATTAATAATTCTACAGTGACAACAGGCACTGACGGGACAAAAATGGGAAAATCAGAGTTTATGGTCACTGATAGTATGCACTCAACAAATGTCAATAATTGTTATTTTCTTTTTTCTTCCGTCTATTTTTATCTATTTTGTACAAGAAAATATTTATGGTAACAGGACTAAGTTCGTTTTATTAACCCTTCTTCTGAAAAAAAATTAAGTTAGTTTTAAAACGTTGTTAAGCCCCTCAAATATATGGTAGAACATCACTTAAAACACCTCTAATTTACTCAGCGGTCAACAATCCAAATGCCTAGTGGGCCAGTCAGGTAAGGTAGATGTGTGAATTGGGTCATGTGTAGTATTTAGGAAATGGCTGAGACTGTGACAAACTGGAAAGAACTCCAAGACAAAGCACTCAAATGCAAATGTTTATAAGACTCAGCCTGGGCCAGAAAAACACAGCAATGTCCTGCCAGTGCCCACTAGCGACCCCATCCATGTCTGCTCGCTAAGGCATCCTGTTCCACTGCAGACAAGTCTAATTCCTAGAAAGTTCTTTATGCTGAAGTGACATTTACCTGTGGTGATTTCTCCCTATTAATCCTAGTTCTGAGCATTTCCTTCATAGTGAGAATTGGGGACCTGGTTTCACAACAAGTTAACTGGACTTGTTGGCATCCAATTAAGATCTCGTTCCTTTACTAAGTGCTCAGAGCTGCCTACAGGTGGACAATGTAACTCAAGTTTGTCCTCACACAAACCAGGGTAAATGCAAACTCTGTCATTTAACAGATCTAATACATTGAAAAAGTGATTCAATCTTTACTTATCTTCCTATTCAAAATGAGGATAATAAAAACGGCCAATTTGCAGAGTTGCTGTGAAGATTAAATACGGAAACGTTAAAATGCCAAGTACATGTCAAAGAAAATGCCTCCTCCTGTCAGAAAACAATTGTGACAGAGGTTACTTTGGAGCTTATTGTTCAACTTACGTGGATTTTGTGAGAGTGGAAAATATGCAGATTTTCAGAGTAATTCCATAGCCAGCGATCCAAGGTTGAGCTTCCTCTCTTCCCAATCTACCAGGCATGTTTCCTCATTTCGCCACTAGATGGCAGTTGCTTCCCAGAGCATTTGAGCTCCAAGGAAGTAAAATCTCCAAAGCTTATCCAAGGCTCTCATTCATGTTACAAATCAGGTCTAGAGCCACACCAAGTAACAGGATGTCTATCCTCTCAAGGAGAATTTGTTTCACTCAGTAACCAAGAAATTCAGAGCCCGTTCCTGAAATTCAACGGGGGAAGAGGTGATGGTCCAGAAGAGCAATTTATTACTCACGCACGCAGCTAACCTGGATTTGCTCCCGCCACAGGGCCTTTGCGCTTGGCTGTGCCATCTTCCTGGATCCTCTTCCCACAGGCATTTGTATAGCGTACCCCTTTCTGTATTTACTTACTAGCTCACAGCACCCATAACCTAAGTCCCAGGACAGCTGGGGCTGTGTTTTGTTCCTTACAGCATCCCCAACCTCAATAACTGTGCCTAGTACATACTAATAAACATTTGCCCAATAAATACCTGTCAAGAGAAGCTTAAATGAATACCTAAGTTCTCAAAAGTTGCTCATCCACTAGCTAAAATAACACTCTTTCTCTTTTCCTTAAGAAAGCAAATCCAGATGCCAGAGAAGGAGAGAGACTCTGTCTAACCAGCCGAGGACTGAATGTGGCCATGGTCCCCAACCCTCACCTGTGGAAATCACATCTCATCTCCTACATTGCTTGAGCCTCCGGTGACCATGGCAAGGCTAATAAACTGACCTGAGGTAATGGGGGAAAGTCAGGGATGATCCTTTTCTTTCCTTATCAGTAACATGGCTTTTAATAGTCATTCTGGACAAAAAGCTATTGCCAAAACCCAATACTCCTTTCTTTTGTCTTTTATCCACACCTCTATTTTATAGGTGCCACAAACTCAAATAAATCTATTCTCTTCTTCCACAAACTGTCCCCGATAATGGCACCCCAGTCACAGGACTTCAGCTCATTGCTCTCCTTGGACACCACATGTAACTGTCACCCCCTAATAATCCTACCTCAAGCCTCTACACTCCTCTTTCCCATTCTTACTGCCATCACCCAGGGCCCTCGTTTCCCTGGGCTGTCACCAAAGTCTATTGGACAAAATGCACAGCTCTATGACCTGCTCAACACTTCTTATGGACCCTTTAAGATCAGCTTATTTCATCTCCTTTGTGAAGCCTTCTCTCTCCCTGCCTCTCTGAGTAGAATTGACCCTCTGTTCCATGTGTCTCCACTTGTTTCATGTAGATTTCTCTCATGGTGTCTATCCCTCTTTATTGCAATGTATTTTTACCAGCTCTTTCTCACTAGAGTAACATGAGGGCTGGGCCATATTTTATTCATTTGTTTGTTATTGCAGCAGATGAAGGAGCAAGGTAAAAACCCGCCAGACCAAACAAATGAAGAGGAAATAGGCTGTCTACCTGAAAAAGAATTCAGAGCAATAATAGTACAGATTATACAAAATATTGGAAATTGAATGGAGAAAATACAAGAAACATTTAACAATGACCTAGAAGAACTGAAGAGCAAAAAAAAAAAAAAACAAATGAGGAACAACACAATAAATGAAATTTAAAATTCTCTAGAAGAACTCAGTAGCAGGATAACTGAGACAGAAGAATGGATAAGTGACCTGGAAGATAAAATCGTGGAAATCACTACTGCAGAGCAGAATAAAGAAAAACGATTGAAGAGAATTGAGTACAGACTCACAGACGTCTGGGACAACATGAAAGACACCAAATTCGAATTATAGGAATAACAGAAGAAGAACAGGGAAAGAAAGGGACTGAGAAAATATTTGAAGAGATTATAGTGGAAAACCTCCCTACTATGGAAAGGAAATGATTAATCAAGTCCAGGATGGGTAGAGAGTCCCATACAGGATAAATCCAAGGAGAAACATGGCAAGACACATATTAATCAAGCTACCAAAAATTAAATACAAAGAAAATATATTAAAAGTAGCAAGGGAAAAACAACAAATAACATACAAGGGAATCCCCATAAGGTTAACAGCTTATCTTTCAGCAGAAGTTCTGCAAGTGAGAAGGGAGTGTCAGGACATATTTAGAGTGATGAAAGGGGAAAAGCTACAACCAAGACTACTTTACCCAGCAAGGATCTCCTTCAGATTCGACGGAGAAATTAAAACCTTTACAGACAAGCAAAGGCTAAGAGAATTCAGCACCACCAAACCAGCATTACAACAAATGCTAAAAGAGCTTCTCTAGGCAGGAAACACAAGACAAGGGAAAGGCCTACAATAACAATCTCAAAACAATGGAGAAAATGGTAATAGGAACATACATATCAATGATTACCTTACATTTAAATGGATTAAATGCTCCAACCAAAAGGCATAGACTGGCTGAAAGGATACAAAAACAAGACCTGTACATGTACTGTCTACAAGAGACCCACTTCAGACCTAGGGACACATACAGACTGAAAGTGAGAGGATGGAAAAAGATATTCCATGCAAATGGAAATGAAAAGAAAGCTGGAGTAGCAATTCTCATATCAGATAAAATAAACTTTAAAACAAACACTATTACAGGAGACAAACAAGGACACTACATAATGATTAAGGGATCAATCCAAGAAGAAGATATAACAATTGTAAATATTTATGCATCCAGTACAGAAGCACCTCAATACATAAGGCAAATGCTAACAGCCATAAAAGGGGAAATCGACAGTAACAAAATCATAATAGGGGACTTTAACACCTCACATTCACCAATGGACAGATCATCCAAACTGAAAATAAATAAGGAAACACAAGCCTTAAATGACACATTCGTCTTCAAGGAATTCATGGGAAAGACTCTGACAAGTACAGGTTTCTGGTAACTGACTATACTGCTGAACTGAATGAATAAGCATTTTCAGAGCTCTAATGGAAAACTGATGAATTCATAAAGGTGCTAACAAAAGATCAAGATTAAAAAAAATTAATTACATGGGACTGAGTGAACTGATGAGGATGATTATAATTTTTGTGACTTTCTGTTTGAATAAAAAACAAATCCCACGAGGACTCAGAGGCAAAACATATACAAATCAATTTTCACTGCAAAGTAAAGGAGCTGTTACAGTGGAGGATTACTGGACTGAATGTCAATATTATGACATAGTATGAGTGTGTTTCGTGTTTGGTATTTGCACTCATTGTCGTATTTTTTGTGTTCATCCATTTACAATGCTTGGTGTCAGTTTATTTATCTCTTGAAAAAATAAAATAAAGTGTGTGTGTTTGTGAAAAAAGAAATGACACATTAAACAAGATGGACTTAGTTGATATTTATTGGACATTCCATCCAAAAACAGCAGTATACACTTTCTTCTCAAGTGCTCATGGAACATTCTCCAGGATAGATCATATCTTGGGTCACAAATCAAGCCTGGTAAATTTAAGAGAATTGAAATCGTATCAAGTGTCTTTTCCGACCACAACACTAGGAAACTAGATATCCATTACAGGAAAAAGTCTGTCAAAAATACAAACACATGGAGGCTAAACAATACACTACTTAATAACCAAGAGATCACTGAAGAAATCAAAGAGGAAATCAAAAAATACCTAGAACCAAATGACAATGAAAACACGACCAACCAAAACCTACGGGATGCAGCAAAAGCAGTTCTAAGAGGGAAGGCTATAGCAGTACAATCCTCCCTCAAGAAACAAGAAACATTTCAAATAAACAACCTAACCTTACACTTAAAGCAATTAGAGGAAGTAGAACAAAGATAACCCAAAGTTAGCTGAAGAAATCATAAAGATCAGAGCAGGAATAAATGAGAAAGAAATGAAGGAAACGATAGCAAAGATCAACACAAGTAAAAGCTAGTTCTTTTAGAAGATAAAAAAAAATTGATAAACCACCACCCAGACTCATCAAGAAAAAAAAAGGGAGAAGACTCAAATCCATAGAATTAGAAATGAAATAGGAGAAGTAACAACTGACACTGCAGAAATGCAAAGGACCATGAGAGATTACTACAAGCAACTATATGCCAATACAATGGAAAACCTGGAAGAAATGGACAAATTCTGAGAAAAGTACAACCTTCCGAGACGGAACCAGGATGAAATAGAAAATATAAGCCGGCCAATCACAAGCATTGAAATTGAAACTGTGATTAAAAATCTTCCAACAAACAAAAGCCCAGGACCAGATGGCTTCACAGGCAAATTCTATCAAACATTCAGAAAAGAGCTAACACCTAGCCTTCTCAAACTCTTCCAAAATATAGCAGAGGGAAGAACACTCCCAAACTCATTCTACAAGGCCACCATCATCCTGATACCAAAACCAGACAAAGATGCCACAAAAAAAGAAAACTACAGGCCGATATCATTGATGAACATAGATGCAGAAATCCTCAACAAAATACTAGCAAACGGAATCCAAGAGCACATTAAAAGGATCATACACCATGATCAAGTGGGGTTTATCCCAGGAATGCAAGGGTTCTTCAATATATGCAAATCAATCCATGTGATACACCATATTAACTAACTGAAGGAGAAAAACCATACGATCATCTCAATAGATGCAGAAAAAGCTTTTGATTAAATTCAACACCCATTTATGAGAAAACCCTCCAGAAAGTAGGCATAGAGGGAACTCAACATAACACAGGCCATATATGACAAACCCACAGCCAACATCGTTCTCAATGTTGAAAAACTGAAACCATTTCCACTAAGATGAGGAACACGGCAAGGTTGCCCACTCTCACGACTGTTACTCAACATAGTTTTGGAAGTTTTAGCCACAGCAGTCAGAGATGAAAAAGAAATAAAAGCAATACAAATCAGAAAAGAAGTAGTAAAAGTGTCAGGGTTTGCAGATGACATGATTCTATACCTAGAGAATCCTAAAGAAGGTACCAGAAAACTACTAGAGCTAATCAATGAATCTGGTAAAGTAGCAGGCTACAAAATTAATGCACAGAAATCTCTTGCATTCCTATACACTAACAACAGAAGATCAGAAAGAGAAATTAGGGGAACAATCCCATTTACCATTGCAACAAAAACACTAAAATACCTAAGAATAAACCTACCTAAGGAGACAAAAGACCTGTATGCAGAAAGCTATAAGACACTGATGAAAGAAATTAAAGATGAAACAAACAGATGGAGAGATATGCCATGTTTGTGAATTGGAAGAATCAACATTGTGAAAATGACTATACTACCCAAAGCAATCTACAGATTCAATGTAATCCTTATCATACTACCAATGGCATTTTTCACAGAACTAGAACAAAACAATTCACAATTTGTATGGAAACACAAAAGACCCCGAATAGCCAAAGCAGGCTTGAGAATGAAAAATGGAGCTGGAGGAATCAGGCGCCTGGACTTCAGGCTGTACTACAAAGCTACAGTCATCACGGCAGTATGGTAGTGGCACAAAAACAGAAATATAGATCAATGGAACAGGATAGAAAGCCCAGAGATAAACCCACGCACATCTGGTCACCTTATCTTTGACAAAGGAGGCAAGAATATACAGTGGAGAAACGACAGCCTCTTCAATAAGTGGTGCTGGGAAAACTGGACAGCTACATGTAAAAGAATGAAATTAGAACACGCCCTAACACCATACACAAAAATAAACTCAAAATGGATTAAAGACCTAAATGTAAGGCCACACACTTTCAAACTCTTAGAGGAAAACACAGGCAGAACACTCTATGACATACATCACAGCAAGATCCTTTTTGACCCACCTCCTAGAGACATGGAAATAAAAACAAAAATAAACAAATGGGACCTCATGAAACTTAGAAGCTTTTGCATAGCAAAGGAAACCATAAACAAGATGGAAAGACAACCCTCAGAATGGGAGAAAATATTTGCCAATGTAGCAACTGACAAAGGATTAATCTCCAAAATCAAACTCAAAAAAAACCAACGACCCAATGCAAAAATGGGCAGAAGGCCTAAATAGACATTTCTCCAAAGATATACAGATTGCCAACAAACACATGAAAGCATGCTCAACATCACTAATCATAAGAGAAATGCAAATCAACACTACAATGAGGTACGACCTCACACCGGTCAGAATGGCCAGCATCAAAACACCTACAAACAATTAATGCTGGAGAGGGTGTGGAGAAAAGGGAACCCTCTTGCTCTCTTGGTGGGAATGTAAACTGATACAGCCACTATGGAGAACAGTATGGAGGTGCCTTAAGAAACTAAAAATAGAACTACGATATGACCCAGCAATCCCACTACTGGACATATACCCTGAGAAAACCATAATTCAAAAAGCGTCACGGGGCACTGTGACGTTCCCAGGGAGGAACGAAGCGTAAGCAGCGCAGGGCATTTTGGGAGGGGGATCGTTTCACACGGCTCCATTATACCGCTGCCCGCTGCCTCCATGGTTTCCCTTCCCTCCCCATTACCGCCTCCCGTCCCTAAGCCCCAACGGGAAGGCTGGGCCTAGGGTGGGGGAGGCCGGAGTGAAAGGAGGAAAGCGGAAAAGGGAGAAAGGGAAGAAGTGAGGAGGAAGGGTGAGTCGGGAAGGGTTAGTGGTAGAGGCTAACGTGCGAAGCGCGCAAGCCCAGCGGACGGACTGACGGACGCGCCTGTGCTTCTGCTGCCGCGGCTGCGGCGCCCGCCCGAGTCACGTCGGAGCAGCGGCGGCGGCGGCGGCGGCGGCGGCGGCGGAAACAAGAGGGGAGCAATGGCGGCCGACAGCCGAGAGGAGAAAGATATAGAACTTACTGTTCTAGATGCTATTGTGTCTGAAATACCAGAACAGGATGATGAACTCTATAATCCAGAGAGTGAACCAGATAAAAATGAGGAAGAGGGTTCAAAAAGAAAAAGGGACCGAATGGAATCTACTGACACAAAGCAACAAAAGCCTTCTGTTCTTTCAAGACAATTGATTTCTAAGCCACTGAGCTCATCAGTCAGCAATAACAAAAGAATGGTTAGTACAGACGGAAAGCCAGTCACAGAGTATAAAAATGAGGACTATCAAAGATCTGAAAGATACAAACGTCTAGAAGCTGATCGGAAGACTCGTTTGTCAAGTAGTGCCTCCAGAGAACCTTATAAGAGTCAACCTGAGAAAACATGTGTGCGGAAAAGGGATCCTGAAAGGAGGGTCAAATCCCTTACACCAGATGGCTCTGAGAGAATTGGGCTTGAAGTGGACAGACGTGCAAGCAGATCCAGCCAGTCTTCTAAGGAGGAAGTGAACTCTGAAGAACATGCCTCTGACCATGAGACTGGCAGCAGTGGTTCTTCGGATGAGCAAGGCAACAACACTGAGAATGAGGAGGAAGGGGTGCAAGATGTGGAGGAAGATGAAGAGGTGGATGACGATGGAAAGGAGGAAGAGGAGGAAGAAGAAGAGGAAGAGGAGGAGAAGGAGGAGGAGGAGGAAGAAAAAGAGGAAGAGGAGGAGGAGGAGGAAGAGGAGGAGGAGGAAGAAGAATATGAACAGGATGAGAGAGACCAGAAGGAAGAGGGAAATGATTATGACACCCGAAGGGAGGCTATCGACTCTCTTTCCTTCACGGATGGGCCTGTCAGATCTGGTTCAGGAACAGATGGATCAGAGGAGAAAAAGAAGGAAAGGAAGAGAGCTAGAGGCGTATCTCCTATTGTTTTTGATACAAGTGGAAGCTCTGCATCAGAGTCATATGCAGGTTCAGAAAAGAAGCACGTGAAATTACAATCTGCCGTTCATGTTGTCCGAAAAGATCAAACCAGTAAACTCAAATATGTCCTACAGGATGCGAGATTTTTTCTCATAGAGAGTAACAGCCATGAGAATGTGTCCCTTGCCAAAGCTAAGGGTGTATGGTCTACACTGCCAGTAAATGAGAAGAAATTAAATGCTGCATTCAGATCTGCAAGGAGTGCTATCTTAATATTTTCTGTGAGAGACAGTGGAAAATTTCAAGGATTTGCAAGACTTTCTTCAGAATCACACCATGGAGGATCTCCTATACATTGGGTACTTCCAGCAGGAATGAACGCTAAAATGCTGGGAGGTGTCTTTAAAATTGACTGGATTTGCAGGCGTGGACTACCCTTCACTAAGTCGGCTCATCTCACCAATCCTTGGAATGGACATAAGCCAGTAAACATCGCACGTGATGGACAGGAAATTGAACTTGAATGTGGAAAGCAGCTTTGTCTTCTATTTCCCCCTGATGAAAGTATTGACTTGCATCAGGTCGTTCATAAAATGCCTCACAAGAGAAGAATGCATTCTCAGCCCCAGTCAAGAGATCGTCCATCCCGTCGAGAACCAGTCCGGGATGTGGGAAGGCGTCGACCAGAAGATTATGATATTCATAACAGCAGAAAGAAAGCAAGGATTGACTATGCCCCTGAGTTTCATCAGACACCAGGGTATTTAAAGGATCCACGATACCAGGAAGTAGATAGACGGTTTTCAGGAGTTCCCCGAGATGTGTTTTTAAATGGGTCCTACAATGATTATTTGAGGGAATTTCATAACCTGGGACCACCAGCACCTCGGCGAGGAATGACTCCTTATCCTGGAATGGAACGACCTCCACACCATCAGCACCATGCTCCACCTCCTCAAGCTCATCCCCCCTACTCAGGACATCACCCAGTACCACATGAAGCAAGATACAGAGATAAACGACTACATGATTATGATATGAGGGTGGATGATTTCCTTCGTCGAACACAAGCTGTTGTCACCGGTCGGAGAAGTAGACCTCGTGAAAGAGATCGGGAGCGACAGCGAGATCGCCCTAGAGATAACAGAAGAGACAGAGAACGAGATAGAGGACGTGATAGAGAACGAGAAAGAGAGCGATTATGTGATCGGGACAGAGACCGAGGGGAGAGAGGTCGATATAGAAGATAATGTGCTTTTGGAAGCACCAATTCTTTAAAAATAAAAAGAATCTTGTATTTTTCTTGTTGTGTGTGTTTACAAGTAGTAAAACTATTTTCAACTGTCTACTTGAAGTTCATTGTGTAGAAGGATTTATTATGACCCGCTTTGTTCCAAGCATGCAGTATAATAAGAACTGGAAAAACTCAAATCCTCCAAAAAATGCACAGTTGACAATTTGAGTTGAGGCTTTTATTGTGGCAGAATGGAACAGCCCAAGAATGTAGATATTGATTCAGTCTCCATAAATGTTCATCTACATATAATATGTTCATCCTAGAGTTTTTTGTTTGTTTGCTTGCTTTCTTTTGCATCTTGATGGATGACTGGCACAATATTTTGCTTTGATGTATTTCTAAATGTAGGTGCACACGGTTCAGTAAAAATAATGCTGCTATCAAGTATGCAAATATTGAAATATGATGGTTTGACTGTAAGGCAGTGCTGTAGCAGCCTCTTGGTTTCTCCTTTTCCTTTTTTTAATCTTAACAAAAGTCACTTTTTATGTTTCTTCCATCTTCAATGATGAGAGCAATATTAAGACGTTGCTATCTAATTTTTAGTCTTTTTAGATAAAAAAATTCCTCTGTTCAGTAGCATGGTTGATGCTATTGTTTAGCCTTCCCCTCCAAACTGTATACATTGGCTTGGAATGTTCACAACTTGCATGTGTGGCAGCGGAAGATAATTCCCATATTCTACATTGCTACTGTTTTGTATAAAATAAATTGGTAAAGATTGACAAAAAAAAAAAAAAAAAAAAAGAGTCACGTACCACAATAACCATTGCAGCACTATTTACAATAGCCGGGACATGGAAACAATCTAAGTGTCGATAGACACATGAATGGATAAAGAAGATGTGACACATATGTACAATGAAATATTACTCAGCCATAAAAAGAAATGAAATTGAGTTATCTGTAGTGAGGTGGATGGACCTGGAGACTGTCATACATAGTGAAGTAAGTCAGAAAGAGAAAAACAAATACCGTATGCTAACACATAAAAATGGCATCTTAAAAAAAAAAAAAAAGGTTCTGATGTACATAGGTTCAGGACAGGAATAAAGAAGCCGAAGTAGAGAATGGACTTGAGGACACAGGGAGGGGGGAGGGTAAGCTAGGATGAAGTGAGAGAGTGGCATCGAAATATATACACTACCAAATGTATAATAGTTAGTGGGAAGCAGCCACATAGCACAGGGAGATCAGCTCAGTGTTTTGTGACCACCTAGAGGAGTGGGATAGGGAGGGATGGAGGAAGACGCAAGTGGGACGGGATACGGGGATACATGTATACATATAGCTGATTCACTTTGTTATACAGCAGAAAATAACACAACATTGTAAACAATTATACTCCAACAAAGAGGTTTAAAAAAATTTTTAAAGACCATAATGAGATATCACTACATCTATTAGGACAGCTAAAATGAAAAATAGTGACAATAACAAATGCTGGCATAATGGAGAATCTGATCTCTCATATATTGCTAGCGAGAATGTAAAATGGTACACTTGGGAAATCAGTTTGGCAGTTTTGTTAAATTAATGAAACATACATTTATACAGCCCAACCATTTCACTCCTTGGTATTTACACCAAAGAAACAAATACCTATGTTCACACAAAACCAGGAAATGATCGTTATAGCAGCTTTAAAAACAACTTAATTGAAGTATAATTGACATATAACATCAGATCAGTTTCAGATGTACAACATAATTGTTTGATATTGGCATATGTTGCAAAATGATCTCCACAATATGTCTAGTTAACACCTTTCACCATACATGGATACATTTTTTTTCTTGTGATGATAACTTTGAATACCTACTCTCTTATCAACTTTCAAATATACAATATAGTTTCATTAACTAGAGTCACCATGCTATACGTTACATCCCTAGGACTTATTTTATAACTGAAAGTTTGTACCTTTTGACCCCCTTCACTCCTTTCATCCACTCCCCACTCCCTTGCCTCTGGCAACAACTCATCTGTTCTCTGTATCTATGAGCTCAGTTTTTTTGTTTTGTTTTGTTTTAGGTTCTACATATGAGTGCTAGAGCAGCTTTATTTGTAACAGCCAGAAACTGAAACAAACAAAATGTTCCTCAATAGGTGAATGGCTAAACAAACTGTAGTATACCCATATTATGAAATTAGCAGGAATTAATTAACTCAGCAATTAAAAGGAATGAACTATTAATACACAACAATTTGGATGGATCTCAAAAATACATTATGCTAACTAAAGAAAAGTGAATCTCAATGCCACACACTATAAGATGCCATGTACATCAGCAGTCCCCAACATTTTTGGCACCAGGGACCGGTTTCGTGGAAGACAACTTTTTCCACAGCCAGGGGTTGAGGGTGTGGTGGGATGGTTCAGGCAGTAATGCGAGCGATGGGGAGCGATGGGGAGCAATGGGGAGCGGCACATGAAGCTTCCCTTGCCCGCCGCTCACCTCCAGCTGTGTGGCCCGGTTTCTAACAGGCTGCAGACCAGTATCAGTCTGCGGCCTGGGGGTAGGGGACCCTTGATGTACATAATATTCTCCAAATGACAAAATTATAGAGATGGAAATCATACTAGTGGTTGCCAGGGTTATGGGATGGTGAGAGGTTGGGCGAAGGGGGCAGCTACAAGAGAGTAGCACAAGGGAGATCTTCGTGATGATGGACCAGTTCCCTATCTTGACGGCACTGGTTGCTAAATGAGTCATGTGACAAAATGACATAGAACAATATACAAACATTGCGCCAATGTCTATTTCCTCGCTTTGATACTGTACTATAATTGTGTAAGATGTAACCACTGGGGGAAACTGAGTGAAACGTCCATGGTCCTCTTTCTCTCTATAGTACAGAGTGAATCTATAGTCTATATTTAGTTTATGAATCTATAATCATTTTTAAATAAAAGGTTTAAAAAACAAATATTCATGTTAAATTTAACATTTAACATTTTATTTATGTGTTGCAAAAAAAGTCTTTAGGGCTTCCCTGGTGGCGCAGTGGTTGAGAGTCCGCCTGCCGATGCAGGGGACACGGGTTCGTGTCCAGGTCCGTGCCACGTGCCACGGAGCGGCTGGGCCCGTGTGCCATGGCCGCTGGGCTTGCACGTCCGGAGCCTGTGCTCTGCAACAGGAGAGGCCGCAACAGTGAGACCCGCGTACCGCAAAAAAAAAAAAAAAAAATCTTTAAGACACACTAAGTGAGATAAAAGCAAGGCTAAGAATGATGTATTAAAATGGTGTGCTCTTATTTATTTTTTCTTTTGGAAGGGCCATATATGCATATATAAATGCTTACATAGTCATAGAAATTTCCTAAGTGATAGTCAAGAAATTAATAACAGAGGCTGCCCCTGGGCAGGAGAGAGATTGGGGTAAGAGACACTTTGAAAAGTGAAAAGGGGCCGTATTAATAATTCTACAGTGACAACAGGCACTGACGGGACAAAAATGGGAAAATCAGAGTTTATGGTCACTGATAGTATGCACTCAACAAATGTCAATAATTGTTATTTTCTTTTTTCTTCCGTCTATTTTTATCTATTTTGTACAAGAAAATATTTATGGTAACAGGACTAAGTTCGTTTTATTAACCCTTCTTCTGAAAAAAAATTAAGTTAGTTTTAAAACGTTGTTAAGCCCCTCAAATATATGGTAGAACATCACTTAAAACACCTCTAATTTACTCAGCGGTCAACAATCCAAATGCCTAGTGGGCCAGTCAGGTAAGGTAGATGTGTGAATTGGGTCATGTGTAGTATTTAGGAAATGGCTGAGACTGTGACAAACTGGAAAGAACTCCAAGACAAAGCACTCAAATGCAAATGTTTATAAGACTCAGCCTGGGCCAGAAAAACACAGCAATGTCCTGCCAGTGCCCACTAGCGACCCCATCCATGTCTGCTCGCTAAGGCATCCTGTTCCACTGCAGACAAGTCTAATTCCTAGAAAGTTCTTTATGCTGAAGTGACATTTACCTGTGGTGATTTCTCCCTATTAATCCTAGTTCTGAGCATTTCCTTCATAGTGAGAATTGGGGACCTGGTTTCACAACAAGTTAACTGGACTTGTTGGCATCCAATTAAGATCTCGTTCCTTTACTAAGTGCTCAGAGCTGCCTACAGGTGGACAATGTAACTCAAGTTTGTCCTCACACAAACCAGGGTAAATGCAAACTCTGTCATTTAACAGATCTAATACATTGAAAAAGTGATTCAATCTTTACTTATCTTCCTATTCAAAATGAGGATAATAAAAACGGCCAATTTGCAGAGTTGCTGTGAAGATTAAATATGGAAACGTTAAAATGCCAAGTACATGTCAAAGAAAATGCCTCCTCCTGTCAGAAAACAATTGTGACAGAGGTTACTTTGGAGCTTATTGTTCAACTTACGTGGATTTTGTGAGAGTGGAAAATATGCAGATTTTCAGAGTAATTCCATAGCCAGCGATCCAAGGTTGAGCTTCCTCTCTTCCCAATCTACCAGGCATGTTTCCTCATTTCGCCACTAGATGGCAGTTGCTTCCCAGAGCATTTGAGCTCCAAGGAAGTAAAATCTCCAAAGCTTATCCAAGGCTCTCATTCATGTTACAAATCAGGTCTAGAGCCACACCAAGTAACAGGATGTCTATCCTCTCAAGGAGAATTTGTTTCACTCAGTAACCAAGAAATTCAGAGCCCGTTCCTGAAATTCAACGGGGGAAGAGGTGATGGTCCAGAAGAGCAATTTATTACTCACGCACGCAGCTAACCTGGATTTGCTCCTGCCACAGGGCCTTTGCGCTTGGCTGTGCCATCTTCCTGGATCCTCTTCCCACAGGCATTTGTATAGCGTACCCCTTTCTGTATTTACTTACTAGCTCACAGCACCCATAACCTAAGTCCCAGGACAGCTGGGGCTGTGTTTTGTTCCTTACAGCATCCCCAACCTCAATAACTGTGCCTAGTACATACTAATAAACATTTGCCCAATAAATACCTGTCAAGAGAAGCTTAAATGAATACCTAAGTTCTCAAAAGTTGCTCATCCACTAGCTAAAATAACACTCTTTCTCTTTTCCTTAAGAAAGCAAATCCAGATGCCAGAGAAGGAGAGAGACTCTGTCTAACCAGCCGAGGACTGAATGTGGCCATGGTCCCCAACCCTCACCTGTGGAAATCACATCTCATCTCCTACATTGCTTGAGCCTCCGGTGACCATGGCAAGGCTAATAAACTGACCTGAGGTAATGGGGGAAAGTCAGGGATGATCCTTTTCTTTCCTTATCAGTAACATGGCTTTTAATAGTCATTCTGGACAAAAAGCTATTGCCAAAACCCAATACTCCTTTCTTTTGTCTTTTATCCACACCTCTATTTTATAGGTGCCACAAACTCAAATAAATCTATTCTCTTCTTCCACAAACTGTCCCCGATAATGGCACCCCAGTCACAGGACTTCAGCTCATTGCTCTCCTTGGACACCACATGTAACTGTCACCCCCTAATAATCCTACCTCAAGCCTCTACACTCCTCTTTCCCATTCTTACTGCCATCACCCAGGGCCCTCGTTTCCCTGGGCTGTCACCAAAGTCTATTGGACAAAATGCACAGCTCTATGACCTGCTCAACACTTCTTATGGACCCTTTAAGATCAGCTTATTTCATCTCCTTTGTGAAGCCTTCTCTCTCCCTGCCTCTCTGAGTAGAATTGACCCTCTGTTCCATGTGTCTCCACTTGTTTCATGTAGATTTCTCTCATGGTGTCTATCCCTCTTTATTGCAATGTATTTTTACCAGCTCTTTCTCACTAGAGTAACATGAGGGCTGGGCCATATTTTATTCATTTGTTTGTTATTGCAGCAGATGAAGGAGCAAGGTAAAAACCCACCAGACCAAACAAATGAAGAGGAAATAGGCTGTCTACCTGAAAAAGAATTCAGAGCAATAATAGTACAGATTATACAAAATATTGGAAATTGAATGGAGAAAATACAAGAAACGTTTAACAATGACCTAGAAGAACTGAAGAGCAAAAAAAAAAAAAAAAAAAACAAATGAGGAACAACACAATAAATGAAATTTAAAATTCTCTAGAAGAACTCAGTAGCAGGATAACTGAGACAGAAGAATGGATAAGTGACCTGGAAGATAAAATCGTGGAAATCACTACTGCAGAGCAGAATAAAGAAAAACGATTGAAGAGAATTGAGTACAGACTCACAGACGTCTGGGACAACATGAAAGACACCAAATTCGAATTATAGGAATAACAGAAGAAGAACAGGGAAAGAAAGGGACTGAGAAAATATTTGAAGAGATTATAGTGGAAAACCTCCCTACTATGGAAAGGAAATGATTAATCAAGTCCAGGATGGGTAGAGAGTCCCATACAGGATAAATCCAAGGAGAAACATGGCAAGACACATATTAATCAAGCTACCAAAAATTAAATACAAAGAAAATATATTAAAAGTAGCAAGGGAAAAACAACAAATAGCATACAAGGGAATCCCCATAAGGTTAACAGCTTATCTTTCAGCAGAAGTTCTGCAAGTGAGAAGGGAGTGTCAGGACATATTTAGAGTGATGAAAGGGGAAAAGCTACAACCAAGACTACTTTACCCAGCAAGGATCTCCTTCAGATTCGACGGAGAAATTAAAACCTTTACAGACAAGCAAAGGCTAAGAGAATTCAGCACCACCAAACCAGCATTACAACAAATGCTAAAAGAGCTTCTCTAGGCAGGAAACACAAGACAAGGGAAAGGCCTACAATAACAATCTCAAAACAATGGAGAAAATGGTAATAGGAACATACATATCAATGATTACCTTACATTTAAATGGATTAAATGCTCCAACCAAAAGGCATAGACTGGCTGAAAGGATACAAAAACAAGACCTGTACATGTACTGTCTACAAGAGACCCACTTCAGACCTAGGGACACATACAGACTGAAAGTGAGAGGATGGAAAAAGATATTCCATGCAAATGGAAATGAAAAGAAAGCTGGAGTAGCAATTCTCATATCAGATAAAATAAACTTTAAAACAAACACTATTACAGGAGACAAACAAGGACACTACATAATGATTAAGGGATCAATCCAAGAAGAAGATATAACAATTGTAAATATTTATGCATCCAGTACAGAAGCACCTCAATACATAAGGCAAATGCTAACAGCCATAAAAGGGGAAATCGACAGTAACAAAATCATAATAGGGGACTTTAACACCTCACATTCACCAATGGACAGATCATCCAAACTGAAAATAAATAAGGAAACACAAGCCTTAAATGACACATTCGTCTTCAAGGAATTCATGGGAAAGACTCTGACAAGTACAGGTTTCTGGTAACTGACTATACTGCTGAACTGAATGAATAAGCATTTTCAGAGCTCTAATGGAAAACTGATGAATTCATAAAGGTGCTAACAAAAGATCAAGATTAAAAAAAATTAATTACATGGGACTGAGTGAACTGATGAGGATGATTATAATTTTTGTGACTTTCTGTTTGAATAAAAAACAAATCCCACGAGGACTCAGAGGCAAAACATATACAAATCAATTTTCACTGCAAAGTAAAGGAGCTGTTACAGTGGAGGATTACTGGACTGAATGTCAATATTATGACATAGTATGAGTGTGTTTCGTGTTTGGTATTTGCACTCATTGTCGTATTTTTTGTGTTCATCCATTTACAATGCTTGGTGTCAGTTTATTTATCTCTTGAAAAAATAAAATAAAGTGTGTGTGTTTGTGAAAAAAGAAATGACACATTAAACAAGATGGACTTAGTTGATATTTATTGGACATTCCATCCAAAAACAGCAGTATACACTTTCTTCTCAAGTGCTCATGGAACATTCTCCAGGATAGATCATATCTTGGGTCACAAATCAAGCCTGGTAAATTTAAGAGAATTGAAATCGTATCAAGTGTCTTTTCCGACCACAACACTAGGAAACTAGATATCCATTACAGGAAAAAGTCTGTCAAAAATACAAACACATGGAGGCTAAACAATACACTACTTAATAACCAAGAGATCACTGAAGAAATCAAAGAGGAAATCAAAAAATACCTAGAACCAAATGACAATGAAAACACGACCAACCAAAACCTACGGGATGCAGCAAAAGCAGTTCTAAGAGGGAAGGCTATAGCAGTACAATCCTCCCTCAAGAAACAAGAAACATTTCAAATAAACAACCTAACCTTACACTTAAAGCAATTAGAGGAAGTAGAACAAAGATAACCCAAAGTTAGCTGAAGAAATCATAAAGATCAGAGCAGGAATAAATGAGAAAGAAATGAAGGAAACGATAGCAAAGATCAACACAAGTAAAAGCTGGTTCTTTTAGAAGATAAAAAAAAATTGATAAACCACCACCCAGACTCATCAAGAAAAAAAAAGGGAGAAGACTCAAATCCATAGAATTAGAAATGAAATAGGAGAAGTAACAACTGACACTGCAGAAATGCAAAGGACCATGAGAGATTACTACAAGCAACTATATGCCAATACAATGGAAAACCTGGAAGAAATGGACAAATTCTGAGAAAAGTACAACCTTCCGAGACGGAACCAGGATGAAATAGAAAATATAAGCCGGCCAATCACAAGCATTGAAATTGAAACTGTGATTAAAAATCTTCCAACAAACAAAAGCCCAGGACCAGATGGCTTCACAGGCAAATTCTATCAAACATTCAGAAAAGAGCTAACACCTAGCCTTCTCAAACTCTTCCAAAATATAGCAGAGGGAAGAACACTCCCAAACTCATTCTACAAGGCCACCATCATCCTGATACCAAAACCAGACAAAGATGCCACAAAAAAAGAAAACTACAGGCCGATATCATTGATGAACATAGATGCAGAAATCCTCAACAAAATACTAGCAAACGGAATCCAAGAGCACATTAAAAGGATCATACACCATGATCAAGTGGGGTTTATCCCAGGAATGCAAGGGTTCTTCAATATATGCAAATCAATCCATGTGATACACCATATTAACTAACTGAAGGAGAAAAACCATACGATCATCTCAATAGATGCAGAAAAAGCTTTTGATTAAATTCAACACCCATTTATGAGAAAACCCTCCAGAAAGTAGGCATAGAGGGAACTCAACATAACACAGGCCATATATGACAAACCCACAGCCAACATCGTTCTCAATGTTGAAAAACTGAAACCATTTCCACTAAGATGAGGAACACGACAAGGTTGCCCACTCTCACGACTGTTACTCAACATAGTTTTGGAAGTTTTAGCCACAGCAGTCAGAGATGAAAAAGAAATAAAAGCAATACAAATCAGAAAAGAAGTAGTAAAAGTGTCAGGGTTTGCAGATGACATGATTCTATACCTAGAGAATCCTAAAGAAGGTACCAGAAAACTACTAGAGCTAATCAATGAATCTGGTAAAGTAGCAGGCTACAAAATTAATGCACAGAAATCTCTTGCATTCCTATACACTAACAACAGAAGATCAGAAAGAGAAATTAGGGGAACAATCCCATTTACCATTGCAACAAAAACACTAAAATACCTAAGAATAAACCTACCTAAGGAGACAAAAGACCTGTATGCAGAAAACTATAAGACACTGATGAAAGAAATTAAAGATGAAACAAACAGATGGAGAGATATGCCATGTTTGTGAATTGGAAGAATCAACATTGTGAAAATGACTATACTACCCAAAGCAATCTACAGATTCAATGTAATCCTTATCATACTACCAATGGCATTTTTCACAGGACTAGAACAAAACAATTCACAATTTGTATGGAAACACAAAAGACCCCGAATAGCCAAAGCAGGCTTGAGAATGAAAAATGGAGCTGGAGGAATCAGGCGCCTGGACTGCAGGCTGTACTACAAAGCTACAGTCATCACGGCAGTATGGTAGTGGCACAAAAACGGAAATATAGATCAATGGAACAGGATAGAAAGCCCAGAGATAAACCCACGCACATCTGGTCACCTTATCTTTGACAAAGGAGGCAAGAATATACAGTGGAGAAACGACAGCCTCTTCAATAAGTGGTGCTGGGAAAACTGGACAGCTACATGTAAAAGAATGAAATTAGAACACGCCCTAACACCATACACAAAAATAAACTCAAAATGGATTAAAGACCTAAATGTAAGGCCACACACTTTCAAACTCTTAGAGGAAAACACAGGCAGAACACTCTATGACATACATCACAGCAAGATCCTTTTTGACCCACCTCCTAGAGACATGGAAATAAAAACAAAAATAAACAAATGGGA
Organism: Mesoplodon mirus; assembly: GCF_964341445.2. NCBI lineage: Eukaryota > Metazoa > Chordata > Mammalia > Artiodactyla > Ziphiidae > Mesoplodon > Mesoplodon mirus. The sequence goes on along the minus strand of NC_138983.1, from coordinate 111,037,401 downwards.
CCTCATGAAACTTAGAAGCTTTTGCATAGCAAAGGAAACCATAAACAAGATGGAAAGACAACCCTCAGAATGGGAGAAAATATTTGCCAATGTAGCAACTGACAAAGGATTAATCTCCAAAATCAAACTCAAAAAAAACCAACGACCCAATGCAAAAATGGGCAGAAGGCCTAAATAGACATTTCTCCAAAGATATACAGATTGCCAACAAACACATGAAAGCATGCTCAACATCACTAATCATAAGAGAAATGCAAATCAACACTACAATGAGGTACGACCTCACACCGGTCAGAATGGCCAGCATCAAAACACCTACAAACAATTAATGCTGGAGAGGGTGTGGAGAAAAGGGAACCCTCTTGCTCTCTTGGTGGGAATGTAAACTGATACAGCCACTATGGAGAACAGTATGGAGGTGCCTTAAGAAACTAAAAATAGAACTACGATATGACCCAGCAATCCCACTACTGGACATATACCCTGAGAAAACCATAATTCAAAAAGCGTCACGGGGCACTGTGACGTTCCCAGGGAGGAACGAAGCGTAAGCAGCGCAGGGCATTTTGGGAGGGGGATCGTTTCACACGGCTCCATTATACCGCTGCCCGCTGCCTCCATGGTTTCCCTTCCCTCCCCATTACCGCCTCCCGTCCCTAAGCCCCAACGGGAAGGCTGGGCCTAGGGTGGGGGAGGCCGGAGTGAAAGGAGGAAAGCGGAAAAGGGAGAAAGGGAAGAAGTGAGGAGGAAGGGTGAGTCGGGAAGGGTTAGTGGTAGAGGCTAACGTGCGAAGCGCGCAAGCCCAGCGGACGGACTGACGGACGCGCCTGTGCTTCTGCTGCCGCGGCTGCGGCGCCCGCCCGAGTCACGTCGGAGCAGCGGCGGCGGCGGCGGCGGCGGCAGCAGCGGAAACAAGAGGGGAGCAATGGCGGCCGACAGCCGAGAGGAGAAAGATATAGAACTTACTGTTCTAGATGCTATTGTGTCTGAAATACCAGAACAGGATGATGAACTCTATAATCCAGAGAGTGAACCAGATAAAAATGAGGAAGAGGGTTCAAAAAGAAAAAGGGACCGAATGGAATCTACTGACACAAAGCAACAAAAGCCTTCTGTTCTTTCAAGACAATTGATTTCTAAGCCACTGAGCTCATCAGTCAGCAATAACAAAAGAATGGTTAGTACAGACGGAAAGCCAGTCACAGAGTATAAAAATGAGGACTATCAAAGATCTGAAAGATACAAACGTCTAGAAGCTGATCGGAAGACTCGTTTGTCAAGTAGTGCCTCCAGAGAACCTTATAAGAGTCAACCTGAGAAAACATGTGTGCGGAAAAGGGATCCTGAAAGGAGGGTCAAATCCCTTACACCAGATGGCTCTGAGAGAATTGGGCTTGAAGTGGACAGACGTGCAAGCAGATCCAGCCAGTCTTCTAAGGAGGAAGTGAACTCTGAAGAACATGCCTCTGACCATGAGACTGGCAGCAGTGGTTCTTCGGATGAGCAAGGCAACAACACTGAGAATGAGGAGGAAGGGGTGCAAGATGTGGAGGAAGATGAAGAGGTGGATGACGATGGAAAGGAGGAAGAGGAGGAAGAAGAAGAGGAAGAGGAGGAGAAGGAGGAGGAGGAGGAAGAAAAAGAGGAAGAGGAGGAGGAGGAGGAAGAGGAGGAGGAGGAAGAAGAATATGAACAGGATGAGAGAGACCAGAAGGAAGAGGGAAATGATTATGACACCCGAAGGGAGGCTATCGACTCTCTTTCCTTCACGGATGGGCCTGTCAGATCTGGTTCAGGAACAGATGGATCAGAGGAGAAAAAGAAGGAAAGGAAGAGAGCTAGAGGCGTATCTCCTATTGTTTTTGATACAAGTGGAAGCTCTGCATCAGAGTCATATGCAGGTTCAGAAAAGAAGCACGTGAAATTACAATCTGCCGTTCATGTTGTCCGAAAAGATCAAACCAGTAAACTCAAATATGTCCTACAGGATGCGAGATTTTTTCTCATAGAGAGTAACAGCCATGAGAATGTGTCCCTTGCCAAAGCTAAGGGTGTATGGTCTACACTGCCAGTAAATGAGAAGAAATTAAATGCTGCATTCAGATCTGCAAGGAGTGTTATCTTAATATTTTCTGTGAGAGACAGTGGAAAATTTCAAGGATTTGCAAGACTTTCTTCAGAATCACACCATGGAGGATCTCCTATACATTGGGTACTTCCAGCAGGAATGAACGCTAAAATGCTGGGAGGTGTCTTTAAAATTGACTGGATTTGCAGGCGTGGACTACCCTTCACTAAGTCGGCTCATCTCACCAATCCTTGGAATGGACATAAGCCAGTAAACATCGCACGTGATGGACAGGAAATTGAACTTGAATGTGGAAAGCAGCTTTGTCTTCTATTTCCCCCTGATGAAAGTATTGACTTGCATCAGGTCGTTCATAAAATGCCTCACAAGAGAAGAATGCATTCTCAGCCCCAGTCAAGAGATCGTCCATCCCGTCGAGAACCAGTCCGGGATGTGGGAAGGCGTCGACCAGAAGATTATGATATTCATAACAGCAGAAAGAAAGCAAGGATTGACTATGCCCCTGAGTTTCATCAGACACCAGGGTATTTAAAGGATCCACGATACCAGGAAGTAGATAGACGGTTTTCAGGAGTTCCCCGAGATGTGTTTTTAAATGGGTCCTACAATGATTATTTGAGGGAATTTCATAACCTGGGACCACCAGCACCTCGGCGAGGAATGACTCCTTATCCTGGAATGGAACGACCTCCACACCATCAGCACCATGCTCCACCTCCTCAAGCTCATCCCCCCTACTCAGGACATCACCCAGTACCACATGAAGCAAGATACAGAGATAAACGACTACATGATTATGATATGAGGGTGGATGATTTCCTTCGTCGAACACAAGCTGTTGTCACCGGTCGGAGAAGTAGACCTCGTGAAAGAGATCGGGAGCGACAGCGAGATCGCCCTAGAGATAACAGAAGAGACAGAGAACGAGATAGAGGACGTGATAGAGAACGAGAAAGAGAGCGATTATGTGATCGGGACAGAGACCGAGGGGAGAGAGGTCGATATAGAAGATAATGTGCTTTTGGAAGCACCGAGTCTTTAAAAATAAAAAGAATCTTGTATTTTTCTTGTTGTGTGTGTTTACAAGTAGTAAAACTATTTTCAACTGTCTACTTGAAGTTCATTGTGTAGAAGGATTTATTATGACCCGCTTTGTTCCAAGCATGCAGTATAATAAGAACTGGAAAAACTCAAATCCTCCAAAAAATGCACAGTTGACAATTTGAGTTGAGGCTTTTATTGTGGCAGAATGGAACAGCCCAAGAATGTAGATATTGATTCAGTCTCCATAAATGTTCATCTACATATAATATGTTCATCCTAGAGTTTTTTGTTTGTTTGCTTGCTTTCTTTTGCATCTTGATGGATGACTGGCACAATATTTTGCTTTGATGTATTTCTAAATGTAGGTGCACACGGTTCAGTAAAAATAATGCTGCTATCAAGTATGCAAATATTGAAATATGATGGTTTGACTGTAAGGCAGTGCTGTAGCAGCCTCTTGGTTTCTCCTTTTCCTTTTTTTAATCTTAACAAAAGTCACTTTTTATGTTTCTTCCATCTTCAATGATGAGAGCAATATTAAGACGTTGCTATCTAATTTTTAGTCTTTTTAGATAAAAAAATTCCTCTGTTCAGTAGCATGGTTGATGCTATTGTTTAGCCTTCCCCTCCAAACTGTATACATTGGCTTGGAATGTTCACAACTTGCATGTGTGGCAGCGGAAGATAATTCCCATATTCTACATTGCTACTGTTTTGTATAAAATAAATTGGTAAAGATTGACCAAAAAAAAAAAAAAAAAAAAGAGTCACGTACCACAATAACCATTGCAGCACTATTTACAATAGCCGGGACATGGAAACAATCTAAGTGTCGATAGACACATGAATGGATAAAGAAGATGTGACACATATGTACAATGAAATATTACTCAGCCATAAAAAGAAATGAAATTGAGTTATCTGTAGTGAGGTGGATGGACCTGGAGACTGTCATACATAGTGAAGTAAGTCAGAAAGAGAAAAACAAATACCGTATGCTAACACATAAAAATGGCATCTTAAAAAAAAAAAAAGGTTCTGATGTACATAGGTTCAGGACAGGAATAAAGAAGCCGAAGTAGAGAATGGACTTGAGGACACAGGGAGGGGGGAGGGTAAGCTAGGATGAAGTGAGAGAGTGGCATCGAAATATATACACTACCAAATGTATAATAGTTAGTGGGAAGCAGCCACATAGCACAGGGAGATCAGCTCAGTGTTTTGTGACCACCTAGAGGAGTGGGATAGGGAGGGATGGAGGAAGACGCAAGTGGGACGGGATACGGGGATACATGTATACATATAGCTGATTCACTTTGTTATACAGCAGAAAATAACACAACATTGTAAACAATTATACTCCAACAAAGAGGTTTAAAAAAATTTTTAAAGACCATAATGAGATATCACTACATCTATTAGGACAGCTAAAATGAAAAATAGTGACAATAACAAATGCTGGCATAATGGAGAATCTGATCTCTCATATATTGCTAGCGAGAATGTAAAATGGTACACTTGGGAAATCAGTTTGGCAGTTTTGTTAAATTAATGAAACATACATTTATACAACCCAACCATTTCACTCCTTGGTATTTACACCAAAGAAACAAATACCTATGTTCACACAAAACCAGGAAATGATCGTTATAGCAGCTTTAAAAACAACTTAATTGAAGTATAATTGACATATAACATCAGATCAGTTTCAGATGTACAACATAATTGTTTGATATTGGCATATGTTGCAAAATGATCTCCACAATATGTCTAGTTAACACCTTTCACCATACATGGATACATTTTTTTTCTTGTGATGATAACTTTTAACACCTACTCTCTTATCAACTTTCAAATATACAATATAGTTTCATTAACTAGAGTCACCATGCTATACGTTACATCCCTAGGACTTATTTTATAACTGAAAGTTTGTACCTTTTGACCCCCTTCACTCCTTTCATCCACTCCCCACTCCCTTGCCTCTGGCAACAACTCATCTGTTCTCTGTATCTATGAGCTCAGTTTTTTTGTTTTGTTTTGTTTTAGGTTCTACATATGAGTGCTAGAGCAGCTTTATTTGTAACAGCCAGAAACTGAAACAAACAAAATGTTCCTCAATAGGTGAATGGCTAAACAAACTGTAGTATACCCATATTATGAAATTAGCAGGAATTAATTAACTCAGCAATTAAAAGGAATGAACTATTAATACACAACAATTTGGATGGATCTCAAAAATACATTATGCTAACTAAAGAAAAGTGAATCTCAATGCCACACACTATAAGATGCCATGTACATCAGCAGTCCCCAACATTTTTGGCACCAGGGACCGGTTTCGTGGAAGACAACTTTTTCCACAGCCAGGGGTTGAGGGTGTGGTGGGATGGTTCAGGCAGTAATGCGAGCGATGGGGAGCGATGGGGAGCAATGGGGAGCGGCACATGAAGCTTCCCTTGCCCGCCGCTCACCTCCAGCTGTGTGGCCCGGTTTCTAACAGGCTGCAGACCAGTATCAGTCTGCGGCCTGGGGGTAGGGGACCCTTGATGTACATAATATTCTCCAAATGACAAAATTATAGAGATGGAAATCATACTAGTGGTTGCCAGGGTTATGGGATGGTGAGAGGTTGGGCGAAGGGGGCAGCTACAAGAGAGTAGCACAAGGGAGATCTTCGTGATGATGGACCAGTTCCCTATCTTGACGGCACTGGTTGCTAAATGAGTCATGTGACAAAATGACATAGAACAATATACAAACATTGCGCCAATGTCTATTTCCTCGCTTTGATACTGTACTATAATTGTGTAAGATGTAACCACTGGGGGAAACTGAGTGAAACGTCCATGGTCCTCTTTCTCTCTATAGTACAGAGTGAATCTATAGTCTATATTTAGTTTATGAATCTATAATCATTTTTAAATAAAAGGTTTAAAAAACAAATATTCATGTTAAATTTAACATTTAACATTTTATTTATGTGTTGCAAAAAAAGTCTTTAGGGCTTCCCTGGTGGCGCAGTGGTTGAGAGTCCGCCTGCCGATGCAGGGGACACGGGTTCGTGTCCAGGTCCGTGCCACGTGCCACGGAGCGGCTGGGCCCGTGTGCCATGGCCGCTGGGCTTGCACGTCCGGAGCCTGTGCTCTGCAACAGGAGAGGCCGCAACAGTGAGACCCGCGTACCGCAAAAAAAAAAAAAAAATCTTTAAGACACACTAAGTGAGATAAAAGCAAGGCTAAGAATGATGTATTAAAATGGTGTGCTCTTATTTATTTTTTCTTTTGGAAGGGCCATATATGCATATATAAATGCTTACATAGTCATAGAAATTTCCTAAGTGATAGTCAAGAAATTAATAACAGAGGCTGCCCCTGGGCAGGAGAGAGATTGGGGTAAGAGACACTTTGAAAAGTGAAAAGGGGCCGTATTAATAATTCTACAGTGACAACAGGCACTGACGGGACAAAAATGGGAAAATCAGAGTTTATGGTCACTGATAGTATGCACTCAACAAATGTCAATAATTGTTATTTTCTTTTTTCTTCCGTCTATTTTTATCTATTTTGTACAAGAAAATATTTATGGTAACAGGACTAAGTTCGTTTTATTAACCCTTCTTCTGAAAAAAAATTAAGTTAGTTTTAAAACGTTGTTAAGCCCCTCAAATATATGGTAGAACATCACTTAAAACACCTCTAATTTACTCAGCGGTCAACAATCCAAATGCCTAGTGGGCCAGTCAGGTAAGGTAGATGTGTGAATTGGGTCATGTGTAGTATTTAGGAAATGGCTGAGACTGTGACAAACTGGAAAGAACTCCAAGACAAAGCACTCAAATGCAAATGTTTATAAGACTCAGCCTGGGCCAGAAAAACACAGCAATGTCCTGCCAGTGCCCACTAGCGACCCCATCCATGTCTGCTCGCTAAGGCATCCTGTTCCACTGCAGACAAGTCTAATTCCTAGAAAGTTCTTTATGCTGAAGTGACATTTACCTGTGGTGATTTCTCCCTATTAATCCTAGTTCTGAGCATTTCCTTCATAGTGAGAATTGGGGACCTGGTTTCACAACAAGTTAACTGGACTTGTTGGCATCCAATTAAGATCTCGTTCCTTTACTAAGTGCTCAGAGCTGCCTACAGGTGGACAATGTAACTCAAGTTTGTCCTCACACAAACCAGGGTAAATGCAAACTCTGTCATTTAACAGATCTAATACATTGAAAAAGTGATTCAATCTTTACTTATCTTCCTATTCAAAATGAGGATAATAAAAACGGCCAATTTGCAGAGTTGCTGTGAAGATTAAATACGGAAACGTTAAAATGCCAAGTACATGTCAAAGAAAATGCCTCCTCCTGTCAGAAAACAATTGTGACAGAGGTTACTTTGGAGCTTATTGTTCAACTTACGTGGATTTTGTGAGAGTGGAAAATATGCAGATTTTCAGAGTAATTCCATAGCCAGCGATCCAAGGTTGAGCTTCCTCTCTTCCCAATCTACCAGGCATGTTTCCTCATTTCGCCACTAGATGGCAGTTGCTTCCCAGAGCATTTGAGCTCCAAGGAAGTAAAATCTCCAAAGCTTATCCAAGGCTCTCATTCATGTTACAAATCAGGTCTAGAGCCACACCAAGTAACAGGATGTCTATCCTCTCAAGGAGAATTTGTTTCACTCAGTAACCAAGAAATTCAGAGCCCGTTCCTGAAATTCAACGGGGGAAGAGGTGATGGTCCAGAAGAGCAATTTATTACTCACGCACGCAGCTAACCTGGATTTGCTCCTGCCACAGGGCCTTTGCGCTTGGCTGTGCCATCTTCCTGGATCCTCTTCCCACAGGCATTTGTATAGCGTACCCCTTTCTGTATTTACTTACTAGCTCACAGCACCCATAACCTAAGTCCCAGGACAGCTGGGGCTGTGTTTTGTTCCTTACAGCATCCCCAACCTCAATAACTGTGCCTAGTACATACTAATAAACATTTGCCCAATAAATACCTGTCAAGAGAAGCTTAAATGAATACCTAAGTTCTCAAAAGTTGCTCATCCACTAGCTAAAATAACACTCTTTCTCTTTTCCTTAAGAAAGCAAATCCAGATGCCAGAGAAGGAGAGAGACTCTGTCTAACCAGCCGAGGACTGAATGTGGCCATGGTCCCCAACCCTCACCTGTGGAAATCACATCTCATCTCCTACATTGCTTGAGCCTCCGGTGACCATGGCAAGGCTAATAAACTGACCTGAGGTAATGGGGGAAAGTCAGGGATGATCCTTTTCTTTCCTTATCAGTAACATGGCTTTTAATAGTCATTCTGGACAAAAAGCTATTGCCAAAACCCAATACTCCTTTCTTTTGTCTTTTATCCACACCTCTATTTTATAGGTGCCACAAACTCAAATAAATCTATTCTCTTCTTCCACAAACTGTCCCCGATAATGGCACCCCAGTCACAGGACTTCAGCTCATTGCTCTCCTTGGACACCACATGTAACTGTCACCCCCTAATAATCCTACCTCAAGCCTCTACACTCCTCTTTCCCATTCTTACTGCCATCACCCAGGGCCCTCGTTTCCCTGGGCTGTCACCAAAGTCTATTGGACAAAATGCACAGCTCTATGACCTGCTCAACACTTCTTATGGACCCTTTAAGATCAGCTTATTTCATCTCCTTTGTGAAGCCTTCTCTCTCCCTGCCTCTCTGAGTAGAATTGACCCTCTGTTCCATGTGTCTCCACTTGTTTCATGTAGATTTCTCTCATGGTGTCTATCCCTCTTTATTGCAATGTATTTTTACCAGCTCTTTCTCACTAGAGTAACATGAGGGCTGGGCCATATTTTATTCATTTGTTTGTTATTGCAGCAGATGAAGGAGCAAGGTAAAAACCCACCAGACCAAACAAATGAAGAGGAAATAGGCTGTCTACCTGAAAAAGAATTCAGAGCAATAATAGTACAGATTATACAAAATATTGGAAATTGAATGGAGAAAATACAAGAAACGTTTAACAATGACCTAGAAGAACTGAAGAGCAAAAAAAAAAAAAACAAAAACAAATGAGGAACAACACAATAAATGAAATTTAAAATTCTCTAGAAGAACTCAGTAGCAGGATAACTGAGACAGAAGAATGGATAAGTGACCTGGAAGATAAAATCGTGGAAATCACTACTGCAGAGCAGAATAAAGAAAAACGATTGAAGAGAATTGAGTACAGACTCACAGACGTCTGGGACAACATGAAAGACACCAAATTCGAATTATAGGAATAACAGAAGAAGAACAGGGAAAGAAAGGGACTGAGAAAATATTTGAAGAGATTATAGTGGAAAACCTCCCTACTATGGAAAGGAAATGATTAATCAAGTCCAGGATGGGTAGAGAGTCCCATACAGGATAAATCCAAGGAGAAACATGGCAAGACACATATTAATCAAGCTACCAAAAATTAAATACAAAGAAAATATATTAAAAGTAGCAAGGGAAAAACAACAAATAGCATACAAGGGAATCCCCATAAGGTTAACAGCTTATCTTTCAGCAGAAGTTCTGCAAGTGAGAAGGGAGTGTCAGGACATATTTAGAGTGATGAAAGGGGAAAAGCTACAACCAAGACTACTTTACCCAGCAAGGATCTCCTTCAGATTCGACGGAGAAATTAAAACCTTTACAGACAAGCAAAGGCTAAGAGAATTCAGCACCACCAAACCAGCATTACAACAAATGCTAAAAGAGCTTCTCTAGGCAGGAAACACAAGACAAGGGAAAGGCCTACAATAACAATCTCAAAACAATGGAGAAAATGGTAATAGGAACATACATATCAATGATTACCTTACATTTAAATGGATTAAATGCTCCAACCAAAAGGCATAGACTGGCTGAAAGGATACAAAAACAAGACCTGTACATGTACTGTCTACAAGAGACCCACTTCAGACCTAGGGACACATACAGACTGAAAGTGAGAGGATGGAAAAAGATATTCCATGCAAATGGAAATGAAAAGAAAGCTGGAGTAGCAATTCTCATATCAGATAAAATAAACTTTAAAACAAACACTATTACAGGAGACAAACAAGGACACTACATAATGATTAAGGGATCAATCCAAGAAGAAGATATAACAATTGTAAATATTTATGCATCCAGTACAGAAGCACCTCAATACATAAGGCAAATGCTAACAGCCATAAAAGGGGAAATCGACAGTAACAAAATCATAATAGGGGACTTTAACACCTCACATTCACCAATGGACAGATCATCCAAACTGAAAATAAATAAGGAAACACAAGCCTTAAATGACACATTCGTCTTCAAGGAATTCATGGGAAAGACTCTGACAAGTACAGGTTTCTGGTAACTGACTATACTGCTGAACTGAATGAATAAGCATTTTCAGAGCTCTAATGGAAAACTGATGAATTCATAAAGGTGCTAACAAAAGATCAAGATTAAAAAAAATTAATTACATGGGACTGAGTGAACTGATGAGGATGATTATAATTTTTGTGACTTTCTGTTTGAATAAAAAACAAATCCCACGAGGACTCAGAGGCAAAACATATACAAATCAATTTTCACTGCAAAGTAAAGGAGCTGTTACAGTGGAGGATTACTGGACTGAATGTCAATATTATGACATAGTATGAGTGTGTTTCGTGTTTGGTATTTGCACTCATTGTCGTATTTTTTGTGTTCATCCATTTACAATGTTTGGTGTCAGTTTATTTATCTCTTGAAAAAATAAAATAAAGTGTGTGTGTTTGTGAAAAAAGAAATGACACATTAAACAAGATGGACTTAGTTGATATTTATTGGACATTCCATCCAAAAACAGCAGTATACACTTTCTTCTCAAGTGCTCATGGAACATTCTCCAGGATAGATCATATCTTGGGTCACAAATCAAGCCTGGTAAATTTAAGAGAATTGAAATCGTATCAAGTGTCTTTTCCGACCACAACACTAGGAAACTAGATATCCATTACAGGAAAAAGTCTGTCAAAAATACAAACACATGGAGGCTAAACAATACACTACTTAATAACCAAGAGATCACTGAAGAAATCAAAGAGGAAATCAAAAAATACCTAGAACCAAATGACAATGAAAACATGACCAACCAAAACCTACGGGATGCAGCAAAAGCAGTTCTAAGAGGGAAGGCTATAGCAGTACAATCCTCCCTCAAGAAACAAGAAACATTTCAAATAAACAACCTAACCTTACACTTAAAGCAATTAGAGGAAGTAGAACAAAGATAACCCAAAGTTAGCTGAAGAAATCATAAAGATCAGAGCAGGAATAAATGAGAAAGAAATGAAGGAAACGATAGCAAAGATCAACACAAGTAAAAGCTGGTTCTTTTAGAAGATAAAAAAAAATTGATAAACCACCACCCAGACTCATCAAGAAAAAAAAAGGGAGAAGACTCAAATCCATAGAATTAGAAATGAAATAGGAGAAGTAACAACTGACACTGCAGAAATGCAAAGGACCATGAGAGATTACTACAAGCAACTATATGCCAATACAATGGAAAACCTGGAAGAAATGGACAAATTCTGAGAAAAGTACAACCTTCCGAGACGGAACCAGGATGAAATAGAAAATATAAGCCGGCCAATCACAAGCATTGAAATTGAAACTGTGATTAAAAATCTTCCAACAAACAAAAGCCCAGGACCAGATGGCTTCACAGGCAAATTCTATCAAACATTCAGAAAAGAGCTAACACCTAGCCTTCTCAAACTCTTCCAAAATATAGCAGAGGGAAGAACACTCCCAAACTCATTCTACAAGGCCACCATCATCCTGATACCAAAACCAGACAAAGATGCCACAAAAAAAGAAAACTACAGGCCGATATCATTGATGAACATAGATGCAGAAATCCTCAACAAAATACTAGCAAACGGAATCCAAGAGCACATTAAAAGGATCATACACCATGATCAAGTGGGGTTTATCCCAGGAATGCAAGGGTTCTTCAATATATGCAAATCAATCCATGTGATACACCATATTAACTAACTGAAGGAGAAAAACCATACGATCATCTCAATAGATGCAGAAAAAGCTTTTGATTAAATTCAACACCCATTTATGAGAAAACCCTCCAGAAAGTAGGCATAGAGGGAACTCAACATAACACAGGCCATATATGACAAACCCACAGCCAACATCGTTCTCAATGTTGAAAAACTGAAACCATTTCCACTAAGATGAGGAACACGACAAGGTTGCCCACTCTCACGACTGTTACTCAACATAGTTTTGGAAGTTTTAGCCACAGCAGTCAGAGATGAAAAAGAAATAAAAGCAATACAAATCAGAAAAGAAGTAGTAAAAGTGTCAGGGTTTGCAGATGACATGATTCTATACCTAGAGAATCCTAAAGAAGGTACCAGAAAACTACTAGAGCTAATCAATGAATCTGGTAAAGTAGCAGGCTACAAAATTAATGCACAGAAATCTCTTGCATTCCTATACACTAACAACAGAAGATCAGAAAGAGAAATTAGGGGAACAATCCCATTTACCATTGCAACAAAAACACTAAAATACCTAAGAATAAACCTACCTAAGGAGACAAAAGACCTGTATGCAGAAAACTATAAGACACTGATGAAAGAAATTAAAGATGAAACAAACAGATGGAGAGATATGCCATGTTTGTGAATTGGAAGAATCAACATTGTGAAAATGACTATACTACCCAAAGCAATCTACAGATTCAATGTAATCCTTATCATACTACCAATGGCATTTTTCACAGGACTAGAACAAAACAATTCACAATTTGTATGGAAACACAAAAGACCCCGAATAGCCAAAGCAGGCTTGAGAATGAAAAATGGAGCTGGAGGAATCAGGCGCCTGGACTGCAGGCTGTACTACAAAGCTACAGTCATCACGGCAGTATGGTAGTGGCACAAAAACGGAAATATAGATCAATGGAACAGGATAGAAAGCCCAGAGATAAACCCACGCACATCTGGTCACCTTATCTTTGACAAAGGAGGCAAGAATATACAGTGGAGAAACGACAGCCTCTTCAATAAGTGGTGCTGGGAAAACTGGACAGCTACATGTAAAAGAATGAAATTAGAACACGCCCTAACACCATACACAAAAATAAACTCAAAATGGATTAAAGACCTAAATGTAAGGCCACACACTTTCAAACTCTTAGAGGAAAACACAGGCAGAACACTCTATGACATACATCACAGCAAGATCCTTTTTGACCCACCTCCTAGAGACATGGAAATAAAAACAAAAATAAACAAATGGGACCTCATGAAACTTAGAAGCTTTTGCATAGCAAAGGAAACCATAAACAAGATGGAAAGACAACCCTCAGAATGGGAGAAAATATTTGCCAATGTAGCAACTGACAAAGGATTAATCTCCAAAATCAAACTCAAAAAAAACCAACGACCCAATGCAAAAATGGGCAGAAGGCCTAAATAGACATTTCTCCAAAGATATACAGATTGCCAACAAACACATGAAAGCATGCTCAACATCACTAATCATAAGAGAAATGCAAATCAACACTACAATGAGGTACGACCTCACACCGGTCAGAATGGCCAGCATCAAAACACCTACAAACAATTAATGCTGGAGAGGGTGTGGAGAAAAGGGAACCCTCTTGCTCTCTTGGTGGGAATGTAAACTGATACAGCCACTATGGAGAACAGTATGGAGGTGCCTTAAGAAACTAAAAATAGAACTACGATATGACCCAGCAATCCCACTACTGGACATATACCCTGAGAAAACCATAATTCAAAAAGCGTCACGGGGCACTGTGACGTTCCCAGGGAGGAATGAAGCGTAAGCAGCGCAGGGCATTTTGGGAGGGGGATCGTTTCACACGGCTCCATTACAGCGCTGCCCGCTGCCTCCATGGTTTCCCTTCCCTCCCCATTACCGCCTCCCGTCCCTAAGCCCCAACGGGAAGGCTGGGCCTAGGGTGGGGGAGGCCGGAGTGAAAGGAGGAAAGCGGAAAAGGGAGAAAGGGAAGAAGTGAGGAGGAAGGGTGAGTCGGGAAGGGTTAGTGGTAGAGGCTAACGTGCGAAGCTCGCAAGCCCAGCGGACGGACTGACGGACGCGCCTGTGCTTCTGCTGCCGCGGCTGCGGCGCCCGCCCGAGTCACGTCGGAGCAGCGGCGGCGGCGGCAGCAGCGGAAACAAGAGGGGAGCAATGGCGGCCGACAGCCGAGAGGAGAAAGATATAGAACTTACTGTTCTAGATGCTATTGTGTCTGAAATACCAGAACAGGATGATGAACTCTATAATCCAGAGAGTGAACCAGATAAAAATGAGGAAGAGGGTTCAAAAAGAAAAAGGGACCGAATGGAATCTACTGACACAAAGCAACAAAAGCCTTCTGTTCTTTCAAGACAATTGATTTCTAAGCCACTGAGCTCATCAGTCAGCAATAACAAAAGAATGGTTAGTACAGACGGAAAGCCAGTCACAGAGTATAAAAATGAGGACTATCAAAGATCTGAAAGATACAAACGTCTAGAAGCTGATCGGAAGACTCGTTTGTCAAGTAGTGCCTCCAGAGAACCTTATAAGAGTCAACCTGAGAAAACATGTGTGCGGAAAAGGGATCCTGAAAGGAGGGTCAAATCCCTTACACCAGATGGCTCTGAGAGAATTGGGCTTGAAGTGGACAGACGTGCAAGCAGATCCAGCCAGTCTTCTAAGGAGGAAGTGAACTCTGAAGAACATGCCTCTGACCATGAGACTGGCAGCAGTGGTTCTTCGGATGAGCAAGGCAACAACACTGAGAATGAGGAGGAAGGGGTGCAAGATGTGGAGGAAGATGAAGAGGTGGATGACGATGGAAAGGAGGAAGAGGAGGAAGAAGAAGAGGAAGAGGAGGAGAAGGAGGAGGAGGAGGAAGAAAAAGAGGAAGAGGAGGAGGAGGAGGAAGAGGAGGAGGAGGAAGAAGAATATGAACAGGATGAGAGAGACCAGAAGGAAGAGGGAAATGATTATGACACCCGAAGGGAGGCTATCGACTCTCTTTCCTTCACGGATGGGCCTGTCAGATCTGGTTCAGGAACAGATGGATCAGAGGAGAAAAAGAAGGAAAGGAAGAGAGCTAGAGGCGTATCTCCTATTGTTTTTGATACAAGTGGAAGCTCTGCATCAGAGTCATATGCAGGTTCAGAAAAGAAGCACGCGAAATTACAATCTGCCGTTCATGTTGTCCGAAAAGATCAAACCAGTAAACTCAAATATGTCCTACAGGATGCGAGATTTTTTCTCATAGAGAGTAACAGCCATGAGAATGTGTCCCTTGCCAAAGCTAAGGGTGTATGGTCTACACTGCCAGTAAATGAGAAGAAATTAAATGCTGCATTCAGATCTGCAAGGAGTGTTATCTTAATATTTTCTGTGAGAGACAGTGGAAAATTTCAAGGATTTGCAAGACTTTCTTCAGAATCACACCATGGAGGATCTCCTATACATTGGGTACTTCCAGCAGGAATGAACGCTAAAATGCTGGGAGGTGTCTTTAAAATTGACTGGATTTGCAGGCGTGGACTACCCTTCACTAAGTCGGCTCATCTCACCAATCCTTGGAATGGACATAAGCCAGTAAACATCGCACGTGATGGACAGGAAATTGAACTTGAATGTGGAAAGCAGCTTTGTCTTCTATTTCCCCCTGATGAAAGTATTGACTTGCATCAGGTCGTTCATAAAATGCCTCACAAGAGAAGAATGCATTCTCAGCCCCAGTCAAGAGATCGTCCATCCCGTCGAGAACCAGTCCGGGATGTGGGAAGGCGTCGACCAGAAGATTATGATATTCATAACAGCAGAAAGAAAGCAAGGATTGACTATGCCCCTGAGTTTCATCAGACACCAGGGTATTTAAAGGATCCACGATACCAGGAAGTAGATAGACGGTTTTCAGGAGTTCCCCGAGATGTGTTTTTAAATGGGTCCTACAATGATTATTTGAGGGAATTTCATAACCTGGGACCACCAGCACCTCGGCGAGGAATGACTCCTTATCCTGGAATGGAACGACCTCCACACCATCAGCACCATGCTCCACCTCCTCAAGCTCATCCCCCCTACTCAGGACATCACCCAGTACCACATGAAGCAAGATACAGAGATAAACGACTACATGATTATGATATGAGGGTGGATGATTTCCTTCGTCGAACACAAGCTGTTGTCACCGGTCGGAGAAGTAGACCTCGTGAAAGAGATCGGGAGCGACAGCGAGATCGCCCTAGAGATAACAGAAGAGACAGAGAACGAGATAGAGGACGTGATAGAGAACGAGAAAGAGAGCGATTATGTGATCGGGACAGAGACCGAGGGGAGAGAGGTCGATATAGAAGATAATGTGCTTTTGGAAGCACCGAGTCTTTAAAAATAAAAAGAATCTTGTATTTTTCTTGTTGTGTGTGTTTACAAGTAGTAAAACTATTTTCAACTGTCTACTTGAAGTTCATTGTGTAGAAGGATTTATTATGACCCGCTTTGTTCCAAGCATGCAGTATAATAAGAACTGGAAAAACTCAAATCCTCCAAAAAATGCACAGTTGACAATTTGAGTTGAGGCTTTTATTGTGGCAGAATGGAACAGCCCAAGAATGTAGATATTGATTCAGTCTCCATAAATGTTCATCTACATATAATATGTTCATCCTAGAGTTTTTTGTTTGTTTGCTTGCTTTCTTTTGCATCTTGATGGATGACTGGCACAATATTTTGCTTTGATGTATTTCTAAATGTAGGTGCACACGGTTCAGTAAAAATAATGCTGCTATCAAGTATGCAAATATTGAAATATGATGGTTTGACTGTAAGGCAGTGCTGTAGCAGCCTCTTGGTTTCTCCTTTTCCTTTTTTTAATCTTAACAAAAGTCACTTTTTATGTTTCTTCCATCTTCAATGATGAGAGCAATATTAAGACGTTGCTATCTAATTTTTAGTCTTTTTAGATAAAAAAATTCCTCTGTTCAGTAGCATGGTTGATGCTATTGTTTAGCCTTCCCCTCCAAACTGTATACATTGGCTTGGAATGTTCACAACTTGCATGTGTGGCAGCGGAAGATAATTCCCATATTCTACATTGCTACTGTTTTGTATAAAATAAATTGGTAAAGATTGACCAAAAAAAAAAAAAAAAAAAAGAGTCACGTACCACAATAACCATTGCAGCACTATTTACAATAGCCGGGACATGGAAACAATCTAAGTGTCGATAGACACATGAATGGATAAAGAAGATGTGACACATATGTACAATGAAATATTACTCAGCCATAAAAAGAAATGAAATTGAGTTATCTGTAGTGAGGTGGATGGACCTGGAGACTGTCATACATAGTGAAGTAAGTCAGAAAGAGAAAAACAAATACCGTATGCTAACACATAAAAATGGCATCTTAAAAAAAAAAAAAGGTTCTGATGTACATAGGTTCAGGACAGGAATAAAGAAGCCGAAGTAGAGAATGGACTTGAGGACACAGGGAGGGGGGAGGGTAAGCTAGGATGAAGTGAGAGAGTGGCATCGAAATATATACACTACCAAATGTATAATAGTTAGTGGGAAGCAGCCACATAGCACAGGGAGATCAGCTCAGTGTTTTGTGACCACCTAGAGGAGTGGGATAGGGAGGGATGGAGGAAGACGCAAGTGGGACGGGATACGGGGATACATGTATACATATAGCTGATTCACTTTGTTATACAGCAGAAAATAACACAACATTGTAAACAATTATACTCCAACAAAGAGGTTTAAAAAAATTTTTAAAGACCATAATGAGATATCACTACATCTATTAGGACAGCTAAAATGAAAAATAGTGACAATAACAAATGCTGGCATAATGGAGAATCTGATCTCTCATATATTGCTAGCGAGAATGTAAAATGGTACACTTGGGAAATCAGTTTGGCAGTTTTGTTAAATTAATGAAACATACATTTATACAACCCAACCATTTCACTCCTTGGTATTTACACCAAAGAAACAAATACCTATGTTCACACAAAACCAGGAAATGATCGTTATAGCAGCTTTAAAAACAACTTAATTGAAGTATAATTGACATATAACATCAGATCAGTTTCAGATGTACAACATAATTGTTTGATATTGGCATATGTTGCAAAATGATCTCCACAATATGTCTAGTTAACACCTTTCACCATACATGGATACATTTTTTTTCTTGTGATGATAACTTTTAACACCTACTCTCTTATCAACTTTCAAATATACAATATAGTTTCATTAACTAGAGTCACCATGCTATACGTTACATCCCTAGGACTTATTTTATAACTGAAAGTTTGTACCTTTTGACCCCCTTCACTCCTTTCATCCACTCCCCACTCCCTTGCCTCTGGCAACAACTCATCTGTTCTCTGTATCTATGAGCTCAGTTTTTTTGTTTTGTTTTGTTTTAGGTTCTACATATGAGTGCTAGAGCAGCTTTATTTGTAACAGCCAGAAACTGAAACAAACAAAATGTTCCTCAATAGGTGAATGGCTAAACAAACTGTAGTATACCCATATTATGAAATTAGCAGGAATTAATTAACTCAGCAATTAAAAGGAATGAACTATTAATACACAACAATTTGGATGGATCTCAAAAATACATTATGCTAACTAAAGAAAAGTGAATCTCAATGCCACACACTATAAGATGCCATGTACATCAGCAGTCCCCAACATTTTTGGCACCAGGGACCGGTTTCGTGGAAGACAACTTTTTCCACAGCCAGGGGTTGAGGGTGTGGTGGGATGGTTCAGGCAGTAATGCGAGCGATGGGGAGCGATGGGGAGCAATGGGGAGCGGCACATGAAGCTTCCCTTGCCCGCCGCTCACCTCCAGCTGTGTGGCCCGGTTTCTAACAGGCTGCAGACCAGTATCAGTCTGCGGCCTGGGGGTAGGGGACCCTTGATGTACATAATATTCTCCAAATGACAAAATTATAGAGATGGAAATCATACTAGTGGTTGCCAGGGTTATGGGATGGTGAGAGGTTGGGCGAAGGGGGCAGCTACAAGAGAGTAGCACAAGGGAGATCTTCGTGATGATGGACCAGTTCCCTATCTTGACGGCACTGGTTGCTAAATGAGTCATGTGACAAAATGACATAGAACAATATACAAACATTGCACCAATGTCTATTTCCTCGCTTTGATACTGTACTATAATGGTGTAAGATGTAACCACTGGGGGAAACTGAGTGAAACGTTCATGGTCCTCTTTCTCTCTATAGTACAGAGTGAATCTATAGTCTATATTTAGTTTATGAATCTATAATCATTTTTAAATAAAAGGTTTAAAAAACAAATATTCATGTTAAATTTAACATTTAACATTTTATTTATGTGTTGCAAAAAAAGTCTTTAGGGCTTCCCTGGTGGCGCAGTGGTTGAGAGTCCGCCTGCCGATGCAGGGGACACGGGTTCGTGTCCAGGTCCGTGCCACGTGCCACGGAGCGGCTGGGCCCGTGTGCCATGGCCGCTGGGCTTGCACGTCCGGAGCCTGTGCTCTGCAACAGGAGAGGCCGCAACAGTGAGACCCGCGTACCGCAAAAAAAAAAAAAAAAATCTTTAAGACACACTAAGTGAGATAAAAGCAAGGCTAAGAATGATGTATTAAAATGGTGTGCTCTTATTTATTTTTTCTTTTGGAAGGGCCATATATGCATATATAAATGCTTACATAGTCATAGAAATTTCCTAAGTGATAGTCAAGAAATTAATAACAGAGGCTGCCCCTGGGCAGGAGAGAGATTGGGGTAAGAGACACTTTGAAAAGTGAAAAGGGGCCGTATTAATAATTCTACAGTGACAACAGGCACTGACGGGACAAAAATGGGAAAATCAGAGTTTATGGTCACTGATAGTATGCACTCAACAAATGTCAATAATTGTTATTTTCTTTTTTCTTCCGTCTATTTTTATCTATTTTGTACAAGAAAATATTTATGGTAACAGGACTAAGTTCGTTTTATTAACCCTTCTTCTGAAAAAAAATTAAGTTAGTTTTAAAACGTTGTTAAGCCCCTCAAATATATGGTAGAACATCACTTAAAACACCTCTAATTTACTCAGCGGTCAACAATCCAAATGCCTAGTGGGCCAGTCAGGTAAGGTAGATGTGTGAATTGGGTCATGTGTAGTATTTAGGAAATGGCTGAGACTGTGACAAACTGGAAAGAACTCCAAGACAAAGCACTCAAATGCAAATGTTTATAAGACTCAGCCTGGGCCAGAAAAACACAGCAATGTCCTGCCAGTGCCCACTAGCGACCCCATCCATGTCTGCTCGCTAAGGCATCCTGTTCCACTGCAGACAAGTCTAATTCCTAGAAAGTTCTTTATGCTGAAGTGACATTTACCTGTGGTGATTTCTCCCTATTAATCCTAGTTCTGAGCATTTCCTTCATAGTGAGAATTGGGGACCTGGTTTCACAACAAGTTAACTGGACTTGTTGGCATCCAATTAAGATCTCGTTCCTTTACTAAGTGCTCAGAGCTGCCTACAGGTGGACAATGTAACTCAAGTTTGTCCTCACACAAACCAGGGTAAATGCAAACTCTGTCATTTAACAGATCTAATACATTGAAAAAGTGATTCAATCTTTACTTATCTTCCTATTCAAAATGAGGATAATAAAAACGGCCAATTTGCAGAGTTGCTGTGAAGATTAAATACGGAAACGTTAAAATGCCAAGTACATGTCAAAGAAAATGCCTCCTCCTGTCAGAAAACAATTGTGACAGAGGTTACTTTGGAGCTTATTGTTCAACTTACGTGGATTTTGTGAGAGTGGAAAATATGCAGATTTTCAGAGTAATTCCATAGCCAGCGATCCAAGGTTGAGCTTCCTCTCTTCCCAATCTACCAGGCATGTTTCCTCATTTCGCCACTAGATGGCAGTTGCTTCCCAGAGCATTTGAGCTCCAAGGAAGTAAAATCTCCAAAGCTTATCCAAGGCTCTCATTCATGTTACAAATCAGGTCTAGAGCCACACCAAGTAACAGGATGTCTATCCTCTCAAGGAGAATTTGTTTCACTCAGTAACCAAGAAATTCAGAGCCCGTTCCTGAAATTCAACGGGGGAAGAGGTGATGGTCCAGAAGAGCAATTTATTACTCACGCACGCAGCTAACCTGGATTTGCTCCTGCCACAGGGCCTTTGCGCTTGGCTGTGCCATCTTCCTGGATCCTCTTCCCACAGGCATTTGTATAGCGTACCCCTTTCTGTATTTACTTACTAGCTCACAGCACCCATAACCTAAGTCCCAGGACAGCTGGGGCTGTGTTTTGTTCCTTACAGCATCCCCAACCTCAATAACTGTGCCTAGTACATACTAATAAACATTTGCCCAATAAATACCTGTCAAGAGAAGCTTAAATGAATACCTAAGTTCTCAAAAGTTGCTCATCCACTAGCTAAAATAACACTCTTTCTCTTTTCCTTAAGAAAGCAAATCCAGATGCCAGAGAAGGAGAGAGACTCTGTCTAACCAGCCGAGGACTGAATGTGGCCATGGTCCCCAACCCTCACCTGTGGAAATCACATCTCATCTCCTACATTGCTTGAGCCTCCGGTGACCATGGCAAGGCTAATAAACTGACCTGAGGTAATGGGGGAAAGTCAGGGATGATCCTTTTCTTTCCTTATCAGTAACATGGCTTTTAATAGTCATTCTGGACAAAAAGCTATTGCCAAAACCCAATACTCCTTTCTTTTGTCTTTTATCCACACCTCTATTTTATAGGTGCCACAAACTCAAATAAATCTATTCTCTTCTTCCACAAACTGTCCCCGATAATGGCACCCCAGTCACAGGACTTCAGCTCATTGCTCTCCTTGGACACCACATGTAACTGTCACCCCCTAATAATCCTACCTCAAGCCTCTACACTCCTCTTTCCCATTCTTACTGCCATCACCCAGGGCCCTCGTTTCCCTGGGCTGTCACCAAAGTCTATTGGACAAAATGCACAGCTCTATGACCTGCTCAACACTTCTTATGGACCCTTTAAGATCAGCTTATTTCATCTCCTTTGTGAAGCCTTCTCTCTCCCTGCCTCTCTGAGTAGAATTGACCCTCTGTTCCATGTGTCTCCACTTGTTTCATGTAGATTTCTCTCATGGTGTCTATCCCTCTTTATTGCAATGTATTTTTACCAGCTCTTTCTCACTAGAGTAACATGAGGGCTGGGCCATATTTTATTCATTTGTTTGTTATTGCAGCAGATGAAGGAGCAAGGTAAAAACCCACCAGACCAAACAAATGAAGAGGAAATAGGCTGTCTACCTGAAAAAGAATTCAGAGCAATAATAGTACAGATTATACAAAATATTGGAAATTGAATGGAGAAAATACAAGAAACGTTTAACAATGACCTAGAAGAACTGAAGAGCAAAAAAAAAAAAAAAAAAAACAAATGAGGAACAACACAATAAATGAAATTTAAAATTCTCTAGAAGAACTCAGTAGCAGGATAACTGAGACAGAAGAATGGATAAGTGACCTGGAAGATAAAATCGTGGAAATCACTACTGCAGAGCAGAATAAAGAAAAACGATTGAAGAGAATTGAGTACAGACTCACAGACGTCTGGGACAACATGAAAGACACCAAATTCGAATTATAGGAATAACAGAAGAAGAACAGGGAAAGAAAGGGACTGAGAAAATATTTGAAGAGATTATAGTGGAAAACCTCCCTACTATGGAAAGGAAATGATTAATCAAGTCCAGGATGGGTAGAGAGTCCCATACAGGATAAATCCAAGGAGAAACATGGCAAGACACATATTAATCAAGCTACCAAAAATTAAATACAAAGAAAATATATTAAAAGTAGCAAGGGAAAAACAACAAATAACATACAAGGGAATCCCCATAAGGTTAACAGCTTATCTTTCAGCAGAAGTTCTGCAAGTGAGAAGGGAGTGTCAGGACATATTTAGAGTGATGAAAGGGGAAAAGCTACAACCAAGACTACTTTACCCAGCAAGGATCTCCTTCAGATTCGACGGAGAAATTAAAACCTTTACAGACAAGCAAAGGCTAAGAGAATTCAGCACCACCAAACCAGCATTACAACAAATGCTAAAAGAGCTTCTCTAGGCAGGAAACACAAGACAAGGGAAAGGCCTACAATAACAATCTCAAAACAATGGAGAAAATGGTAATAGGAACATACATATCAATGATTACCTTACATTTAAATGGATTAAATGCTCCAACCAAAAGGCATAGACTGGCTGAAAGGATACAAAAACAAGACCTGTACATGTACTGTCTACAAGAGACCCACTTCAGACCTAGGGACACATACAGACTGAAAGTGAGAGGATGGAAAAAGATATTCCATGCAAATGGAAATGAAAAGAAAGCTGGAGTAGCAATTCTCATATCAGATAAAATAAACTTTAAAACAAACACTATTACAGGAGACAAACAAGGACACTACATAATGATTAAGGGATCAATCCAAGAAGAAGATATAACAATTGTAAATATTTATGCATCCAGTACAGAAGCACCTCAATACATAAGGCAAATGCTAACAGCCATAAAAGGGGAAATCGACAGTAACAAAATCATAATAGGGGACTTTAACACCTCACATTCACCAATGGACAGATCATCCAAACTGAAAATAAATAAGGAAACACAAGCCTTAAATGACACATTCGTCTTCAAGGAATTCATGGGAAAGACTCTGACAAGTACAGGTTTCTGGTAACTGACTATACTGCTGAACTGAATGAATAAGCATTTTCAGAGCTCTAATGGAAAACTGATGAATTCATAAAAGTGCTAACAAAAGATCAAGATTAAAAAAAATTAATTACATGGGACTGAGTGAACTGATGAGGATGATTATAATTTTTGTGACTTTCTGTTTGAATAAAAAACAAATCCCACGAGGACTCAGAGGCAAAACATATACAAATCAATTTTCACTGCAAAGTAAAGGAGCTGTTACAGTGGAGGATTACTGGACTGAATGTCAATATTATGACATAGTATGAGTGCGTTTCGTGTTTGGTATTTGCACTCATTGTCGTATTTTTTGTGTTCATCCATTTACAATGCTTGGTGTCAGTTTATTTATCTCTTGAAAAAATAAAATAAAGTGTGTGTGTTTGTGAAAAAAGAAATGACACATTAAACAAGATGGACTTAGTTGATATTTATTGGACATTCCATCCAAAAACAGCAGTATACACTTTCTTCTCAAGTGCTCATGGAACATTCTCCAGGATAGATCATATCTTGGGTCACAAATCAAGCCTGGTAAATTTAAGAGAATTGAAATCGTATCAAGTGTCTTTTCCGACCACAACACTAGGAAACTAGATATCCATTACAGGAAAAAGTCTGTCAAAAATACAAACACATGGAGGCTAAACAATACACTACTTAATAACCAAGAGATCACTGAAGAAATCAAAGAGGAAATCAAAAAATACCTAGAACCAAATGACAATGAAAACACGACCAACCAAAACCTACGGGATGCAGCAAAAGCAGTTCTAAGAGGGAAGGCTATAGCAGTACAATCCTCCCTCAAGAAACAAGAAACATTTCAAATAAACAACCTAACCTTACACTTAAAGCAATTAGAGGAAGTAGAACAAAGATAACCCAAAGTTAGCTGAAGAAATCATAAAGATCAGAGCAGGAATAAATGAGAAAGAAATGAAGGAAACGATAGCAAAGATCAACACAAGTAAAAGCTGGTTCTTTTAGAAGATAAAAAAAAATTGATAAACCACCACCCAGACTCATCAAGAAAAAAAAAGGGAGAAGACTCAAATCCATAGAATTAGAAATGAAATAGGAGAAGTAACAACTGACACTGCAGAAATGCAAAGGACCATGAGAGATTACTACAAGCAACTATATGCCAATACAATGGAAAACCTGGAAGAAATGGACAAATTCTGAGAAAAGTACAACCTTCCGAGACGGAACCAGGATGAAATAGAAAATATAAGCCGGCCAATCACAAGCATTGAAATTGAAACTGTGATTAAAAATCTTCCAACAAACAAAAGCCCAGGACCAGATGGCTTCACAGGCAAATTCTATCAAACATTCAGAAAAGAGCTAACACCTAGCCTTCTCAAACTCTTCCAAAATATAGCAGAGGGAAGAACACTCCCAAACTCATTCTACAAGGCCACCATCATCCTGATACCAAAACCAGACAAAGATGCCACAAAAAAAGAAAACTACAGGCCGATATCATTGATGAACATAGATGCAGAAATCCTCAACAAAATACTAGCAAACGGAATCCAAGAGCACATTAAAAGGATCATACACCATGATCAAGTGGGGTTTATCCCAGGAATGCAAGGGTTCTTCAATATATGCAAATCAATCCATGTGATACACCATATTAACTAACTGAAGGAGAAAAACCATACGATCATCTCAATAGATGCAGAAAAAGCTTTTGATTAAATTCAACACCCATTTATGAGAAAACCCTCCAGAAAGTAGGCATAGAGGGAACTCAACATAACACAGGCCATATATGACAAACCCACAGCCAACATCGTTCTCAATGTTGAAAAACTGAAACCATTTCCACTAAGATGAGGAACACGACAAGGTTGCCCACTCTCACGACTGTTACTCAACATAGTTTTGGAAGTTTTAGCCACAGCAGTCAGAGATGAAAAAGAAATAAAAGCAATACAAATCAGAAAAGAAGTAGTAAAAGTGTCAGGGTTTGCAGATGACATGATTCTATACCTAGAGAATCCTAAAGAAGGTACCAGAAAACTACTAGAGCTAATCAATGAATCTGGTAAAGTAGCAGGCTACAAAATTAATGCACAGAAATCTCTTGCATTCCTATACACTAACAACAGAAGATCAGAAAGAGAAATTAGGGGAACAATCCCATTTACCATTGCAACAAAAACACTAAAATACCTAAGAATAAACCTACCTAAGGAGACAAAAGACCTGTATGCAGAAAACTATAAGACACTGATGAAAGAAATTAAAGATGAAACAAACAGATGGAGAGATATGCCATGTTTGTGAATTGGAAGAATCAACATTGTGAAAATGACTATACTACCCAAAGCAATCTACAGATTCAATGTAATCCTTATCATACTACCAATGGCATTTTTCACAGGACTAGAACAAAACAATTCACAATTTGTATGGAAACACAAAAGACCCCGAATAGCCAAAGCAGGCTTGAGAATGAAAAATGGAGCTGGAGGAATCAGGCGCCTGGACTGCAGGCTGTACTACAAAGCTACAGTCATCACGGCAGTATGGTAGTGGCACAAAAACGGAAATATAGATCAATGGAACAGGATAGAAAGCCCAGAGATAAACCCACGCACATCTGGTCACCTTATCTTTGACAAAGGAGGCAAGAATATACAGTGGAGAAACGACAGCCTCTTCAATAAGTGGTGCTGGGAAAACTGGACAGCTACATGTAAAAGAATGAAATTAGAACACGCCCTAACACCATACACAAAAATAAACTCAAAATGGATTAAAGACCTAAATGTAAGGCCACACACTTTCAAACTCTTAGAGGAAAACACAGGCAGAACACTCTATGACATACATCACAGCAAGATCCTTTTTGACCCACCTCCTAGAGACATGGAAATAAAAACAAAAATAAACAAATGGGACCTCATGAAACTTAGAAGCTTTTGCATAGCAAAGGAAACCATAAACAAGATGGAAAGACAACCCTCAGAATGGGAGAAAATATTTGCCAATGTAGCAACTGACAAAGGATTAATCTCCAAAATCAAACTCAAAAAAAACCAACGACCCAATGCAAAAATGGGCAGAAGGCCTAAATAGACATTTCTCCAAAGATATACAGATTGCCAACAAACACATGAAAGCATGCTCAACATCACTAATCATAAGAGAAATGCAAATCAACACTACAATGAGGTACGACCTCACACCGGTCAGAATGGCCAGCATCAAAACACCTACAAACAATTAATGCTGGAGAGGGTGTGGAGAAAAGGGAACCCTCTTGCTCTCTTGGTGGGAATGTAAACTGATACAGCCACTATGGAGAACAGTATGGAGGTGCCTTAAGAAACTAAAAATAGAACTACGATATGACCCAGCAATCCCACTACTGGACATATACCCTGAGAAAACCATAATTCAAAAAGCGTCACGGGGCACTGTGACGTTCCCAGGGAGGAATGAAGCGTAAGCAGCGCAGGGCATTTTGGGAGGGGGATCGTTTCACACGGCTCCATTACAGCGCTGCCCGCTGCCTCCATGGTTTCCCTTCCCTCCCCATTACCGCCTCCCGTCCCTAAGCCCCAACGGGAAGGCTGGGCCTAGGGTGGGGGAGGCCGGAGTGAAAGGAGGAAAGCGGAAAAGGGAGAAAGGGAAGAAGTGAGGAGGAAGGGTGAGTCGGGAAGGGTTAGTGGTAGAGGCTAACGTGCGAAGCTCGCAAGCCCAGCGGACGGACTGACGGACGCGCCTGTGCTTCTGCTGCCGCGGCTGCGGCGCCCGCCCGAGTCACGTCGGAGCAGCGGCGGCGGCGGCAGCAGCGGAAACAAGAGGGGAGCAATGGCGGCCGACAGCCGAGAGGAGAAAGATATAGAACTTACTGTTCTAGATGCTATTGTGTCTGAAATACCAGAACAGGATGATGAACTCTATAATCCAGAGAGTGAACCAGATAAAAATGAGGAAGAGGGTTCAAAAAGAAAAAGGGACCGAATGGAATCTACTGACACAAAGCAACAAAAGCCTTCTGTTCTTTCAAGACAATTGATTTCTAAGCCACTGAGCTCATCAGTCAGCAATAACAAAAGAATGGTTAGTACAGACGGAAAGCCAGTCACAGAGTATAAAAATGAGGACTATCAAAGATCTGAAAGATACAAACGTCTAGAAGCTGATCGGAAGACTCGTTTGTCAAGTAGTGCCTCCAGAGAACCTTATAAGAGTCAACCTGAGAAAACATGTGTGCGGAAAAGGGATCCTGAAAGGAGGGTCAAATCCCTTACACCAGATGGCTCTGAGAGAATTGGGCTTGAAGTGGACAGACGTGCAAGCAGATCCAGCCAGTCTTCTAAGGAGGAAGTGAACTCTGAAGAACATGCCTCTGACCATGAGACTGGCAGCAGTGGTTCTTCGGATGAGCAAGGCAACAACACTGAGAATGAGGAGGAAGGGGTGCAAGATGTGGAGGAAGATGAAGAGGTGGATGACGATGGAAAGGAGGAAGAGGAGGAAGAAGAAGAGGAAGAGGAGGAGAAGGAGGAGGAGGAGGAAGAAAAAGAGGAAGAGGAGGAGGAGGAGGAAGAGGAGGAGGAGGAAGAAGAATATGAACAGGATGAGAGAGACCAGAAGGAAGAGGGAAATGATTATGACACCCGAAGGGAGGCTATCGACTCTCTTTCCTTCACGGATGGGCCTGTCAGATCTGGTTCAGGAACAGATGGATCAGAGGAGAAAAAGAAGGAAAGGAAGAGAGCTAGAGGCGTATCTCCTATTGTTTTTGATACAAGTGGAAGCTCTGCATCAGAGTCATATGCAGGTTCAGAAAAGAAGCACGCGAAATTACAATCTGCCGTTCATGTTGTCCGAAAAGATCAAACCAGTAAACTCAAATATGTCCTACAGGATGCGAGATTTTTTCTCATAGAGAGTAACAGCCATGAGAATGTGTCCCTTGCCAAAGCTAAGGGTGTATGGTCTACACTGCCAGTAAATGAGAAGAAATTAAATGCTGCATTCAGATCTGCAAGGAGTGTTATCTTAATATTTTCTGTGAGAGACAGTGGAAAATTTCAAGGATTTGCAAGACTTTCTTCAGAATCACACCATGGAGGATCTCCTATACATTGGGTACTTCCAGCAGGAATGAACGCTAAAATGCTGGGAGGTGTCTTTAAAATTGACTGGATTTGCAGGCGTGGACTACCCTTCACTAAGTCGGCTCATCTCACCAATCCTTGGAATGGACATAAGCCAGTAAACATCGCACGTGATGGACAGGAAATTGAACTTGAATGTGGAAAGCAGCTTTGTCTTCTATTTCCCCCTGATGAAAGTATTGACTTGCATCAGGTCGTTCATAAAATGCCTCACAAGAGAAGAATGCATTCTCAGCCCCAGTCAAGAGATCGTCCATCCCGTCGAGAACCAGTCCGGGATGTGGGAAGGCGTCGACCAGAAGATTATGATATTCATAACAGCAGAAAGAAAGCAAGGATTGACTATGCCCCTGAGTTTCATCAGACACCAGGGTATTTAAAGGATCCACGATACCAGGAAGTAGATAGACGGTTTTCAGGAGTTCCCCGAGATGTGTTTTTAAATGGGTCCTACAATGATTATTTGAGGGAATTTCATAACCTGGGACCACCAGCACCTCGGCGAGGAATGACTCCTTATCCTGGAATGGAACGACCTCCACACCATCAGCACCATGCTCCACCTCCTCAAGCTCATCCCCCCTACTCAGGACATCACCCAGTACCACATGAAGCAAGATACAGAGATAAACGACTACATGATTATGATATGAGGGTGGATGATTTCCTTCGTCGAACACAAGCTGTTGTCACCGGTCGGAGAAGTAGACCTCGTGAAAGAGATCGGGAGCGACAGCGAGATCGCCCTAGAGATAACAGAAGAGACAGAGAACGAGATAGAGGACGTGATAGAGAACGAGAAAGAGAGCGATTATGTGATCGGGACAGAGACCGAGGGGAGAGAGGTCGATATAGAAGATAATGTGCTTTTGGAAGCACCGAGTCTTTAAAAATAAAAAGAATCTTGTATTTTTCTTGTTGTGTGTGTTTACAAGTAGTAAAACTATTTTCAACTGTCTACTTGAAGTTCATTGTGTAGAAGGATTTATTATGACCCGCTTTGTTCCAAGCATGCAGTATAATAAGAACTGGAAAAACTCAAATCCTCCAAAAAATGCACAGTTGACAATTTGAGTTGAGGCTTTTATTGTGGCAGAATGGAACAGCCCAAGAATGTAGATATTGATTCAGTCTCCATAAATGTTCATCTACATATAATATGTTCATCCTAGAGTTTTTTGTTTGTTTGCTTGCTTTCTTTTGCATCTTGATGGATGACTGGCACAATATTTTGCTTTGATGTATTTCTAAATGTAGGTGCACACGGTTCAGTAAAAATAATGCTGCTATCAAGTATGCAAATATTGAAATATGATGGTTTGACTGTAAGGCAGTGCTGTAGCAGCCTCTTGGTTTCTCCTTTTCCTTTTTTTAATCTTAACAAAAGTCACTTTTTATGTTTCTTCCATCTTCAATGATGAGAGCAATATTAAGACGTTGCTATCTAATTTTTAGTCTTTTTAGATAAAAAAATTCCTCTGTTCAGTAGCATGGTTGATGCTATTGTTTAGCCTTCCCCTCCAAACTGTATACATTGGCTTGGAATGTTCACAACTTGCATGTGTGGCAGCGGAAGATAATTCCCATATTCTACATTGCTACTGTTTTGTATAAAATAAATTGGTAAAGATTGACCAAAAAAAAAAAAAAAAAAAAGAGTCACGTACCACAATAACCATTGCAGCACTATTTACAATAGCCGGGACATGGAAACAATCTAAGTGTCGATAGACACATGAATGGATAAAGAAGATGTGACACATATGTACAATGAAATATTACTCAGCCATAAAAAGAAATGAAATTGAGTTATCTGTAGTGAGGTGGATGGACCTGGAGACTGTCATACATAGTGAAGTAAGTCAGAAAGAGAAAAACAAATACCGTATGCTAACACATAAAAATGGCATCTTAAAAAAAAAAAAAGGTTCTGATGTACATAGGTTCAGGACAGGAATAAAGAAGCCGAAGTAGAGAATGGACTTGAGGACACAGGGAGGGGGGAGGGTAAGCTAGGATGAAGTGAGAGAGTGGCATCGAAATATATACACTACCAAATGTATAATAGTTAGTGGGAAGCAGCCACATAGCACAGGGAGATCAGCTCAGTGTTTTGTGACCACCTAGAGGAGTGGGATAGGGAGGGATGGAGGAAGACGCAAGTGGGACGGGATACGGGGATACATGTATACATATAGCTGATTCACTTTGTTATACAGCAGAAAATAACACAACATTGTAAACAATTATACTCCAACAAAGAGGTTTAAAAAAATTTTTAAAGACCATAATGAGATATCACTACATCTATTAGGACAGCTAAAATGAAAAATAGTGACAATAACAAATGCTGGCATAATGGAGAATCTGATCTCTCATATATTGCTAGCGAGAATGTAAAATGGTACACTTGGGAAATCAGTTTGGCAGTTTTGTTAAATTAATGAAACATACATTTATACAACCCAACCATTTCACTCCTTGGTATTTACACCAAAGAAACAAATACCTATGTTCACACAAAACCAGGAAATGATCGTTATAGCAGCTTTAAAAACAACTTAATTGAAGTATAATTGACATATAACATCAGATCAGTTTCAGATGTACAACATAATTGTTTGATATTGGCATATGTTGCAAAATGATCTCCACAATATGTCTAGTTAACACCTTTCACCATACATGGATACATTTTTTTTCTTGTGATGATAACTTTTAACACCTACTCTCTTATCAACTTTCAAATATACAATATAGTTTCATTAACTAGAGTCACCATGCTATACGTTACATCCCTAGGACTTATTTTATAACTGAAAGTTTGTACCTTTTGACCCCCTTCACTCCTTTCATCCACTCCCCACTCCCTTGCCTCTGGCAACAACTCATCTGTTCTCTGTATCTATGAGCTCAGTTTTTTTGTTTTGTTTTGTTTTAGGTTCTACATATGAGTGCTAGAGCAGCTTTATTTGTAACAGCCAGAAACTGAAACAAACAAAATGTTCCTCAATAGGTGAATGGCTAAACAAACTGTAGTATACCCATATTATGAAATTAGCAGGAATTAATTAACTCAGCAATTAAAAGGAATGAACTATTAATACACAACAATTTGGATGGATCTCAAAAATACATTATGCTAACTAAAGAAAAGTGAATCTCAATGCCACACACTATAAGATGCCATGTACATCAGCAGTCCCCAACATTTTTGGCACCAGGGACCGGTTTCGTGGAAGACAACTTTTTCCACAGCCAGGGGTTGAGGGTGTGGTGGGATGGTTCAGGCAGTAATGCGAGCGATGGGGAGCGATGGGGAGCAATGGGGAGCGGCACATGAAGCTTCCCTTGCCCGCCGCTCACCTCCAGCTGTGTGGCCCGGTTTCTAACAGGCTGCAGACCAGTATCAGTCTGCGGCCTGGGGGTAGGGGACCCTTGATGTACATAATATTCTCCAAATGACAAAATTATAGAGATGGAAATCATACTAGTGGTTGCCAGGGTTATGGGATGGTGAGAGGTTGGGCGAAGGGGGCAGCTACAAGAGAGTAGCACAAGGGAGATCTTCGTGATGATGGACCAGTTCCCTATCTTGACGGCACTGGTTGCTAAATGAGTCATGTGACAAAATGACATAGAACAATATACAAACATTGCACCAATGTCTATTTCCTCGCTTTGATACTGTACTATAATGGTGTAAGATGTAACCACTGGGGGAAACTGAGTGAAACGTTCATGGTCCTCTTTCTCTCTATAGTACAGAGTGAATCTATAGTCTATATTTAGTTTATGAATCTATAATCATTTTTAAATAAAAGGTTTAAAAAACAAATATTCATGTTAAATTTAACATTTAACATTTTATTTATGTGTTGCAAAAAAAGTCTTTAGGGCTTCCCTGGTGGCGCAGTGGTTGAGAGTCCGCCTGCCGATGCAGGGGACACGGGTTCGTGTCCAGGTCCGTGCCACGTGCCACGGAGCGGCTGGGCCCGTGTGCCATGGCCGCTGGGCTTGCACGTCCGGAGCCTGTGCTCTGCAACAGGAGAGGCCGCAACAGTGAGACCCGCGTACCGCAAAAAAAAAAAAAAAAATCTTTAAGACACACTAAGTGAGATAAAAGCAAGGCTAAGAATGATGTATTAAAATGGTGTGCTCTTATTTATTTTTTCTTTTGGAAGGGCCATATATGCATATATAAATGCTTACATAGTCATAGAAATTTCCTAAGTGATAGTCAAGAAATTAATAACAGAGGCTGCCCCTGGGCAGGAGAGAGATTGGGGTAAGAGACACTTTGAAAAGTGAAAAGGGGCCGTATTAATAATTCTACAGTGACAACAGGCACTGACGGGACAAAAATGGGAAAATCAGAGTTTATGGTCACTGATAGTATGCACTCAACAAATGTCAATAATTGTTATTTTCTTTTTTCTTCCGTCTATTTTTATCTATTTTGTACAAGAAAATATTTATGGTAACAGGACTAAGTTCGTTTTATTAACCCTTCTTCTGAAAAAAAATTAAGTTAGTTTTAAAACGTTGTTAAGCCCCTCAAATATATGGTAGAACATCACTTAAAACACCTCTAATTTACTCAGCGGTCAACAATCCAAATGCCTAGTGGGCCAGTCAGGTAAGGTAGATGTGTGAATTGGGTCATGTGTAGTATTTAGGAAATGGCTGAGACTGTGACAAACTGGAAAGAACTCCAAGACAAAGCACTCAAATGCAAATGTTTATAAGACTCAGCCTGGGCCAGAAAAACACAGCAATGTCCTGCCAGTGCCCACTAGCGACCCCATCCATGTCTGCTCGCTAAGGCATCCTGTTCCACTGCAGACAAGTCTAATTCCTAGAAAGTTCTTTATGCTGAAGTGACATTTACCTGTGGTGATTTCTCCCTATTAATCCTAGTTCTGAGCATTTCCTTCATAGTGAGAATTGGGGACCTGGTTTCACAACAAGTTAACTGGACTTGTTGGCATCCAATTAAGATCTCGTTCCTTTACTAAGTGCTCAGAGCTGCCTACAGGTGGACAATGTAACTCAAGTTTGTCCTCACACAAACCAGGGTAAATGCAAACTCTGTCATTTAACAGATCTAATACATTGAAAAAGTGATTCAATCTTTACTTATCTTCCTATTCAAAATGAGGATAATAAAAACGGCCAATTTGCAGAGTTGCTGTGAAGATTAAATACGGAAACGTTAAAATGCCAAGTACATGTCAAAGAAAATGCCTCCTCCTGTCAGAAAACAATTGTGACAGAGGTTACTTTGGAGCTTATTGTTCAACTTACGTGGATTTTGTGAGAGTGGAAAATATGCAGATTTTCAGAGTAATTCCATAGCCAGCGATCCAAGGTTGAGCTTCCTCTCTTCCCAATCTACCAGGCATGTTTCCTCATTTCGCCACTAGATGGCAGTTGCTTCCCAGAGCATTTGAGCTCCAAGGAAGTAAAATCTCCAAAGCTTATCCAAGGCTCTCATTCATGTTACAAATCAGGTCTAGAGCCACACCAAGTAACAGGATGTCTATCCTCTCAAGGAGAATTTGTTTCACTCAGTAACCAAGAAATTCAGAGCCCGTTCCTGAAATTCAACGGGGGAAGAGGTGATGGTCCAGAAGAGCAATTTATTACTCACGCACGCAGCTAACCTGGATTTGCTCCTGCCACAGGGCCTTTGCGCTTGGCTGTGCCATCTTCCTGGATCCTCTTCCCACAGGCATTTGTATAGCGTACCCCTTTCTGTATTTACTTACTAGCTCACAGCACCCATAACCTAAGTCCCAGGACAGCTGGGGCTGTGTTTTGTTCCTTACAGCATCCCCAACCTCAATAACTGTGCCTAGTACATACTAATAAACATTTGCCCAATAAATACCTGTCAAGAGAAGCTTAAATGAATACCTAAGTTCTCAAAAGTTGCTCATCCACTAGCTAAAATAACACTCTTTCTCTTTTCCTTAAGAAAGCAAATCCAGATGCCAGAGAAGGAGAGAGACTCTGTCTAACCAGCCGAGGACTGAATGTGGCCATGGTCCCCAACCCTCACCTGTGGAAATCACATCTCATCTCCTACATTGCTTGAGCCTCCGGTGACCATGGCAAGGCTAATAAACTGACCTGAGGTAATGGGGGAAAGTCAGGGATGATCCTTTTCTTTCCTTATCAGTAACATGGCTTTTAATAGTCATTCTGGACAAAAAGCTATTGCCAAAACCCAATACTCCTTTCTTTTGTCTTTTATCCACACCTCTATTTTATAGGTGCCACAAACTCAAATAAATCTATTCTCTTCTTCCACAAACTGTCCCCGATAATGGCACCCCAGTCACAGGACTTCAGCTCATTGCTCTCCTTGGACACCACATGTAACTGTCACCCCCTAATAATCCTACCTCAAGCCTCTACACTCCTCTTTCCCATTCTTACTGCCATCACCCAGGGCCCTCGTTTCCCTGGGCTGTCACCAAAGTCTATTGGACAAAATGCACAGCTCTATGACCTGCTCAACACTTCTTATGGACCCTTTAAGATCAGCTTATTTCATCTCCTTTGTGAAGCCTTCTCTCTCCCTGCCTCTCTGAGTAGAATTGACCCTCTGTTCCATGTGTCTCCACTTGTTTCATGTAGATTTCTCTCATGGTGTCTATCCCTCTTTATTGCAATGTATTTTTACCAGCTCTTTCTCACTAGAGTAACATGAGGGCTGGGCCATATTTTATTCATTTGTTTGTTATTGCAGCAGATGAAGGAGCAAGGTAAAAACCCACCAGACCAAACAAATGAAGAGGAAATAGGCTGTCTACCTGAAAAAGAATTCAGAGCAATAATAGTACAGATTATACAAAATATTGGAAATTGAATGGAGAAAATACAAGAAACGTTTAACAATGACCTAGAAGAACTGAAGAGCAAAAAAAAAAAAAAAAAAAACAAATGAGGAACAACACAATAAATGAAATTTAAAATTCTCTAGAAGAACTCAGTAGCAGGATAACTGAGACAGAAGAATGGATAAGTGACCTGGAAGATAAAATCGTGGAAATCACTACTGCAGAGCAGAATAAAGAAAAACGATTGAAGAGAATTGAGTACAGACTCACAGACGTCTGGGACAACATGAAAGACACCAAATTCGAATTATAGGAATAACAGAAGAAGAACAGGGAAAGAAAGGGACTGAGAAAATATTTGAAGAGATTATAGTGGAAAACCTCCCTACTATGGAAAGGAAATGATTAATCAAGTCCAGGATGGGTAGAGAGTCCCATACAGGATAAATCCAAGGAGAAACATGGCAAGACACATATTAATCAAGCTACCAAAAATTAAATACAAAGAAAATATATTAAAAGTAGCAAGGGAAAAACAACAAATAACATACAAGGGAATCCCCATAAGGTTAACAGCTTATCTTTCAGCAGAAGTTCTGCAAGTGAGAAGGGAGTGTCAGGACATATTTAGAGTGATGAAAGGGGAAAAGCTACAACCAAGACTACTTTACCCAGCAAGGATCTCCTTCAGATTCGACGGAGAAATTAAAACCTTTACAGACAAGCAAAGGCTAAGAGAATTCAGCACCACCAAACCAGCATTACAACAAATGCTAAAAGAGCTTCTCTAGGCAGGAAACACAAGACAAGGGAAAGGCCTACAATAACAATCTCAAAACAATGGAGAAAATGGTAATAGGAACATACATATCAATGATTACCTTACATTTAAATGGATTAAATGCTCCAACCAAAAGGCATAGACTGGCTGAAAGGATACAAAAACAAGACCTGTACATGTACTGTCTACAAGAGACCCACTTCAGACCTAGGGACACATACAGACTGAAAGTGAGAGGATGGAAAAAGATATTCCATGCAAATGGAAATGAAAAGAAAGCTGGAGTAGCAATTCTCATATCAGATAAAATAAACTTTAAAACAAACACTATTACAGGAGACAAACAAGGACACTACATAATGATTAAGGGATCAATCCAAGAAGAAGATATAACAATTGTAAATATTTATGCATCCAGTACAGAAGCACCTCAATACATAAGGCAAATGCTAACAGCCATAAAAGGGGAAATCGACAGTAACAAAATCATAATAGGGGACTTTAACACCTCACATTCACCAATGGACAGATCATCCAAACTGAAAATAAATAAGGAAACACAAGCCTTAAATGACACATTCGTCTTCAAGGAATTCATGGGAAAGACTCTGACAAGTACAGGTTTCTGGTAACTGACTATACTGCTGAACTGAATGAATAAGCATTTTCAGAGCTCTAATGGAAAACTGATGAATTCATAAAAGTGCTAACAAAAGATCAAGATTAAAAAAAATTAATTACATGGGACTGAGTGAACTGATGAGGATGATTATAATTTTTGTGACTTTCTGTTTGAATAAAAAACAAATCCCACGAGGACTCAGAGGCAAAACATATACAAATCAATTTTCACTGCAAAGTAAAGGAGCTGTTACAGTGGAGGATTACTGGACTGAATGTCAATATTATGACATAGTATGAGTGCGTTT
The DNA here is from genome assembly GCF_964341445.2 of Mesoplodon mirus. Classification (NCBI taxonomy): domain Eukaryota; kingdom Metazoa; phylum Chordata; class Mammalia; order Artiodactyla; family Ziphiidae; genus Mesoplodon; species Mesoplodon mirus. Next base: position 110,999,741 of record NC_138983.1, on the reverse strand, counting down.
CGTGTTTGGTATTTGCACTCATTGTCGTATTTTTTGTGTTCATCCATTTACAATGCTTGGTGTCAGTTTATTTATCTCTTGAAAAAATAAAATAAAGTGTGTGTGTTTGTGAAAAAAGAAATGACACATTAAACAAGATGGACTTAGTTGATATTTATTGGACATTCCATCCAAAAACAGCAGTATACACTTTCTTCTCAAGTGCTCATGGAACATTCTCCAGGATAGATCATATCTTGGGTCACAAATCAAGCCTGGTAAATTTAAGAGAATTGAAATCGTATCAAGTGTCTTTTCCGACCACAACACTAGGAAACTAGATATCCATTACAGGAAAAAGTCTGTCAAAAATACAAACACATGGAGGCTAAACAATACACTACTTAATAACCAAGAGATCACTGAAGAAATCAAAGAGGAAATCAAAAAATACCTAGAACCAAATGACAATGAAAACACGACCAACCAAAACCTACGGGATGCAGCAAAAGCAGTTCTAAGAGGGAAGGCTATAGCAGTACAATCCTCCCTCAAGAAACAAGAAACATTTCAAATAAACAACCTAACCTTACACTTAAAGCAATTAGAGGAAGTAGAACAAAGATAACCCAAAGTTAGCTGAAGAAATCATAAAGATCAGAGCAGGAATAAATGAGAAAGAAATGAAGGAAACGATAGCAAAGATCAACACAAGTAAAAGCTGGTTCTTTTAGAAGATAAAAAAAAATTGATAAACCACCACCCAGACTCATCAAGAAAAAAAAAGGGAGAAGACTCAAATCCATAGAATTAGAAATGAAATAGGAGAAGTAACAACTGACACTGCAGAAATGCAAAGGACCATGAGAGATTACTACAAGCAACTATATGCCAATACAATGGAAAACCTGGAAGAAATGGACAAATTCTGAGAAAAGTACAACCTTCCGAGACGGAACCAGGATGAAATAGAAAATATAAGCCGGCCAATCACAAGCATTGAAATTGAAACTGTGATTAAAAATCTTCCAACAAACAAAAGCCCAGGACCAGATGGCTTCACAGGCAAATTCTATCAAACATTCAGAAAAGAGCTAACACCTAGCCTTCTCAAACTCTTCCAAAATATAGCAGAGGGAAGAACACTCCCAAACTCATTCTACAAGGCCACCATCATCCTGATACCAAAACCAGACAAAGATGCCACAAAAAAAGAAAACTACAGGCCGATATCATTGATGAACATAGATGCAGAAATCCTCAACAAAATACTAGCAAACGGAATCCAAGAGCACATTAAAAGGATCATACACCATGATCAAGTGGGGTTTATCCCAGGAATGCAAGGGTTCTTCAATATATGCAAATCAATCCATGTGATACACCATATTAACTAACTGAAGGAGAAAAACCATACGATCATCTCAATAGATGCAGAAAAAGCTTTTGATTAAATTCAACACCCATTTATGAGAAAACCCTCCAGAAAGTAGGCATAGAGGGAACTCAACATAACACAGGCCATATATGACAAACCCACAGCCAACATCGTTCTCAATGTTGAAAAACTGAAACCATTTCCACTAAGATGAGGAACACGACAAGGTTGCCCACTCTCACGACTGTTACTCAACATAGTTTTGGAAGTTTTAGCCACAGCAGTCAGAGATGAAAAAGAAATAAAAGCAATACAAATCAGAAAAGAAGTAGTAAAAGTGTCAGGGTTTGCAGATGACATGATTCTATACCTAGAGAATCCTAAAGAAGGTACCAGAAAACTACTAGAGCTAATCAATGAATCTGGTAAAGTAGCAGGCTACAAAATTAATGCACAGAAATCTCTTGCATTCCTATACACTAACAACAGAAGATCAGAAAGAGAAATTAGGGGAACAATCCCATTTACCATTGCAACAAAAACACTAAAATACCTAAGAATAAACCTACCTAAGGAGACAAAAGACCTGTATGCAGAAAACTATAAGACACTGATGAAAGAAATTAAAGATGAAACAAACAGATGGAGAGATATGCCATGTTTGTGAATTGGAAGAATCAACATTGTGAAAATGACTATACTGCCCAAAGCAATCTACAGATTCAATGTAATCCTTATCATACTACCAATGGCATTTTTCACAGAACTAGAACAAAACAATTCACAATTTGTATGGAAACACAAAAGACCCCGAATAGCCAAAGCAGGCTTGAGAATGAAAAATGGAGCTGGAGGAATCAGGCTCCTGGACTGCAGGCTGTACTACAAAGCTACAGTCATCACGGCAGTATGGTAGTGGCACAAAAACAGAAATATAGATCAATGGAACAGGATAGAAAGCCCAGAGATAAACCCACGCACATCTGGTCACCTTATCTTTGACAAAGGAGGCAAGAATATACAGTGGAGAAACGACAGCCTCTTCAATAAGTGGTGCTGGGAAAACTGGACAGCTACATGTAAAAGAATGAAATTAGAACACGCCCTAACACCATACACAAAAATAAACTCAAAATGGATTAAAGACCTAAATGTAAGGCCACACACTTTCAAACTCTTAGAGGAAAACACAGGCAGAACACTCTATGACATACATCACAGCAAGATCCTTTTTGACCCACCTCCTAGAGACATGGAAATAAAAACAAAAATAAACAAATGGGACCTCATGAAACTTAGAAGCTTTTGCATAGCAAAGGAAACCATAAACAAGATGGAAAGACAACCCTCAGAATGGGAGAAAATATTTGCCAATGTAGCAACTGACAAAGGATTAATCTCCAAAATCAAACTCAAAAAAAACCAACGACCCAATGCAAAAATGGGCAGAAGGCCTAAATAGACATTTCTCCAAAGATATACAGATTGCCAACAAACACATGAAAGCATGCTCAACATCACTAATCATAAGAGAAATGCAAATCAACACTACAATGAGGTACGACCTCACACCGGTCAGAATGGCCAGCATCAAAACACCTACAAACAATTAATGCTGGAGAGGGTGTGGAGAAAAGGGAACCCTCTTGCTCTCTTGGTGGGAATGTAAACTGATACAGCCACTATGGAGAACAGTATGGAGGTGCCTTAAGAAACTAAAAATAGAACTACGATATGACCCAGCAATCCCACTACTGGACATATACCCTGAGAAAACCATAATTCAAAAAGCGTCACGGGGCACTGTGACGTTCCCAGGGAGGAACGAAGCGTAAGCAGCGCAGGGCATTTTGGGAGGGGGATCGTTTCACACGGCTCCATTATACCGCTGCCCGCTGCCTCCATGGTTTCCCTTCCCTCCCCATTACCGCCTCCCGTCCCTAAGCCCCAACGGGAAGGCTGGGCCTAGGGTGGGGGAGGCCGGAGTGAAAGGAGGAAAGCGGAAAAGGGAGAAAGGGAAGAAGTGAGGAGGAAGGGTGAGTCGGGAAGGGTTAGTGGTAGAGGCTAACGTGCGAAGCGCGCAAGCCCAGCGGACGGACTGACGGACGCGCCTGTGCTTCTGCTGCCGCGGCTGCGGCGCCCGCCCGAGTCACGTCGGAGCAGCGGCGGCGGCGGCGGCGGCGGCAGCAGCGGAAACAAGAGGGGAGCAATGGCGGCCGACAGCCGAGAGGAGAAAGATATAGAACTTACTGTTCTAGATGCTATTGTGTCTGAAATACCAGAACAGGATGATGAACTCTATAATCCAGAGAGTGAACCAGATAAAAATGAGGAAGAGGGTTCAAAAAGAAAAAGGGACCGAATGGAATCTACTGACACAAAGCAACAAAAGCCTTCTGTTCTTTCAAGACAATTGATTTCTAAGCCACTGAGCTCATCAGTCAGCAATAACAAAAGAATGGTTAGTACAGACGGAAAGCCAGTCACAGAGTATAAAAATGAGGACTATCAAAGATCTGAAAGATACAAACGTCTAGAAGCTGATCGGAAGACTCGTTTGTCAAGTAGTGCCTCCAGAGAACCTTATAAGAGTCAACCTGAGAAAACATGTGTGCGGAAAAGGGATCCTGAAAGGAGGGTCAAATCCCTTACACCAGATGGCTCTGAGAGAATTGGGCTTGAAGTGGACAGACGTGCAAGCAGATCCAGCCAGTCTTCTAAGGAGGAAGTGAACTCTGAAGAACATGCCTCTGACCATGAGACTGGCAGCAGTGGTTCTTCGGATGAGCAAGGCAACAACACTGAGAATGAGGAGGAAGGGGTGCAAGATGTGGAGGAAGATGAAGAGGTGGATGACGATGGAAAGGAGGAAGAGGAGGAAGAAGAAGAGGAAGAGGAGGAGAAGGAGGAGGAGGAGGAAGAAAAAGAGGAAGAGGAGGAGGAGGAGGAAGAGGAGGAGGAGGAAGAAGAATATGAACAGGATGAGAGAGACCAGAAGGAAGAGGGAAATGATTATGACACCCGAAGGGAGGCTATCGACTCTCTTTCCTTCACGGATGGGCCTGTCAGATCTGGTTCAGGAACAGATGGATCAGAGGAGAAAAAGAAGGAAAGGAAGAGAGCTAGAGGCGTATCTCCTATTGTTTTTGATACAAGTGGAAGCTCTGCATCAGAGTCATATGCAGGTTCAGAAAAGAAGCACGCGAAATTACAATCTGCCGTTCATGTTGTCCGAAAAGATCAAACCAGTAAACTCAAATATGTCCTACAGGATGCGAGATTTTTTCTCATAGAGAGTAACAGCCATGAGAATGTGTCCCTTGCCAAAGCTAAGGGTGTATGGTCTACACTGCCAGTAAATGAGAAGAAATTAAATGCTGCATTCAGATCTGCAAGGAGTGTTATCTTAATATTTTCTGTGAGAGACAGTGGAAAATTTCAAGGATTTGCAAGACTTTCTTCAGAATCACACCATGGAGGATCTCCTATACATTGGGTACTTCCAGCAGGAATGAACGCTAAAATGCTGGGAGGTGTCTTTAAAATTGACTGGATTTGCAGGCGTGGACTACCCTTCACTAAGTCGGCTCATCTCACCAATCCTTGGAATGGACATAAGCCAGTAAACATCGCACGTGATGGACAGGAAATTGAACTTGAATGTGGAAAGCAGCTTTGTCTTCTATTTCCCCCTGATGAAAGTATTGACTTGCATCAGGTCGTTCATAAAATGCCTCACAAGAGAAGAATGCATTCTCAGCCCCAGTCAAGAGATCGTCCATCCCGTCGAGAACCAGTCCGGGATGTGGGAAGGCGTCGACCAGAAGATTATGATATTCATAACAGCAGAAAGAAAGCAAGGATTGACTATGCCCCTGAGTTTCATCAGACACCAGGGTATTTAAAGGATCCACGATACCAGGAAGTAGATAGACGGTTTTCAGGAGTTCCCCGAGATGTGTTTTTAAATGGGTCCTACAATGATTATTTGAGGGAATTTCATAACCTGGGACCACCAGCACCTCGGCGAGGAATGACTCCTTATCCTGGAATGGAACGACCTCCACACCATCAGCACCATGCTCCACCTCCTCAAGCTCATCCCCCCTACTCAGGACATCACCCAGTACCACATGAAGCAAGATACAGAGATAAACGACTACATGATTATGATATGAGGGTGGATGATTTCCTTCGTCGAACACAAGCTGTTGTCACCGGTCGGAGAAGTAGACCTCGTGAAAGAGATCGGGAGCGACAGCGAGATCGCCCTAGAGATAACAGAAGAGACAGAGAACGAGATAGAGGACGTGATAGAGAACGAGAAAGAGAGCGATTATGTGATCGGGACAGAGACCGAGGGGAGAGAGGTCGATATAGAAGATAATGTGCTTTTGGAAGCACCGAGTCTTTAAAAATAAAAAGAATCTTGTATTTTTCTTGTTGTGTGTGTTTACAAGTAGTAAAACTATTTTCAACTGTCTACTTGAAGTTCATTGTGTAGAAGGATTTATTATGACCCGCTTTGTTCCAAGCATGCAGTATAATAAGAACTGGAAAAACTCAAATCCTCCAAAAAATGCACAGTTGACAATTTGAGTTGAGGCTTTTATTGTGGCAGAATGGAACAGCCCAAGAATGTAGATATTGATTCAGTCTCCATAAATGTTCATCTACATATAATATGTTCATCCTAGAGTTTTTTGTTTGTTTGCTTGCTTTCTTTTGCATCTTGATGGATGACTGGCACAATATTTTGCTTTGATGTATTTCTAAATGTAGGTGCACACGGTTCAGTAAAAATAATGCTGCTATCAAGTATGCAAATATTGAAATATGATGGTTTGACTGTAAGGCAGTGCTGTAGCAGCCTCTTGGTTTCTCCTTTTCCTTTTTTTAATCTTAAAAAAAGTCACTTTTTATGTTTCTTCCATCTTCAATGATGAGAGCAATATTAAGACGTTGCTATCTAATTTTTAGTCTTTTTAGATAAAAAAATTCCTCTGTTCAGTAGCATGGTTGATGCTATTGTTTAGCCTTCCCCTCCAAACTGTATACATTGGCTTGGAATGTTCACAACTTGCATGTGTGGCAGCGGAAGATAATTCCCATATTCTACATTGCTACTGTTTTGTATAAAATAAATTGGTAAAGATTGACAAAAAAAAAAAAAAAAAAAAAGAGTCACGTACCACAATAACCATTGCAGCACTATTTACAATAGCCGGGACATGGAAACAATCTAAGTGTCGATAGACACATGAATGGATAAAGAAGATGTGACACATATGTACAATGAAATATTACTCAGCCATAAAAAGAAATGAAATTGAGTTATCTGTAGTGAGGTGGATGGACCTGGAGACTGTCATACATAGTGAAGTAAGTCAGAAAGAGAAAAACAAATACCGTATGCTAACACATAAAAATGGCATCTTAAAAAAAAAAAAAGGTTCTGATGTACATAGGTTCAGGACAGGAATAAAGAAGCCGAAGTAGAGAATGGACTTGAGGACACAGGGAGGGGGGAGGGTAAGCTAGGATGAAGTGAGAGAGTGGCATCGAAATATATACACTACCAAATGTATAATAGTTAGTGGGAAGCAGCCACATAGCACAGGGAGATCAGCTCAGTGTTTTGTGACCACCTAGAGGAGTGGGATAGGGAGGGATGGAGGAAGACGCAAGTGGGACGGGATACGGGGATACATGTATACATATAGCTGATTCACTTTGTTATACAGCAGAAAATAACACAACATTGTAAACAATTATACTCCAACAAAGAGGTTTAAAAAAATTTTTAAAGACCATAATGAGATATCACTACATCTATTAGGACAGCTAAAATGAAAAATAGTGACAATAACAAATGCTGGCATAATGGAGAATCTGATCTCTCATATATTGCTAGCGAGAATGTAAAATGGTACACTTGGGAAATCAGTTTGGCAGTTTTGTTAAATTAATGAAACATACATTTATACAACCCAACCATTTCACTCCTTGGTATTTACACCAAAGAAACAAATACCTATGTTCACACAAAACCAGGAAATGATCGTTATAGCAGCTTTAAAAACAACTTAATTGAAGTATAATTGACATATAACATCAGATCAGTTTCAGATGTACAACATAATTGTTTGATATTGGCATATGTTGCAAAATGATCTCCACAATATGTCTAGTTAACACCTTTCACCATACATGGATACATTTTTTTTCTTGTGATGATAACTTTTAACACCTACTCTCTTATCAACTTTCAAATATACAATATAGTTTCATTAACTAGAGTCACCATGCTATACGTTACATCCCTAGGACTTATTTTATAACTGAAAGTTTGTACCTTTTGACCCCCTTCACTCCTTTCATCCACTCCCCACTCCCTTGCCTCTGGCAACAACTCATCTGTTCTCTGTATCTATGAGCTCAGTTTTTTTGTTTTGTTTTGTTTTAGGTTCTACATATGAGTGCTAGAGCAGCTTTATTTGTAACAGCCAGAAACTGAAACAAACAAAATGTTCCTCAATAGGTGAATGGCTAAACAAACTGTAGTATACCCATATTATGAAATTAGCAGGAATTAATTAACTCAGCAATTAAAAGGAATGAACTATTAATACACAACAATTTGGATGGATCTCAAAAATACATTACGCTAACTAAAGAAAAGTGAATCTCAATGCCACACACTATAAGATGCCATGTACATCAGCAGTCCCCAACATTTTTGGCACCAGGGACCGGTTTCGTGGAAGACAACTTTTCCCACAGCCAGGGGTTGAGGGTGTGGTGGGATGGTTCAGGCAGTAATGCGAGCGATGGGGAGCGATGGGGAGCAATGGGGAGCGGCACATGAAGCTTCCCTTGCCCGCCGCTCACCTCCAGCTGTGTGGCCCGGTTTCTAACAGGCTGCAGACCAGTATCAGTCTGCGGCCTGGGGGTAGGGGACCCTTGATGTACATAATATTCTCCAAATGACAAAATTATAGAGATGGAAATCATACTAGTGGTTGCCAGGGTTATGGGATGGTGAGAGGTTGGGCGAAGGGGGCAGCTACAAGAGAGTAGCACAAGGGAGATCTTCGTGATGATGGACCAGTTCCCTATCTTGACGGCACTGGTTGCTAAATGAGTCATGTGACAAAATGACATAGAACAATATACAAACATTGCACCAATGTCTATTTCCTCGCTTTGATACTGTACTATAATGGTGTAAGATGTAACCACTGGGGGAAACTGAGTGAAACGTTCATGGTCCTCTTTCTCTCTATAGTACAGAGTGAATCTATAGTCTATATTTAGTTTATGAATCTATAATCATTTTTAAATAAAAGGTTTAAAAAACAAATATTCATGTTAAATTTAACATTTAACATTTTATTTATGTGTTGCAAAAAAAGTCTTTAGGGCTTCCCTGGTGGCGCAGTGGTTGAGAGTCCGCCTGCCGATGCAGGGGACACGGGTTCGTGTCCAGGTCCGTGCCACGTGCCACGGAGCGGCTGGGCCCGTGTGCCATGGCCGCTGGGCTTGCACGTCCGGAGCCTGTGCTCTGCAACAGGAGAGGCCGCAACAGTGAGACCCGCGTACCGCAAAAAAAAAAAAAAAAATCTTTAAGACACACTAAGTGAGATAAAAGCAAGGCTAAGAATGATGTATTAAAATGGTGTGCTCTTATTTATTTTTTCTTTTGGAAGGGCCATATATGCATATATAAATGCTTACATAGTCATAGAAATTTCCTAAGTGATAGTCAAGAAATTAATAACAGAGGCTGCCCCTGGGCAGGAGAGAGATTGGGGTAAGAGACACTTTGAAAAGTGAAAAGGGGCCGTATTAATAATTCTACAGTGACAACAGGCACTGACGGGACAAAAATGGGAAAATCAGAGTTTATGGTCACTGATAGTATGCACTCAACAAATGTCAATAATTGTTATTTTCTTTTTTCTTCCGTCTATTTTTATCTATTTTGTACAAGAAAATATTTATGGTAACAGGACTAAGTTCGTTTTATTAACCCTTCTTCTGAAAAAAAATTAAGTTAGTTTTAAAACGTTGTTAAGCCCCTCAAATATATGGTAGAACATCACTTAAAACACCTCTAATTTACTCAGCGGTCAACAATCCAAATGCCTAGTGGGCCAGTCAGGTAAGGTAGATGTGTGAATTGGGTCATGTGTAGTATTTAGGAAATGGCTGAGACTGTGACAAACTGGAAAGAACTCCAAGACAAAGCACTCAAATGCAAATGTTTATAAGACTCAGCCTGGGCCAGAAAAACACAGCAATGTCCTGCCAGTGCCCACTAGCGACCCCATCCATGTCTGCTCGCTAAGGCATCCTGTTCCACTGCAGACAAGTCTAATTCCTAGAAAGTTCTTTATGCTGAAGTGACATTTACCTGTGGTGATTTCTCCCTATTAATCCTAGTTCTGAGCATTTCCTTCATAGTGAGAATTGGGGACCTGGTTTCACAACAAGTTAACTGGACTTGTTGGCATCCAATTAAGATCTCGTTCCTTTACTAAGTGCTCAGAGCTGCCTACAGGTGGACAATGTAACTCAAGTTTGTCCTCACACAAACCAGGGTAAATGCAAACTCTGTCATTTAACAGATCTAATACATTGAAAAAGTGATTCAATCTTTACTTATCTTCCTATTCAAAATGAGGATAATAAAAACGGCCAATTTGCAGAGTTGCTGTGAAGATTAAATACGGAAACGTTAAAATGCCAAGTACATGTCAAAGAAAATGCCTCCTCCTGTCAGAAAACAATTGTGACAGAGGTTACTTTGGAGCTTATTGTTCAACTTACGTGGATTTTGTGAGAGTGGAAAATATGCAGATTTTCAGAGTAATTCCATAGCCAGCGATCCAAGGTTGAGCTTCCTCTCTTCCCAATCTACCAGGCATGTTTCCTCATTTCGCCACTAGATGGCAGTTGCTTCCCAGAGCATTTGAGCTCCAAGGAAGTAAAATCTCCAAAGCTTATCCAAGGCTCTCATTCATGTTACAAATCAGGTCTAGAGCCACACCAAGTAACAGGATGTCTATCCTCTCAAGGAGAATTTGTTTCACTCAGTAACCAAGAAATTCAGAGCCCGTTCCTGAAATTCAACGGGGGAAGAGGTGATGGTCCAGAAGAGCAATTTATTACTCACGCACGCAGCTAACCTGGATTTGCTCCTGCCACAGGGCCTTTGCGCTTGGCTGTGCCATCTTCCTGGATCCTCTTCCCACAGGCATTTGTATAGCGTACCCCTTTCTGTATTTACTTACTAGCTCACAGCACCCATAACCTAAGTCCCAGGACAGCTGGGGCTGTGTTTTGTTCCTTACAGCATCCCCAACCTCAATAACTGTGCCTAGTACATACTAATAAACATTTGCCCAATAAATACCTGTCAAGAGAAGCTTAAATGAATACCTAAGTTCTCAAAAGTTGCTCATCCACTAGCTAAAATAACACTCTTTCTCTTTTCCTTAAGAAAGCAAATCCAGATGCCAGAGAAGGAGAGAGACTCTGTCTAACCAGCCGAGGACTGAATGTGGCCATGGTCCCCAACCCTCACCTGTGGAAATCACATCTCATCTCCTACATTGCTTGAGCCTCCGGTGACCATGGCAAGGCTAATAAACTGACCTGAGGTAATGGGGGAAAGTCAGGGATGATCCTTTTCTTTCCTTATCAGTAACATGGCTTTTAATAGTCATTCTGGACAAAAAGCTATTGCCAAAACCCAATACTCCTTTCTTTTGTCTTTTATCCACACCTCTATTTTATAGGTGCCACAAACTCAAATAAATCTATTCTCTTCTTCCACAAACTGTCCCCGATAATGGCACCCCAGTCACAGGACTTCAGCTCATTGCTCTCCTTGGACACCACATGTAACTGTCACCCCCTAATAATCCTACCTCAAGCCTCTACACTCCTCTTTCCCATTCTTACTGCCATCACCCAGGGCCCTCGTTTCCCTGGGCTGTCACCAAAGTCTACTGGACAAAATGCACAGCTCTATGACCTGCTCAAAATTTCTATGGGCCCTTTAATATCAGCGTATTTCATCTCCTTTGTGAAGCCTTCTCTCTCCCTGCCTCTCTGAGTAGAATTGACCCTCTGTTCCATGTGTCTCCACTTGTTTCATGTAGATTTCTCTCATGGTATCTATCCCTCTTTATTGCAATGCATTTTTACCAGCTGTTTCTCACTAGAGTAACATGATGGTTGGGCCATATTTTATTCATTTGTCTATTATTGGTTTTTCATGCCCAGCATCTAAAAATGCATCTGCAACATACTGATGGCCATAATGGGTCCCCACTACCTGCCAAATAATCCCCAACCTCTTGTCCTATCATTCAAGGGCACCAGTATGTCACTTAATTGTTTCCCCACATGTCCCATCCACTCCCAGGCATTGCTGGCCACCTGGGCGTCCCTGTACCACATATCAGGGACTACCTAGTGCCCGTGGAGAAAGGTCTCTGAATGATAAACTGTAGTACATGATGGTAGATCATACTGTCATCTAGTTGAGTCTAGAGCCAGATTACCTGGGTTCCAATCTCCCTTCCACAGTTTACTGGTCCTGTGACTTGGAAAAGTATTACTTTAACCTCTATGGGCCTCACTTTCCTCACTGGCAAAAAGGTGGTAATAATAGTACCTCTCCCATAAATTGTTTTCTTTCTTTTTCCTTTTTTTTTTTTTTTTTTGGAGGATTGGGTTAATATATGTGAAGCTCTGGAACAATCTTGACAAATAGTAAGCATTCAATTAATTCTAATTATTATTAAGCATCTGCTGTATATCAACTGTGATGCCAGAAACTTGACATATATTACATCTAATCCTTACAACAACACCAGAAGGAGGCAAATTTTCCTCCTTCAACTGGTAAGAGGGCTAAGGCCCATAGAAGTTGAGGATCTTCCTCAAATTCACATGGTCAGGAAGTGCTGCTGTCTCTCTCCTCTCTGCTAATTCTTTCCAAACTCCAGTCAACTGCATCCCACTTATGAGACTTTTGCCATATGTGTACTGTTGTTTACTAAGTATTCTTACATTTGGCTCTTTTTCCTTGTAATAAATATAATCTAAACTTCATTTCACTTTCACAAATGAGATTGATGTGTTGGCCACTTATCCTAATTCACATTAAAATAAATACAAAATTCTTAAATGTTTGTCCACCTTTCACTTAAAAATATCAAATATTCCACAGTACTCAGTCAATGCAGTACTGGACCATGATGCTGAGCTTGTTTTGATTTACATGAGTTGATCTTCTGTACAACAATGTGCATATAGTTAAAAATACTGTACTGTACACTTAAAAATTTAAGAAGGCAGATTTCATGTTATGAGTTTTTTACCACAAAAGAGAGAGTGAAAGAAAAAAAAAAATTACAAAACAATAATAGTGAAAGAGAGAGAGAGAGAGCCAGAAATGTGTAGTTAAAGTAATAAACAGAACTTCAATTCTAGACTTCAGTCCACTGCTTAAATAGCTTTGGTACAGTTGGCAATTCTCTCAACAGTTACTTTCTCTTATCTATTTCATATGGATAACACTGCAGGCTACAGCTCTTTGAGGTGCTATAGGAAAACTAAAATTAGTAACTGATGGGATAATATTGTGAGAAATATAAAGTACCCCATAAATCAATATTTTATGTATTCCTTGTGCAAAATAGTAATAATGTGTACTCATACCAGGATCAAATTAAAATAATACAGGACCACAATGATAAGCTCTTGTCAATAATCCAGTAGGAATTGTTATTAGATTCCAATCCAATCAGCCCTCTCAAGGGAGAGAAACTGTGCTTCCTCATAAAAATGGAATTTTCCTGACTAAGCTATTCTCCAGGTAGACAAAGTTTTCTCTTTATTATGGGCATATAATACAGTGAAAATACAGTTCAAAAATTTTTATTCTGGCAACAAAAGTTTAAAAATTTACTTGTGTTCCGACCAGAGAAAGTGAGAAGTGCAACCTCCACTTGCAAATTACAAAATCCCATATTCTGAGAATTTTGAGCGTGCTCCAAAGTCTCATCCGGGTCCTGCACAAAGGGCGTCACTGTTGAGACACAGCTTAACCTGGATTTCACGCATGACGAATGCACCTTCTATACACAAACACAAACAACCCAATACTGCAGGTGATGATTATTTTCCCATAAATTCAAGTACTTATTCATGTCCATAGTGTCCCTTTGCTAGAGAAGGGTCTGGTACCATTTTTATTTTACTGCATTTGCTTTTCACTTTTTTTTTTTTTTTTTGCCCTACGCGGGCCTCTCACTGTTGTGGCCTCTCCCGTTGCGGAGCACAGGACCCGGACACGCAGGCTCAGCGGCCATGGCTCACGGGCCTAGCCGCTCCGCGGCATGTGGGATCTTCCCGGACCGGGTCACGAACCCGTGTCCCCTGCATCGGCAGGCGGACTCTCAACCACTGCACCACCAGGGAAGCCCTGCTTTTCTCTTTGCTTAACAAACATAATCTGGGGATGTTCCTAATACAGTTAAAACATAAGTACTGTTGGTTTTATAATTTCTGTCAGCATTGGTGAAAATCAAGCACAGTAAAATTTTCTTTTATTAAAAAAAGAATTACTTATTTTATAAAGAAAAAAGACCATAATGCCTATTTATTCCCGGTAGAAGTAAGCTTCAATTTATATGCCAATTTTGAGGAACTGGCAATGGCTGCCATAGTGTGCTCTCTGACTGCCAAGGACGCAGGTGGCAGGGGTGAGGGCACTGGTCAACTATTTGCCATTCTTCATCTGGTCCAATCCATTCAACTTTCCACAGGTTATTCCCCCACCGACTTCTCTTTCTCCCACCACCGTTCCCTTACTGGATAACCAGTAGGGTCAGGTTTTCCCAAGGGACAGTATTAAGTAAGGGAGGAAGGAAATGCTGGCAACTCTCTTGATCCTGGAGTGAGGGTGTCTTAGGAGATACACTGGGGACCCAGAGCCATCAGGAAGGAGTTGAAAGGACTATGAGATGATGTGCTACATGGGGCATTCCAGTGAGGAGAGCAAAGAACCTCAAGAAGTTGCACCAGCCAGACACAATAGGATCCTGGCAGGTAAACATTGTTTAATGTGATGACTGTGTATTAAACCTGAAATCAGCATTTAGCCCCTGTCAGTAAGCCAGCAGGATGCCTCTAAGTGCTTACTGTGGCTCTTGCACGGGTATATTTTCCTGCTCTAACACGTACTTAAGGCAGACACTGAGCTGTGGTGAGGGATCTCGTTCATGATTATTTACCTGAGCCAAGCTGTGATGTTCATCTGGACAAGTCTCTACTTATTTGGTCCCATTTGAAGGATTAAAAAAAAGTCCTCCTGGGCTTCCCTGGTGGTGCAGTGGTTGAGAGTCCGCCTGCCAATGCAGGAGACACGGGTTTGTGCCCCGGTCCGGGGAGATCCCACATGCCGCGGAGCGGCTGGGCCCGTGAGCCATGGCCGCTGAGCCTGCGCGTCCGGGTCCTGTGCTCCACAATGGGAGAGGCCACAACAGTGAGAGACCCGCGTACCACAAAAAAAAAAAAAAAAAAAAAAAAAAAGGCCTCCTACTGATTCTCCTACTGTAGTTCTTCCTGTTCTTTCTGGTTCTTAGAAAGGAAGGAACGTTTGTACAGTGGTTATGCTCACTCCAAAAACTACAAAAGAAAAGCCAGAGGTCCTTTCTTTGTTAGCAAGACTAGAACTCTTTTTCAGAAAATCTTAAAGGACCACTGTGTGGAAAAGAACATAGCAGGCCTGAGCTGCTATCCTTAGAAAGCTCTGCCTACAAAGTTGGCCTTTGGCTGGCTTCAAGAAACATGGATTTTAGAAGGGTTCCCACCATTAACAGATTCGGTGGTTCACTGTGCCTAAACTGCTTATGCAAACAGTATGGTCTATGCAGAACACCTGCTTTCCTTCTGGGAGTTGGCAATTTGGATTCATGCCTGGCAAAGGCAGGAAGAGGGCTCATGTCAACTGCACCCAATAAAAACCCTGGGCATTGCGTCTCTAGTGAGCTTCCCTGGTTGACAACACTTCAGACATGTTGTCACAACTTGTTGCTAGGAGATTAAGCACACCCTATGTGACTCCACTGGGAAAGAACCCCTGCAAACTTGCACCTGGCTTCCCCTAGACTTGGTCCTTCTGCTTTTGCCTTTGCTGATTTTTCTCTGTATCACTTCACTATAAGAAATCATAGCCATGAGTATGACTATATGCTGAGTCCTGTCCATTCTCCTAGCAATTGTGCAACCTAGGGGTGAACATGGGGAATCCACCGACACAACCACTTTTGCTTTACCATACCCTAGGGATATAAGAAGATGGGTCATGGCCAGAAAACCAAATAAACTTAAGCTAAGAATCTGAAACTTAAATATAAAATGTGAACTCCATAACTATCAACTAGAGAATCACTCTATATCTTGGACATGTGGGGAAACATGATGAACTTTCTGTGGCAATTGCAGAAGGGGTATTTTGCCCTTGAAAAGCATCATTTAGTTTATGACCTGATCTTGTATGGAAGAAAAGAAAGTTGCTATATAAGTAAATGCTAGTTAACACAAACGACCTTCTTTGCAGTAGATCTCAAAACTAGAAATCTAAGATTCCTCTTTACTTGTTTTAGGCCCTGTCTTCTTTTTTAAAGGCATTTGGAGGACTTTAAATGTAGGGACCTAAGAGGTCATCATCCCTTCTCCTATCAGTATAGAAATCCTCTTTAGAACATTCCTATCAGTTATTGCTTGAGCGCTTCCCTTACACTTAGGGCTTCTCAAATTTTTCCTCCAAAGTGCCCTATGGACATAATATTTTTGGCAAAGAAGTAGTTATAGATGTAGTACAAATTAGATTTACAAATATAAATATCTCTAAACATACCCGTTTTCACTTAAAAAGTCATCTGAATTTTGCATTCTATTTCATTGTATGTGTGTTTGCTTAACATAAAAATATTACAGACTGAGGCAGAACCTGGCACATGTGTGTTTCTATGGAGATTTTATCACCATTCTAAGAAGCACAGTCTGAAATAAAATATATTTATGTAATTTTTTCCTAATTACAAAATACATAAAAGCACAAGGAAAAGGGACAACAGTCATACATAAACTACCTCTGCCCCCAAGACAACTGCGTCTAAGCTTTAAGTGCATGTCTTAGAAAATCTGCTTCAAGGAAAAAAAGAACAGATATAATATATTGTGATAGATTCTACTTGCATAAAATAATAAGAAAGAAAGAAAAACAGAAATTGGGTACTACAATTTCAATAGGAGGAAGTGACTGCAAATCTAACTTTGACTAGAAGATCTAGTAGCGAGAGAGACAGAAAATTAGATATAATAACCATGTTTCCATTTTAAACATACCTTTCCAGCAAGGATCCAAATGCTTTTGTTACAATATGGCAAAGACAGAGTCCAGAAAATTGAAGAAAGGCTGTCTGCACATTTATTTACCTTGATTCTTTGTTAATATAAGGCTAGGCATCTATGTACCCTTTAGTTATACTCAGCTGCTGTCAGCAGAATCACTGCACAGGTTAAGAGCAGTGCTGGGAATTTACTTTCCCGTTATGTGTACACGTCTTTCTAGGAGGTAGAGAACTGAGCCTCACAAGAAAAATTATTGTGTTTGCAAGACTATTAATCTCTGTGTTTGGCCAGATAGGAGACCTAGTAAGGTTTCAAGGGCCTAAAATAAGTGGATATTGCATACGTGTGCACTTGTGCACACACGTGAATGCACACACACATGCACACAGGGAAGATGGGGGTAGAAGTGTGAGGAGGGGCAACACTCCCACTGAACAACAGCAGCATTCCATCAGGCATCTGGCTAAAAAGGCTGGATTTACTCCAGTGTTTGGAAACTCGATGTAGCTACAGTGTTTGAAAGAAACTGAGAACTTGCCCTGTAAGAGGTCCAAGTTCTACTTCTGGTTCTGCTATTTACCAGTTGGTGGGCTTTTGCAAGCCATTTCACTTCTCTGAGCCTGTTTTCCCATCAATAAAATGGGAATCACAATACCCACCTAGAAGGATTAAAGTTGGTTTATTTTAGACTGTCTGGCATGTAATAGATACTTAATACATGAGAGCTCAGAGGGTTGTTATCACTGATAAAATAAAACAATTTACATGAAAGCACTTTGTAATCTATATACTTGAGAGTGGGAGGAAGCCCAGCCTTAGTGGAATGCAAATATTTAGAACTAAGGATTACAATTTTTAAAGGCCTCATTGAGTAAGGAAGGCAAATAGATTTCACTTGGAGGGACAGCTCCATTCAATGAGTGGCTGCTGAAAGAAGTGCTGCATTGTGAAAGAAAAGAAAAATACTGAAGCCATGTCCAGACTCAGAAAGGATTTTGTGAGAAATTAGTTATGTCTTCCATGAGTACAGAAGGGAAATGAATTCCAGCACTCATGCCTGGTATTGCAGACTCAGGTCATGGAAAGGACTCTGTTAGACCTCAAGCCCACCTCCAGCACTTATGGAAAGGCTCCTGCCTTCACCCTGGCTCCTGATCTGTAGCTGCTCCACTTAAGGTTATAGGGAAAGATTTCATGAACAGAAAATGGCAGTCATAAACATCAGACTCGTACAGTGTACGCATGGATGAGACCCACAATATCCCAATCTTTGCAAGTTCATCCAAGGGCATAATCTCAAATCACTGAGTAACAGCAAAAAAGAGCAGGGAATCTTCCCACCCACAATCCAAGGACAAAATTGGACATCAGTTTGTACTAAACATGAGGGTAGTTACAGTGCTACTTTTAGGGTTTTATGAGGAACAAATTAGATGAATATGATAAATGCCTAGAATAGGACCTGGCACATGACAAACTTTCAATAATATTTAACAGCTATTACAATGAAAAAGATTTATTATCTTTTGTTTCAATCATTTATGATATGATTTGAGATTAAGTTATAAAATTAATAATTAATGCAAAACTCAAGCTAAATCAAAATTACTTTTGAATAATCACTAAATTGTCAAAACCTAAAGATTTGAAAGCCCATAGGCAAAGAATAAATGATTTTTTACCTCTGTTTTTCAGGTGAGAGCTCTGTTTATGGAGGGCAAAGGGAGGTCCTCATTGCGGGGAAGGGCAAGAGGAAGAAGAGAGCTGAAGCGGGGGTGCATTTAAGTTAACAGTGTATGTGATGCAAATCCATTTACAATTAACCTTAAGAGTTAAATCAAATAGTATTAAAAGACTTAAAATAAAGCTATCTCTGCTATGCCCCAGTCTGACAACTCAGAGGCAACCACGGCTGCATACTGAATTGGGTCTTCCAGTGTTCAACTTTATTTCTCTAAATAATATGCTTATGCATTTCTTTCTTTATTATCTGTTTTATACATAATCAACTGACTTCTGTTAAGACAGGATATAGCTCTATCACACTCCCAAACCTCTGTCCCTTTTCTTTGCTTACACTCCTTCTTTACTCATATCACATTTAAATTAAATCCATAACTTACATTTTTGATAATGTAAATATTGTTTACTTCTAAGTTGTGATAGTTTACTATGATTAAATTTCCATTTACATAAACTTTCTGTTCTTCCTAAAGAGGTTTTTTCCTAAAAGTTAGTTATTGCTTTATTGTTTTCATTGCTTAGTTTTCTGTGAGTCCATTCCAAGTTTTTTTCAAACGTTCCAGCTGAGTTGATGTGTGCCTATTACCCAACTCAAATACTACCCAACCATTTAACTTAGTTCTATTTTTTCTGAGATTGAAGCTGTCCATCCTGAACAGGTAGGTCTCTAACCTTCATGATGAGTTGTCTATCCTGAAACTTCCCTTCATTTCTCTTCCATACTGCCTTCCTCAACCCGTGAGTATCATGTCTTTTTCTTTCTTTTTTACCCTATCAAGCTTCTGAACGATATTCTCCAGTGACTTTCTGAGAAAAGATACATGGAAAATTGTTTTTTTTTTGACTTACTGATTTGTATCTTGCTTGATGGATTGGTTGGGTAAAAAACTAAGTTAAAGTCATTTTCCCTTAGAATCTGAAGACATTTCTCCACCATCTTGTAGTATTCTGGCCATTTCCATTCCCAAACTTTGTGATCTGGTTTTTTTACTTTATCTATTTTGTTTTGTTTTGGTTTTTGAATTTCAAGGTAATATGCCTTGATATAAGCCTTTTTGTATTTGTTGATCTGGGTAATTGGTAGACCCTTTCAGTCTAGAAATTCTCAGCCTTCAAAGGAGGGAAACTTTCCTATGTTATTTCTTTGATAATTTCTTCCTCTCTGTTTTCTCAGTTCTGTCTTTCTGGAAATTTTCTCCTTTGGATGTCAATTCTCCTGGTTCGATTTCCAGTTTTATCTTTTTCTCCAATTTTTTACCTCTTCATATTTTCATTCTATTTTCTGGACAAGATTCTTCACTTTATCTATACTTTTATGTTTAATAAGATTAACCAATTTACTAAGTATCAGTCGGGATACTTAGTTGAAAGCATGAGAAGCAAATTATGGCTAATTAAACAGAAAGGGAATGTACTTAAAACATTTGTAGTAGTTTATAGAATATTTTGAGACTAAGGAACAAGCTTGGAGGATACAACAGCCAAGAAACCCAAATACCTTACAAAATTTTATTTTTTTTTCTTCCGCGGTATGCGGGTCTCTCACTGCCGTGGCCTCTCCCGTTGCGGAGCACAGGCTCTGGACGCGCAGGCCCAGCAGCCATGGCTCACTGGCCCCGTCGCTCCGTGGCATGTGGGATCCTCCCGGACCGGGGCACGAACCCGTGTCCCCTGCATCGGCCGGCGGACCCCCAACCACTGTGCCACCAGGGAAGCCCCGGAACTTTTTCTATAAAGATGCTGCTTCACCATCACTGGGCATAGTCACCACAGCTCGCACTGCCAATGTCACCAACACTCAGTTTTGCATGTTATCAATAGAATCGTTTCCAATTTACCCCTGGAAGCTAAAAGTAGCTGCAACCACAACTGCCAGACTCACCAGAACAGATCGGTGTGGCACTTGAGAGTCTTCCTGCCACTAGATGCTAATTCAAAGTATGGAGAAGCTGACCATGCCCTAGTTGAAAGCAAATGCTTGGTGTATTCAGTTTCAAAATTGGAGGCTGCTTTGGCCTCATAAATAGGGAATCTTCTAAATATAGGAGGAGAGCTCAGATACTACTAGGTAATCACAAAGGATGAAAATGTCCAGTGAAGTCCACCCCTTTATCTGTCCTACACTAATATTCACCATTCTTCTATACTTACACTTCTAAAACAAATGCTCCTACTACCATAATGTAAACAACCATTCCCTGTTCCACTGAAAACATGCTCATCTTTTGTCCTAGTATCAAAAAAATCGTCAGTCAAAGTCTTGTTATTATTTGTTGCTTCCATTCCAAGGCCAGGATCTCTGTTGATGTCCCTTCTCTTCTGGTCATGTCATAATTCCATCTTCCATTCAATATCCTATAACCTATGGATTAATTTGTAAAGATAACCATAACAAACAAATATAAAATAGTGGAAAAGGGAAGAATTGGAAAGAAGACAATTAGTTCAACGGTTGAGGATACATAATAAAAGAAAATATTGGTAGATGCTACCATCTTATGTCTGCAAATGATCATGAAACCTTGTGGTAGGCTGAAAAAACGCTCCCCAGAGATATGTCCACACACTAATCCCTGAAACCTATAAACGTTACCTTATTTAGAAAGAGGGTCTTTGTAGATGCAATTAAATTAAGGATTTTGCAATGAGGACATTATCCTAGATTATCAATGTGAGCACCAAATCCAGTCACAATTGTCCATATAAGAGAGAAGCTGAGGAAAACTTGACACAGACAGAAGAGGAAAAGTCAGTGTGATCATGAAGGCAGATTGGAATGATGCTGGCCCAAGCCATGGAGTATCAGCAGCCACCCGAAGCTGCAAGAGACAAGGAACAGATTTGTCCTTAGAGTCTCCAGAGGGAGCATGGCCCTGCTAACACCTTGATTTCAGCCCACTGAAGCTGGCTTCGGCTTCTGTGCTCCAAATCTTTAAGATAATAAATTTCAGTTGTATGTGAAAATTTATTACATCAGCCACAGGAAACTAATCCAAAGCTGCAGTAGTATTCAGGATTTCCCATCTCCACTATCAGACCTAGGAGTCTGTAATCCTCAGGAGAGAAATATTCCTCAGGAGATTCTGGATAGTAGCCAGATTTTTAAACTACTTCTCTGGTAACAGCAGCATCTGTTGAAGGGGTCATTTCTTCACCACTCCTGGTATTTCCTTCTACAAGGAGGATATCCTCGTCATTTTAACACTTCTGACTTGTCTACTTTCTCACTTACTGATGAATTTAGAGAGAGAAGCTGGGCATGCATAGTTCAATCCCTTTCTTTTTCGCTCTTTTGGGAGCTAACTGCCTGCATGGAGGCTTTTACAGGTGGGGAGTTTGCTTTTAAATGCTGCAACCTGCACAAGAGGCTTCTAAGTCCAGTGTTTTTACTTTTGTGGGTGATTATAGGTCAAGAAGGCTAATTCCACAGGCAGAACTTGATCCATGGGTGGTTTCAGAGAAATGGCAACTAGAGGCCACTGAGGCCTCAGGAAACACATTGGAGCCCATGGGTCTTCTCAATGGCAGGACATCTGGTGTAGGTGAGAGGACCTCAGATGGAGGCAGTTCACACAGGGGCTGGCAAACAAACTCTGACTTCTCTATCCTCAGCAAAGTTATAGGTCTTTAGTAGATACAGGTAGCTTCAGGGTATTGGCAAAGCAGTTTAACATTCAGCTACACATTGGTTTGATTAATGTACACGTCTCACTTATAATCTTCGAGAGGTAAAAATCCACATTGTTTTTCAGTACTTCCACGATAGAACCCAGAAGAGCAGAGGTTGCTACTGAGGCAGTGGCCTCATTGGAAGTATGAACAGGTCTGTCCTAAAGATGGTTGATCTCCTCCCATGACAAGGATAGGCCACCCTTGGTTAACCACAGGCTTACTGTTCCAGTCACTGGATTGGACTGGGGACAGGGACGGGGGTGGAAGGAAGTGAGTGAGGTCACTGTGTCGTCACTCCTGATGTTTCCTTCCTGGGTGGAAGCCTACAGCCACAATGCGTGCCCACCAGCTCACCTACTCCCCTGATTGATGAGTTGGAAGGGGTACGTGGTCATGCCTAGCCCTTCCCTGTGCTCCCCCTTCTCTTTTGGGGGCTGTCTGCCTGCAGGGAGCACATATTACCCCTCTCCCCAGCCTGTGCTGGAAGCCATGGTGGTGGGGCAAGCTGCCTAATGCTTGGGAACTAGCGGACATGTGAGATTTCCCAATATCAGCTTAACAAAAGAGATACCTTGATCCCACCTGCCTTATTTCTTTGCTTTATTTTTCAATGGCTTCAGAACACAGGAAAGGAAGAGGGCAAGTGGATTAAGAGATTCAAATATACTAGATGGAAAGGGAAGGCACTTAAAACAAGAAGTGCTTACAGACCTTCCCATTTTACAGATTTCTAAACTTTATAGGAAATCAGTGATGTCTCAAATGCTTTTCTCTGAGAACTACTATTTGGATCCCCCTCAAACGCCCCAGCAATGTATAACAAAAGAACAGAGCCCTTAATTTCTCAGTAGAACTATTTCCGTAACACAGTACAGACCTTTTATCCATAGGTTGATTTTTTTTATTTTTGGAGACTATGGAGTTTTACGTGAAATGTGTTCATTATAAATTACGGGATACATTGATCAGGCAAATTTCAGACCTACTAATTTAGTGAAATAAAGAAACTGCAGCAGACCTTGGCTATGGTAAGCATAAAACAGGGACTCTCCATTGGTCCTCAAGTACAGCAGATTTGGAGTCAGGCCTGAGTCCACGTCCTAGAGCTACACTTACTGGCTGTGACAAGTTGCTTAATTCCTCATCTGTTTGCCCGTATGTGTAAAATGGGGGACAGCAATGCCTCTGTTTTACAGTTGTTGTGAGGATGAACTTTAGTGAGATCGTGAACTTTTAATCTGAATACCCGCATTCCTCACCAGCTTGTGAGGATAAATATAGTCACAGTAATATCAGTGTCCAAATTTTTTAATCCCAGTATATACAATTTCAAGACCTCAGCTCCTCTCTCAAAATTCTTGTGAGATTTTCTTTTCTTTCCAGTTTTCTCAACTCTTGAATTCCTCCTTTTCCCTTTGTAATTAATAAGTATTTCATAAAGGAAGTACTTTGAGACCATGCAAATATCTCAATTGTCATTAAGCTATCTATTTTTAATTTGCATGTGTATGGACTAATGGAGTCCTATTTTATTCAATTAAATTATGCTACCATCATTATTTACTTTGATACTCAAAGTGCTCCAGATTTGGTCAGCAGGACCCCTTCAAGCTAGTTATTGCATCTTTTTGCCAGTCTCTGTTATTCTTTACACAATTCCTTACTCTCTAGCCAAACAAGGTATTTCAGGCTTATCTTGTACTTTTCCTTCCCCATCCCAGGAATTAGTCATCTCTCCAAGGAGCCCTGGTCCCTTTGAGGAGAGAATGGTATTTAGAAGCCAAGATCTAGGTGCTAGTTGTGTTAATTACTATTGGGGTGCCACAGCTCCAGGACTCCTTCATTGGATAAAGCTAGATGTAGATGTACATACAATCATACACATGCATATATACACTTGTATATGTGTATACATACATGTGTATATACACAACTACGCATATTTCTCTGTCTATATAAATTGAAAACCATGAGTTCACACTAGTACCTCCAATCCCAATCCAACACCTAGTTTTTTTTCTCTTCCCTTACTTATAATGCCATTCTATGCCTTTGAAAAACCTAGCTCCCGTTATCCAATATTTACTGAATTAATTTATCCTCCTGTACGTAACAGACCTCCTGGATGCCTTGCTATTCTAGACTTCATACAGATGCCCTTTTCACACCTCTCAGCCTCCAATGCCCCTCACTGGCCTGCCATCACTCACATCCCTGCATGGACACCCTCCTCACCTCCTCATGCTCAAGTATACTGTGCTGGGCTCCCCCACTGATAGATACTTCCTCATCTCATTTGGGCTTGATATCCTGCTCTGGACCACCACAGATTTCCCCCCACTAGCACAGATGCCTACCTTTCCTTGATTTCACCCAATGAAATGGTTTCTGAACTAAATTGTTTGAAAAAGGAAAAGAAAGGGAAAAAGGAAAAAAGAGGAAGAATGAGGAATTTAATCATTGAGATAGTGTTCTGATAAGAAATGTGAGCAAGTAGATACTAAAAATCTCAAGATTTTTGCTAAAAGGTGGGCAAGATGTTTAGATATTACATCTCTCAGCTGCCAATGAGATGGCCTATATATGTGGACTGTAACATAAATATGTCTGTGTATGTCCTCACTCTCAACCATCCCCCTGCTTTCTCCATTATGATTACCCTCACTCCCACTGGCATCCCACGCCCACTGTCACCTTCAACGCTTCTGGCAAAGACTGGTACAAATAGGAAACTTAGGAAATCAGTATAGACAAAGATCATTACTGTTTTTCCTCCTTATTCTAAGATAGGTTTATAAAGATCCAGACAAAAAGAGAACATGGTGACAACTCTGAGATAATAATACAGAAAGGGTTTGCAGTATTCAAAATATATTTATTACTCATTTACTATGCTTAATGCAAGTGGCAAGATAGCTCCTGTTTTGCTCTGTGCAAGATCCATCAGCAGGAAAAATGAATGAGAGGAAAATAGAAGTATTTTAAAAACAGAAGTAACTTGTTGTTAGAAGGTGCTTTTGAGGTCCTAACCTGGTCTGCTGAATATTTCTATTAGGAGGAAGCACACTGCCTCCACTTTTCAGCTAACTCCAAGACTTGGATCTCAGGGTGAGCTGTTATGTACCCCCTCGGAATGTCTGTCTCTCCACTGATCCCAGCTCACTCCTCTGCAGTCACGCAGAACAAGTTTAAGAATCCTGTAGGTATTCAAAGACAGCTATTATGTGCCTCCACCTGAGTCTTTAATATGCTTGCTTTCTTAACCTATTCCTTATATGATGTGTTTTGAGCACCTCTTACCTTCTGATTCCTCTCTGTAGAGGTTCCAGTTATGAACACTATTTTTTAAAATTTATTTATTTATTTATTTATTTATTTATTGGCTGCACTGTCTCTTTGTTGCCATGCATGGGCTTTTCTCTAGCTGCGGTTCGCGAGGGCTACTCTGTTGTGGTGGGCGGGCTTCTTATTGAGGTGGCTTCTCTTGTTGCGGAGCACAGGCTCGGCACGCGGGCTTCAGTAGTTGTGGCTCACGGGCTCTAGAACGCAGGCTCAGTAGTTGTGGTACGTAGGTTTAGTTGCTCCCCGGCATGTGGGATCTTCCCGGACCAGGGCTCAAACCCATGTCCCCTGCACTGGCTGGCAGATTCTTAACCACTACGCCACCAGGGAAGCCCAATGACCACTTTCAAATGCAGACTTTAGAGCCGGTCACAACGGTACAGGTGTGTTTCGATGAGTGCTGAGATCAATGAAGCATTTGAGCTGGCACTTCATCTCCTGCATCCAATCCCAGAATACATGCAAGACAGCAATCTCATGCCATGTAAGGCTGGTCACTCTGCTTCTAGACAGTGTCTCTTCAGAAGCAAATTGTCAAGCAAAGGAGCCAAGGAACTCCTGCTCTTCAGTGTGGTCCCCTCAAGAGCTTACTACAGCTCCCAATTCCACTGATTAGGGTTAAGTCTTGTATAATTTTAATGGCAAATATGATAGGAGTGGCAGTGTATTTCATCTCTTTTGTCCATTTTGCCTTATTTTTCAAATTCATCTATTTTTTTTCCCACCTCAGTTCTGGCCTCCATTATCCCACTACTGAGTTATTGCTACGTCAAGCTATTGGGATCCCACTGCCTCTAGGTTTATACACCAAGGCCAGAGTAAGCCCTCTGAAATTAATGATGTCATCCCCTTTCTTAAGAACTTTAAGTAGTTTGCCATCACTCTTAGCCTTCTGAACATAACTTACAAGGCCCAACATGACAAAAGTCTCTATCCTGCTTTATCTTTCTTTACCCTTTACCCACCCAGCCTTGTGTCTGATGCTTAAGCCATGCCAATCTTTCACAAGTTTGCCTAAATGTGGCCATGTTCTCTTTCAATTTCAGGTCTTTGAACCTGCTGTTTTATTTCCCAGAACTCTCTCCCTCTACTATCCTGTCTGCTTCACCTGGCCTTCTCCTTCTCAGTCTTTAGGACACCAGATAGAGTTCCCGTCTCCTGGAAATCCTTCCCTGACTCCCCACACCTAGCGTTTTCCCTCCCATCCTCTTCCCTTAGCACACTGCATGGTATGACTATCATCACATTTATCCAAAGTCTTTCTCAAGACAGCAGGCCAGGAAGTCCACAACTAAGTGATCAGAGTGGGTACAATCTATATGCCTTGAATTGACCAAAGGAAAGTAGTCAGACAACCAGCATATACCCAGCTGTAACCCTTAGAATCATTTGGCCTTGAAGAGTAGAAAAAAGGAACAGCCTTACTCTACTGAGTCCGAGAATAGAACAAAATGAGTAGAGTAGAAAACCCAGAAATCTGATAGAAAACAAATGAAGATTTAAAAATAATAATGGTAAAATATAGTTTGAGTTGCAAATGGTGGTATCTGGCAAATCCCAGGAACTGAGTCATCAGCACTTTCAACCACCCATGAATGCTACAATCTGGAGTGGTCTGGCCTTTTTTAGAAACCTATAATCTGCTCTGGGTCTAAACCTAGATGATGGGTGTTGACCTGAGCAGAGGACCAAAAAGAGAGGAAACAAAGGTGTATTTTCTTTCTGGAAAGGAAGCACTATGTTGAAAGAATGAAGGAATGGAGTCACTTATTTAGAAGAAGAGTACATGAAAATGTAATGAGATGAAGAAAAATCTCAGTCACCAAAATCTCTGTTAGAGAAAGCACTGTATTTGTCATAGAGTAACTGTCTGTGAATTAACCACTACTAGTCAAAGGTAAGAATCACCTGCAGGCTGCAGGTGCATGCTCGAGAAACCAGAATCATTGCTAAGTTGTTCTGTATGGCCGGGATTTAAAGTTGTCTTTGAAAAGAGAAGGAGAAAGAGATCAGAGAAAGGGAAATGTCAGAAGTGGCAAGAAAAGGAGGAACTGAGAACAGATATATCTGTTAAACCATAAGCAAAATAGGCTTAAGTGAAATATTATTTATTCAAAAAAGTCTTTGGATTTCTGTGTGTCCTTCTTTTCCTGGGTATTTTGAAAGAAAATTATAAGGTAAGCAAATGTTTGCAGAAGTTCAAACTCCTGTCTCTTTAGAGACAGAGACTAAAGACCTTTTGAGACCTTCTCAGTCCTGTGATTCTATGACATTTCATCGAATCAAGAGCATGATTAAACCTGAAGAGCTATAATAAACAAACCTGAGGTGTAATTATAATATCCAAAAGTGACTGCTTGGTCTCTTTTGCTGCTGCTTCTTGTATTTTCAACAGTTTCAAACTGCAAATTAGCATTTTTTAAAAGATCCTGGGTTCCCAAGGGGAAAAAAGTAAATGCTTCTGAATTCAGAGCACAATTCTGGTTCCAAGTCAATATTTTTGTTGCTGCTATAATTTATTTGACACAGTGTATATTTTCTAAACGGTTCTCTACAGTTTGTATTAGATCTTATGGGACTAGGAAATCAAAGATGAGTGAAATATGATTTCTGCTTTTAGAGATCTCATAATATAATGTGGGAAACAGAAATACAATAAATAACCCAAATGAAAGGGGCTAAGTACTGAAATGGAGTTATATGAAAATGCTACCTAACAAAAATTCTTATTTAAGACATGAAAAAATAGAGCCACTGAAAATATTCAGCATTGTTCTTTGTAGTACTATCATATTCTGTTATCCTGATGGAAACCTGGCAATGGCAACTATATCAAACCTCTATGGAGACAAACAACAAAACTACGTTGATCGATAATAACGCCAAATGATGCCAAATAGTCTCTGAACAAAAAGTTGGAGTTTAATTCCTCAAGGGCTACTAGCCAGGTGTTCAGATTATTTTGCAGTGTAAACCAAAAGGATCGCCTCAGCATTCAAGAGGTCAAATAGGATTAGAGGATACAAAATACCCCAGGAAAAGTCAACCGTTAAGAGATACGGCTCATTGCCACCATGGCCATTTCATTCAGGTGAAATCAGGGTAAGATGAACATCAAGGAGAAGGAAAGAAATTATAAAAGGGCAACTTGCCACTTTCTCAGGCTAGTGTACAGAAGTAAAGAATGACTTTGATTTAATGATGATGGTCTTGGGGAAAAATAAATGCAAATGTTTTAGATCATTTAGCCCCACCAGCTAAGCCATAGTTTCATGCCTACCACTGTCAGCTTGACCTTGAGTCTTGGACACCACAAGACACTCTTACTTGCCACTGTCTATTAATGATTCTAACCTCTGTTCCTGTCCCCCAAAGACTCTAAAACCAACTAGCTATTTGCAGATGAAGAAATTACATCCCTTGATTTAAAGTAAGTGTTTAACATTTGAAAGACTTTCTGAGAAAAACTTAGTATTACTTAATAATGTGAAAACACAGCTGAGTTTGCATTCCTAATTAAAATCATGCATTATAATTAATGTGTGAAGCAACACTTAGGTACCTTTTCTTTCTCATTTCACTTTTTACTCATTCCTCTTTAATAAAAATTGGGGTTGGGGGAGGGGGCACACCTGATTTTAAATGACACATGCTAGAATTTTTCAAAATTCAATGCTCCAGGGAAAAAGGAACAGGTGAAATGAGAAATTACAGACAAAGTCTGTAACTCTTAATATACAACAGAGCAATAAGCTTTGAGGGAAACAAATCCAACTGCAATGACAAAATGAAAAATAAAAGTATTAACTAAAATTAAATTTCCCTTGCATTCAATCTCCAAGAAGAAAGAGAGAAAGAAAGAAAGAGAGAGAGAAAGAAAGAAATCATTCGAATGAGTGATGAGTGTGTATGACTTCAGCTAAAGTCCAGGCCATCATTGGTTTTGCAGTGACTGTTGAAAAGAAGACCTACCTTACAATAAGTACATTTGTTTTGAGTGACTACTTTTCTCATTATAATAATAGAATATTCAGAGTTAAAAGTCAGAAATTTTCTTTTAAAACAGTAACCAGAGAAATGAGACATGAGAATGAAATCTAGACACTTCTCACTTGAGCAGAAAAAAGAAAAGATGACATGGTTTAGGAAAAAAAA
This sequence comes from Mesoplodon mirus, assembly GCF_964341445.2. Lineage (NCBI taxonomy): Eukaryota > Metazoa > Chordata > Mammalia > Artiodactyla > Ziphiidae > Mesoplodon > Mesoplodon mirus. The sequence continues at coordinate 110,970,034 of NC_138983.1, read as the reverse complement.
AAGTAAAAAAATAAGGCCAAAAGAAACCAGCGCCTCCCTAGGGAGAACACAGGAGCACGCTGTAGACTCAGCCGTAGTGGCAGGAGGACGTGTCGGAAGCTTCTTCCTGTTCCCCATGGACTCCAATTTCTCAAGAATGCACATTTTCAGCTAGAATCACAATTCTATTCTTGATACTAGAATCAATAGAAGAAGGTACACAAAAACAGGAAAAACCAGGAAGTTAAAGCTGCAAGTACAGGCAGGGTTAAAACCCTCACTTCCACAAGGTAAAGTCCAGGTACTTAATGGGATGCAGAAGACACCCTGTGACTGGCTCCCCCGCCTCCTCTGCCTTGTGTCTTGCCACACTGCCTCTTGTACAAGCCAGGCCATCTCAGATATCCCACTTTCTAAAGTGCCACCTTTCTTTTCTTTTGCCCGGTTCACTGCTGCCCGTCCCACCACACTCAGGAAGCTTTCCCTGACCTCTGCAATAATTCCATAAAAATCACAACCTATGTCTGCCTTGACCCCTGTTTTATAATTGCTCTTTTGAATTGCTGTCTCTTAAACCAGCTAGTGAGCTCCCCAAGGACAGAGCTGGGTCATGTTTACTACAAAATCACTAGTGCAGGCATGTGGCCATTTGTTATGAGAATGAGTAACTGGGAGAGTTGTAAACTTTGATCAGCTATTCTTTCAACTTTTGTCGGCAAAAACTTCCTAAGCAATGTTCCAGAGAACTTTGTGGGGCCGACCGGGAAGGGATGGGGGTGGGGAGGGAATGCACAGTGAGCCCTGTGTCCTAGACAAAGAGATGCTTTTCAATTGTGGGAGTCGTTGGGTGGGGGTAGGGTTGATAAATTTAGGATATGTTTAAAAGATTGGGAGGGAGACAAGTATGAGAGAAAAGAAAACTAGAGGGTACTCTTATAGCCACTCATTCAGCTGTACTTATTTGTGTAGTCCTTCTAAGCACACTTGAAAGGATTCAAGTCAAGAGGGAGTGATACTGAGAAGCTTTATAGATAAATTATATCTTATAATTATAATTATTATGTTAAATTATAATTGGGGCTTCCCTGGTGGCCCAGTGGTTGAGAGTCCACCTGCCGATGCAAGGGACACGGGTTCGTGACCCGGTCCAGGAAGGTCCCACATGCCGCGGAGCGGCTGGGCCTGTGAGCCATGGCCGCTGAGCCTGCGCATCCGGAGCCTGTGCTCCGCAACGGGAGAGGCCACAACACTGAGAGGCCCGTATACCGCAAAAAAAAAAAAAAGAAACTATAATTGGATATTATATATGTGTACATAATATATAATAATAGCAAACATTTATCCAGCACTTTCTACATTTCAGGTATCATGATAAGCCTTTATATACACTATCTCATTTGATTCACATAACTCAATGTATTAAGTTTTAATATCCTCATTTCTTAATTAAAGAAACCGAATCTCAGAAAGGTAAATTACCTTACCAAAGATCACACAGCTGTAAGTGCCTGCTTATCTTGCATATATGTAAGTAATTGAAGAAATCAATAACTTAATTTAACTGAAATTTCCCATCATTATGCATAAGCAGACTTGTCCAAATGGTAGATATTCTAAAAAAAGTTTCAGGACTATTGTCTTGTTATCAAAACATCACCTACATCTCAAGTGGGCCAATAAGTCCTTCCCCAAATGGAATGTTGGCCTTGTTTAGATTCTGGTTAATTGTAAATGAGCCATAACTAGTGAATTTGTTTCCTTTGAATATGCCCCAAATTATTAGGGAAAGGTTTATAAAACAAAATTAAGGTTTTATTTAACTATCATTCTTGTTTTAAGAAAACATTTATTGACATAAGTACCTTGGGATTATAGAATGGAGGGATCAGTAGTTCTGCCTTCATAGACATTAAAATAAAATTATTTGAGAAGCTTGATAAATGATAAATGCAAAATACATTTTTAATTGCTGGGAACACTGAACAGGAAACCCTGTGGTTGTTTTATTGTGTGCTCCTGAATTACTAAAATTATGTGGTCTAAGACAACTAGCCTTTATTTATATACACCTCTTTTAAATCACTGCTACCCACACTGCACTTTATTCACAATTTTTCTTCATTTAAAAACACAAATCTTTACATTTAGTGACTTCTTTATTCTATTAGAATCCTCGCTGAAGATTTTGAAATGACCACATTTGCAGAATTTCAGTATTTAAAATATTTTTTTTTCTTCTTTAGACAGAAACATTAAACCGAATAATGGGCGCTGAGGAGCAATAAAACCAGAAGTCTAAAATCAAATTATTTTAAGTCATTATTATTAAATTTATTTTAAATTCAGTTCACGGTGTAAGTTTTATTGAGTTCTGTCCTTTCTCACAGAAATCCTAGCTGACGGTTCTGCCATCACATAATCCCACTCCCTTTGTCTTCCTTGTAACTTCTCTTTCTCAGATGAAACATTTTCTAGTTGGCTGAGAGCTTCCAGTAGTCTGCCTTCATAGCTACCTCAAAGAAAGAAAGGCTCTGCCCGTCCAATTCCAAATTGAAGGATTTCATTGTTGTTGCTATACTGCCCTAAAGTTCACTGGAAAGGGTGGATTTGTGTGTCCGGCTGGCAAGCCTCCCGTATGTTCCCTTTTATGTTCACTGGAGCCCTAGAATATTCTTAAGGAATGCACCTGCCCACCCCCACCTCCCGCCACCCACAATTATGCTCAGTGTTGATGGAATCCAAACCATACAGAGCACAGTATTTGTAGATGTAGTGGATGCTATGGTGCAATGTCTAGATGCTCCTCTGAACTAAAGGATTATTCCCCCGGCTGTTAGGAGCACTGTAGACGACAGCCCTCAATCCTTAGCCCTTTTCTGAACTGCTTCAACTGAAGAGATTTTGCCTCTTCCAAGGCAAACCACATCCTTATTACATGTGGGGGTTATAAGGCAAATCAATCATGCTCCAACTCAGGACAACTTTGAAGGACCCTCCAGAGCTGTCCATGGGATGCTGACACCATCCTGAGAGTATATCACAGCTCAGCTTCTCCTTCTGCTTAATCCTGCTTCTTTCCCCTCCCTTCCACAATTGGTGGTCCCAAGAGCACTCCCCCATAACTTCCTACACTCTCATGTCCACTACAGGGTGTGTTACTAGGGGAACCCCATCTGTAACAATGGACAAATTCTTACTTTGATATATGTACCACAAAAATTAACATGTTAGATATGTCAACTCCAAATCATATTATGTTTAACCTTTTTCTAAAGTCTAAAGAAACTACTAGGTTTACAAGAAGACAGGGGTAGCTATACTCATATCAGACAAAGTAGACTTTAAAAGAAAGACTATAACAAAAAGAGCAGAGCATTGTATAATGATCAAGGGATCAATAAAGAAGAGGATATTATGCTCGTTAACATATATGTGCCTAATAATGCTAATTATTAGAGAAATACAAATCAAAACAACAAGGAGATACCACCTCACACCTGTCAGAAAGTCTACAAATAACAAATGCTGGAGAGGATGTGGAGAAAAGGGAATTCCCACTGTTGGTAGGAATGTAAATTGGTGCAACCACTATGGAAAACAGTATGGAGGTTCCTCAAAAAACTAAAAATAGAACTACCACATGACCCAACAATTCCACTCCTGGGATATATCCGGGAAAAAGTGAAAACACTAATTCAGAAAGATCCATGCACCCCAGTGTTCACAGTAGCACTATTTACAATAGCCAACATGTGGAAGCAACATAAGTGTCCATCAACAATTGGATAAAGAAGATGTAGTATACATATACAATAGAATATTAATCAGCCATAAAAGATAATAAAATTGTGGCATTTGCAGTAATGTGGATGGACCTAGAGAATATTACACTTAGTGAAATTAGTCAAATACTGCATGTTATCACTTATATGTGGAATCAAAAACATAATACAAATGAATGTATATAGCAAAACAGAAACAGACTCACAGATATAGAGAATAAACTAGTGGTTACCAAAGGGGAGTGGGAAGAGGGGGAGGGGCAAATTAGGGGTATGGGATTAAGAGATACAAACTGCTATGTATAAAATGGATAAGCAACATGGATATATTGTACAGCACAAGGAATTACAACCTTTATCTTGTAAGAACTTTTAATGGAGTATAAACTGTAAAAATACTGAATCACTATGCTGTACACCTGAAAATAATATAATATTGTAAATCATCTATACTTCAATCTAAAAAAAATAAATAAATGGACAGGCAGGCTAAGAGAGATGTGTAGGAGGGTGTCCCTGACTGAGAGAACAAAATAGGAAAGACAGATCAGGATTACAGCTCATGGCACAATTCAGGGGTGATAAGGAGTTCATTACAGCTATAGCAAAGGCTGCAATGAGAGACACTGGGAAAAGAGGCTGAAGATGGCAGGGCCAGGACAGGAATGTCATGCAAAGGATCATGAGCATTTTCTTAGAGGCCAAGTAGAGCCATTGAAAGATTTTATGTACATGCTAATATGATTATATTGTATTTTTTTAAATGTTACTTTGGTAAGAGGATAGTTTGGGTAAGAATGTTATAAGACTGATACAGAGAGACTGGTAAGGAAGCTATTTTAATAATCCAAGTAAGAAATAATGAAAGCCTGAACAGAGACAGTGAAGGAGGAAAGAAGGAAACAGACTCCAAAGACACTGCAAAGAAAGACTTCACAGGACTTAGTAAGCCGTTTAGAAATGGAGATTATGTTCTTTAAATATTTTATATATATGTTTAATATTATATTTTAAATATTTTTGAAATAACACTGATAATCTCTAGACGGTAGAATTGTGGGTGGTTTTTAATTTACTTTTTAATCTTTCTTTTGATAAATAATGGGCATGGGTTTTGTAAAATTTTTGTAATAACAAAAAAAAATTATTAAAAATAAGTAAAGATGGGACTTCCATGGTGGCACAGTGGTTAAGAATCTGCCTGCCAGTGCAGGGGACAAGGATTCGATCCCTGGTCCGGGAAGATCCCACATGCCGCAGAGCAACTAGGCCAGTGAGCCACAACTACTGAGGCCACGCTGCCTAGAGCCCGTGCTCCACAACAAGAGAAGCCACCACAATGAGAAGCCTGCGCACCGCAACGAAGAGTAGCCCCCACTCACCGCAACTAGAGAAAGACCACGTGCAGAAGTGAAGACCCAAAAGCAGCCAAAAAACAAGTAAAGACAACCCAGTACAAATTAGCACAGCTAGTCCAAATCTTGATTCTTAAATGTTGTTCTCCAATAAAAGGAACCAAGACTCCTTGGAAAAATGGCTGATTCCAGCCTTTTTTTTCACACACACACACTGTATTTTATTTTTACAAGAGATAAATAAACTGATACCAAGCATTGTAAATGGATGACCACAACAAAAGCAACAATGCCTGCAATTACCAAACACAAAACACACTCATACTCTGTCATAATATTGACATTCAGTCCAGTAATCCTCCACTGTAACAGCTCCTTTACTTTGCAGTGAAAATTGATTTGTATATTTTTTGCCTCTGAGTCCTTGTGGGATTTTTTTTTTAATTCAAACAGAAAGTCACAAAAATTATAATCATCCTCATCAGTTCACTCAGTCCCATGTAATTAATTTTTTTTCATCTTGAGCTTTTGTTAGCACTTTTATGAATTCATCAGTTTTCCATTAGATTTCTGAAAATGCTTATTCATTCAGTTCAGCAGTATAGTCAGTTACCAGAAACCTGTACTTGTCAGAGTCTTTTCCATGAATTCCTTGAAGATGAAACCCTTTTATAGGAACATATTTGCAAAAACATCAGAGTACACCCAGAACTGTTTGTAAATGACAGAAGACTTAAAAATGACCACGGTTAAAGATTTGATGAAAGTTCATAATGACGCAATTGACAAGGAAATTTAGTTGTTTCTGAGATATATATTTTAAAGTAATAACTAGAATTATGACTTATAACATTATACCAGATCATATAAGATTTTTAGAAATTTCATGTAATGTCTGAAACATTTATATTAACATATTTCCATACAAATAACCCAAAGAAAGTTTAGTATTAGTTGTTTTTGTTTGTTGGTTGGTTGTTTTTTTTATACCGCAGGTTCTTATTAGTCATCAGTTTTATACACATCAGTGTATACATGTCAATCCCAATAGCCCAGTTCAGCACACCACCATCCCCGCCCCACCTCGGTTTTCCCCCCTTGGTGTCCATACTTGGTGTTTGTTCTCTACTTCTGTGTCTCAACTTCTTCCCTGCAAATCGGTTCATCTGTACCATTTTTCTAGGTTCCACATACATGTGTTAATATATGATATTTGTTTTTCTCTTTCTGACTTACTTCACTCTGTATGACAGTCTCTAGATCCATCCACGTCCCAACAAATGACTCAATTTCGTTCCTTTTTATGGCTGAGTAATATTCCATTGTATATATGTACCACATCTTCTTTATCCATTCGTCTCTCGATGGGCATTTAGGTTACTTCCATGACCTGGCTATTGTAAATAGTGCTGCAATGAACATTGGGGTGCATGTGTCTTTTTGAATTACGGTTTTCTCTGGGTATATTCCCAGTAGGGGGATTGCTGGATCATATGGTAATTCTATTTTTGGTTTTTTAAGGAACCTCCATACTGTTCTCCATAGTGGCTGTATCCATTTACATTCCCACCAACAGTGCAAGAGGGTTCCCTTTTCTCCACACCCTCTCCAGCATTTGTTGTTTGTAGATTTTCTAATGATGCCCATTCTAACTGGTGTGAGGTGATACCTCATTGTAGTTTTGATTCGCATTTCTCTAATAATTAGTGATGTTGAGCAGCTTTTCATGGGCTTCTTGGCCATCTGTATGTCTTCTTTGGAGAAATGTCTATTTAGATCTTCTTCCCATTTTTGGATTGGGTTGTTTGTTTCTTTAATATTGAGCTGCATGAGCTGTTTATATATTTTGGAGATTAATCCTTTGTCCATTGATTCGTTTGCAAATATTTTCTCCCATTCTGAGGGTTGTCTTTTCATCTTGTTTATGGTTTCCTTTGGTGTGCAAAAGCATTGAAGTTTCATTAGGTCCCATTTGTTTCTTTTTGTTTTTATTTCCATTACACTAGGAGGCGGAAAAAAGATCTTGCTTTGATTTATGTCAAAGAGTCCAGCCATTTTTATTATAACATGTAATAACATGTAATATTACATGTTAACATAGCACATTTTTATAACATTTTCAAAAAAAATAGTGAGAAGAGTGGCATTGTTTCACATTTTAAAAAAGCTCTTTAATGTCTGGCTTTATAGAAGAAAATTTGTTTCTCATATCTGCTTGTGTATTTAATCTGTTGCAGTATTACATATCATGTAGTCTCTGAAAAACTATACCATACATGTATGAAAGAATGAGCATAGGGCTTCCCTGGTGGCGCAGTGGTTGAGAACCCGCCTGCCGATGCAGGGGACACGGGTTCGTGCCCCGGTCCGGGAAGATCCCACATGCCGCGGAGCAGCTGGGCCCGTGAGCCATGGCCGTTGAGCCTGCGCGTCCGGGTCCTGTGCTCCGCAACGGGGAGAGGCCACAACAGTGAGAGGCCCGTGTACCGCAAAAAAAAAAAAAAAAGAATGAGCATAGGGAAGGAAAATAATGCTTAGCAATATAGCGGAATTTAACCCCATGGATCCTGTGAAAGTTCCTCATGGACCTCCCTGGGTGCCTGGACCACAATATGAGAACCACTGGATTAGATAACAGTACTGTATCCAAAGTTAGTTTCCTGATTTTGACAATTTGACTAAGGTTATGTAATATGTTAACATTTGGAGAATCTGTGTGAAATGTAGTTGAATTATTTGCACTATTTTTGCAATGTTTTGTAAGCCTGAAATCATTTCAAAACAAAAAATTTAAAAGATAGCAAAAATTAAATATGTATTTTCATAACTAAAAAGCTATGGAAGAACAAATAGAGGTATAGAGGATCAGGAATCAAGGATAAATTCCTGATTTCTGGATAGATGTTGGCACAGTGATAGTAAAAATGTTTATCTACCAGTATGGCTGAGTAATGGTGAATCAAAAGGCCATGAGCAACCATGACAGTTCTACCAGGGCATAGAGGTTACATACCATCCTGAAGGCTAGTGTCATTGCCAAGCTAGAGAATGTAAGAGGAGTTATAGGCTGGGCCAGGGGTGGAAAAGGCACACTGCAAAACACAATGAGCTTTATTTTGGACTTACTTGAATTTGAGAGGAGAATTAGTCTGAATTTTGAATGCAAGTGACAAAAATCCAACTAGAACTGAACTATTGGCTCAGATCAAGGGGAAATTTACCAGAAGACTCACACAGTCACAAAAAAAGATGTGTATCTAAGCCTCAAGGAGGATGAAACACTTCCAGCTCTCCCCAGTCCCCTTCTCCCCTCCCCCTCCCTTATCTCCCTCTCATTTCTGCTTTATTTTCTCCTATGGGCACCTGGCATTTCCACCCAGTGGGGGACATGGCTGCAAATAACTTCAGAACCTCACATCTCCAATCCCCCAGAAGGGATCAGTCTCTAAGTCCAAATTCAATAATCCTGGAAAACTGGTCTAATTCTTGCCCTTGTGTCACTGATTAGACCATTCCTACACCAATTAAAGGTAGCCAGAAAAATGGGAAACTGTGACTGGCCCAGCAAGGGTCAGATACCTTTCTCACCTGGATGAATTTTCTTTCTTCCAGGGAGACACAGCCTAGAAGAAGTTTCATTCAAATTACATATGTGAAAGTATAACTTCCCAGTCGACCAGTGCTGCTGCTCTAAGCAGACAATACAGTAGATGCCCACTATGCAGTGACTATGGAAAGAGAGTAAAGTGGAGATCCCAGGAGACTGTTGGATATATCTTAAAAGATACATCATCTGGCTATTTTCCATATTGCTGTTGGGGGCAGGGTGGGCTGGAGAACACAGGGTTTTGGGGTGAAGACACACAATGGATATCTTTTTTAATTGTTGCTCTCCATACCCTGCATAGAGGTTTTAAATAATTCTTCTGAATATATTCAGTATGAAATATTTTTAAAAAGATATGTCATCTGGGTTGATGATAAAAGTTGAGGTTTCATCAGCATATATGTGGATCTTGAACTACAGTAATTTATGAGGTTACCCAGAGAGAACACATAGAAGATGAGAATACATAGAAGAGAATACACAAATAAGATGATTAGTGATGGGCCTTGGAGAAAACCATTTAAAGACCTGGAAAAGGAAAAGAACTTAAATTAAGGAGACTAGGGAGGAGCACAGGGACATGGGTGTAATGTGGTATAATCTGGCTAAAACGCTGGAATGGGAGCACATAAACTGAGTATGGTAATGATGTCTTTCTCTATTCAAATGTACTCATAATTTTATTGTTTTTATTACCTAACTTGATAAATTTTTTAGATATTTTTGAATTCAGAGAACAAATAATTTAATTATTTAATTTTCCCAATTTAGGATGACTTGTTTCATGTACATTTAAAATTATATCACATTTCTGACCATTGTAATTTTTTCTGGGAATTTGAGAGGTCATATAACTCTCCTTCCTCAATCAGGGCTAGACCAAGGCTAAGCTAATATTTAGCCTGATGATTTGGCAACTTTCAAATCTATACTCTTTGAAGATTTCTTCAATGCTTAGTTAAAGGACGTCAGAAAAGAAAACACCTTTTCCATTAATAAAGATCATATCTTTTGTGTATAAAATGAGATTTATCACAGGCACTTAATGAATCACAAACTTTTAACTTGTTTGGACTTATCTTTTATTTCTATTTTTCCCTTACATAATTAAGCAAAGCTAAATTTAATTTGCATGAGTATGGTTTTACAGATTGTTTACAATAAAATTTTTTCTCTCTTGAGTGTTCTCAAAATCTCTAGCATTTATTCTTCTATTTAGTGGATATAACAATTTAAATTTACAAATAGCTTTCACACTCTTTCACTAGCTCCTCAGAGCAACACTGTGAAGTAGCTCCTCTTGTGTGAGTCTAAATCCTATTTTTCCATATAGTAAGGTGAGCTTGAATAATTTAGATGATTGGTTTTTAAATGTTTTCTTTTTTTAATTTTCATTTTGAAGCAACTTTAAACTTACAGAAAAGTTGTAAGAAGAGTAGAAAGTACTCTCAGCTGGAGACCTCATTCACGTTCTGCCAATTATGCCCCAGGGGTCATGTCCCTCTCCTTTCCTTCAACCTGGAACAGATCCTCTGTTTTTCCTGGACTTTTAACTCTAAGTGACCGATCCAAACAGGTAAGAGAGGAGCCAAGATATATAGTTTTTGCATCAAAGACCAGGTGGTTGGAACATCAAAAAATTATTGTTAATTAAGGAAAACCAGACATCTCAAGTTAAGGAAATTAGTGCTTTTCTGTGTATGGGAAGATGCAAGAGTCTGGGCTCAATGAAATCATTCCTTTGATATGCACCTCAGCTCCCTGGGGTCAGTATCCTGTGCTTTCTCACCCTGAGTCACCTCGGGGTGTACTGTCATGGCTGCAGTGGCTGACTGTTAGATGGCAGGCATCCTGTTTCTCTCCTGAGTTCCCTCAGGGCTCACTGTTGGAGTGGCCATAATGTGGTGGGTTGATGGCTGCAGCATCTTTTGTTTACTGATATGGCAGACAATATGTTCTATTCACACTTTCATGACCTTGACATTTTTGAAATTATAGGCAGTTATTTTATAGAATGTTCTTCAATTTGGGTTTGTGTTTTTGGCCAGACTACCACAGAAACTATTGGGTGACGTATAGTGTCCGTTTAATCCCATTACAGGTGATGGTAATTTTTTTCCTGAGTAATACACATTTTGTGAGATGATACTTTGTAACCATGTAAAAATCCCCTTCTTCCCTCCATTTCACCCACTAGTTCACCCCTTGATGTTTCTTGCCTGAATCAATTATCACTAAGATGGTTTCCAAATGACTATTTTCCCAAATTGTTTCCTAAATTGTTCTTTCCACAATTATTTGTTAGTTGGCTTTCTACTGGAAGGAAGAGCTTTCTCTTCTCTTCATTATTAGTTTGTTTATTTCAGTATAGACTCATAGGTTCCTATTTTATTTAATGGACTGCAACCTATTACTATCATTATATATTTTGATGCTGAGCAGCATCCCAGATTAGGCCAGAGGGGCCCAACAAGCTAGCTGTGTTCTTTTGACAGGCCTCCATCATTATTTGAAAACTTCCTTGCTACCTGGCACCACACGATGTTCTGGGTTCATCTTTTCATTTTCCTCCCCCAACTCTAGAATCTGCCATTTCCAAGAAGCCCTGGTGCTTTTTAGTCGAGGTAGCATTTGGAAAACAAAATCTGGCTGCAAAGTGTGCATGTTGTAGCTGGTGTATCCCTATTCCCAGGCCCTCTCAGTGGACACTGATAGGAAATACATACATGTATACACGTACACACATGCTTGCACATTTGGCTCCATATTTATTTCTGTGTCTTATAAGTTTACACCAATACCCTCATTCCCATTTACTCAGGCTTCATTCATTGTAGCTTCCCTCCTGTCTCAGGCTTCATTCATTGTAGCTTCCCTCCTGTCTGTAGCTGTACTTCTCTTTTCTGATGGTGAGAAATTTGACTCCTGTTACCTTAGTTCTCGAGGTGTAGTCAATCTCTTGATCCTGCCCACATACACACACCCTGACTCCTGCTCAAGCTTGCCTTACCCAAGTTACCATACCCATTTGGCCTCATTTAATGACTTTTTGATAAGAAAGGGAGGGAGGGAGGGAGGAAGGAAGGAAGGAAGGAAGGAAGGAAGGAAGGAAGGAAGGAAGGGAAGTGGGGAGAAAGAGAGAAGGAAACAGGGAAGAGGCCGACGGGAGAAGAAAGAAAAGAAGGAAGACAATAGGTTATTTTTTAATGGTGTGGGGGGGTTGGGGAGAGAAGAGCAAAATCCAGTTCAACAGCTAGAGAAAGAGGCAAGTGGATGCCATGTTCAAGGTTAAAGGGTCCTCAAGGCTGCCCTATTTCTCTGCTCCATCTACTCTCTCCGTAGGTAATCTCATCAAGTCTTGTAGCTTCACCATCACCTATACTTAATGCCTCCCAAATTTTTATCTCCAGTCTCAACCTTTCTCCTAACTCCAGCTTTACATCCCACTGCCTTCCTGAAATCATATGTAACAGATCCAACACAGAACTCTTGACTTCCCTTGCTCACAAATTCACACCTCCCCTCATCTTTCTTATCTCGTAAAAAATAATTGATATTTACTGAGTGTTTAGTATGAGTCTGACACAGTTCCAATAGCTTTAAGTGCCCCAACATTTAATCCTCACATTTCTGGAAGGGATGTATTATTACCGTCATTCCTATTTTCCAGATGAGAAAAGTGAGGCACAGAGAAATTTGTGCTGCAGGCTGTGTCAGTGACCCTCTCAGAGTCCTTTAAACCTACATCAGATGTTACCTACAGTCAATTCCTACTCTTTCTGAGGGCATTTTCTAGTCACAGGCACATACCTGGTCCACGTGGGATAGTCTAGAGGCTTCTGAAAAGGAATGCCCCAAGAGCAACCTCAACCAATTGTAATTGCTAGATAAATAGCCCAGATGCCCCTTCCCCTTCCTGGGACAGTTCTGAAGTACGCTCCACATAGGGTCCCCAGTGGGGCTGAACCCCAAATGCCCACAGTGGTAAGCTTCTCATTCATGTACACTTTATTAGCTTTCTCCCCTCCCCAGGGAAATGACACAGGAAGCCCCTCCTAGCACTTCTGGGGATCACTGCACCTAAATCGTTTCAGAGTCTGCTCTTGCAGGAGACATTAATTGCCCAAAGTCACACAGATACTTAGTGATGGAGTTAGGACTTAACTCCAGACATACTGCCTCAAACTTACGTTCAAAATCACCATGCTGGGCTTCCCTGGTGGCGCAGTGGTTGAGAGTCTGCCTGCCGATGCAGGGGACACAGGTTCGTGCAAAAAAAAAAAAAAAAAAATCACCATGCTTTACTGCATTCCCTCACTATTTGCTCAGACATAATGAGATTCATTCTTTTTTTTTTTTTTTTTTTTTTTGCGCTATGCGGGCCTCTCACTGTTGTGGCCTCTCCCGTTGCGGAGCACAGGCTCCGGACGCGCAGGCTCAGCGGCCACGGCTCACGGGCCTAGCCGCACTGCGGCATGTGGGATCTTCCCGGACCGGGGCACGAACCCGTGTCCCCTGCATCGGCAGGCGGACTCTCAACCACTGCGCAACCAGGGAAGCCTGAGATTCATTCTTGATTCGTCCATGATACATACAGGCCATCAGCAAGCCTCAGAAGCTCTCCCTCTCTCTCTGTATCCTAGATCCGGTAAGTTCTTCCCACCAGCAGCCCTGGAACATAAGCATATATCAGAATCTCCTGGCAGGCTTGTTAAAACATAGGTTGCTGGGCCTCCATCCCCAGAGTTTCTGATTCAGTAGGTCTTGATGGGGCCCAGGAATTTACAAATCCCCAAATGATGCTAATGCTGCTGGTCCAGGGGCCACACTTTGAGAACCCCAGTCTTACCACCATCACCTCTTGCCTGGACACCAAGCAGCCCAGCTGGTCTCCCTGCTCGCACTCACACATGTCCACAGCAGCCAGTTTTCCTTTTAGACACGTTGGATGCACTGTGGTGCGTATGCTCCATCCCCCCACTCCCAGTGCCTCCCATCACATGGGGAGTCTGGTGCAGGAATCCAAGCCCAGCCGAGATTCCCCCTGCTGCCGCTCTGACCCCTCCACCACGCTCCCCTCGCTCACTCTGCTCTGGCCTCCTACTCGCTCCTGGCTCCTCCCCAGACACGCCAGACTCTACACCACCTAAAGGCTTTGGTAGCTACTGTTCCCTCTGCCTGGAATATTCTTCCCCCTAAATACTGATGAGACCCACTTTCTCCTTACATTTAAATCTCTGCTCAAATGCCACCTTCTCACTTCTGCATTCCCTGCACCCAGATCAGTGCCTGGAACACATAGAGGACACTCAAAAAACATTTTCAAACATATGTAAAAGAAAATAGAAGAGGAGGAAGTGGTGGGGCTGTGGTAGATCCTTCAAAGTGATTGAATTTATTTTACATGAAGACAAAACTCTAGAGGAAAAAAATGGAGATTTCAAAAGAAACTACTGGGCAAGCTATCAATTTCCAGAAATTGCTGATTCCTATACTGAAATAGGTCTATAATTTAGAGAATTGACTCATTAAAATGATTGGGCAAGCGGAATGTGTTCTAATGGGACTTTTGACATCCCACCCCTTACAGAGACTGCTGTAAACACATTTACTATCCAACCTCAAAAGCTCACGTTAGTGATCATTGCGTTACAGGCCTGGGATTTTACAAGAATAAACAAAATGCTAACTATATTGACATGTTTGTCTCTCATGGTATGTGATCTAAGATAAACATAACTGTAAGCCCTCTGACCCCAGCTTCCTACAACTCACCCCTCGGTGACCCCCTCCAGTCTACACTGTGTGCTTGCTCCTTTCAGCAGTCTTTCTGTAAATGCAAACCCAGTCATGTCATTCCTGGGAAAGAAACGCTCTAGTGGTTTCCCATCACAAACCCTTAATGTCTAGATGCCTTAGCCTGGCACACAAGGTTCCATGACGTTGCCCAGTCCACTCCTCTCCATGCCCCTTAAATAAACCCAGCAAGCCCTCAAAAGCCCTTGTTGCTACTGTGGCTGCTCCAGACTTGCTCTGGGCATTCGGCTCACCTTCTGCCTTCTTTGTTTTGCCAACATGTTCCAGCTCTGTGCCCTGGAACCTCATTTCATTCCTGCTCTTGGACCTCAGCTTGGGGTAGGACTTGTTCTCCTGGCTTTCACCATTGCCCATGGCTCACCCAGCAAATGATTCCTGGCCTCTGCCTTGCTGATTCAGTCATCGGAACTGTGGGTGAGAGGTGTCCTCCAACAGACAGGTCTCTGCCTACATTTTCTGCCGCATCTCCTGGTTCTGCCCCCAGATAGACTTGTGCATAGAAATACCTTCAATTTCCTAGGAATAGATGCCTTTCAATATCTCCTCACCCCATAATCCCTCAGCTTGGAATTCTCCCCTCCACTTCCCTTGCCCAGTCCGCCTTCTGGCCTCACCCACCTTGCTGGTGAACTCAGCTAAAGCTCCTCTCTACCGAAAGCCAGCCCTGACCCCCCGTTTCCTCCATCCCACTCCCACTCTCAACAGCCCAGGAAGAAACAGGTTGGCCCTCTTCTGCCCTCATCTGGACTCCGAAATACCTCTGTTACTCCACTAATTACACTGCGGGACACTTAGAGTTTACATCTGAGTCTCTCCCTGGAGACTCTGAGACCATGGTAGGTAGGAACAGGTTTTTATTTACCTTTTGTACCTCAGCACTAAGCCTAGTAGCAGCACATAGACTAAACGCAAGAGTTTTCAACTGAGTAAATAAATGAAGAGTGGGCAAACAAATGAATCAGTAAAACATGCCACTGAGTTCATCATACAGATTTTCTCAAATACAAACTTAAAGGGTACATGGATATAGTCCCTCAAAGTTTCACTGCTCTTTTTTGTGGCGCAAATGTCATACTTTTTTTAAGCATAGTTGATGTACATTATCATATAAGTATAGGTGTACAATATAGTGATTCACAATTTGTAAATTTATAGTTATTATAAAATATTGGCTACATTCCCTGTGTTGTACAATATATCCTTGTAGCTTATTTTATACCTAATAGTTTGTACCTCTTAGTCCCCTACCCCTATCCTTCCCCTCCCCCTTTCTCTCTCCCCTCTGATAACCACTAGTTTGTTCTCTATATCTGAAATTTTCACTGTTTTTAAAAAAATGTATGGTAGCATTAGAGGAAGATTTACAGATATGGTTAGGTATAAGGCCTTACCACCTTAACACTATTGTTGTCATTTCCCCAGGTTTTCTTTTTTGCCTTTATACTTTTCTTTAGCAGAAAGAAACAAATTTGCCCAATTTTGTGTTTTCCTTTTTCGGTTAAAATTGTTCTTTTAATATTTTATGCACTGCTATTTCCTTTCTAATGACTAAATTATATAACATTGAATTGTCATCACTTACATAACCACTTCCCTATTTTTAGACATTTAGGTTGTTTCCAAATTTTTGCTCTTATAACTAAGAATAAGATAAACACCTTTGCTTTTATTCTTTTAAATTGATTTCTCACTGAAAATTCTTAGGAATATGCAATATGTCCAAAAAAGTATGAACCCTTTTATGGTTCTTGGTATATAGTGCCTTTTAGAAGGATTCTACCAATTTGCAATGTAAAGGCATTTTTTGTCACAAAGATTCAGGCCATTTCTAATATCTTACTCCAAGTTCTCAATCTTATTACAGGAGAAAACTTTAAGCTCCTAAAGTATAAAAACAATGTCTCATATCTCTGTACTTCCAGCGCCTAAAAAATGATTGATGCTCAATAAATATTTATTGAATATGTGAATGAATGTAGGTATTCATATATATATATATAAATATATATATATATAATATTCCCTTTTTCTTTCTCTCCTCTCCTCTCCTCTCCTTTCTTTTCCTGTTCTTGGTGAAGATAAACAAGTTGGATTCTGCTTCTGGAAGGGGCTGGCCGGCCCTCTTTGAGCTTCTCAATTCTCACAAGTGATGCCAGATCATTTGATTATTTTCTGTATGGTGTTCTGAGGGTAGTCTTTGGTTTCAAATACACTTTTTCTTTCTTCTATTTTTATTCCACCTGATTCTAAAATATTTGTTTACCTAGAAATTCAGAATATCAGTTAATATTATTCTCTATTCTTTTTTTTTTTCAATGTAACTGTCTGATTTAATGTAAAAGTCGGGGTAATAAGAAAGGTATTAGAAGGCACAAAAGTTAGAAACAAAAGTTAGATCTCTGGTATCAGATAGCCTAATAATTCACATAGATTATTCTAACTAATCTGCAAAAATGTTAAAGCTAATAACTGCATTTAGCAAATTTGGAGAATATAGTCAACACTTAAAACTCAAGGAAGAACTATACAAGTAAATTTAAAAGTACCAGAAAGTAAAGCAAAAGTGTTTAGGGATAAGTTCAACAAAACTTATAAAATAACTCTGCACTAAAACTTACAGAACATTGCTAAGATAAATGCCAGAGGACCAAAATAAATACATGTTCATCAAATAAAAAACCTATTATTTAGATAACCATTCTTCCATAATAGACATTTTTATTAACATCTTTATTGGAGTATATAATTGCTTTACAGTGGTGTGTTACTTTCTGCTGTATAACAAAGTGAATCAGCTATACGTATACATATATCCCCATATCCCCTCCCTCTTGCATCTCCTTCCCACCCTCCCTATCCCACCCCTCTAGGTGGTCACAAAGCACCGAGCTGATCTCCCTGTGCTATGCAGCTGCTTCCCACTAGCTATCTATTTTACATTTGGTAGTGTATATATGGTCATGCCACTCTCTCACTTCGTCCCAGCTTACCCTTCCCCCTCCCCATGTCTCAAGTCCATTCTCTCCACCTGTGTCTTTATTCCTGTCCTGCCCCTAGGTTCTGCAGAAAACTTTTTCTTTTTTTTTTTTTTTTAGATTCCATATATATGTGTTAGCATATGGTAATTGTTTTTCTCTTTCTGACTTAACTTCACTCTGTATGACAGTCTCTAGGTCCATCCACCTCACTACAAATAACTCAATTTCATTTCTTTTTATGGCTGAGTAATATCCCATTGTATATATGTGCCACATCTTCTTTATCTATTCATCTGTCGATGGACACTCAGGTTGCTTCCATGTCCTGGTTATTATAAATAGTGTTGCAATGAACATTGTGGTACATGACTCTTTTTGAATTACGGTTTTCTCAGGGTATATGACCAGTAGTGGGATTGCTAGGTCATATGGTAGTTCTATTTTGAGTTTTTTAAGGAACCTCCATACTGTTCTTCATAGTGGCTCTTTCAATTTACATTCCCACCAACAGTGCAAGAGGGTTCCCTTTTCTCCACACCCTCTCCAACATTTATTGTTTGTAGATTTTTTGATGATGGCCATTCTGACCTGTGTGAGGTGATACCTCATTGTAGTTTTGATTTGCATTTCTCTAATGATTAGTGATGTTGAGCATCCTTTCATGTATTTGTTGGCAATCTGTATATCTTCTTTGGAGAAATGCCTGTTTAGGTCTTCTGCCCATTTTTGGACTGGGTTGTTTGTTTTTGTGTTACTGAGCTGCATGAGCTGCTTTATATTTTGGAGATTAATCTTTTGTCAGTTGCTTCATTTGCAAATATTTTCTCCCATTCTGAGTGCTATCTTTTGGTCTTGTTTATGGTTCCCTTTGCTGTGCAAAAGCTTTTAAGTTTCATGAGGTCCCATTTGTTTATTTTCATTTTTATTTCCATTTCTCTAGGAGGTGGGTCAAAAAGGATCTTGCTGTGATTTATGTCATAGAGTGTTCTGCCTATGTTTTCCTCTAAGAGTTTTATAGTGTGTGGCCTTACATTTAGGTCTTTAATCCATTTTGAGTCTATTTTTGTGTATGGTGTTAGGGCGTGTTCTAATTTCATTCTTTTACATGTAGCTGTCTAGTTTTCCCAGCACCACTTATTGAAGAGGCTGTCGTTTCTCCACTGTATATTCTTGCCTCCTATATCAAAGATAAGGTGACCATATGTACGTGGGTTTATCTCTGGGCTTTCTATCCTGTTCCATTCATCTATATTTCTGTTTTTGTGCCAGTACATTACTGTCTTGATCACTATAGCTTTGTATTATATTCCTAAGAAAGACCTTCTAAACTAAAAAACTATATATCATTACAAAATGGAGTATGATATGATTTATGGGTTAAAGAAAACATTTTTACAAGTCAGGCATTCAAAGTGGAGTATATTTACTGGGGAAGTCTGAAAGAAAGACAGTGATATGGCTGGCTGTGGGCTAGAAGGCCAGCTAGTGGCTGATTGTTAGTAACCTGCCTCACTGGAGGCATTCATCCAGCCTGGGGCTGAACTCCTTGCAAGTCAAGAAATCTAATCATTTATGAAAGCTAAACTCACTATAGATTGAGATGTAGAAAGCAGAGAAAGAGCTGAATCATTTGCAATGAGAAATAGCATCAGTCAGGGAGCTTGGGCAGGTTGGCTGGCCCCCCTTCAGTGTTGGCAAGACTCGTGGGAGTGCTAGGGAGCTGCCTGGCCACCGGGGTCAGCCAAGTGGTCCAACTCCAGCCAACTCTGAGCCCAGTGTTCCCTAGGACACTGCGTGGCACATGCATCAATGTATGTATTCCTGTAACTGTCAAGAACACAGATTTTTGAGCTCTGACAGATTTGGGTTAAAATCATGGAGCCACCACTTAATATCTACATGCAGTTCAACTAATTATTCACCTTCCCTAAGCCCAAGTTTCTTCATTTGTAAAATGAGGTGTTCTATAGTTTTGTGGAAAATGTACATAAGGTGCTTGGCTCAATGTCTGGCATATAATAAGGGTTTAATAAAAGTTTCAATACCTTAGGGTAATGCTACACACCTTTGTTTGATTCATTACATGGGTTAAGGAAAAATTTCTCTCCCTGAGGGCAATCTTATTTTTCTTATTCCTAACTTTAATCATTCAATCACTCATTCATACATTCATTTATTCAACAGCTGTTTATTGAAAACCTATTTTGTGCCAGACACTGTTTTATGCACTAGGGATATTGCTGCAGACAAAAGATAGAGTACTTATCCTTATGGAGCTTGTATTCTAGAAGTGGAATACAGACAAAAAACACTTGAACAATATATAGCATGTCAGTGTATACATTTAATGATGTAATGCTTTATTTTTTCCCCACAACTGTTATTTTAATCAATGGTCAATTCAATAACCGATGGTATCTTAGAAGTAAGAAAATGTCATATATTCATTTTTTATTAATCCTTCACAATATTTCTGTGGAATTTTTGAAAATCATGGCAAAAAACAATTCTGTAGTCTCCTATTTATGAACTGTACTGAACACTAAGCATCCATTTAATCCTCTCAACATCCCTTGACATAGGTATTATCCCCACATCGCCACCCCACCATTTGACAATGCAGGAGTAGTTTAGGAGGTTTCACAGATTGTGGTAGACATTTTCTGGGTTTGGTTTTGATTTGTTCTTTGGTTACCCAGCACCAATTTTCTCTCTGGGGGTATTCCCATCATATATATATATATATATATATAAATGGTGGTCTCTATGGAAGCTGTCCTGCCTCTTAGTATGGAGGCCTGCTTCTTGCCTCTGGACATCAGGGTGAGGGCACATGACCCAGGCCCAACCAATAGAATTTCTCATTAAAGACTCTGAATGCTGAGGGAGTGAGAAAAAGACATAGAAACAAGAGCAGCAGTAGCCTTGACTGTCCATCTGGAACATTGTCCAGTAGTAAGAGGCAAGGGTCCCGACAACTGATCACTCCTTGGCTCTGGTTTCTTCTGCCCTTAGTCATGTTGGTTCTTCCAGCCTGATGCTCAAGGCTTCCTGGCAGTTCTCTAAGCTACCTGATATCCTTTTTAAAAAAAATGTTTTCTCTTAAATTATCCAAAACTGGTTTTCATAGCTTGAAACATAATAACACTGACTAGTAATATATCTAGAAAGTGACCAAGTCAATATTTAATTCTAGGTCTGTCTAAATACAGAGCCCTTTAATAAGTCAACTGGGCAATCAGTAATTTATTCAACAATTATTCATCAATTCATAACATGCACAGCAGGCACCATCTCAGCAACTTCAATGTTGAGGATTTACTAAAACCCCTACGGAATCAAATTCAGCTAGGGTCTAGAATAAAGGAGTTCTTTGCAGTAAACTTGATTCTGTAATTTAAAATGCTTATCCTCTTACATTAGTGGTACATGGAAACTTTAGTTCTGTGTAAAGTTCTACAAAGTCTGCAGGACCCCAAAACATCAACCCTGCCCAGAGGCTACCAACCTCCTGTTTCATGTATATTATTTTTATAATCTGATTTTTCTACAGATACTATGCTTTCCACATTTCTCTGTGATACGGGCTCTCATTCCATTCCCTTTTAGTCATTGACTTGCTTTGATATGATCTTTTTAGGTTAGAATGATTTGGATTTAGTTTAGATTTGACACAAGAATGATAGAAAGAAAGGAAACTTTTGCTCCCCTGTGAAGAGAGAAAGTCAGGACAAAAAAAACACCTAGTGAGAAATTACCAGCTTGAGTCTGTCGCTTTGGAAGGGTCAAGGGTGTTGCCTAGCACTGGCTTTGAGGTAATACCTACTCATATTAATGTGTAAATGACTTATAAGAACATAAATTGCTACTCCTCTTCAGTTTTTGCGCTTAACAATCGAAGTGTCATACTTGGGAATATTGGGATTGATTGCATTCACGCAAATGAAGAGTGGCTACTGGAATCTTCTAGAAATATCTAGATCATACCTTATAAGCAGTTATTTACTTCAGTCTACTTCCAAAAATGGGACTTAGCAAATTCTTTGGAGTTCTGGAGGTGAGAGTATTTTCTTTCTATAGGCCCCAGAATTTCTTGCTATTGTTCCTTCACTCCCTGCCTGCATTGGGGCCATCACGATGAAATGCAACAGTAGTTTGGGGAGAAACTGGGGGAATGAGATGATCAAATAGAGGGAAATTTCAAGGACTCATTCTTTGTTCTTCAATTGTGGCAGCTGCTGTGAAAGTGAAGTAGTAGTAGCACTACAGAGGACAGGAGAACATATAAATGCAAATTTTAAAAGATTGTTTTCATAGTATTTTCCTTTACTTAGACCAAAAAGAGACAATGAGTATATGTTTGTACATTCATTCATTCATTTATAAAACGAAATTACGTGACTTTTATATCAGTCATTCTTCAAGGAACTTATAATTCAGTTAGTTGAATTAGTCTACTAGATCTGTGGTTTTCTTCCTTTTTTCTTCTGAGGATCATGTTTTGTGTGCCTCACAGCATATAACAGAGATGATGTTCACATGTGTGACAAACTCTCATTGAGTACCTGGGGTTATTCACTAGACACCATATGTGGCCATAGCCCCACTGTTTTCTCTTCATGCAGGAAAATGTGTCAGCATGCAAACAGAGCAAGAGAGAGAGAGATCACTATAGTAATAACTTTGAATCTAGCCTAAGTGCGAAAGTAAGACATTTATGTATTTTTATCATTTAACAAATAATAGTATTAAATTATTTGCAACAGACTTCACAAATGACTTTAAATACCAGGTATGTCACCACTAAGACACACTGCTGTAGATGGCAAGGGCAATACTGAATACTTTCTGTGACCAGGATGTTCTTGGCACTTTGTATATATTTTCGTTTCATCCCATACTTCATAATCCTGTCTGCTCATCTACTCCGGTGGTTTTCCAACTTTAGCATGCACCAGAATGACCTGGAAGGCTTGTTAAAATGCATCTGCTGGGCCCCATTCCCACAGTTTCTGATTCAGTAAGTCTGGGTGGGGCTGGAGAATTTGTGTTTACAACAAGTTCCCTGGTAATAGTAATGCTGCTAGTCCAGGAACTACACTTTGAGAATCATTGAGTCATCCACTCATCCGTTCAAAAAACATTAATTAAAAGCCTACCTGGTGGGACTTCCCTGGTGGCGCAGAGGTTAAGAATCCGCCTGCCAATGCAGGGGACATGGTTTCGAGCCCCGGTCCGGGAAGATCCCACATGCCACGGAGGATCCCACATGCCATGTAGTACCTAAGCCCATGCACCACAACTACTGAGCCTGTGCTCTAGAGCCCGTGAGCCATAACTCCTGAGCCTGCATGCCACAACTACTGAAGCCCTCACACCTAGAGCCCGTGCTCCGCAACGAGAAGCCACTGCAATGAGAAGCCTGCACACCATGACGGAGAGTAGCCCCCGCTCGCCACAACTAGAGAAAGCCCACGCGTAGCAACAAAGACCCAACGCAGCCATGAATAAATAAATAAATTAAATTAATTTCAAAAATTAAAAAAAAACTCCAGAGTGAAATAATCTAAGAACAATTAATTCATTTAAAAAAAAGCCTACCTAGTGCCTGGTAATAAAGTAAAAAGATAAATTGAACATTATTCTGTAAGAGCCGACGTCTACTGAGCACTCTGCTGAGGGCTTTGTTATGACCTGATTTACTCCTTTATGACAATTCTTCAAAGTAGGTACCTTTTTCCCTATTTTTCAGGCAAAAGTACCACAGCTGAAAGAGATTAAGTAACCTGCTCAGTCATATGCACAAGTGTCAGAACTAAGACTTGAACCCAGGTCTACTGGATGCAAGTGACACCCACAGACACCATGTCACATGCTATGCTACCTCTGTAACATGAGGGGCTTACACACAGTATTACTGTCAGTCTTTTGCAGATTTAAAAAAAAAATATCATGTTCAGAGAGGTTACATAACTTGCTCAAAGTCACCCAGCTAGGAAGTATCCTAAACAAAATTTAATCTCAGTTTGTCCGATGCCAAAGTACTTTTTCCACCATACAACACCATTTCTCCATGCTATCTCTAAATCAGGATCCATCCAGATCAGAGCCAGGAACAAGAGTTTGACTCCAGCTAACCAGAGTGCACAGAGAATGGGGAATTGACAGTTTCGGTTGCTGAAGAACATCTCTCTTATGTTAACTTATTCAAAAGCTTTCTAACAATTACCAGTGCACCTTCCACCCTAAGTCAGCATGGTATAATGTAATGCTTCCTTGATGATTCAGGATCTTACGTGTCCCAGAACCATCATTATAAATAGCATTTGTTTCTGAGAAATGTCCAAGTGCTAACAGAAGAAGGTGAATGGGGTAGATGTGTGGGGAGTCCAGAGGTAGAGGACAAGTTAAAGTATATTCTACTCATTTACCTTCTCTGCCAGCAGGATGGAAAAGCCCCAAACTGAGACTCATCAAATGTTTCAGTTGAGGTGGGTTCAAATTAATCCAATTCATGTAAGTAGCTGACAAACTGCATTAAAAGTGACTGTTTTTCTCCTTTTGCCACTTGGTAAATTGCAAAAAGTGAAGGTTCCCTGACTCCTGTGTACTGCTGTGTTACCCCGTCATCAGGGGAGAAAGGAGCTGTATAATTACCTTTTGAGACATGAATCATCCTTGCTCTGAGGGCCCAGACCTGTTTGACTCTATAAAAGCAGCTCCAGGTCGAAGTGCAAACGTGCACTGTCTGCCATCCCCCGGGCTGCTATAATTACCAAGCCACCAGGAGGAGATGAAGGTGCTCCCTGTATCTGGCCTTGCTGTCCTCCTCGTCACGACTCTGAAGTTTTCCACTGCAGCCCCCTCCCTGTTTGCAGCCACCCCCAGGACCTCAAGGAACAGCTACCACCTCGCACAGGTTTGTGAATCTTTGCACAATTCCCTCTTCCCCCTCCTGCCCCAGAAAACCTAAAGGGGATAATGAGAAAATAAGGAAAATCTGTTATGGCTTTGAAATCATCTTCTAAGTCCACTGAAGTCTAATGGATACGATCCCCTGTACAGCTAAGTCTGGTGTCTGGTACACACTGAGTGCCTGTGTTGCATGATTGCATAAATAAATGAATGAATGTCTATCCAGGTATCTTGCTGCACACAGAATTTGAGGCGGCTTGCAAAAATACACGCATTCCAAAAAAAGACAAAAGAAGTATTTGAGGAGCAACGTAGGAGGAAAAATAAAAACCAAAGTGTAAGATTTGCACAGTAGAGATGGGCCGGAAACTTAGTGCTAAGATTCCTAACAGTCACAACAGAAAGATTTCCTGTGTTCACTTTTTAGAAAAATGGCTCTTGTATTCAGGGCAAACTTGATCAAAATTTGAAGTGAACCAAATTTTTGCTGGGTGGCTACCTGCTTCTCATGTGAGGGTCTCTCCTCTCTAAAGGATATTCCCCAAGTACCTTATTTACTTACAATTTCTGTACCTTCCCCTCCTTTAAAATCTCTCCTGACTGTCAGAGAGAATCTGATAAAATAATACATAACAGAATTTCTTCAAAGACTAAGTGTGACTCAAAGTGATTCAATGTATATTTGCTTCCAAGTGTTTTGTCTTTAACATTTAAAGGGAAGTGGTGAACTTTAACCTTAAGAAACAAGTCTTCAATGAAGGAATTTCCAACATTCATGAAAGGTGTGTAAGTGAGATGTTTTTGCACCAGGGCCTCTGTTTCAAGCGTCTGTCAAAATGATAGCGCATCTGTGATTGCCAACCCTGCCTCAGGGTTGCTTTCCTACCTGCCAGGTTACAGCTGTGTACACATTGCAGAGCTGAGTGTCACCTGTACACACCAGCGTGTCCCTACTGATTGTTTACACCACTCTTCCATTCTAATTGGTCTGTCCCCCTGCCACACCAGTGGTTAAACATTTTGAATATTAGCCCTGCATATAAACAGCACAGTGGATGCCGAGCACAGACCTGTTGAATTGAACTTCCTTTGACCTGAGCCCACTTTCAGACGAACTAAATTCCAAATAACATATCTCACAATACTGGGGGTCTATTTCAAATCGTATTTTGCTGGTGCCACCAAGCTTTGAATCCCTTCTCCCCAAATGTAATCTTCCATCACCCAGCCTCATGCCACCCTGATTCAGAAACTAGAGGCTTTGGGACCTCCAGAAGGAGGGTCATGCTGAGGCCAGAACTGATCTGGTGGCTGAAGACTGTGGTTTTGTCCACGTTCAGACAAACTATGTTCATTGGGCCCAAACCAGCCATGCCTGTTCATTTACAAATCATCAATTACTGCTTTTGTACCACAATGGCAGAAACCACATGATGAAACCAAAAATATTAATTACCAGACCTTTGCAGAAAACAATTAGCTGACCCCATAATGGTCTATGCAGGAATAAGACCAGCAAGCCTTGGAAAAAGCTAAACTTGCTAATAGGAGTATTTAGAAATACTTAGGTGTTCTTGGACTGTAGTGACCCCTTACTCCTTCCTCTCCAAAGCAAGTCAGCCCTCCTCAGTCTCCCTCATGGCATACTTTCTGAAAGACCTTCGACCAAGGATCAAGGAAACTTGTCAACACCTGGCAAACAGACCTTCTCCTGCCTGCAATGGCCTCAGTCATCAGCTCTGGGCAGGAACAGGTATTACTCTGCAGCAAGCTGGAATGATCTGGGCAAACCTCTCAAGTGGATCTCAGTGCCTAGAAAGAATTACTGTCCCATCTTATAGTTTATAGAAATATTTAACAACTTAGGCAGCCTTACAATACAACAAATGAAAGGACATGAAAATAGACTTATTTCATAAAAATAGCTTAAGTTCATTCATTCAGCAATTATTTATTGAAAATTTACTGTATGCTATGTGCCAGGACCTGTTCTAAGCACTGGACAAACATCAGTGAACAAAACAAGTCAAGTCCCTGTTCTTATGGTGCTGGCATGGGGATGATGGAGGAGTGGGAAGATGCTGGGAGGAGACAAACAAGTCAATCAATAAGTCCCCAAATGATATCAAAAAATAAATTAGGATGATAGCGAGTTACTGGGACCCTGGGGGGGCATTTTCACTTGAGTAGTCCAGGAAGGATTCTCTGAGGAAGTGATATTTGAGATAAAGAGCTATGTGAACCTGAACTTCACAGTCGTGTGAAGATCTGGAGACAGAGCAGTCCAGGCAGAGAAAAGAGCAAGTGCAGCAGCCGGGGGCTGAAGGAGCTTGGATTGGAGCATCGGGCCACCATGGCAAGAAGATACTGGCTGAGTCCCAGAGTCAGGCCAGGCCAGCACACACCCGGGGCCTGGGGGTCCAGGTCAGGTTAAGCCCCTTCTACACTACTCTCTTCTTTCTAGATCGCTCACTAAGAGATAACAAATGGTTTCCTGTGCCTGGAAACTCCAGGCAGGAAACGTTTCCAAATACTATTCGCTTCTTCCTAAACCCATGAACACGATAATCTATGCTTGAAAAGATAAACAGGTTTTTAGTTGATTTAATGCCCACTTGTATCTTTTAAATTCTGTTTGGCTAATTATCATAAAGGCTAGGAAAATGATGAAATACTTAGTCTCATAATCCAGAGTTTTATTCTACTTTTTGTTTGTTTTTTTTAAAAATAATAATATCAATACAACATTTAATACAGGCTGTTAAATTGTCCTTAAAATAATATAAGCTTTTATAATCACATTATTATGAGCTTATAATTAAAGAAAATAAACAAAAATCCTTCCAAATACAAACTGTTAAATTCAGGTACTTTTACTACCATTTTACTTTCTGTGCATAAAGATAGTTTTTAATTGTCATTATACTCAAAATTTGGTTCCTACCTTTCTTATTATTATAACATAAAAAATTTTGATTTTATACTATGTTCATAAAGATCATGTTAAAAAGTTACAAATATTTCAGAATATAAGTGATTTATAATTTATTTAGCCATTTCCTTTGTTGGATACATGGAATATTTCCACATGAATAATGTTTCTATGAACATCTTTGTAGATCAGCCTAATCTAAAGGATTATTTTTTTCAGGATAGATTTCCAGAAGTGTAATTAATGAGTAAAAAGGTATATACATTTTAAAGTCTTTTGATACATTTCAAAGTATTTTCACACTAAGGATCTCATTGGATCCTCATACTGGTGTGGGTAGGATAGACACCAACCCCATCTTATAGATGAGAAACCTGACACCAAAAGGAATTGCCCAAGCTTTTTAGAACCTAGGATTTGTCACACAACAAACAGTTCCCACAGTTCCATTCCTGTGACTTAGCCAAAACAGAAAGAAATATTGAAGAACCGTATCTTGAACTTCACCTTGTCCTGAAGCACACTTAAATCTGAGCTTTAAGCTCTTCACTCTCAGGAAGGACACTAGGAAAGTGCACTGAAAGAAGAGTCGGGAGGGGGACCTGGGCCCCCTGGGCCTGCCCTCGAGGCCTCTGCTATTCTCATCTGTCAAACATTGTTAGAGACACGGAGAGGGGACCACCATATTGCCAACCCTAGACTCCTGTGGTTTCAACAATGGGGGAGTACAGAGGGTGGGGAGGCACATAGGACAATTCTGGTGAGTCCTGAAATCTTTGACCCAGGCCCACAATTATATGTTGAGCCAGCAGCACACAAGTGTTAGAATAGAACACAAACACAGTTCTAAGTGGGCATCTTTGTGCCTAACTGAACATTTTGACTCTGAAAAGTATGCTAAAACCTCATCAATAACTTTGGCAAGAAAGTGTACAGAATAATTTGGGCTCTCTGTACCTAAGAGAGTTTGATAATTCTTCAAAGAAGCATATTTTCTGTATTTTACCTAAAGAAAAATAGCTCAAATGGTAACTGAACATCTGAACCTAGAACTGGGTCAGGCCAGGGCCATATCTGTGAAGGCATCACGATCCCCAGCCTGAGACCCCACAGGTGAGAGTGATGACAAGCTGGTGGACTGTGGTACAAGGTGGCAGGTGTTCACTAGTCTAAGAACCACATTCCGTGGGAGCACCCAGTAGGGAGCAACTCACCTGTGTCACTGCAGTAACCAATCCTTGTGGTCTCTTTAAGTAGAAATAGTTTTTGATTTTATCTTTACTTCATTAAAGATATTTTTAATCCTATTTACTATGACTTGCCTTAAACCTTTTGAGCTGCAGGTCTAGCATCTTAAGCATATTTTGAAGAAAAAATATTTTATTATAAAAATTATATATGTTCACAGCAAAACAATATATAAAACATATACAACTAAAAATGAATTATTCTCAATTCCATCACTAAAATATAACCACTGTTAATCCCTTAGTCTACATTTTTCAAAACCCTTTCTATGACTCAGTGCTGGGACTAACGTGAAGGAATGACACAAGCTTGGACCTTGTCTTTGTTTAAAATTTTGATATTTTGTCCATTATGGATTTTATGCAATAATTTTTATTTTTTCCAAAAATATTGCATTAAACATTATTTTTCTTGATCATTGATTATTTGGCAACCCCCCACCCACTTCCTCATCCTAGTCCTAGTTTATGACTATATATCTGTGTGTATTAATATGCACAGACTTCTGTTTACAAAGGTGGCTTGTACTATAATAATAGTTGTAAACCTCTTTTCACTTAATATATCAGAAGCATCTTCTTATATGACCATATTTCATAAAACCGAAATTAGAATTTAGAGTGTAAGTGTAACACATAGCCTAACAAGGGAATAAAATATTTGAAATCAAAACGGCCTCAGAAAATATGAAGCATCTGGCCTTCCGCACAGAGCTCACCTCTGAAGAGCGTAATTCAGACTTACCATGAGCGTCGCATTATCACAGCATCAGCTTGAGCAAACAGAATGGCTCAGAGAATCAACGTCATCCTGCCAAAAAGATCAGGAACATAAAATGTTGATTTAAGATGGCCTAACCAGACATGGAAATGAAAGCAAATAGTTACACCTTTGTTTCAAGGCACCTGCCCTGAAACAAAGAGCAGGGCTTTGTTTCAGGGCTCCATCGCCCTTTTCCTCCTCTTGGGTTCTCATCTCATTAAGATTTTTACAAAGAACAACCACCAGGGAAGTGAGTTCCTCTCATAAGCAGGGCAAGGAGTAAGGACTGGTTGACCACACAGTAAGGACACAGAGCACCTTGTCCAAACAAGTGAGCGAGTCTTACTCCTTTTCTTTTTTTCCTTAACAAATACAGTTCACGTTCATAGCAGAAAACTTTGGGATATAGGAAAGGATAAAGAATAAACTGTCATCCATAATTTTAAAACCCAGAGATAAACAAGATTAATATTCAGACTTATTTCCTTCCATTATTTATGTTACTTATGTTCATTATAAATTATATACATGTTAATTATCAATGTCTTGATTAATGTCTTAATTTTAAGTGTTAATATAGATGTTAACATTATTATATTAATATACAGATATAATAAACATGAATATAATCTATTTACATTATATGATTTTGTTTATTCATGAAATTATG
The DNA here is from genome assembly GCF_964341445.2 of Mesoplodon mirus. Taxonomy (NCBI): domain Eukaryota; kingdom Metazoa; phylum Chordata; class Mammalia; order Artiodactyla; family Ziphiidae; genus Mesoplodon; species Mesoplodon mirus. The sequence goes on along the minus strand of NC_138983.1, from coordinate 110,939,989 downwards.
TATAAATATTTCACTTCTACCTTTCTCAGTATATTGCCATTATATTGACTTCATTACTCCATGCCATTAAATATTTTTCAAAAATATATAAATAATATTATTTATATACAACAAATAAGTACCTTATAATAATATACAGATATAAAATTTTATATTTAATAAAATATAGATATAAAGATTTAGCTGCTTTTTGTTTTCCTGAAATAAGTTGGGTGGGTGAAATTCCTGGGCCATGAGCAGGCTCTGACCCTGCATTTTCATGACCCTGTCTCACTCACTTCACCCAAGAAGTCATACAGAGTGTTTTGAGTGGTACATTAGGGTTTTAAGCCTTTAAGCCCAAGTAAAAGCCTTATAATTTATGGCTAATTTCATTTGCTTCAAGGGACAAAGAGCCAGTCCTAGGAAACATGCCCCTTGGAAACAATTTGCACCCCATGTATTGAACACACCTGAATTAATTAAAAGTCTCAGCTGGGAAACAGATTGACTTGCTGCCTTTGTATAAGATGAGAGGCTGCAATATAGGCCACAGAGAGTTAAGAACATACTGATCTTGCATAATGTATAATGAAAATACGACACTAATAAATGCTTACTAGAAAAATAGGAGAGTCTTTGTTTTGCAAATTGGTAAAGACCTCAATGACAAATAAATGGTCCGTGGGGAAAATGTTCACATTATTCTCCTTCCATTATTTTTTTCTCTTCAAATAACTATTCATTGTAGAAAAAGTATAAAAGGCACACACATAAAAAAATCTAAAATCCCACCGCCCAAAGATAATTGTTGTTAATAACTTGGCATATATCTGTCTAAGCTTCATCTACGCAAATATATCTAATTTTTTCAAAAGTGGGAATATGCTCTGCACACTATCTTTAGCATATCAAGAATACCGTCCCTGTCTTACCTGAGCGTAAGTGTTGCCCAGAGATTGTGCTGTGGACGTCAGCCTGCCTCTCCATTTCAGGCATACCTTGACAAATATTACACAAAGAAAGGAGGGCACCAGATTGGTGAGATGATTGCAAGAGGAGGCAATTCCACGGTTAAAAACATTAAGGAGCTGCAGGCTTTCTTCGGCCTCCAAGTCACTGGGAAGTTAGACCGGGCCACCATGGATGTGATCAAGAGGCCTCGCTGTGGAGTTCCTGATGTGGCAAACTATCGCCTCTTCCCAGGTGAACCCAAATGGAAAAAAAATACTTTGACATACAGGTAATGAGATCGAATCTCTCCAAATTCAGAGAGAAAGAGCCTTTCTCTCCTTCTTTCTTTTCCTTTAAAAATATCTTCCTTCTGGGCTTCCCTGGTGGCGCAGTGGTTGAGAGTCCGCCTGCCCATGCACGGGACACGGGTTCATGCCCCGGTCCGGGAAGATCCCACATGCCGCGGAGCGGCTGGGCCCGTGAGCCATGGCCACTGAGCCTGCGTGTCTGGAGCCTGTGCTCCGCAACGGGAGAGGCCACAACAGTGAGAGGCCCGCGTACCGCAAAAACAAACAAACAAACAAACAAACAAAAAAATCTTCCTTCTGATCTGTATAAAAATCATGACTCATCACAATCATAAGAGAGCATAAGAACTTCTTAGGTCCAATCTTTAGAAAATGACAGTGGAGAGTTCACTAGAAAATATGATCTCAAGAGTATCATAATGGCTGGCCGTTTTAGGCATTACAATTTTACCAATTAGAGACAACACATTTTTCTCTAAAGAAAAATAAACTAGTCTAGGATTAATAACCTGATGGTACCAACCAGTTTTCTTAAAACAATCTTCTAAATCAGAAGCAAATAAACTCACCTATTAATAAATTAATTTTTTATTAATTCCAAAAATAATTTATTGACAATTTATTAAATGTCTACCATAGGCATTCAATTTTGGAGATGTAAAGGTGAGTAGATCACCTTTCCTCTCCTTTGGGGGAGACACGTGTACAAACAGTCGAAGCTCTGGGTGAGAAGTGTGAAACTACAGGTCTAAGCAGAGAACTGTGGCAGCACATGGAGGGAGCTACCAAGTCACCCAGGGACCGGCCAGTGACATCTGAGCCTGACTTGTAGGCAAAGCGGGAGCCGGTCAGCCCCTAGCCCCAGGCTCCCCCACCTCCCACCTTATCCCTCCTCCACCTCCACAGTTGAGCCTGGCTCCCACCTGGCCATCCTCTGGCTTCCTCCTGTCCCAGGCGGAACAAGGATTCTGCATGATCCAAGAGGACTCATTCACCCAACGAGAATCTACACCCTCACTGTACTCTGGGTTCTCAGGCCAGAATTCCAGCCCTGCAGCCTGCATCCATTTGTGGGGCCAGACAGGCCTCCTTCCCAGGTTGGTCCACCCTCTTCCATTGGACCGTCCATGGTGCTTCCTAATTATTATACTACATTTTACTATTATCTATATTCACGAGGTCATTTACATCTCTTATCTGTATGATGGAAATGATGTGTTGCTGCTCATCTCCTCCCAGCTTTACGTTCACTCATGGCAAGTTGGTTGTTGAAATTAGCCATAGTGAGGGTACTTACAGTATGGAAACCAGCAAACCCTACAGACAAGGAGTTTTGGTCATAGAACCGGTTATTAAACTGTAGCAGCACACCAGTGATTCCCTGTGATCAAATGGGGGCTCAAACCCAAAGAGAGATCAGATGATTCCTCTAGGCCACTTGTTGGTTGCTATGAGCCCAAGAGTCCATTAAGGTGGTGCTGAACACAATTATTAGCCTCTGCTCCAGCATAAGAATTCCACAAAAATCAAAGCATTTGGGGAAGAAACACCCTATAAGGAATTAAACACCCAAGAGATTATGAGATGATTAAGGGTAAGACAGAAATATTTTATATAAACTCACAAAGTTTTTTCTGTCATTTCTTAAAATAAACTGTATCATAGAATTTTAGTCAGTGATTATGCACAGCAAAGACAAGGGGATAGATCAAGCTAATTTGGGACTTAAAGAAGTATAATATTCTTGTGATAATATTTTGGGCAGTCCCAAAAGCACCCTCCACACTGCCCATCCAGTTGCTCCCAAACAACTCTCCTTCTCCCCCGCCCCACCCAAAAAGGAACTAGAGACTATCTTATACTCTGTCTATATAGCTACTGGATCTCAGAATAACTCCTTTTAACATAGCCCAAAGGACTGCAAAAGACAAAATATAGCATAGTGCTTATGTGCATAGGCTTTGGAGTCGTAAAGAACTGGGCTCAAGTCCTGACTAGTCATAAAACGTAGAGTGTTACTATTATCTCTGAAGGTTGCTGTGAGGGTTAGAGGGCGTACCACATTTAAAAGTGCCTAGAACAAGTTCCAGCACATAGTGTGTATTCACAGAACATTAACTGTCATCACTGCTGCTGTGTCAGTCTCCAGACCCTGGGTCAGGACCTCTGCCCACGTGCTCTTCCTTTCTGGTGTCGTCCCTTCTCCATCCCTGTCTTCTCCAGCCCAACACACAGGTAGCTCTTTGGGGATGGATAGCTTGTCTATAATGTGAGCGAATTTCGAGATACCAACTACACAGAGCCATGATAAATCACAGATTCATATTATGCAGTGGGCGTGGCATATTCTGAAAACACTAAATGGTCCCTTCAAGGGTCCTTCTGGTTTCCCCCCAGACACTCTACCTCCCTCCTCTTGGCCCCAGTCCCTGGAGTAAGAGATCTCCTTGATCCTTCCCTCTCCATTACTGAGGTTTAGCTATTTCCCATCCTCTCTGTGGGACATGGTCCCTTCCTTTTGGGCCCCCAGGATATACTGCTGGGTTCTGGCTGAGAATGCACAACCTGCATCAGAATAACCTAGAATACTTGTTAAATGAAGATTTCTGGATCATACATGTGTGTTTATCAAGTTTCCTAAGTAGTTATCACAAGTCCTAAGCTTTGAGAACTACTGAGTAGGCCCTAAAAAACACTAGCTTTTATTCATTAGTTCATCCACTTAGCAAGTGTTTGCTAAGTGCCTACTATGTGCAAGGGTCTGGACTAGGAGCTGCAGAAAGAGAAAGTTGGCTAGGTGTCTGCTCTCAAGATTGGCTCTCACAGAATTCACTTCTAACTCTGCACCCCTGATTCCATCTGAGCCCAAGGTTCTGGGTGGGAGTTCCTTTCTCCCACCCTTCCTTTACATGCTGCCAAGAACCCCCAGCCCCTGGCCTCCAGCATGGCATGTCCTAGAAAAACACCAACTGTCTCCACCCACTGTTTGTCCAAAATGCTCTGTACTTTTCTGCCTTCTGATGTCATTGCCAGGCCAGGACTTGATGAAAGACTCAAGCCTTTTTCAGTTCAAGTGAGCATCCTTGTGAGGAGCTAGCACTTCCCCTTTAAGATACATATTATTTTAAGAAAAAACATTCCCCCATGGCCCTGGGGAAATTCTGATGGTCTTTGAACAAGAATTTGAAAAACCTCAAAACTCTGTGTTTTTAGTTTTTACAATTGAAAATTTTCAGTACCTTTTGGGGAAAGAGGTCCCTTCTCAATTAAAACCACTTTAGGGAAAATGGACTTCCAGCTACTCATAAAGTTACACAAGGTATTATTCTTTAAAGTTAGTGATATATAATAACAATGAAAGCCAAACTGTTTCAGCACCAGATTATCTCAACTCTTTCATTTCTTCCCTTCATTTTTCTTACTGTTTAACATGTTTCAGTAATTTAACAAATATGAAAGCAAAATAAGAATTATTATTTTGGAGAAAAAAATCTAAATTGTAGATTTATGTTCAATATTTTTATTTTTAATACAGCCTTGATGTAATTCTTGCTTTCTTCACTTAGGAGCACTTACTGAAAGCAAAACATGTTCCTTCTGTTTTCACAGAGTATCCAAATACACACCTTCCATGACTTCTGCAGAAGTGGACAAAGCAGTGGAGATGGCCCTGCAGGCCTGGAGTAGCGCCGTCCCTCTGAGCTTTGTCAGAATAAACTCAGGAGAAGCAGATATTATGATATCTTTTGAAACTGGAGGTACTGTGGTGCTTCTTAGATTTTGTCTACTGATCAGAGGAGCAATGTTTCAACACTTTTCCTCCTACAGTGTTTAATCCATGTGATCAGCACAATCCTCCTTCACACAGTTTGAAGAGCAGAGGCCAAGATCATGGCAAAGTCACAGTCTTCATCTGGCCAGAATATACCAGAGGAGTTCTCAGCATTTCTTGTCATCATTAGACTGAGCTGCAGAATGGACTCAGCATAATCAGCTTTCATAGTGGTATTGCCCCATCAGGGACAAATGTCAGATTTAGCTTTCCCATTGGCTAGGAGGTCATCTGTCCTCATCCCATTCCCATGATGATGCCCATCGCCATATACTCCCTCCCATATTAGCCAAGGATTTCCCACCTTGAATCCTCACTGAGGATTAATTTCACAGGAGCCCTGACAGCTTTCCCGTGCAGCAATATTTAGGAGAGTGACTGGCATTGCCGTCTTGTCCACACTTGCATACCATCTTTTGGAGATGCCAGGCCTGCCTCCAACCTGCCCACTTCTTCTCCATCCCCCAACTCCCCCCAGAGAGGAGTGGAGCCCTTTTCAGAGAAGCATGTCTAGTAGTAGATGATGGAAAGGCCATGTAATTCCTTTCTCCTCTCAGTTTCCTCAGAGTCAAGGTGAGTATCACTGCCTCTTCCCCTCCACAGATAACATTTCTAAGTGTCCTATTTCAAGTCCTCATCTTAATTTTAATCTGATGTCACTGGGAAAATACATGCTTAGAAGCTGGGAGAGAGAAGATCAAGTAAGTCCTGAGTGTGACCCCTTGAGAGGTGGCCCTGGGTGTGGCCTGGTCCATGGCAGATCCTGTTCCACCACCAGTGGAACTGGCAGGGCAGTGGGCTCAGGGCAGCTCTGGAGGTGATGGAGTTAACATCTGGCTGTCTCTTGATCTTCCAAGCTTGTGCTCTGTTCCCTAAAACAGAGTTGACTAGGGACTGTGCTGCCATTTAACCAGGCCTTCAGGGCATGTAATCTGATTAAACAACACTGCACTGAAACCCGGGGAATGGCACACCAGAATTAGTTTTGTTGGTTTTTAATAAAACAAGGTATCCTCACGAAAATCCTGAAAAACTGTGAAATGTAGTTTCTATAATATCCCTCGTTTTATTCTTCCTCCTTTCCTATTATATTTGTAATGAACTTTTAATTAAATGTAGATAAAGCATATTAAGCTTTGAAAGTTGTAATTTTATAAACACCTTTATTGCTTTAATGAGTTTTATGCATGAAAGTATATCAAAATTACAGAGAAATTTTCTTTTTATTTTTGTTTTTTTGACACTTCCTTAAATTATATTGCGCTCTAGAAACAGAAAGCACACACTTGTTCAATTTACTATAATTGTCTTAGTCAAATCATATTTTTGTTTGGTTTTTTGTTTTTCTTATTAATTGAAGTATAGTTGTTAGTTTTAGGTGTACAACAAAGTGATTCAGTTATATATATGTGTGTGTGTGTGTGTGTGTGTGTGTGTGTATATATATATATTCTTTTTCAGATTCTTTTCCCTTATAGGTTATTACAAAATATTGAGTATAGTTCCCTGTGCTATACAGTAGGTCCTTGTTGGTTATATTTTATATATATTAGTGTGTATATTTAATCCCAAACTCCTAATTTATCCCTCCCCCCAACCCCGAATCATACATTGAAAGCACTCTGCCAACACGTTCACAGTCCAGTCAGTGGACGAGGTTGTGATTGAATGACCATCCACTCTTTCTCCTTTTGTAATCTGTGACATGGTCATAGTCTACAGTATGCCTTGTGCCAATTAATAGACATTGCAACAAATACAATATCAAAAGAACATTTTTTATTTTTAATGCTTACTATCTTTAAAATACAAAATATCCCTTTTATTTTTTAATGGATAGGTTACTCATTGGCATGTGAGCTTCTTCTTATAAAAAAATGAATATTGAAAAGTAAACCTATTTGTATGAGAAGTGTCAATGCTACTGAAAAAGTTTTCTGCTCACTGTGATATTAGGTACCCTTCAAAAATTGCTAGAAAGACTAAATCCTGTTGGTGTTTCTCCCCACTTGTTTAGATCATGGGGATTCCTATCCATTCGATGGGCCTCGGGGGACTCTAGCCCATGCATTTGCACCTGGAGAAGGCCTGGGAGGAGATACACATTTCGACAATGCTGAGAAGTGGACTATGGGAATGAATGGTATATATGCACAATTCATCATAACCTGGAAAATATTGTACCTTCTTCTGAGCTTCCATCATGAAACCTTGAGGTTCAACGTCCCAAGCCACCCTTTAACTAGGGGGGCTGGCTAGGAAAAACAAGTAAGCCAAAAATCCAAAAGGGAACACCATAAGGGAAAAAGGTCCACCCTCAAATGTGCTGTAGACCTTTCTGATCTCTGGTTCATAGTGTATAATCTCAAGAAGCAGCAATCCCCTACTCAACACACAGCTCAATTTTTCTTCAACTACATAATATTTTTTGATTCTTACTTGTACTTGGAAATAGGCTATATTCAGAAATGACCTGAGGGGAGTCAGTACTTTCCTGAGAAGTACGATGGGGATGGGTATAAAAGTTCTAGAACATCATGCATGTCATCTGGAAATCTTCAGTGTGAAACTTGTGTGGATAAGAGGGAGTAGGCAGGGAACTAGTAAGGCATATGTGGCCTAAATCTAGGTATTATTGCCAGTGTTAGCTCTAAGGCCCTTCTTTATCAATCTACCGAGCACCATTGACAATGAACAAAATGAACTGATTTACATTTCCATCTTCTCCCACCCCCAAGCCCCTCCTAGCCAAGGTGGGGAGAACTGAACTAAAGTCAGCAAAGCTAAGTGCCAGGACAACCTACCAACCTTTGAATAACCCAGTTATGAAAAGAAGATGAATAAACTGTGATTTGGGCATAAATTCTCCTGTGAAGACAGGAAATGTTGGAAAATAAAACCTTGTGCTGATGCTGTCTTTTTCTCTCTCATATTGTCTAGGTTTCAATTTATTCACTGTTGCTGCTCATGAATTTGGCCACGCACTGGGCCTGGCCCATTCCACAGACCCATCAGCACTGATGTACCCAACTTATAAGTATCAGCATCCCTATGGATTCCACCTTCCCAAGGATGATGTGAAAGGGATCCAGGCACTGTACGGTACAATCACTACACTTTTTTTGACCACAAACCCTGAAAGTGACAGGCATTTGGTCTCCAACTTAAAGAAAGTATACTTTGTCAGGAGTTACCTACATAAGTGAAGATTAAGCTAGAAACTACAGCCCCAGCTATGCCCTCTTATGAAGAGCTTATTTACCAGATATGAGTATTGCTTTCTTTTGTAAGATGTACAATTAAATTTTACATCTTTCCTCCAGAGCATATTGGTCCCTTGATGGCCATAGAAAATACAATCATTTGTGTGTATTTTGAGTGTCGATCAGGAGTCAGACATTGGGAGAGGATGGATATTTTTTATAGTTCATATATATGGTGCTTATCCATTTGCAGATAAGTGACCTTATCTTTCTAAAAATAGCAATGATGATGGTAATAACTGTACCATTCAGTCATATAGGCAATCTGAAGTTTGTAAATCATGTTCATATGAGTCATCTCCATACCATCCTCATGATCAGCCTGTGGGGTGTGAAATGTTTTCCTCATTCGATAGTTGAGAAAGCTGAGGCTCAAAGACAGTAACTATCCCAAAATATTCAAAATTATCTCAAGTGTTAACATTCTTTCAAAGGTAATAAAGGATTATTAGGAACTCTATATCCAATTTTGCTTAACAGAAAGAAAAATCTGTTAATCCATGAGATGAAATCTTGAAACAGCATTAGACCTTGACATTTTTTTGTGTTTGATGGATAAAAGCTGAAGAATCTAGGAAACTGACTTTTCCTTAAGCCTCAGAGCCTGGTTATTCAGGCTTTAGTTATAGGAGTCCCTCCTCTTCCTCTCAGCCTAGAAAAGGGTCTGTAGAGCCCAGCTCACCCATGTTTCCTGCATGCCACCCAGCCCATCTGCTGGTTAGAAATGGGCACACACATCTGCAGTCAGATTTTACCTGAGGCATAAAAGACAAATTTCATCACAAAAAGTGTTCGGCCAGCTCTATCCCTTCAGAGAGGGGTATATGCCAGTCCTGCTTCCCCCTTGATTGACAGGAAGAAAAAATACTGTGAATCTCTCCATATAACACATTTGGCCCTAGGACTCCAATGTGAAACACTTCCTGTGGCCACCAAGAAGAACCCACACCAAATCCATGCCTGCCCTTTATGGGTCCTTGTGCACTAGAGAGTCACCACCATTCTGATGACCACTCTTACTCGGCCAGGAGCTGCAGCGTATATTTTGACATGGCCATTTTTACACAGGTGAACAAAATGCAGAAACATGGTTTTATATTGCCAAGAAGCACACACATCAGCCACCCCTGACCACCTGAGCACCCTGATCTTTGGTAGAGTGCCTGGCAGCACACTTCTGATCTGACCAATTTACAGTTTCTGATCTTTTCCCAAAGCTGCACCCCACCTCTGATCTTCACCCCATTGCTGACCCTTCTCCACCCTGATCTCACCCATCTCTCACTCTTAGTGGACACTTCCCTGTGCCTCACTCCTTCCCTGATCCTCAGCTCTGGTCGCAACAAGACTCCATCAAGCACAGAGACCTGCAGGGGGCGGTGGCTCAGGCAGCCCCAGCTCACTCTTCTGTAGCTGGCAGACAGTGCTCAGGAACAGAATGGGATGAAAACTCACCAGCACCTCTCCCAAAGGGCAAGTCCTACATTCCAAGAGTGTCCACCAGAAGATAACTTTAAATGGCAAACACTTCCAAGGTACTTCAGTGCCCCAAGAATTTGCTCAGTCTCTTCTGGGTGCCTAAGAAAAGGCTTGTGCACAGGGAAGGACACCCAGAAGTTGTTTGAAAATAATAAGAAAACTCACTAGAAAGTTATAATCTTACTGAGAACAAGAGTACTTAATTATCAAAAAGAAAAAAATCAGAGGCAATTTTCAAAATAGATTCCTAATTTGAAACACCCACAGCTATCAAAGAAATTATGCATAGTAATGAAATAATAGTTACCATTTTTGGAACTTTTATTATATGCCCAGCACTGCACTAAGTGCTTTTTAGGCATTATTTAATTCTCACAAAAACCTTCTGAGGTAGGTACCATTATTGCCCCACTTTACTGTGAGGAAACGGAGGCTTAGAGAAGTTCACCTGTATCACACAATTCAGCAACTAATGAAGCCGGGATTCAAACCCAGGTCTGCCTGTCATCGACAGCCATGCTCCTTATTACTTTGTCATATACAGTGAAAGCGGGTCCCTGGAGCAGAAGTGCACAGACTCTACATTCCTGGTACCATTTTGACCAAGTTGCTTTGAATCCTAGGACCTCGGAAGACATTCCCAGGGAAGCCCGCTGTGCCCCACAGCCCCCCTCATAATCCTTCTATCCCTGACCTCTGTGACTCCAGCTCAGCCTTTGATGCTGTCACAATGCTGGGAAAGGAGCTCCTGTTCTTCAGGGACCGGTAAGCATTAAGACACGCCACCAACTCTTATCAGGCTTCAGCTCTGTATGCAGACACACGTCACTCTAGAGGACCTTGCTGCTGCTATGGGTGGCGATCATGCAGAAGTGCTGTCCTGTGTGGCATCTGGATGGGAGGCAGGAGTCTTTGGGGAGATGTGGAACGGCCAAAACCCAAAGAGCACCTACTATGCTCTTGCCACTGTACTGTTTTCGGTATGAGTACAGTGTTTCTTCTAATCTTTTTCACTGTGAAGCAGAGTTAGAATCCCAAATTTACAGATGAAGACAGAAGCTCAGGAGAATATGTAACTTCACAAGGTAACACAGTTGTATTAAGTGGCTGAGTTATGACACCAGCCCTGATTTATCTGATGTCTGTTTTGTTCACCACTGTATCCCTAGCGAGAGCACATAGTATATTCTCAATAAATATTTGTTAATGGGGGTTGGATAGACGGAAAGATGGACAGAGAGGTTGTCACAAGAATGCATGGATTCATGGATGGATGGATGGATAGTCAGGTGGATAGATAGATGGGTGGATGGTTCTAAAGTTAGTATTCTTCCTAAACCCCTTTCTCAAGCCCTCCTGACTTTTCAACTATCAGCTGTCAGAAAGCACAGAGAAAAAGGGAATATTGGTGGGGTTTTGTTATACTACAGCTTTAGTTACTCAAGAATACCCTGAGGTTTGAGTTTCTATTACTGTTGTTTTAGGAATGTTTCTTTTGGGCTTACTAATAGAAGTTTCAGTAGTTCTGTGAGTTGTAAAGAATGATGAGATAGCATTGGTATTTAACTTTAATAGCACAGGAGATTGTGTAATTTATGATACTAGAGATCCTGGGTTTTTAGTGAAGATACTATAGGAACTATAGGAGTAGCTATAGTATCAGATACAGCTATGATTAGTGGTGGTAGGTGGTTGATCTTTATTTTTTAGTATTTTTATTGTTATGGAGATTATTCATCAAAATTAAAATAAGTAAGTTTAACATTAGTGTAATAAGGAAAAAGAGGAAAATTAAACGTTTTTGGTTTGAAATTGATGTGGAAATTTTTTTTTAATATTTATTTATTTATTTATTTGGTTGTGCCGGGTCTCAGTTACGGCAGGCGGGCTCCTTAGTTGCAGCTTGCCAGCTCCTTAGTTGTGCCATGCAAACTCTTAGCTGCGGCCTGCATATGGGATCTAGTTCCCTGACCAGGAATCGAATCCGGACCCCCTGCATTGTGAGCACAGAGTCTTAACCACTGCACCACCAGGGAAGTCCCAATGTGGAAGTTTTTATCTGAAGATAAGAAGTTTTTTGAATAAAGTTTTCTAGCAAAATTAAATGTAATATTAATGATGCTAGCTTTTTGGCTTGCTGAAGTGTTGATGAATGGTGACAGGCAGTGAGTAATAATCGGAAAAAACCTGAAGAGGTTGGAAAATTTATACAGGTGCAAAGGGGAATTAAATTTTAGGTTTTGTGTTACAAAGTTAAGTTCAAGTACTAGAATAAAACCTGAAACAGCTACAGGGAGAGCTGCTCAGTTTAGGTCGCAGGGCATAGTTGTTGGGGTAATCTTGTTGGAAGTAAAAAATCTAGTGAAAATGCTTCTGATTGAAAGATGTTTAATAGAATCTATTAGGAGAGGATTATTTTCATTCATTAGAATTAGTGTTGAAAAATGAGGGTTGTGCTAGACAGGTGAAGAAAATAATTTGAACGCTATAGGCAACTGCTAGGGAAGTAGCAACGAGAGTAAATAATAGGGCCCAGGCATTGGTATACAGTGTGTTAGCAGTTTGATAATTAAGGCTTTGGAGTAAAAGCCTGTAAGGAAAGGCCTACCTGTGAGATCTAGGCTTCTGATAATAAGTGAGGTTGAAGTAAAGGGTAAAGCTCTAAATAAGCTGCCTATTTTTCAAGTGTCTCGTTCATTAAGTTATGAATAATAGATCCAGAGCATATAAATAACATGGAATTTAAAAATACACGTGTGCAGATGTGAAGGATGCTAAGTATGGTTGGGTAATACCAATGGTAACTATTAGGCCTAACTGGCTTAAAGTAGAGAAGACAACAGTCTGCTTAATGTCATTTTGCTGTGAATAGTTAGTGTGGTGATAGCACCTAGACAGAGTGTCAGTGTTTTGAATAGTTTTATTATTTTCTATCAATGGTAAAAGCAAATTAGTAAAAAGACACCTGTTTCAACTCTTGTGCTGGAATGATGCTGAGGCCGTTGCTGGGCTTCCTGGGGCTGAGGGAAGTCGTGGGCGAGGCCAAGCTGGAAGCCCCATTAGTAGAAGCAGATAATGACCAAGGTTAAGCATGAAGATTTGTTGGAAATCTCATGAGTTTAAGTTAACTTGTTCCTTGTTTCCTCGTCCTGTGGTTTCTCAGGGAGCATAATTACTTCTCTCCTTGGACAACAAGAGAAACATCCCAACTCTCACCTCCACTCCTCCCCTTACTGGGGACTGAATTCAACCACATCAGAATAGGCAGAGATGGCTCAGGCATATGCATGTGTGACATTATTTTTTATTCTTTTTTCTTCATTGTTAAAGTGGTCGTTGAGCTCATACAGAGTGTTAAAAACTGTTGTAGTGACTGGAGCTATAAAGATGGATCAATAGTCCCCTTGCTTTTGTACACTTCAGGGTTAGATGAGGGAGAGGGACATTCAAAAAGTGCTGCCTTCTCACTGTGTGCTCATGTGCACATTTAGACAGAGAGAAAATGCTCTGGCGTCTTTTTTATAAGAGCACTAATCCCATCAGCCCCACCCTCATGACCTCATCAAGCCCTAATTACCTCCCACTGGTACCATCCAAATACCATCACACCATCACATTGGGGGTTGGGATGAATTATGGGGAGACACAAACATTCAGCTAATAACACAGAGTAATCACATTGTTAAACATGTTATTGGATGTCCATCCAGACTTTTTCTCTGGGTAGAGATTTATTGTAAATATGAGAGGGAGACGGATGTCCACAAAAGTGGGATTTTGTAATGTGCTGGATGTGCTGATTTGTACATTTTTTCACTCAATAATCTCTCATTTTTCAATGAATTTTAATTTTCATCTTTATTTTATGTATGTATATATTATCCTAATATATAGATCTGTCCTAACTTATTTAACCAATCCCAAATTAATGAACATCTGGATTGTTTCTGATTTTTAAAAATTAGGAACAGCTTCAATAATGAATGGGCATCTGATTTTCAAAGGCAAATGAGAGGAAAGCCCAGGAACTCAGGCTTTAGACTTAGACTAAGTTGGTTTAAATCTGGCCATGCTTCTTACTGATCAGGTGACACTGGGCAAGTAATGTGCCAGACACGTAGTAAGCACTCAATAAAAGGCAATTACTATATTTAGGAGTGGAAATCAAAAAACATGTACAACAGATTAGGGATAAGAAACAACCTGAGGTATTTTTAATTATTATCTTTTTTATTAAGCCTTATTGCTTATTTACTTTATTTTTATTGTTTATAACCAAAAAGTAAACCAAAGGGGAATCGGTAAACATTGACCCAGGAGTGATAGGCAAGGCGCAGAGTAGGAAGCCTGGACACCGTGCAAGGTGACATAAGCTTCATCTGAGGGATCACCTTGTCAGACTCTGCTGCCCATACAAGTGCATGTAGCACTTGTGCCCCAGTGCAGCACACGGCTTACTCTTTTGGTAATATCAATGTTTGTGATAGAGGCAAAGGAGACAGTGCAGTCAAAGATATTATGCCCTTTCATGCAATTATAATTGTTTTCTTAAAAAAGCAAAAGAAAATTTTTAACCTTCTGTTTATCAAACTGTGAGCATTCAAAAATTGCCATGACTAAGTGAAGATAATACATCCTTTGACAAAATCTTGACTGTAAATACTGAGGGTGGTAACAGAATAGAAAGGGAGGCATAGATATAAGGGACATTTAGAAAGGAGTGGTTAGGGAAGGGATTAAAGAAAGCAAACTTGTATCTGCTCAGCCATCACCGTGTCATCTTCTCCCATTTCTGATCTGATGAGCTATTGTGGTAGGGCAGGTAATACCAAAGGTCTAAGAGGAGTTAGAAGGAGCCAGCAGTGGTACCCTTTCAACACGGGAATTGCCACTGACCCAACTTGGGACTTTGAACCTCTCTTTCTCCTCTTTAAAATGAGGTGTTGTCTGATATTCAAAGCGACTTCAGTGTGTCCAGTACTTACTATGCTAAGCTCTTTGTTATCAACTCCTTACAACACCCCTGTGATGTATGGATTATTATTCCTTTTTTATGAGACATAGAAAAGATAACTGGTTCAAGCTCACGTCGTCGCTAGTGAGGGGTGGAGCTGGGGCCCACACCCACACTGTCCTCTGCCAGAGCCCATGCTCCTATACTCCCTGCCTTAACCACCTCCTAAGGTGCTGTCCAGAGCTAGAATCCCATGGCTCTGATCTCCTACCAGCTCTCACCAAAAGTCCCCAAGTGCTTGCTAAGCCTGGACAAAGAACAAAGAATTCTTTCAAGCCACAGCCATCATGGCAACCTGGGGGCCATGATGAAAGAGTTCCCAGTCTGTTCTCTCCCACCTGCCAGCCTGGAATTCCCCATCACCAACAATAACCTGTTGATGAGACATTTCAGGCTGTGGATGTAATAACCACACAGTTTGTTTCCAAAGCAAGATGGAATGCAGTGCCTTTTAAAGTCACTGTGAGATTGTTGCAGTGTATAAAGGTACACTGGTACATTCAAATGTCCTGTTTGAAGAGAAATAAACTTCAACTATAATAAGTTGAAAGTCATAAGTATATATGACTTTCATATATATATAGATATATATAATTCATATAGACTTCTCTTTGTAATAGATGACAAAATATTAAAGTTATCCCAGATTTCCTCGTGGTGACTGGAACTCCAGTCATACCCAAATGATATTTGCATCTCTCTGATTATTCTGGGTTTTACATGATATAATTTAATGATAAAATCAGAAATATCACCATCAGCTATAGACCTTAGAAGAATAATAGCATTTTACATATGGAATAAGCATAAAGGTTGATCATATCCTAATCCTTCACTTTGGAGATAAGAAAGCTAGGCCCGGGTCTCTCAGCCCAGCAGACCCTCCACTGCAACCCGGGTCTGCTGACTCATGATGCTGAGTCTATCCTATCACGCACATAGATAACCTCTGACTGTGCAATAGAACTGCAAAGAGAATGCTGAATTTTGACTTGAATGAATGAATGCTTTTTGACTGGAATGCATTTGGAGCGAGTAGGAAAAGCACTTTGGGGCGGCTCCTGTGCTCCTGGGCCCTTGGCCTGCGGGTTGGGTAAACAGCCACAACCTTCACCCGACCTGCAGGGTAAAGAAGGAGGAGGTTCTAGACTATCCAGGTTTCCCAAAAATGTTTGCTAGGCTTCTCCACATTCTGTTTTATTCTCAAAATAGGATTCTTTATTTAAAAACATCTGTCAATCACTAATTGTCACATTTGAAAGACGTTATGTATAGTAGATTCGAATGGAAAGAAAAATATGGTTAAGGGTCATGCAAGTAGGGACTGAAGAGAAGGGCGAATGTAAGAGGCATCCTGAAGGAGTCACCAGCAGGACTTGGACACCGATTTGGTGAGAACAATGGAAAAGGAAGCAGCATGGCCCACACAGATAGGAAAATCCAAAAGACTTACGGGACAAATGAAGAAAAACTCAATTTTAGGTGTGTCGAATTTAAGGTGATGACAATTCTAGTGGGGTTTTATAGAAATAAGCCAGTGCTCAGGGGAGAGGTCACAGTTGGAGACTTCATAGGTTATAGAATCTCCCACATGGAGGAGACACTAAAAGATTTGAAAATAAACTCTAATAATTATAATAACAATAGCTGACATTTTATGATCATTTACAATGTGCTGTGTGTTCTGCTAAGCATTTTATAGACATCTGCTCATTTAATCCACACTGTTCTTTTTCCCAGCTAGAATTTTTAACCTAGGTCTACTTGACTTCAGAGACAGAATCCCTATAATGGAGCCCCAGATAAACCAGGGAAAAGAGAATTATCTTTTTTATAAGTGATCAATAGTGGACAATGCTGCTGAAGTCACCAGACTGAGGACTGAAGAACAGGACTGACTGGCCAGGATGATGAAGGGATGTAGTTTCAGCGGCGTAGTAAGGAATGAACCCAGATCCCGAGGAGTGAAAAGGCAAATGGTGTGGAGCAAAGGGTAATGGAGATGTAGGTCATTCATTTGAGAAGCTTGTTAATAACAAAGAGTTAAGATAATAGCTGGAAGAGGCAGCAGGGTCAAATGAGGATTTTTTTCAAGATGAGAAATACCTGGGCGCATTTGAAGACATGAAAAGGAGCCAATGAAGAAAAAGAAACGCAAAGCACTTTGGGAAGGAGGGACAATAAAATCAGTAACCTCTGCTATTAGATGGCACCATTGGAACCTAGCATTTCCCAGGGTTCCGTGGGCTTAAGGAAAGCCTGCACAACTAAAGAGGAAGTCTTCCTCCTTCAGTCTCCCTGGGGATCTTTCTTTTCTGGCTATAAGGTTGCATCACTGAAAGTCAACACAGGCATTGTGTTTACTTAGACTGATTCTCTGTTATGTACTACAAATTCAGACAAAGAGGCAGAAGGTGTACTAAGATTATTGATTCATTGCCATTTCTTCTGAACACCCTCCTTCTGACTAAGGACGAGGTTCTTTACATCTTCACAGGTTACGGCTTATAAATATGGATCTCTGTAGGCTCCTCAGATGGATATAAACACTTAAGTTAAGGACACTGTGCACAGCTTTGGCTATTTTAACCACTGTCTACATGTGGGTTTTTAATTTTATAAGCTCTGTTTCTCTTGGGTTCAGTGAGATGGATGATGCATGCCTGATTTTTGGCCTCTGAAACATCCTGATATAAACAGCCCTGGTTAGTGAGCTACCCTCAAATGAATGGCTTCTTGGCCAATGATGTGACTGTCTGTACTTCAAATTTTCCAGTGACAAAATTTTATATCAGCGAGACAAATTTAGAAGGAAACTTAGCTCTACTGATAAACTCTAAGTTTTACATAATTAATAAATTTGTACAGTAAAAACATGTCTCTTTAAAGTATTTACAAATAATTGTAAGAGTAGTCCAGAGTTTATAAAATGCTTTAATATGCATTGTCTCAATTGATCCTTTGAAATATCAGCACAGGTTTATTATTATTATCATTCTTATTTGACAGAAAGAAACTGACTCCGAGAAAAATTAAGTGACCCATATAAGGTCACACATCCAATAATAAAACAAGGTCTCCAGCACCCCTTTCTTCTTTCACTGTACCACAGTGTCCAGTCTCAGGGGAGAGAAGCATCAGTTCAACTGAGAGCATCAAAATGATAAAAAGAAGAAAGACACCTATTCCCCTGAAACTAGGGAACAGGGTGACAGAGAAGAAGAGAGTCAAGGAGAGTAAGGGGTGAAGACAGTAGAAAATGAAAGCACCCATCAGCCCCAGCTGGATTACCTTGACAGTCGGCAAAGAAGAGGTGAATGTCTCTCCTGAAAATGAAAGACAGGGGATGTTTAGGCAGATGGGGAGTGAAGACAGTGAGGTAAAACAAAAAAAGAAAAGTTCAACAAATATGAATCAAGTCCCAGATGTGCCAGGCACTTGCTAAGCCTGAGAATACATAGATGAATAATACATGACCTTGCCCCAAGGAGGTCACAGGACTGGCAAAGAGGTTCAAGAATGTTACCAGTGACTTCATCTCAAACTTGATGATTTAATTGCTGTTCTTTAGTAAAAGAGAATGAAAATTTCCGAGAATATGAAAACTGATGATTAGATGAGTTCCACACAACCCTCTGACACCCATTTATCTAGCCAACAGATATTTATTGAGCCCTATCTGCCAGGCACAGCAGTGGCTCCTGGCTACACAAAGATAACCAGTGCAGTTAAATATTTATCAGCAGGTCTATAATATCAATAAACTCTATTGTTTTTCCCTCCTTATCAAAGAGCAGGTTACAGACTGTTGATATGATCTGTTTATTTTCATTACCAGTTCCAATACATCCTGCAGCTGTTTTTTTTCAATTGATGTATAGTTGATTTACAATGTTGTATTAGTTTCAGGTGTACAGCATGTGATTCAGTTATACACACATGTATACCTATTATTTTTCAGATTCTTTTCTCTTATAGGTTATTACAAAAATTTGAGTATAGCTCCCTGTGCTATACAGTAGGTCCTTGTTGGTTATCTGTTTTATATATAGTAGTGTGTATATGTTAATCTAAAACTCTTTAATTTATCCCTCCTCACCTTCCCCTTTGATAACCATGAGTTTGTTTTCTGTGTCTGTGGGTCTATTTCTATTTTGTATATAAGTTCATTTGTATCATTTTTTTTAGATTCCACATATAAATGATATCATATGATATTTGTCTTTATCCATCTGGCTTACTTCACTTAGTGTGATAATCTCTGGGTTCATCCATGTTGCTGCAAATGGCATTATTTCATTCTTTTTTATGGCTGGGTAATATTCCATTGTATATATATACAACATCTTCTTTATACATTCATCTGTCCATTGACATTTACACTGCTTCAGTGTCTTGGCTTTTGAAAATGGTGCTGCAATGAACACTGGGTGCATGTATCATTTCAAATCATGGATTTCTCCAGATATATGCCCAGGAGTGGGATTGCAGGATCACACGTAGCTCTATTTTTAGTATTTTAAGGAACCTCCATACTATTCTCCATAGTGGCTGTACCAGTTTATATTCCCACCAGCAGAGTAGGAGGGTTCCTTTTCTCAAAACCTTCTCCAGCATTTATTATTTGTAGACTTTTTGATGATGGCCATTCTGACCAGTGTGAGGTGATACCACATTGTAGTTTTGATTTACATTTCTCTAATTATTAGCAAAGTTGAGCATCTTTTCATGTGTCTTTTGGCCATCTATATGTCTTTTTGGAGAAATGTCTATTTAGATCTTCTGCCCATTTCTTGATTGGGTTTTTTTTTAATATTGAAATACTTGTATATTTTGGAGGTTAATCCCTTGTCGGTCACATCACTTGCAAATATTTTCTCCCATTCTGTAGGTTGTCTTTTCATTTTGTTTAGGGTTTTCTTTGCTGTGCAAAAGCTTTTCTTTGCTGTGCAAAAGGATTTTTGCATCTATGTTAATCAATGATATTGGTCTATAATTTTCTTTTTTGTGTGGTATCTTTTACTCATTTTGGTATCAGGGTGATTGTGGCCTCATAGAATGAGTTCAGAAGTGTTCCTTCCTCTGCAATTATTTGGAATAGTTTCAGGATAGGTGTTAACTCTTCTCTAAATGTTTGGTAGAATTCACCTGTGAAGTCATTCACCTGTGATCCTGGACTTCTATTTGTTGAGAGTTTTTAAATCACAGATTCAATTTCAGTACTTGTGATTGATCTGTGATCATTTGTATTTCTGTGGTGTCAGTTGTAACATCTCCTTTTTCATTTCTCATTTTATTCATCTGGGCCCTCTCCCTTTTTTTTCTTGATGAGTCTGGCTAAAGGGTTATCAATTTTGTTTATCTTTTCAAAGAACAAGATTTTAGTTTCATTGATCTTTGCTATTGTTTTCTTCCTTTCTATTTCATTTATTTCTGCTCTGATCTTTATAATTTCTTTCCTTCTACTAACTTTGGGCTTTGTTTGTTCTTCTTTCTATAGTTGCTTTAGGTATAAGTTTAGGTTGTTTATTTGAGATTTTTCTCATTTCCTGAGGTAAGCTTGTATCACTATAAACCTCCCTCTTAGAACTGCTTTTGCTGAGTCCCACAGGGTTTGGATAATCATGTTTTCATTTTCATTTGTCTCTAGGTATTTTTTGATTTCCTCTTTGATTTCTTCAGTGATCCATTGGTTGTTTAGTAGCATATTGTTTAGCCTCCACGTGTTTGTGTTTTTTTAGTTGATTTCTAATCTCATAGCATTGTGGTAGGAAAAGATGCTTGATATGATTTCAATTTTCTTAAATTTACTGAGGTTTGCTTTGTGGCCCAGCATGTGATATGTTCTGGAGAATGTTCCATGTGCACTGGAAAAGAATGTGTATTCTGATGCTTTTGGATAGAATGCTTTATAAATATCAATTAAGTTAATCTGTCATTAATGTGTCATTTAAGGCCTGTGTTTCATCATGGGTTTCTGTCTGGATGATCTGTCCATTGACGTAAGTGCGGCATTAAAGTCCCCCACTATTACTGTGTTATTGTCAATTTCTCCTTTTATGTCTGTTAACATTTGCCTTATATATTGAGGTGCTCCCATGTTGGGTTCATATATAATTACAATTGTTATATCTTCTTCTTGGATTGATCCCTTGATCATTACATAGTGTCTTCTTTGTCTCTTGTAACAGTCTTTATTTTAAAGTCTATTTTTTCTCATATGAGTATTGCTACTCCAGCTTTCTTTTGATTTCCATTTGCATAGAATACCTTTTTACATCCCCCTTCAGCTGTTCCTTTCCAACAGTTTTATAGATTTTCATTTTGCTTATTTTAAATCCATTTACAGCTGTATTAGGAGGTTACTTGCTATACATTTTTTGTCAATTTTAATTTATTAATTAAAATTTTAAATTATTAAATTATTAATGTATTATTATAATCTATAGCTCTAAGTTCGTAAATCCTCTGAATATGTGTTCTATTGCTTTATTACCCAGCAGACATAATTTTACTTCATTAATGTACTGAAATTTTTCATGAGTACAGATTCTTTTGGAATTTGTGATATTTTACACAAGTATCACATATAGGTAGTGTTTATTACTACCTTATACATACAGTGTATACATTATAATATGTCATAAGTGTTTTAACTAAGGTTTCTTAGACCTAGCAAAGGCTAGGTCTCATTGGGTAAGGGGTCAAGTTATAAACAGAGAAAAACCGGAGGTCACAGACTGAGAAGGAGCAAGTAGATTAGTTAGGGCATGTGATGAAAATCAACATAGCTGGAGTCTAATTGGCTCTGTTTGCCCCTAATCACTGCTGACATTTGGGCCCATCAGCTTTTCTGGGTCTCAGTTTTCCATCTGTTAATACATATGGTCTAGATAAGGCTGTGATGTGTAGAGCTTGGGGAGAGGAAGTGTACCCTCAATGGCCTCCTGCCACACTGAGTATTGTCTATGGTAGATGCCCAAATAATAATTTTAAAAATGGACAATATCCAGCCAAGTGGCACTTTACAGTTTATAATGTACTTTCATATGCTTTATCTCAATTGATCTTCATAAGGATCTCAGGAGATAGGTCAGTCATTATTTGCATTTACAAGATTATGAAACAGGGATGAAGAGGCACAGTGGCATAGGGACGGTAGCCTTGCCTGGCTACTGCAGCACTAGGGTGTCAGTTGGTCCTGCCCAGAACACTTCAGTTCTGCCCTGCAAGGATATATTTAATAATAGATTGGTGCGTCTCTTTAATATAAGAAAATGGAAACTGAGCAGCCAGAGGAAACCTTTCCCAACACCAAAACCAACGGCAAATTTGGTAAACGCCCTGCTGAAGATATGGAAGAGGAACAAGCTTTTAAAAGATCTAGAAGCACTGATGAGATGGTTGAATTACGCATTCTGTTTCAGAGCAAGAATGCTAGGGCAGTGATTGGAAAAGGAGGCAAGAATATCAAGGCTCTCTGTACAGACTACAATGCCAGTGTTTCAGTCCCAGACAGCAGTGGCCCCGAGCACATATTGAGTATCAGTGCTGATATTGAAACAATTGGAAAAATTCTGAAGAAAATCATCCCTACCTTGGAAGAGGGCCTGCAGTTGCCATCACCCACTGCAACCAGCCAGCTCCCACTTGAATCTGATGCTGTGGAATGCTTAAATTACCAACACTATAAAGGAAGTGACTTTGACTGTGAGTTGAGACTGTTGATTCATCAGAGTCTGGCTGGAGAAATTATTGGAGTCAAAGGTGCTAAAATCAAAGAACTTCGAGAGAACACTCAGACAACAATCAAGCTTTTCCAGGAATGTTGTCCTCAATCCACTGACAGAGTCATTCTTATTGGAGGAAAACCTGATAGGGTTGTAGAGTGCATAAAGATCATCCTTGATCTTATATCAGAGTCTCCCATCAAAGGACATGATCAGCCTTATGATCCCAATTTTTACGATGAAACCTATGATTATGGTGGTTTTACAGTGATGTTCAATGACCGCCGGATGTCCCATGGGATTTCCCATGTGGGGAAGAGGTGGTTTTGACAGAATTCCTCCTGGTCAGGGTGGGTGTCCCATGCCTCCATCCAGAAGAGATTATGATGATAGGAGCCCTCATCGAGGACCTAATCCTGGACGAGGGGGCCCGGGTGGTGGCAGAGCTCGGAATCTTCCTCTTCCTCCACCACCACCTAGAGGAGGAGATCTAATGGCCTATGACAGAAGAGGAAGACCTGGAGACCGTTATGATGGCATGGTTGGTTTCAGTGCTGATGAAACCTGGGGCTCTGCAATAGATACATGGAGCCCATCAGAGTGGCAGATGACTTATGAACCACAGGGTGGCTCTGCATATGATTATTCCTATGCAGGGGGTCGTGGCTCATATGGTGCTCTTGGTGGACCTATTATTACTACACAAGTAACTATTCCCAAAGATATAGCTGGATCTATTATTGGCAAAATTGGTAAGTGGATTAAACAAATCCGTCATGAGTCAGGAGCTTCGATCAAAATTGATGAGCCTTTAGAAGGGTCCAAAGATCAGATCATTACCATTATAGGAACACAGGACCAGATACAGAATGCACAATATTTGCTGCAGGACAGTGTGAAGCAGTATACAGATGCTGAAGGATTCTAATGCAAGATTTTTTTTTCTTTTTTATAGTGCGAAGCAGTATTCTGGAAAGTTTATCTAAGACTAGTGAAGAACTGAAGGAGTCCTGCATCTTTTTTTTTTTAATCTGCTTCTGTTTAAAAAGCCAACATTCCTCTGCTTCATAGGTGTTCTGCATTTGAGATGCAGTGAAATCTTTGCTGTTCACCAGATGTAATGTTTTAGTTCCTTACAAACAGGGGTGGGGGTGGGGGAGGGTGTGCAGAAACTAACATTGACATTTTGAAACAGCAGCAGAGTGAGTGAATATTAATTTTTGTTCACTGTTGGTGGTTTAAAAAAAATCCCCCCATGTAATTATTGTGAACACTTTGCTTTGTGGTCACTGTAACATTTGGGCGGGGGGTGGGGAGGGGGGACAGGGAGGAAAAGTAACAATAGTCCATATGTCCCTGGCATCTATTCAGAACAGTGTGCAGAATGTAATACTCTTTTGTAAGAAACATTTTATGATTTTTAAAATAAATTTAGTGAACCTAAAAAAAAAAGAAAAAAGAGAGATTATGAAACAGGCTTGGAGATACTGGTCAGCATTGGAATTGCAACTCCAGCTTACAGCCTTCTAAAACATGATGTGCTTTTCCTTTTGCCTCTTGATGTTGCTTAGGAACATCAAGTATTTCTCTCTCTCAATACAGCTCTCCTTTAGATTTTGTCATCAGCTTAAAGTGCCTCACCTGGATGGCTTCGCCAGCCCCCTCAACGGAATGACACATCCCTCCTGTGGGATACACTCTATGTTCTCAGAGCATCATGAGCTTGACTCTTCATTGCACGAATTGCTCTGAATTATAATTGTCTAATCACTTATCTGCCTCTACTACTAGATTATAGCTTCTTGAGGGCAGAGCCTGAGTCTTGTTCAGTGTTTCATCCTTGATGTCTACCTCAGTGCCTGCTGATAGGTGCTCCATAAATATTTGTTAAATTAACTAAAACTCAACATAAGATTTGAGGAGTGCCTAAACTTACTACATGGAAAATTAAATGTCAGAACTTTATTACAATTTCCCTGTCTGCAAATAATTTTATGTGTTGATTCTAGCTTCTGTGGAGTCAAGTAAACTATTTGTATTTTATAAGAATGATTTTCATCTCCAAAATTCAAAGTGGACTTCATTTACATTGAAGGTTTCAGCCCAGTACCCTCTTGTATACTCCCACAATTTTATGTAAATAATAGTGGATAGATGGGTGGTTGAGTTGATAAATCTTCAGTTAATGCGAGTGTACCAGAGTTTCTCTGAAGTAGCCATTAGGCCCAAAGATATAAACATTTTCAATAGATAAGTACATAGGCAACATCATTTATAATTGTCAATGTTTTTGCTGTTTTTACAGGAAATAATTAGCCTCTTCCAACCACAAAAGTTTGGCTCATTTATATACTATCCATAAAGTGCACCTGGATGGTATTTATCTTTATGAGATTTTAATTTTTAAAAGATCAGAAGTGGAAAGGGAAATTTGTAGCAAATGATACTTGGAATAGGAAGGTGTACAGCTTAAGTGTATAAATTATTGATGTCAACCCTTGCTATCCTTCCATGTTTTGAACATCCTTAAAAAAATGAAGGAAAGAGGATTACAGAGATGCTAAAAGAATGAAAAGGGAGAAGAAATTGTTTACTAAAGTCAAAAAAGGGGGAAGGGTAAGCTGTGACAAAGTGAGAGAGTGGCATGAACATATATACACTACCAAACGTAAAATAGATAGCTAGTGGGAAGCAGCCGCATAGCACAGGGAGATCAGCTCGGTGCTTTGGGACCACCTAGAGGGGTGGGATAGGGAGGGTGGGAGGGACGGAGACACAAGAGGGAAGAGATATGGGAACATATGTATAACTGATTCACTTTGTTATAAAGCAGAAGCTAACACACCATTGTAAAGCAATTATACTCCAATAAAGATGTTAAAAAAAATCTAAATAAATTAAATAAATAAATAAATAAATAAAATAAACTTGGTTAGACTATGACTGTCCCAGATACGTTAAAAAAAAAAATTATGTTCTTAAAAACAAGGCAAGAGCAAGAGGCATTTAGAAATGGCCTCTGAAGTGTGGTTTGCAGTATATTTCAGCCCAGGTTCAATTGAAGATCTAAGTCAACCCTTGATCTTGATTTCTTTTCCATTGCCCAATAGGATTTTCTGGCGTCGGCAGGTTCACTTGATGTCAGGGATCCGGCCCAGCACCATCACCAGCTCCTTTCCCCAGCTTATGTCCAATGTGGATGCAGCTTATGAAGTGGCTGAGAGGGGCACAGCTTACTTCTTTAAAGGTACCCTAAAGAACCCTCAAAGAAAGAAGTGGCAGGGTACAGTGACTGGTGTGTTTGGAACACCTAGTACTGTCAGCATTTGTTACCTACCACAGAGCATGTTCCAGTCACTTCTCCTCAGATTGGGGATGAAAAACCCCTCTACTGCACTGTGACCATGACAGGAGTGACAGTGACTATCAAACTCTTCTCAGAGCCAAAGATGTCGTCTAGTGAGGCACTGTGCTAAGTGAGTGTCCAGGGAGGTAGAAACCTAGTCCTTGTCCCCTGGACCTCTGCTCTGAGTGACATGGTATACTCTTCTGAGAGCCTCTAATTCACAAAAATCAGCATGGAACCCTCAGGAGAACAATACAAGCAGCTGGGAGTGGAGAGACACCTGCAACTTCAGGAGGTGGACACACACAATATGTCTCTGGCTCCAGACCTTTACTATTTGAGTGACTTTGGGAAGTTATCTAACTGCTCTCAGTCTTCATTTCTTTCTGTGCAAAATAATTGTAATAATAACAACCTTGAAGATATGACAATGGCTAGCCAATGGAAGTTGTCCAATAAGTGGTAACTATCAGTTTTAGCTTGTATTTTCTTGATGCTGAGGGCTAAGGGTAGAAGGTTAGTGCCAATTTAAGCAAGAATCAGCTTTTGTGAGTTGCTTGCCCCTTGTCTCTCATACATATATGAGACTGAAATGAGATTATACAGATGAAAGTTATCTTGAAAAAATTGAATGTGTTAAATTTAAAACATAATTGTATCAATATTATTGCTTTCTTAAGGCATCACCAGGGATTTTGCCTCCAGAGCAAGTTTTAAGTCTTTTACTGAATTGAATAGAGGCTTTTATCTCCTACTAGGTTTTAGCCATGGTAAATATCTGATAAACTAGCCCTATTTGTGATCCTGCATAGAAATCCTCATGAGTGAAGAGCATCACTAAATGGTACAGAGTTTTTGTAAATTTTAGTTTCTGTTTCCAGGACCCCACTACTGGATAACAAGAGGATTCCACATGCAAGGTACTCCTCGGACTATTTATGACTTTGGGTTTCCAAGATACGTGCAGCGAATAGATGCTGCCGTCTATCTCAAGGATGCACAGAAGACCCTTTTTTTTGTGGGAGATGAATACTACAGGTATGGCTTTTCTCCTTTTGATTATCCAGATGTATTCAGTGAGAAGGAAAAATCCTTTTACAGAAAATAATGCAAGGCAGGTTTGCTATAGGCCCATTGACTCTTCTCAGCCACTGGGGTGTCATTTACTGATGGTTGATACTGTCTTCAAGATACTGAACCATCCAAATAAGTGAAACATTCATTCAATAATCCCATTGTTTGGTCTTTAGCATATGAATCATCCAAAGCTTTCAAATCACTCATTAACTGGACCCCCAGTGGCCTAAAAGAGTGGATGTAGCACTCCCAGTATATAATTACCCACTGGGAATGCCTGAAAGAACTGATTTCCTCTTGAATATCTATGCATTCCAGCATAGTCTGTGATTTTGTGCAAAATGAATGTGGTCATGACTATGGGGCTCCTTGAAGGAAATTTTTGCTGAAAGGCAAAGGCCTTATTGCTAGGTCCTTTAACCCAGAACATGAAGATTCTTCTTATCCAAGGAGGATTACATATCATTTCCATGCCCGTCTTGCAGGAGGTTATTGTACGCAGATCCAATCACTGCACACAGGGTCACATCTCATCTCTCCCTCCTCATCTTACCACTTTAATTGACTCATGTTAGAGAGCTGAGTGCAGCTCTTCGTCAAGCGCTGCCTCTGCACCTTCTTTATTCACAGTTCTCACTGTAGCATTGCTTGTTTTTCTGAACGTTAAGAAAGAAACCAAAACAGACTCTAAACAGGTGACTGTGCTAAACGCTTTAGGTACCTGTTAGGGTCTGGACCCTGGCAGAGGACCCAACTTTGGTCCAAGGGTTTTCATTCTATTTTCTATTATCTATTTTTAATAACCATTTCTGTGGCATAAAATAAATTTATAAATAAATATGTCATCTTCCTCAATTTAGAGCTGAGAAAGTAATATAACTGAAGCACAGATATACTTCATGAAAAGAAAAATTTATTTCATAAAAATGAATGTCAAAATGTGGACCCTGCTGACTTTTCTGGGCCACTGAGAGCCCTGGTAGCATTGCTCAAAGTATCACGTGCTGTCATGAGTTGTCACTTCCAGTCCAATGTTTAAACCACTAAGCCAGCTAATTTTCTTTCAGAACTTCCTTTATGAAATAGCAATAGTCATTCCCTTATTAAGTCCCTAATATCTGCTGGGCATATTTTCCAAAGTCTTTCTTTAAGGTAAGGTGGCTGTAATCACTGTGTTGACATACAGGAAGATAGATATTGAGAAATCCAACTCCCATTTTAGGTTTTCAGAGAATGGCATCCAGAGATGCGTGTGTAAGCAGGTGTGTGAGAGTATGAGTTATGATTATTTGGTTATTTGTCAAAGCCTGTTCATAGCCCAATTCTCCTTGGGGGGATTATCCACTCTCTTATTATTTCTATTCTCCATTCATTGCCTGGTCTTTGGACTAATCTACCACCCACCAGCACCCGCAGTAAAGCATGGACCTCCAACCAGGCAGGACTGAGGCTTAACGGCTAACACAAGGGGCTTGGTGAGAGGTTTTTAATACTCCATAAGTTTAGCGATGGGGAGGGGAGGGTCCCTGATTTTAACGATGCCTTATCCCCCTGAGGAAATAATTTTGAACCTTTCCATCTGAACCTCTGTGAGTGTCTATTAAGGAAAAGTCTTTAGTAATCTAGATAAAACAGATTCATTAAAAAGTTGGCCTAGGGCACTAATACAAATATTAAAGAGCTCCTTTTGCTGGAAAGGAAAAGAAACTGCAGTAGGCACTTTTGATACTAACCTCCCCCGGTTATTGAGAGTATTAAGTGATATAATGCATGTAGATACCTAGCACAGTGCCTGGCATATATAATAGGTGCTCAAAAAGAGTGACTGTTCAGTAATAGTAGGAACTTATATGGTAATTAGCAAATAATTGCTTTAAAAGTTGTGATAATTAACAAATGATTGCTTAAACTTCAGTATTCCTATAAAAAGCAATCCAGTCAAAGAGCTGGTCAAAGGGGATTTCCTTTTTAAATACTGAAGGGCCCTGAAATTGCACTGAAATCTCTGCTTTTGGCAAGGCAGAGACAGTCATTTCAGCAATCGGAGTCTTCTACTTCATACTCTCCAACACAGACACTGGTTTACATACTAAGGAATAAGACAAATAACCTTGAAAAGGTTATTTTCAAATAACCTCAAAAGTTCAGGAAAAGCTAACATATCATCTTTATTAATAAATCCCCCTGAATTCCACACATTTTGTGCATGAGTATGACATCTTATTGTCTTGTAAAGCCTATATTGGTTAGAAATTATGTTCAGCTGCTAGTAAGAGAGACCCAGTAATAACTGTGGCTTAAACACATAAGGGTCTTTTTTTCTCATATATGTAAAATGTCTGAAGTTTATCAGATTTAGAGCTGGTAAGGTGGGTCCATGGCCATTAGGCACCCAAGTTCCTTCTGACATTTTGTTCTAGTATTAACAGGTAGCTTCCATTCTCATGGTTGCCACAGGATTCAAGGTGGCCAATGGCGCCTCAGCCATTACATCTTATTCTAAATAGGAAGAAAGAGGGCTGGAAGGAAAAAGCAAAGGAGGCAATGAAGTTCTATAGGTAAAGCACATGGACACACTCAAAAAATACAGAAGCCTCAAGTTACAGACCAATAATTTTACTATTGACACCCACTGACATTGTGTTAGGATTTATTTTCCTTAGTCATTCCTCAGGTTCTTCTTTGATCCTCAAGCTCGTTCAGTCTGTGACACAAATAATGTGCCAAGGGAAGAAAAGTCTCTGGATATGCAGGTTGTCAGGGAAATTCTCCATGAACCCCTACGGCTGGGGACCCGTTTTAGTGAATGAAATGGCATGAGAAAACTACTGAAGAATTCCTCCACTGAGGTTTGAGTGTTGGCTTGGGGCTAGGTTGATTCAGGCTGTAAGAGTAAGAACCCACGTGTCAGTGTAATATTGATAGTAACTTACAGAGGAGCAGCCCACAAAACTACAAAGTGAAGTCCAAAAGGGGGTTCTGCCATGCTGATGCCGTCACATGCTACATTACCAAAAGACATACTGGTTAAACTTTACTAACAAGCGCTACTTCCCCATACATTTGTTTGCTTTCATTCCTTCCTTTTCTTTTCCTAGAAGGCCTAAATGATCCAGCCAGTTTTTTTCTTTACATTACTTCCACTACCTATGGTTAATTTCTCCCTATAGATGTTCTCCCTTGCCTACTAACACCAGAGCAGTGATTACACCAGGAGTTTCTGAGAACTGGCGGGGGGGGAGGGGGGAGGTGCTATCAACTCCATCATTCTTTGACATGGTCAGTGTTTTCTAAATTTTGTGTAAAGTGACTTACAAATCTACAGGTTCCAGCCCTTTTCCACTCATAAATCACTCTTTCTATATATATGGAGGCATGACTGATGCAAAATAGGATACAGTCTTCTAAATTCTTTCCTTCCTAGATACCCCAAGAATACTGGAACTGGAGCTGTTTATTTAAGGATTTTATAGTTAGTCACCGTAGAGAAATAAATAATAAGTAATAAAAATTTAAAAGATGGGTGGAGTTCAAAATCTTGGTTTTTTAATCTTATTTTTTTTAATGTATTGCCAAACTACCACATTCAACATACATATATTGGGCATGATTACATGTCAGGATCTGTACTAGGACCTTGACACATGAGAAGGCACAAAGTTTGCTGTTTATAAGAGTGTAGACAAGAGTAAGAGAGTGTTAATGTCAACTCTAACAGCAGTCATCTGGCAACCTGGATCACCTTTCTGTTTTAGTTTAATCATCTTCAAAATGAAGACAGAAATAGTAACTACTTCATTGAGTTGTGGAAATGAATGAGACAAATGTGAAATGCCTGTCCTATAGTAAGTACTCAGTTCGTATTGGGTGTTATTAATGCCCTCATCAAGTCTTACAGTTGAGGGTAAATGTATAGATAAGTAATTAAGAGCAATCCAGGTGCCACAAGTGGCCTCGTAAAAGACTGCACAGGGATCAGTGGGGCAAAACAAAGAGGAAATGGCCAATTCTAGCAAAATTGTCAAGAAAGAGTTCTTAGAGGAAGCAGCGACTGAGCTTCATCTTGAGAGTTGAGTAGGAGTTTCCCAAACAGGAGGGGCAGGGTGCTTCCAGGCAGAGAGAGCAGTTGAAGCTAAAGCACTGATGCATAAAAAAGCCTGTGTATAGAAGGAAAACCTCAAGCAATTCAGTGTGATTAGAACGTGGGCTAGAATGAGAGATTTGGACCAAGGATGGAGATCATGGAGGGCCTATGCCTTTCTAGGGAGATCACTGTTAATTTATAGAAAAGAGGGGTATCTTTAAATGTCTTAAACAAGGAAGTAACCCATTAAGATTTGTGTTATTAAAATATCACTCTGGCAGCAGTGTGACTGGATTAGAGGGGGACAAGACTGGAAGTCAGCCAAACTAGTTAGGCCAGAAAGTAGTGGGAAGCATCTTCAGAGTGCTTAAAGAAAAAACTCTCATCCAAGAATCCTATATTGCACAAAGCTATCTTTCAAAAATGAAGGCAAAATAAAGACATTCCCAGATAAACAAAAACAGAGAATTTGTCGTTAGCATCTTCCTTACAAGAAGTACTAAAGAAAATTCTTCAGGCTTCAGCAAGTAACCCCAGACAGTTATTTGAAATTTTGAATCCACATAAAAAAACAAAGTACCAGTAAATGTAATTATGTAATTATAAAAGATAGTATAAATGTGTATTTGTTCTCTTAACTGATTTTTAAATTAATTAAAATTAACTGTATAAAGCTGTGTATATATATATATATAAAATTGTATGGTTGAGCCTGTAACATATAGAAAGATAACATACATTTATATATAAACTTTGAAGCAGATTATGTTAAGTTAAAATATATATATGGTATGCTCTATAGCAACCACTAAGGAAATAACTTTATTAAGTGAAGTAAAAAACTCATTAAAGAAATTTAAACGGTACACTGGAAATTCTTCACTAAAGCAAAAGAAAGCATTAAGGAGGAAAAAAGGAACTAAAAAAGATATGAGACCTGTAGAAAATAAAAGCAAAATGGCAGATATAAATCTAATTATATCAATAATATTAAATGTGAATAGATTAAACAATCTAATCAAATTGCAAAGGTTGTCAGACTGGATGAAAAAACAAGATGTCACTGTGTACTCAAAGATACAAATATACTGAAAGTAAAAGGATGGAAAATATATACATCATGCAAACAATGACCATAAGAAAGCCAGGGTGGCTATGCTAATACCAGGCAACAAAACATATTAAAATAATACTTTTAAAATAAAAAGTATTACTAGGAATAGAGAGAGATAATTTATAGTGATAGAAGGGTTACTCTACCAGGAATATAAGACAACCTAACAGCAGGGCCCCAAAATGGATGAAGCAAAAAAACTGACAAAAATGCAGGGAGAAAACCACAACTGAAATAAGCATAGTTGGAGACTTCAATACTTCACTTTCAATAATGGACAGAACGACTGGACAACAAGAGCAATTAGGAAAGGAAGACATGAACAGCATTATAAGCCAACTAGACCTAACAGATATCTATGGAACACTTCACTCAACAAAAGAAGACTACACATACTTCTCAGGTGCATGTGGAACATTGTCCAGTACAGATGATATGTTAGACAAAAACACAAGCCTCAGTAAATTTAAAACCATTAAAATCATACAAAATATCTTCTCTGATCACATTGGAATAAAGCTAGAGATCTATACCAGAAGGAAAACTGGAAAATTTACAAATAAGTGGAAATTATACTTCATGCTCTTCAACAACCAATGGGACTAGAAGAAATCACAAGAGAAATTAGAAAATAGT
This sequence comes from Mesoplodon mirus, assembly GCF_964341445.2. NCBI lineage: Eukaryota > Metazoa > Chordata > Mammalia > Artiodactyla > Ziphiidae > Mesoplodon > Mesoplodon mirus. Next base: position 110,907,173 of record NC_138983.1, on the reverse strand, counting down.
TAAAGGTGAATGAAAATTACAATACAACATATGAGAACTTATTGATGAAGTTAAAGCAGTGCTCAAAGGGAAATTTCTAGCTGTAAATACCCATATTAAAAAAGAAGAAAAAACTCAAATCAATAACCTAACTTTCTACCTAAGCCACTGGAAAAAAGAGCAAATTAATCCTAAAATAAGCAGGAAAAAGGGAAATAATAAAGATTACAGTGAAAATGAATGAAGTAGAGAATATATAAACAATTTGAGAAAATCAACAAAACTAAATTTGGTTCTTTGAAAAGGTCAAGAAAATTGACAAACTGTTCACTAAATTGACCTAGTAAAAAAAAGACCAAAATTACTAAAATCAGAAATGAAAGAGGGAACATTACTAGAAACCTTACAGAAATAAAATGGGTTATAAAGGAATGAACAATTATGTGCCAATCAATTAGAAAATTTGGATGAAACAGACAAATTCCTAGAAAGATACAAAGTGATGAAACTGAGTCAAGAAGAAATAGACAGCTTGAATACACCTATAACCAGTGAAGAGATTTAATTCATAATTTAAAAAATTATCCACAAAGAAAAACCTAGGTCTAAATGTTTCACTGGTGAATTCTACCAAAACATTTAAAGAATTATTGCCAATTTTTCACAAACTCCTCCAAAAAATAGAAGAGGAAGGAATACTTCCCAACTTATTGTATGAGGCCAGCATTGCACTTATATGGAAACCAAACAAAGGCATCACAAGAAAATAAAACTTCAGACCAATATATTGTGAATGTGGATGCAAAAATCCTCCAAAAGTACTAGCAAACCAAATCCAGAAACATAAAAAGAATTACACACCATGACCAAGGGGAAATTTCTTTTCCCAGGAATGCAACTTTGGTTTAACATCTGAAAATCAATTAATATAATACACCATACCAATAGAATAAAAAAATTAAAAGCCATATGATCATCTCAATAGATGTAGAAAAAGCATTTGACAAAATCAAACACAATTGCATGATAAAAACATTCAACAAACTAGGAATAGAAGGAAATTTTTCAATTGAATAGAAGGCATCTATGAAAACCCACAGCTGATATCATACTCAGTGGTGAATGATTGGATGCTTTCCCCCTAATATCAGGAACAAGACAAAAATTTCCATTCTCACCACTTCTATTCAACATTTTACTGGAGGTTCTAGTGGGGCAATTAAGCAAGAATGAATGATATAAAAAATTAATGATAGAAAAGATTGAAAAGAAAGTAAAATTATCTTTATTTGTATGTCATATAATCTTTTACATAGAAAAGCCTAAATAATCCTCAAAAGAAAAAAAACTGTTATAACTAATAAGTGAGTTCATCAAGTTTGCAGAGTATGTGTTCAATATGAAAAAAATCTATTGTATTTCTATACACTTCAATGAACAATGCAAAAATAAAATTAAGAAAACAATTCCACTTACAATAGCATCAAGAAGAAAAACATACTGAGAAATAAATTTTAACAGAACAAGTAGAAAACTTGTAATATGAAAACTACAAAACATTGTTGGAAGAAATTAAACGAGATCTAAGTGGAAAGATATCTTATGTTCATGGGTCAGGCTTCATGTTTTTAAGATGGCAGTTTCTCCCCAAATTGATCTGCAGACGCAACACAATCCCTATCAGAATATCACTGGTTTCTTCAGGGAAACTGACAAGCTGATCTTAAAATCTATATAGAAACTCATAAGACCCAGAATAGCCAAAATATTTTGAAAAAGAAGAACAAAGTTGGAGAGCTCAAACTTCTCAATGTCAAAACTTACTAGACAGCAATAGTAATCATGACAATGTGATACTAACATGAGAATAGACATATAGGTAAATGGAATAAAATTGACAGTCCAGAAATAAACCCATATATCTATGCTTGGTTGATTTTTTATAAGGAAGCTAAGGCCATTCAATAGGGAAAGAATAAAATTAAGAAGTAAAGCAAAATTAAAGGAGTAAACAGGAATTCCAGTTTGTACGTATGTAATTTGAAATGCTAGTGAGACAGATGAATGGATATGTCTGGAAGGCAGTTGGAAATACAGGTCTTGAATTCAGAGAATTCAGGCTGGAGATATAAATTTGCATTTCATCATACAGTAAGATAGTAATTGAGACCATCAATACATTTCAACATTGTCATTAATTCTTTGTTCCAGAATTTTCTCAGTCACTTTCCTCATGGGGACCTGGTTCCTGACCCTTATCTAGGATGGTACATGGCAGCTTCTTACTCTTCTCCCTTCTCTTCATTCCTGACCATTCTCCCCCGTGCCCTCTCTAGTGAGATCACAAAGGTCCCTTCCTCCGTGAAAGCCATGTGATTCCTGGCTAGAAGTGGATTATTAACTTCAAAGGGGATTCCACTAGAAATTCCACTAGATTTCACTAGAAAGGTCTCCTTGAAGAAACTTCCTGAAACATATACCATAAATACTTATCAATAAATTCCTCTTTTTGCCATCCTTTCTCACATTTTCTTTAAGCATCTTTTAGCAGACTGAACTCCCTATTCAGTACTTCAAAGAAGGCAGAATGGCGTTAAGTTTTGCCACTGACATAAGTTAAAAATCATCACAATGAAAACACCAGAAATTCCTAACAAATCTAAGGTCTGAGCATACAGTTAAACAATATGCAAGTACTTTACCAATATAGTCCCCAAATTCTTAGATTACAAAGGTAGAGAGTAAGATAATATATATGAAAAACCACATCAGATATCTATGGCAATATCGCTAGTAAAGTGTCACTGTCAGTAATGATTTAGTTAATATCTATACCCATTGATCAATATTAAATGATGAAACAAATACCCTTAAAGGAAATAAACATAGTTACTGGTCACTCATTTTTAGTTGGTATTTAGGTTTCACAAAAAAGACCTCAGTAATGAGAAAACATATGCAATGATTTTAGCAGGTTTCTAGTATATTCAATAAATATTTTCTTAGTACTCAAATATTGATGGTTTATTATGTGTTAGGAATCACACTATTTTCTCATATTCTCTCATTTTCCCATCTGCCTTCTCAACAATCTTGAGAAGTAGGTACTGCTATCTCGATTTCATAGTTGAAAATATTGCATCTAAGAGATTAAGTGATTAGATCAAGGTCACACAGCTAAAAATAGTCCATCTGAGGCTATATTTTATGCCCTCTGAATCCAAATACAGAGATCCGTCCCATCTACCATACGTTGTCCCCTTTTACTCTCTTCACCATTGATTTACTGTCAATTAAAATACCCATGCTCATAATTCTCATCCTGTCATATAATTTTATTTTCTTTTACCCTCAGCCAAATCCTCAACATACTAGTAGACCTCCTAACCCCTTTTCTGCTGAGGTCTCTGGACTACCTCCAACATTCTCTAGACCTCCTTTCTCCTCTTCTCAACCTTGCCTACTATTGCATGTTATCCTAATGAAGTGTGTTTAAAAAATTAGGTAAAGACTAAACTCTTTGGTGACTTAGGATCCCAGACCAAATGGCAACATTCACTAAACGTCATACTAGCCAGTCAGTTATTGGTTCTTGGGGCCAAAATAAACTATGAAGTCATAGCTTGGGCCAGACCTTGATTTTGACATGTACCAGGCACGTGCGTGTGTGTGCGTGTGTGTGTGTGTGTGTGTGTGTGATTTCTCTCATCCTCATGACTACTGTATTGCAGATAAGGAAACCAGGGCTCAGAGCTCAGAACACTTTCCCCTGATCACAGAGCCAGCAGGTAACAGAGTCAGAACTCAAACCCAGAACCATCTGACTATACACTCTTTGCTCTATAACAGAAATCTTCAAATATCTGTCCAAAAACCAAGGGCTAGATCATCACAAAGTTTTCAGCAGTCCACAGAAAAATAAAAATAGCACAATATAATAAACACAGGGGGGTGTGATCTGGGTCAGTATTATTGGCAAGAACCATCTTTTATTCTGAAATTATGTCCTTTCTGCCTTTTTTAGTATTAAAGTTTCTTTTCTTTGTGAAATGATAATGAAAATAGGTGGTAATTTTTATTTTGAGCATTGATGGTAATGTTCTTACTTGGTAAAATGAAAAGTAGGTAACCCTATGTTAATTATGTAGGCCCATCTACACAGTGACTACGTAAAAGGTCCAAATGAAATATACATGTTATCAGCTAATCTTAAAATGGTGACTTATGTGTCAGACTGATACTTTGAGATAGATTTTATTGAGAGTAATACTCTTTGGAAAGCAGTTATAGGATAAGAGGCAAGAGGGCAGAGAGGGGGTTGGCAGAAAGGGAGAGGGACTATTAAATACATAAGTGGTAGAAGGGATGGAGAAAAAAAATGATTTCATAGTTTTGCCAAAATTTTTGCCTACGTTTTTATAAATGCAATTGAAAATTAAAATTCTCAGCCAGACATTACATCTCTAAAATTTCTTCTGAAATTTTATTTACATATAATATTATTATTACCTCCATTATATATAATATAATATTATTACCTCCATTATCCTCTGAACATATATATATATAAGATTTTAGATGTCACCATCACCCACATTAGCAAACTAAGCAGACAGATAAAAAGAGAAAGATTTCTTTTTCAGATCTTTCTATTGGATTAATAGTCATCATTTTCTCTTTAAAACTTATTCCTGTATTATTTAAACAGTTTTTCTAGTCTCAGAAAAGATCTTTACCCTCTCCTTTCATACTTTCAGATTTCTCAATCCAATTTAAATATAATACAAGCAGATCCCAACTTGTAATAGGTTTCCCTATAGATATTCTTTAGTCACTTGTTTGGAACTGAGAACACATTTTGCCATAAAACAATATAAATGGTGATTAGTTCTCAAAATCACTCATAAATGTTTAATGAACACAAAGGTAAGGCATAGCTCTAATTATGATAGCTCAGCTTCTAATCCTCTATTCAGAGCAGACAAAAGAGGATAAAGACATGAAAGGCATTTCACCATTTTCCCTGAGCAACATTAAGCAAAGAATTCAAAATGTCATGTTCTCTGGCATCCCCCCACCACATTTCCCTCTGTATCTACAGACACCAAATGTCTCTTGGTCACTTCTTTGTTCTTCCTTTTGCATCCCTCTCCCCAAATATTTTAAGCTTTGGAATTATCTTCCTCACTCCCTTCACTCAAAGCATCCATTTTCCCAGTATAACTGCCTCAGGGAATTGAGAGCAGAAAACCTAGTGAACAAAGATTAATATGTAAACAACCTGTACTTTCAGTGTCTGACTCTAGATTTCAGACACTGGAACAAAGTGAACAAAAGAAGTCCTAGCCATGGGAGAGACAATATGCCTGGCTATTCTTTCTCTCTAGTCTTTCCCTCATTACAGTCCTGATACCTTGCAACCACTCCTTCTAATACCACACAGGTGTCCTGTCTCCACACTTTACTGGCACTTCTGATGACAACAAAATATGGTAAATGGCTTCCATGTTTATTTGTGCTTACAGTAACTCATATAGCTTGGTTTTCCCCTTGGCCTACTTGGAAGATTCTAATAGCTCTCCTGGAAAGGGAGTTTGGACTCCTATTGATACTTCTAGGATTTAGCTTCCACTCCTATCCTCAACACCCCATAAAGCACCTCAGCCCACTAGTCAGTTTCAGCCTGAATACTTCTTTCCCAACGTTTGATCCACTCAGTATCATGAGAGATCTGTCCCCTGGCCTGTGCAGTCATAGTTACAAGAAAGGCACATTTCAGGAGAAGGTGGTTGTAATCTGCTGCTGCAGGAAACTCTCAGTGGCCCAGACACAGGAGAAATTGACCTTTGGGTGGGAAAGGAGTGGCGTGTCCACCTTGGGAATGTCCGTATTGGGAGCTCTATGCTAATGAAGAAGGGACTTTCTCACACTTTAAATGAAATCTTCTTGAAGGGAAAAGAGTCTGCCCTGCCTACATGCTGAACTCATACAAGTCATACTGATTCATACAAGTCACAGTCTTTTTTACAAGGGGTAATTTAGATCACAAAGAGATGTATTAACCAATCTTCAGAGTTATCATTGCTCGGTAGTTGTGGATTCAGAAAAAAAAAACCTAATTTACTCTTTGGACAGTTGTATAATCTTTCTAGGAAATGAAACAATTTAATTCAATTAAAACCATTTAAAAGGCAAAGACTCCATTATTCCATATTTTCTCATTTCTTATCTTTATCTATTGAGCATTCACACATTTATTTATTCATTCACTGTGCATTATTTGTTCAATCCCTCCTCTATGGGTACACAGCAAGAAGCTCATTAATGAAAGCCTCTGTGAAGGGCTTTTAACCATTTGGTAAGCCAAGAAATTCATACATAGAGAACATAAGAGAGATAGAAATTGCAACAGTAAATAAAGCACTAAAAATATATGCAGCGTTCCCATTGAAAGGCAGTATTTTTTTAATTATAGAAATATGATCCTATAATTCTATACAATATATCTGGCAATTTTTTAAGCAGAATGTTTAGAGCAAATGACTCCCAAGCTAGTGTTCCCAGAATCTCTGGAAACTGGGAGAGAAATGGCAGAATGTGTGTGTGTGTGTGTGTGTGTGTGTCTGTGTCTGTGTGTGTGTGTTTGTGAAAGACAGAGAGACAGAGAGAGATCTAAAGTAAATCATAAATCAGCCCTGGCTAAATATGCCTGACTAGCACAGTGTCTTCTACAATCGATAAATACTTCTTGTTTATATTATTTATGAAATAATATTTCTTCCAGCTATGATGAACGAAAAAGGAAAATGGAAAAAGACTATCCAAAGAATACTGAAGAAGAATTTTCAGGAGTTAATGGTCAAATAGATGCTGCTGTGGAGTTAAATGGTGAGTGTTTCCACTGTAAAGTTTCTTTGTAGAAATTGTAACAAGAAATCTGGTCTCTGCTTTAACATAGAAGAAGATGGATTTCCAAATGGGAGTCCTTGGTTCTTATTTTTTTGTCCCTGAGTCCCTTATAAATTTAGCTAACAAGATTAACCACCAGAAAGAGTATAAAAAGTCTGTCATTATGGTTCTCTCTTTACAAATGGAAAGTTTTAAAAGTATAGCTTCAGTGCATTAGTCAGGTACATCATAAAGGCCATCCAGTCAAAATTACCTTTTTCATCTTTAAAATGCACATACTCTCAACCGTCCCAGGGCCTTTCCCCACTCCATCACCCAACTCCTGAAATTTAACACATAGCTGGGAAAGTTGAATTGAATTGAACTGGGTTCAATAAGTTTAATTGGATCTTTTGAATCGGTCAAAACATTCTTCTTGAGTACATAGCACAGAGCTGGACACCGTTCAGAAATGCAAAGACAGTTTGATATGGTCTCTGCACTTGTGGAATGGTTATTCTCTTTGGGAAATGACCCTCCATCCAACACAGATGAAATTACTAGAAAACAAGACAATCTATAATTTAGTATTGAATTGTGTGGTAGTCTTCACAATAATTGCAAGAGGTGATCTGAGGAAGAAGAGATCAAAACAGGCATCAGGTGCTGTAGATTTCATGGTGGGACTTCAGCTGGGTTTTAAAGAATGGTTAGAGGTTTGACTAGGGAAAGAAAACAGCGGGGGCTGGATTTCCTGGAGGGGAACAGCCTGAGTAGAAGCAAAAAGCACCTCTGGCATGAGCAGAGAGATGAGAGATGATCAACATGTTAGGGGTGTCAAGTTCTAGGGCTCAGAGAGAGCTGTGCAGAGGATTAGCTAACTGCCACCTGACACGTTCTCAGTGCCCCTTTGGTGCTACCTCAAGAAAGTTACAACTATAAGACAATCCCATTTATAAATTTGCAAGTAATTTTCAGTAACCATAATTTCAACTTTGTCTCTTTTAGGCTACATTTACTTCTTTTCAGGACCCAAAGCATACAAGTATGATACAGAGAAGGAAGATGTGGTTAGTGTGCTGAAATCTAGTTCCTGGGTTGGTTGCTAAATAGAAGAGTCTAGTCTTTCCTAAGGAATGAAGATGACGGAGAGCAGCTGGTAACCGGATCTTAAGGACTAAATCAGAACTCAGGTTATGTATTCTTCCCATGGCCTTCAATTCTAAGGGTAATTTAGAATTTGTTGAAAATAATTATGCTTCTAAACTGTTTCTTAGTTTTGGATTCAGAATTTTAATCCAAATGGAAAATTCCTATATGGTCAGTTTTACACAAAATCAGAATCAACACAATGCACGCTTCAGTTAGACACCCATCATTTTTTTCTTACCTAATACACTGAGGCAAATTGATAAGTTTGGTTTTTATTTCCAGGAAGAAGCCTACTTGTGGACTCCCTGACATGTATTATAATTCTTTTAATAGGAAATAGCATTACTATACAAATTATAATAATTCTTTACAAGCAGTGGCTTTTTTGGCCTTAACATTTGTTATGATGAATATAAATATATCTGCCTTTAAACATATCACAGACAACATACTGTATAAGTTTTGTTTCTCATTGTTTTTGTGTTTGTTTGTTTGTTTGACTCTATGTGTGCTCATTGGTCTTTGAAGTAGGTTACAGCGGGCAAACCTACTCAAATGGATTTTCAGACTAGGTAAGAGGTGGGCACTTTGCAACAGGAAGACTTTTAACAAAAGCCAATAAAAACGTTGTATAAGGATAGTTCCTCATTTCTCTTTTGTTAATGTTTACTAGCTTCTATCACACTTTGGCAACAAATTCTGTGTACCTATAGAAAACTCAAACCTTGATATAGTATCATGAGTATGCAGACCCAGAAAAAATATTCATAATTCACTCTTTTTCCTTCTTCCTGAAAATAAAATGCCCTCAATGAAACTATCTTTAACCCATCTAAGTGGGTCTCTTCTGAACAGCTTTCCATTTAGGGAAGTTTGTCTTTTGTTTTAGTTTTTCTCACTTCAAGCTAAACCATTTTTTTCGTACCTAGTCATTAGTACAGATAAAATACAGCTGTCTGTCATTCTTATTTTTTTTAATCTTACATTTTAGTAGTTCTACTATAAAACACTGATAAAGGAAATTGAAGATGATTCAAAGAAATAGAAAGATATCCCATGTTCTTAGATTGGAAAAATTAATATTGTTAAAATGGCCATACTATCCAAAGCAATCTACAGATATAACACTATCCCTATCAAATTGTCCATGACATTTTTCACAGAACTAGAACAAATAATCCTAAAATTTATATGGAACCATAAAAGACACAGAATTGCCAAAGCAATCCTGAGGAAAAAGAACAAAGTTGGAGACATAACCCTCCCAAACTTCAGAAAATACTACAAAGCTACAGGAATCATGGTATTGGCACAAAATAGATGTATGGTTCAATGGAACAGAAAAGAGAGCCCAGAAATAAACCACACACCTACAGTCAATTAATCTTTGACAAAGGAGGCAAAAATATACAGTGGAGAAAAGACAGTCTCTTCAGCAAGTGGTGTTGGGAAAGCTGGACAGCCACACGTAAATCAATGAAGTTAGAACATTCCCTCACACCCTACACAGAAATAAACTCAAAATGGCTTCAAGATTTAAATATATGACATGACACCATAAAACTCATAGAAGAGAACATAGGCAAAATATTCTCTGACATAAATCATAGCAACGTTTTCTTAAGTCAGTCTCCCAAAGCAATAGAAGTAAAAGCAAAAATAAACAAATCATATTTAATCAAACTTATAACTTTTGCACACCAAAGGAAACCATAAACAAAACAAAAAGACAACATACAGACTGGGAGAAAATATTTGCAAACGGTGAGACTGACAATGGCTTAATTTCTAAAATATACAAACAGCTCATACATCTCAATAACAAAAAACAAACAACCCAATCAAAAAATGGGCAGAAGGGCTTCCCTGGTGGCGCAGTGGTTGAGAGTCCGCCTGCCGATGCAGGGGACACGGGTTCATGCCCCGGTCCGGGAAGATCCCACATGCCGCTGAGCGGCTAGGCCCATGAGCCATGGCCGCTGAGCCTGTGCGTCCGGAGCCTGTGCTCCGCAACGGGAGAGGCCACAACAGTGAGAGGCCCGTGTACCGCAAAAAAAAAAAAAAAAAAAAAAGGGCAGAAGACATGAATAGACATTTCTCCAAAGAAGACATACAGATGGCCAAAAGGAACAAGAAAAATGCTCAACTTCGTTAATTATTAGAGAAATGCAAATCAAAACTACAATGAGTTATCACTCACACCGGTCAGAATGGCCATCATTAAAATGTCTACAAATAATGAATGCTGGAGAGGGTGTGGAGAAAAGGGAAACCTCCCACATTGTTGGTGGGAATGTAAATTGGTGCATCCACTATGGAATACAGTATGGAGGTTCCTCAAAAAACTAAACAGAAAAACTAAATAGAGTTGCCATATGATCCAGCAATCCCACTCCTGGGTATATATCTGGAAAAAACTCTAATTTGAAAAGATACATGCACCCCAATGATCATAGCAGCACTATTCGCAATAGCCAAGACATGGAAGCAACGTAAATGTCCATCAACATAAAAATGGATAAAGAAGATGTGGTATATATATACAATGGAATACTACTCAACCATAAAAAGAATGAAATCATGTCATTTGCAGCAGTATGGAATGACCTAGAGATTATCATACTAAGTGAAGTAAGTCAGAAAGAGAAAGACAAATACCATATGATGTCACTTATATGTGGAATCTAAAATAATGATACTAATGAACTTATTTACAAAACAGAAACAGACTCACAGACATAGAAAACAAACTTATAGTTACCAAAGGGGAAAGGGAGGGGAGGGATAAGTTAGGAGTTTGGGATTAGCATATACAAACAATTATATATAAAATAGAAAACAACAAGAACCTACTGTATAGCACAGAGAACTAAATTCAATATCTTGTAATAAACCATGACAGAAAAGAATATGAAAAAGAACATATATATATATATATGTATACATATAACTGAACCACTTTGCTGTTCACCAGAAACTAACACAACATTGTAAATCAACTATATTTCAATTTAAATAAACTTTCAGAACTTCTACAATTAGATGATAAAATACATTTAACATATTTCATAGACGAACATCTACAGTGTTCAACAGATATTAGCTATAATTATTACCATCATTTATTAAATTTGTTTCATACACTCACTAAAAAGACAATATTAAGAAGGGACTGGGGACTTCCCTAGTGGCGCAGTGGTTAAGAGTCCGCCTTCCAATATAGGGGACACAGGTTCGAGCCCTGGTCTGGGAAGATCCCACATGCCGCAGAGCAACTAAGCCCGTGTCCCACAGCTACTGAGTCTGCGCTCCAGAGCCAGCAAGCCACAACTACTGAGCTCACATGCCACAACTACTGAAGCCCACGTGCCTAGAGCCTGTGCTCCACAGCAAGAGAAGCCACCGCCGTGAGAAGCCACACACCACAACAAAGAGCAGCCCCAGCTCACAGCAACTAGAGAAAACCCACGCACTGCAATGAAGACCCAACGCAGCCAAAAATAATAATAATAATAAAATAAATAAAGTATAAGAAGTAGAAAAATATTTTTTAAAAAATAAAATGTTGAAAAAAAAGAAGGATGGGGCAGTTACTCAAGGTTACTCTAAACTTTCCATTTGGTTTTATTACTGCAAGTGGCTATTTACAGCCAACCAGATGTTGAATCTTTGACTGTTGAAGACAAAATCTGCTATCCCTGCTTTCCAATGTCAACTGACTCTACAGAGTAAGAAAAGTCACTTTTGCAAAAACAGTCAGCTGAGGAAAACTTCTTAGTATCAATAAGCAAGGAGGGAACACAGTCTGGCATCTCGTCAAAACACCAAACATAGAGTTACCACATAACCCAGCAATTGCACTCCTATATACCTGTGATAAATCAAAACATATGTCCACACAAAAAAGTGCACATGAAGGTTCACAGCAGCATTATTCATAACAGCCAACAAGTAGAAACATGGCCATTAAATGAGGAATGGATTTTTTTAAACCTGGTAAATCCACATATTAGAACATTATTTGGCAATTTAGAAAAGGACTAATACATGCTACAACATGAATGAAATGTGAAAACATTATACTAAGTGAAAGAAGTCAAACACAAAAGGCCACATATTGTATGATTGTATTTATATGAGATGTTCAGAATAGGAAAAGCCATAGACGCAGAAAGCTGATTACTGCTTGTCATCAGCTGGAGGGAGGGGGCAGCTGTGACTATTAATGGGTATGACACGCTAAAGGTGATGGTGGCTAAAGGTGATGGATGACACTCTAAAGGTGATCTGTGAATAACTGAAAGCCATTAAATTGTACACCTTAAGTGGAGGAATTGTATGGTATGTGAATTATATCTCAATAAACCTATTATTTGTTTTAAGTAATAAGCAAGGAGATCAAGGTGGTGCAATTATCTGTGCAGACCGTGCAATCTGGTCGGCTGTGACAGGGACCCCATAGCAATGAAACATCAGCCTGAAGGCATCTGGTGCTGAGCACAACCAGCCAGATGTCCTCCTCATGTCCAGGGCTAGCCGAGGGGCATGTCCACTGTAAACACTTCACTAAATAAATGAATGTTACTGGATGCAAAAAGCATGTGCTCTGAGGCCTGACTGAATTCAAACCCCAGATCTGCTATTTTTAGCCTTGTGAGGTTGGTCGAGTTCCCTAATTTCTGTCTTAGTTTCCTCCTTTGTAAAATTACAGTAAGAATAGTTCTTACCTCCTAGGGATATTTAGAGGCTTAAATATATGAGTCAAAATATGTAGAACTCTAGATAGTCCCTGGTACCTTATAAGGGCTCTATAATTGTTGTTTTTGAAGCAATTAGAATTAATTTGGTTTTGAGATGCTTTGGAGAATTTGTGTATATCCCTTGAGATAGCTGAGCTATAGTACCACAAGGATTGATAGCCAGTGACCTGAAATTTTTCTTTTCCAAATTCCAAATTAAATCAACAATCAAATAATATACTGACTGTGGTTAACCTCCATTCCCCGAAAGTAATTCTTACAAATCCTTATTCCTTTGTTGAGTAAGAGAACTGGCTTCCAGATATAGTTGTATGTATTTTGGAAAGATATAGTCTCTCTAAAGCACAAGAAATAGTGATTTTGTTTGTGTCAGAACTCAGTCAGAGCATTTATATGCTCATCTGAAAGAGGAATTTTGTGCAGAAGTAATTTATAACATATGCTCCTCACTTGTTTTCAGAATAACAGTGCAAAAATATTCAGTTAAATAACAGTTTTGAACAAAGTGTGGTTTGACTGCTTCTTTTGAGATCAAGAGGAAGCAGAACAGAGTTTGCTTTCTGATGATCTCTGTGTATTGTCCTATTAACCTCAATGATAACTATTTGGAAAGTACCAGAAAGGCTACTGAAGGACAAATGTATTCACCTAGGTGAGGAGCTTCCCTAACAGCTCAGCCTTAAATTTTCTGTGGCCAGACCAAGCTCTATTCCAGTTAGCCTGGTGTGAAATGGCAGACCCACCTTTCTAGGTCCTCTGTTCTTTTTCAAATGTTTCTTTGGAAACATCTTGAACTTCCATTTCACATGGTAGATCACAAATGAACTACCGTTTTTATTTGGAATTCTGTGTGGTATGTTTAAAACATATCATAGGGTCTTCAAGTGCTTTCATTTATATGTACAATGATATTAAAGGGTTTTGTGAATATTTATAGCCAAATTACCCAGCAAAGTAGCATTTGAGAGGAAATACATAATGTTTGTCAACAGGTTGGAGTTTTAGACTCCCATAATGGATCACAGAAAAGTCTAGGCCAAAAGATTTTCTGTGTCTCTCTCCTACAGGCCTGAGTAGGCCTAAACAGCATCTTCGGATCATCTTCCATCTTCTGACCCTGTCTTTGGTCTCATTCCCATCCCCAAGTGGCTTGTCAACACGGCAAGACTAAAAGGCATCCTATTATACTCAAAATGCCATAATCTCTGCCTTGGTTTCACCACTTAGACTCTTGGAATCGAAATAGAGCAGAGTTGGGAAGCCTGCTGATAAATAAGTTAGAGTAGGAAATTAGTCCAAAAGAGGATGCTTCTAATGCATATATCCTCATGTTAATCTCTTCTCCATTAATCTTAATCCAACACACTTTCCTTTCATTCAATATATCATTTTAAATGGTTGGGGATAATATTAAACCTTTGTTGCACAATGCAGCGTGTTGTTCCTACAAGAGTAGAGGGAGAGATCAGAAAAGATAAGGATAGAAGGATGAAAAAACTGTTACAAAAGACCAGTTGAGAAATGTAACATTCAAATCCATTTTCGCTCCTCTGCAGTGGGGGAAAAAAAGCAAGTCTGCGTAAATAGTTAGCAATTTGTTTATTCTTGGAAAAGCCCAGTCCTGTAATGCAGTGTAAATAATGTGAGCTTTTGAGGTTGGTTGTTCACAGCCGCCTCGGTAGAGGATGGGATGTCAAAAGTCCTATTAGAGCACATTCCACATGAATCGCAGGCTGCCCAACAATTGTAGTGTGTCACTTTACTAAACTTTAGGCATATTTGCATGTATGAACTGACAATTTCTGGAAGTTAATAAATTTTTGACCATTTATTTTGAAAGACTTCACCCCTTCCCTAAAACAGTTTTATCTCCACAAATAATTCAGCCTTTTTTGAAGGCCCTAGCTATCCCACCATCACCCTCAGTACTCATTCTTAATGCATGAAAAAATATTTATTAAGTGTTTACTTTATGTGGGCCCCAGTCTAGGCTCAGCTGCTTTCAAGTGTAAACTTCTGCCCTCAAGGAGCTTACATTCTAATGGGAGAGACATTCAATATTCAAATGAATAAATAAATCTAGATGCAATGAAAGACATTAAAAATGATGTGAAAAATAAATAAAGCAGGGAAGGGGATAAAGGGGGTTGGAGTGCCATTTTATAAAAGCATGTGTAGGGAAAGGATATGCTGAGTCAGGGAAATGTATGCAAAGATGTGAAGTGAGGGAAGGAAGGAGACATGGTGTCTCTGGGTTTCAGGTAGAGGAAGCAGTAAGTGCAAGGCCTTGAGCTAGGAAGGGGTCGGGCATATTTGAGGCACAGCAGAAAGGCTAGTATGGCTGGAGGCAGCGAGGGAGAAGAAAAGTAGAAGGAGGTGAGGTCCAAGAGAAAGCCAGACAAACTACCCAGAACCTGCAGGCCGCCTGTGGAGATCGACTTCACTCTGATGACATGAGAAGGGTTTGAGCAGGTGAATAACATGATCTCAGCTAGGTTTTAAAGGATCAGTCTGGCTGCCGGGTGGCAAAGAGATTGTAAAAGCTTATGAGTGGGTGCAGGGACACCAGACAGTGGCATTTGCCAAGGGAGAGACGATGACAGTGCTGACCAAGGAAGGAGCAATGAAGATGCTAAGAATGGTCAGATCGAGGAAATTCTTCCAGGTAAAGCCAACAGGATTTGTTCCTGAAGTGCCTGTGGGATTTTAGGGGAAAAAAGTGGGTGGGCGGGGGGAGTCAAGAATGACTCCAAAGTTTTCGGCCTAAGCAAGTGGGAGAAAGGTGGTGAAATGAGGAAGATTAGAGGAAGAATGGGTTTATGAGGGCTGGAAATCAAGAGGGAAATTTTGACTTTGCTGGGTTTGAGTTGCCTATTACACATCCAAGAGAATATGTCCAATTAGGTAGTAGATATAAAAGCTTGAGTTCAAGGAAGAATTTGGAGCTAGAAATTTGGGAGTCATAGATAGCCCTTATATTGTTATCTACAACGTTTTGAGCCCCCTTCCCCCATAGGAAACTCAGGGAAAATTGATTATAAAAGAATAAGGAAGCAGATAAAAAGATCTCAAGTTTTTTAATCACCATCCAGTGCTCAGTCTACTAATCCATTCTTCTTCCCCTCTTCAAGAACATGGTTTAATTTTCAACAAGAGTTTTCGAGGTTTTGAGGGGTTTTCTCCCTTGATATTTGCATTTCTTGGTACAAAAATCAAAGAATAAATCACAAAAGAAAATACAAAATCTTAAGGATTGCTCTTCTGGAAGAAAGTTGTTGGTAGCCTAGGACTTTCTTTAAAAGGTTAAAAAAGAAGTTTCAAGATTTTTTTAAAAAAATCCATTTTGTTCTTATAGTGAAAACACTTCTATTTTTAATCTTACCAAGCCTTACAGAGAAAGTGACTAGCAAGTTCTCTACGACATTATTCTGTCTTTGCCTGAAAGCCAGAGTCACTATGTCTTTACCTCAGTCAAGGTCTTCCCCAGTACCCAAGTCAATCTTCAAAACAAACATTATGCCTGGAACCTCAGTCCAGCCATCAGTGGCGCTCATATCAGAAGGGCCAATCTTGCTCTCCAGTGGGCCAGTATACCAAGGGTTAGGATGAATCCCAGAGGTGTACACCTTCTTCTGACTAACCCAGTGTGTGCAAACAGGCCCTTGCCTCAGTGTTTGTTCCCAGTACACAGATTCATAACCCTACTTTGGCTGAACCCCCTGATCCCTTGGCTGGTGTCCTAGAATTATATTTAGTACCATAGTTTTTCAAGCATCATTACACACCTAATCCGCTTTGAGACTTGCAGTAATCCTGAGAGGTATTATTACTTCCATGGTCACAAAGGTCAGACTAGAAATGTACATGAATGTATACAGAGAGTAAAATCAATGCTAACTAATTGCCAAGCAAGTAGCACGAACCACACATGCTACAGAAACCCAAATAAGGAAAAGGTGGCAAGAAAGAAGGAAAGAGGAGGGGCTTCCCAGGTGGCGCCGTGGTTGAGAGTCCGCCTGCCGATGCAGGGGACGCGGGTTCGGGCCACGATGAGGGAGGATCCCACGTCCCGCGGAGCAGCTGGGCCCCGTGAGCCATGGCCGCTGAGCCTGCGCGCCCTGAGGCTGTGCTCCGCAACGTGAGGGGCCACAGCGGTGAGAGACCCGCATACCGCAAAAGAAAAAAAAAAAAAAAAGGAAAGGAGTCTCAGATTTTCCTCTCTACAAGTGAACCTGAAGTTCAATTTTGTTATTTTCATAATATTAATACTCTAAAGTGGTTAGGTTTAACTGCCAGGACTTCCACGTCCCATAAACACAACTATATAATCAATCTCCTTCTCTGTATCGCTCTCTCCTTCCCTCTCTCCCCCTACTCTCGCTCTTTGCTCATTACAGGCCAGTCACAAAAATATGTGAATAAGTTTCAGCCAGATCAAATTTAGTTTGAAAGCCTGAAACCTAAATAGGTTACATGCATATGAACAGAAATTTCACTGTATCTGAAGCAGGCTTCAAACTACTACAGAAAGTAAAGGCTGTTCCAGAAAGTATATCACATGAAAAACTCTAGCAATCTAATTCTGAGGTCTTTCAATATTTCTCTACGTGGTCTTGGTGGTGCTGTGTGCAGGGATCATGCCCAGTACCCTGCTTTTGCTCCCAACACCTCAGAAGTGGCAGTTGGGTTTTGGCCTTTTTGTATCTTATTGTTCATAATTTGCCCCAACTGCACATGCAAGCAATTATTTTTAGTCCCTTATAGGTTTCTTTGTATTCTGTTGCTGGAGGAGATATTTTCCCAGGTGCAAGCACTCCAGTAAAGGTCCCAGTTCCCAGGTTCCAGCCTATCTCACAGATGAAGCGGCTTTTTTTTTTCAGCATGTGAACTTTCTTTTGAACATCTTTCTCTCCTCAGATGCCTCACTTATTTGCTCTGTGAGTTCATATTTTCATGGATTATCAGTGTCCCTAGCTGGGGGAGGGATAAGGGACTTCATCTTAGTTTGTGCCTTCTTGCCTAGTTTAGGGGCCAGGAAGAAATTGAAGCACCTCAGGACAGGAAGCTTGGTGTTGGAAGTCTGGACTCAACCACTCTCATATCTCATCCTGATCAGTGGATCCTCCCCTCAGGGACACCTCAGAAATTCAACATCAGGTTCTGAGAATTTCTGAGGGCTGCTGCTATTTCTTTAATTTTCTAGTGTCTAGTCTGGGGAGGAGTGAGAGAGGTTATTTTTCAGGAACTGGTCAGGCTGACTATATATCCTGTTACTGACTTCTCATCATTGCTGGCATTCAGCCTCAATTCCATATTAATTTATTCAAATATATTTATTGAGCACCTACTTGACTCTTGGATTATGTCAGCAAACGAAACAAAAGCCCTTGCCCTCATGGAGCTTCCCATGTGCCCGAGAAAGACAGGCAATAAACAGTAGACATAATAAGTGATTAAATTATGTAGTATGTTAGAAGATGATAAGTTCTATGGGAAAAATACTTGTAAGGCAGTATCAGGCAATTGGGAATCAGGGGTTAAGGTGTAATTCTTAACTTGAAGTGCTCTAGGTCAGGGAAGGACTCACTGAGAAAGTACAAACTAACTAGTATGTTCATGAGAAAACAAACTCATTTCTTATTTTAAAATAAAATAAAGTGTATACTTGTATTATACTTCACACTAATAAATCAGAGAAAAGACTTAACTTTTTTCATAAAACCAAGATTATTAAACCATTCTGATTTGCCAGAGACTTACCATTATTATGTGAACTTAAATTCTTAAGATGTTTCTGAGTTAATAGTATCTGTAAAAAAGAATTTAAAAAACACATTTACTATATTAAAACTACTTTTCTCACTTTCTGTGAATTTGGGACATATTAAGATTATGTAAGGATCCCGGTGCCAGATCCAGCCTCCTAGAGCAGAGGTCCCCAACCCTTAGGAGCCAGGCCAGACAGCAGGAGGTGAGCAGCGGGCAAGTGAGCAGAGCTTCATCTGCCGCTCCCCATCGCTCACATCACCACCTGAACCATCGCTTGCATTACCTCCTGAACCACTCCCCCACTGTCCGTGGAAAAACTGTCTTCCAGTCCCTGGTGCCAAAAAGGTTAGGGACCGCTGTCTTAGAGGAACCATGTCCTGCAGCTTTGGGTGCCACCTGTTGTGCCAGGCAGATGCCACTGCACAAGAGGAGACGCTGTTTGAATTCTCCGTGAATGTTTGGAGGAGGAATGCCAGAGTTACCAGCTGAAAACTATCCAAACAAAAGATATATGTAGGCTGGGGACCCTGAATCACCTCCCCCAGGATGGACTGTCTGGTTCTCTTCTTGTTATACCCGGCTTTGGTGCTGATTGGTGTTGTTACAATCTGTATCTGCTCAAAAACCCATTGCCTGAAAGGCCTGGTCAGAGGAGGAGCACAGATTCTTTTCCCTGTATGATTCCAGAATGCCTTGGACAGCCATACTAAGATTGCTTCATCACCACTTTCATACATGGAACCACACCTTTGTTATCCTGCATCTTATCTTGCAAGGGATAGTTTATACCAAATACACCTGGGAAATATTTTGCCTTTGTCAAGAGCTGGAGTTCTCCTTGTATTACCTTTTTCTGCCTTATCTGCTGCTGGTTGTAAACCTGTTTTGTTTGTTTGTTTTTGCCCTAAGTTGTGTAACCAACCCCGGGTACCATAACAAAAGCAAACGAATTACTGTTTCTTCAAGTTTATGAATTCGATTAAGTGATGTTCCCAAAGAATGTGAAGTGCTCCACGTGTGATTTAAGGAAACCAGCATGATCCAAGCACTGCAGCATGTATAACTGGTGTGTACATCAGTTTGACCATCACTGTGTGTGGGTGAACAACTGCATTGGGGCCTGGAACACCAGGTACTTCCTCTTGATGGTGACAGCCTAAGCTGCCACCACGGCTGTGGAGAGCACTGTTTCTGGTCCAGCTGGTGGTGTCAGACTTGTACCTGGAGACTTACGTTGATGACCTTGGACACTTGCAGGTTGTTGACACTGTCTTTCTTATTCAGCACCTGTTCCTGACCTTCCCAAGGACTGTCTTCCTGTTGGGGTTTGTTCTGGTGCTGAGCTTCCTCCTGGGGAGCTACCTGTGCTTTTGTCTGTACTTAGCCGCCACAAGTGGTAGAGAGGTGACCAAGCCTGGTGCCAACATTGCTCCTAGATGGCCCGGCCCCCATTAGCAGAGCCCAAGGTTTACCAGAACATTCACTTCCATGGGCTTTGGAGTAACCTTCAAGAGATCTCTCTACCTACTGCTGCACGTTATGAAAGAAAGAAGAAATAAGGATGGGAAGAGTGTGAACTTATGGCTTCAGTCTCACACCTCAGCCCAGTCAAGGGTAAACACAGAAATACAAAGACAAACTGGCCTAGATCTTAAAGAGTTATCCTCTTTCCCAGGGGGTACAAAATTCTGAATTGATGTGAGCTCATGAAAATATAGATGAACAGAAAATCAAACAAAAAAGACTAACCAATCAGTTTCTCTGTTGTTTCTCACACAACAGAGAATTCATCTCCATCATCCAGAAACATCATCAAATGGTTATGCTATAAAACCAAATTTCCAGTCACTGATGCAACCACTTGGGAATATATTGTTGACTATGGGAAAGTTAGAAAAAAAAAAATCAGTAGACAGAGAAGAAAAACTAGAGAAACAGAGTAAGCAAAGCTAAAATTCTATTGTTGCTTGGAATTCACTCTGGAGGCCAAGAAAGGATGTGTCCAGATTATATAACCATTAGTGAACTTCTCCAGAAATGCGGTTTACTTGATACTTTGCCAAGACAGCCCACTTGGGCTTCTCAGTGTAACCTCCAAAACTGCCAAACTATAATTTTCTAAAAGGTAAAATTATGACTCTCAAACATAAAATAAACATATGTCAAAGAATTTTTTTATTCAATTAATTAATGAGTGTACTAGTAAGAGATTTTGGGGAATATATACGTGCAAATAGGAACACTGAAGTGATTTTACTAATAAATGCAAAACTGGTTAAAATTCTATAGGTCAATTAAATATAAATTTTACTCTTAAAAGTTTTACCTCTATGAGACAATATGCCATTGCATTCCGTTTTTAAATTTTTTTAATTGAAGTATGGCTGACATATAATATTATATTAGTTTCAGGTGTATAACATAGTGATTTGACATTTATATACACTACAAATTGATCACCATGATAAGTCTAGTAACCATCTGTCACCATACAAAGTTATTAAAATATTATTGGCTATAATTCATATGCTGTACCTTGTATCCCCTTGACATTTATTTTCTATCTGGAAGTTTTGTACCTCTTAATCCCCTGCACCTATTTGGTCCAAAGCCCCTCCCCCTCCTCTCTGGCAACCACCAGTTTATTCTCTGTTTCTATGAGCTCCTTCTTCATTTGTTTTTTGTTTTTTGGGGTTTTTTTTGCGGTACGCGGGCCTCTCACTGTTGTGGCCTCTCCCGTTGCGGAGCACAGGCTCTGGATGCGCAGGCTCAGCGGCCATGGCTCACGGGCCTAGCCGCTCCGTGGCATGTGGGATCTTTCTGGACCGGGGCACGAACCCGTGTCCCCTGCATCAGCAGGCGGACTCTCAACCAGTGCACCACCAGGGAAGCCCCTCTTCATTTGTTTTGTTTTTTAGAGTCTTGGCATTTCTATGGACAAGACTGTTTGCATTACTGCGCACTGGAAAAAATTAGATTGTTATCGGTTTTCTACAACTTAGTTTCTATCCCTAAACAGCTATAAAATAGATTAGTCAACCAGACAGTGAAATAATCAAATACAACCAAATAATCCCTGGAAGATCAGCTAGACAACACTAAGGACCATTCCACTGAAAGAACACTTAGTGCTCTCTTTTTTCTCCATTTTCAAGTCTCATAATTGATCTTTAAATTTAAAATAAATAATGAAAAAATGTTTCCAACATCAATTTATTAAGGCCTATAAAATTAATTCTCTTTTTTTTTTCACACCACAACCCCCCACCCCCCGCCACCTTTCCCCCTTGGTGTCCATAAGTTTGTTCTCTACATCTGTGTCTCTATTTCTGAACAGCAAACCAGTTCATCTGTACCATTTTTCTAGGATCCACATATATGTGTTAATATATGATACTTGTTTTTTTATCTTTCTGACTTATTTCACTCTGTATGACAATTTCTAGATCCATCCATGTCTCTACAAATGACCCAATTTTGTTCCTTTTTATGGCTGAGTAATAGTCCACTGTATATATGTACCACACCTTCTTTATTCATTCATCTGTCATTGGGCATTTAGGTTCCTTCCATGACCTGGCTATTGTAAATAGTGCTGCAATGAACATTGGGGTCCATGTGTCATTTTGAATTATGGTTTTCTCTGGGTACATGCCCAATAGTGGGAATGCTGGGTCATATGGTAATTCTATTTTTAGTTTTTTAAAGAACCTCCATACTGTTCTCCATAGTGGCTATATCAATTTACATTCCCACCAACAGTGCAAGAGGGTTCCCTTTTCTCCACACCCTCCCAGCATTTGTTGTTTGTAGATTTCTGATGATGCCCATTCTAACTGGTGTGAGGTGATATCTCACTGTAGTTTTGATTTGTATTTCACTAATAATTAGTGATATTGCGCAGCTTTTCATATGCTTCTTGGCCATGTCTAAGTCTTCTTTGGAGAAATGTCTATTTATGTCTTCTGCACGTTTTTGGATTCGGTTGTTTGTTTCTTTGATACTGAGCTGCATGACCTGTTTATATATTTTGGAGATTAATCCTTTGTCCATTGATTCATTTGCAAATATTTTCTCCCATTCTGAGGGTTGTCTTTCATCTTGTTTACAGTTTCCTTTGCTGTGCAAAAGCTTTTAAGCTTCATTAGGTCCCATTTGTATATTTTTGGTTTTATTTCCATTTTCTAGGAAGCGGGTCAAAAGGATCTTGCTGTGATTTATGTCATACAGTGTCCTGCCTATGTTTTCCTCTAAGAGTTTTATAGCGTCTGGACTTGCATTTAGGTCTTTAATCCATTTTGAGTTTATTTTTATGTATGCTGTTAGGGAGTGTTCTAATTTCATTCTTTTACATGTAGCTGTCCAGTTTTCGCAGCATCACTTATTGAAGAGGCTGTCTTTTCTCCATTGTATATTCTTGCCTATTTTATCAAAGATAAGGTGAACATATGTTCTTGGCTTTATCTCTGGGCTATCTATCCTGTTCCACTAATCTATATTTCTGTTTTTGTGTCAGCACCATACTGTCCTGATTACTGTAGCTTTGTAGTATAGTCTGAAGTCCAGGAGCCTGATTCCTCCAGCTCCATTTTTCTTTCTCAAGATTACTTTGGCCATTGGGGTCTTTTGTGTTTCCATACAAACTGTGAAAATTTTTGTTCTAGTTCTGTAAAAAATGTCATTGGTAATTTGATAGGGATTGCATTGAATCTGTAGATTGCTTTGGGTAGTGTAGTCATTTTCACAATATTGATTCTTCCAGTCCAAGAACATGGTATATCTCTCAATCTGTTGGTATCATCTTTAATTTCTTTCATCAGTGTCTTATAGTTTTCTGCATAAAGGTTTTTTGCCTCCCTAGGTAGGTTTCTTCCTATGTATTTTATTCTTTGTGTAGCAATGGTAGATGGGACTGTTTCCCTAATTTCTCTTTCAGATTTTTCATCCTTAAAGTATAGGAATGCAAGAGGTTTCTGTGCATTAATTTTGTGTCCTGCAACTTTACCAAATTCATTGATTAGCTCTAGTAATTTTCTGGTGGCATCTTTAGGATTCTTTATGTATAGTATCATGTCATCTACAAACAGTGACAGTTTTACTTCTTCTTTTCCAATTTGAATTTCCTTTATTTTTTTTCTTCTCTGATTGCTGTGGCTAGGGCTTCCAAAACTGTGTTGAATAATAGTGGCTAGAGTGGACATCCTTGCCTTGTTCCTAATCTTAGAGGAAATGGTTTCAGTTTTCCACCATTGAGAATGGTGTTTGCTGTGGGTTGGTCATATATGGCCTTTATTATGTTGAGGTAGGTTCCCTCTATGCCCACTTTCTGGAGAGTTTTTATCATAAATGGGTGTTGAATTTTGTCAAAACCTTTTTCTGCATCAATTAAGATGATCATATGGTTTTTATTTTTAATTTTTTAATATGGTGTATCACATTGATTGATATGCATGTATTAAAGAATCCTTGCACCCCTGGGATAAATCCCACTTGATCGTGGTGTATGATCCTTTTAATGTGTTGTTGGATTCTGATTGCTAGTGTTTTGTTGAGGATTTTCGCATCTATATTCATCAGTGATATTGGTCTGTAATTTTTTTTTTTTGGTAGTATCTTTGGTTTTGGTATCAGGGTGATAGTGGTCTCATAGAATGAGTTTGGGAGTGTTCCTTCCTCTGCAATTTTTTGGAAGAGTTTGCGAAGGATGGGTGTTAGCTCTTCTCTAAATATTTGATAGAATTCATCTGAGAAGCCATCTGGTCCTGGACTTTTGTTTGTTGGAAGAGTTTTAATCACAGTTTCAATTTCACTACTTGTGATTGGTCTGTTCTTATATTCTATTTCTTCCTGGTTTAGTCTTGGAAGGTTATACCTTTCTAAGAATTAGTCCATTTCTTCCAGGTTGTCCATTCTATTGGCATAGAATTGCTTGTAGTAGTCTCTAAGGATGCTTTGTATTTCTGCAGTGTCTGTTGTAACTTCTTTTTCATGTCTAATTTTATTGATTTGAGTCCTCTCTCTCTTTTTCTTGATGATTCTGGTTAATGGTTTATCAATTTTGTTTATCATCTTCTCAAAGAACCAGCTTTTAGTTTTACTGATTTTGCTATTGTTTTCTTTATTTCTATTTCACTTATTTCTGCTCTGATCTTTATGATTTGTTTCCTTCTACTAACTTTGGGTTTTGTTTGTTCTTCTTTCTCTAGTTCCTTTAGGTGTAAGGTTAGATTGAGATTTTTCTTGTTTCTTGAGATAGGCTTGTATTGCTATAAGCTTCCCTCTTAGAACTGCATTTGCTGCATCCCGTAGGTTTTGGATCATTGTGTTTTCATTGTCATTTGTCTCTAGGTATTTTTTGATTTCCTCTTTGATTTCTTCAGTGATCTCTTGGTTATTTAGTAATGTATTGTTTAGCCTCCATGTGTTTGTGTGTTTTACGTTTCTTTCCCCTGTAACTGATTTCTAATCTCATAGCGATGTGGTCAGAAAAGATGCTTGATATGATTTCAATTTTCTTCAATTTACTGAGGCTTGCTTTGTGACCCAGGATGTGATCTATCCTGGAGAATGTTCCATGTGCCCTTGAGAAGAAAGTGTAATCTGCTGTTTTGGGATGTAACGTCCTATAAATATCAATTAAATCTATCTGGTTGATGGTGTCATTTAAAGCTTGTGTTTCCTTATTAATTTTCTGTTTGGATGATCTGTCCATTGGTGTAAGTGAGGTGTTAAAATAACCCATTATTATTGTGTTACTGTCGATTTCCTCTTTTATAGCTGTTAGCAGTTGCCTTACATATTGAGGTGCTCCTATGTTGGGTGCATATATATTTATAATTGTTATATCTTCTTCTTGGAATGATCCCTTGATCATTATGTAGTGTCCTTCTTTATCTCTTGTAACATTCTTTATTTTAAAGTCTATTTTATCTGATATGAGTATTGCTACTCCAGCTTTCTTTTGATTTCATTTGTATGAAGTATGTCTTTCCTACCCCTCACTTTCAGTCGTATGTGTCCCTAGGTCTGAATTGGATCTCTTTTAGACAGCATATATGGGTCTTTTTTTTTTGTATCCATTCAGTGAGCCTGTATCTTTTGGTTGGAGCATTTAATCCATTTACATTTAAGGTAATTACCGATATGTATGTTCCTATTGCCATTTTCTTAATTGTTTTGGGTTTGTTTTTGTAGGTCCTTTTCTTCTCTTGTGTTTCCCACTTAGAGAAGTTCCTTTAGGATTTGTTGTAGAGCTGGTTTGGTGGTGCTGAATTCTCTTAGCTTATGCTTGTCTCTAAAGGTTTTGTTTTCTCCATCAAATCTGAATGAGATCCTTGTCGGGTAGAGTCATCTTGGTTGTAGGTTCTTCCCTTTCATCACTTTAAGTATATCATGCCACTCCCTTCTGGCTTGTAGAGTTTCTGCTGAGAAATCAGCTGTTAACCTTATGGGAGTTCCCTTGTATGTTATTTGTCATTTTTCCCTTGTTGCTTTCAATAATTTTTCTTTGTCTTTAATTTTTGTCAGTTTGATTACTATATGTCTCGGTGTGTTTCTCCTTGGCTTTATCCTGCCTGGGACTCTGCACTTCCTGGACTAGGATGGTTATTTCCTTTCCCATGTTAGGGGATTTTTCAACTATAATCTCTTTAAATATTTTCTCAAGTCCTTTCTCTCTCTCTTCTCCTTCTGGGACCCCTATAATGCGAATGTTCTTGTGTTTAATGTTGTCCCAGAGGTCTCTTAGGGTGTCCTCATTTCTTTTCATTCTTTTTTCTTTATTCTGTTCCATGGCAGTGAATTCCACCATTCTGTCTTCCAGGTCACTTATCCATTCTTCTGCCTCAGTTATTCTGGTTTTGATTCCTTCTAGTGTATTTTTCATTTCAGTTATTGTATTGTTCATTTTTGTTTGTTTGTGTTTGTTCTTTAATTCTTGTAGGTCTTTGTTAAACATTTATTGCATCTTCTCAATCTTTGCCTCCATTCTTTTTCCGAGGTCCTGGATCACCTTCACTATCATTTTTCTGAATTCTTTTTCTGGAAGGTTGCCTATCTCCACTTCATTTTGTTGTTTTTCTTGGGTTTTATCTTGTTCCTTCATCTGGTACATAGCCCTCTGCCTTTTCATCTTGTCTATCTTTCTGTGAATGTTGTTTTTGTTTCACAGGCTGTAGGATTGTAGTTCTTCTTGCTTCTGCTGTCTGCCCTCTGGTGGATGAGGCTATCTCTAATTAATTCTTTTCTCAGCTGGATTTTGAGCCTGCAGTCTGCTTTCATATATCTATCTGGACTAAGAAAAACTACACAGGTACGTTATAAGCATTCCATTAGGGTTAGCCATAATCTGAAAGTTATTTCTAATATTAGTTCCTAATATTATGGTGGAAATTTGAATTTATTTTTTTCCTTTTGAAGTAATTTTTATAAATAAAATCAACATAAATAAAGTTCAAATTAAATAAAAGACAGTCTTCTAGGTCAAAACACTGCTTTATCCTTCCATCTTGCCAGACACTATTCTTCAGAAAGTTGGTTACTGGGTAGAGCTACTGAGAGATGGAATATTTGAGAAAGGACACTTCCTGGAGCGGGACTTTTGAGGACAGCTGATGTGGCCTCTGGAAGTTCACTGAGCACCTAAAGGAGTGCTTGGCATTTGTTCCTTCAGAGCTGGGAAAATGCAGGCAGGTCCAGAGCCTCCAGGCAAGGACTACCAGTTGTTCCCTTGTCTATATTTACCCAGAAACCAGCCTACCAACCCACACCTGACAGGTAATTGGAGATATGTCTATTGCTGAAGCAGTACAATCCCAGTATAATTGGCCAAATAAGAATTTTTCCATTAAGTATTTTTGGGTACAACCAGCTTTATCAAAAGCATGATACCCTTGGAATTTGAAGCTTTTACTCTTGAAGTTTCAGGTTTTTGCAAGCATAGAATGTCCAAGGTCATGGGTTCATTATTTTGCTAAAGGAAAAACTGGGTGCAGTGGCATTGTGAGTATGGTGTGCATGAGAGAAGCACTTGAGCACTAGATCCTGCTAGCCACCAGGCATCTACATTATAGCGTGGCTTACCAATCTATGTCCTTCACCAGTGTCAAGGTTCTGCTGGATTTTTAAACTATCTATCATATGCTCTATACTCCAGGGAGTAGAAAAATACAAACATATAAGACATTCTCTTTGCCATCAAAGAATATTTATTTTCATTAGACAGACAAGATAGAGTTAATAAGATGGCCAATAACACCCAAGATAACATCACTAAGAGCTGAAGGAGTTATATAAGAGAATTCCAGAAAGTCAAGGGACCTGTGAGTAGTTACAGAGGAGTGAGGTTTTGAATCCCATCCTGAAAAAAAATATAGAATTGGGGCAGATGCAAAAGGAAGGGGGGTGGGGGAGGATTCCAGGAAAAGGGGAAGTTGGAATAGGAAGATAGTACCAGTTAAAGGAACTAATTCAGAATGTGTATGGTGTAGAGGACAGAAAAAAAAAATGCCTTTGGTGGCAGAGTTAATAAAAAGCAAACTTTTTCATAGGAGAAAAGAGGAAAATAGCATTGAGTTGCTTCGTGTTATGCCAGACATTTTTACATCATTATTCCACATAATCTTTTTTTTTTAAGATAAATCTACATGAAGAAAAGATCACTATCATCCCCATTTCACAGATGAATATGCAAATGAGACTCAAGGAGTAAAGTAACTTGACCAGCTGGGATTTACAGCCAAGTCTTCTGACTCTCAACTTTTCTGACGATAGGCAGTACTTTTTCTAATTGCACCTCACGGAGAAGGCAAGACTTGAGCTAGTCCCAAAAAACTAGGTATGTATTTGAAGTACTAGTTATTAAACTACTGAGTGGCAGGAACCCATTGCCCAGCATCTAGTAGATGCTAAATAAATATTCATTAGATGAGTGAATAAATTATTAAATACATAAGAAGAGAACACATTCTGGGAACGGAAATGGTTTAAATAGACAATAAGGAGAAATTATATAACTTTTTATGAGAATTATGAGGAGTTCAGACTTATATTGGGCTATGTTATGAAAGATCCAGGAGATCAAGCTGAAGAACTCGACTTTATTCAACGAAGAATGCAAGTTGCATAACGGAATTTCTTTTAATGGAGCTACAGAGGAAAGGGGGTATTTTAAATAATGGTTGTTGGTTTGTTACTGAGTCCAAGCTCATTCGCTCGCCGCACGACAGGCCAGTAAATCGGGAGATGAGGTGTTGAGGCAAGGAATACAGCTTTATTTAGAAAGTCCGCAGACCAAGAAAATGGCAGACTAGTATCTCAAAAGAAACATCTTGTCGGGATTTGATGTCAATTTCTTTTATAGAACAGAGACGGGGAGGAGATGAGGAAGGAAAGTAAAAAGGACATAAGATTTACAGATGTCCCCTAGAATGGCCAGCCTTGGGGAGGGGATGTGTTAATTTCTTCTTTCTTGCAGCTATCCACAGGTGGACAGGGTCAGGATGTTTCCCTGAACAAAGGCACGTTGGTTTAACATTCAGGCAGAGGGGCAGGGTTCCCCTGAGGCAGGCCATTATGTATAGACAGTATACTTTTAGTGAACAAAAGTAGTGGAAAGCAAAGGTTAAAGTAAAAGAAACAGATCCAACATGTAGTCATATTTGGTTCTTCCCTGTTACAGGTTCACAACCTCAGGAGTTCCCTGGGTGAAATTTGAAACTGGCTACCACACACAGAAAGCAAAGAGAGACTGAAGAAAGGCAGATCACTCCAGAATGGTAGGTGGCAGATTTGATAAGCAAGGGAACTTACATACGAGGCTTGTCTTGGGCGACCGCAAGGTGAGTAGATCTCTGCACCTGCCCCCAGAACCTTGTTTATACAGAGATCTTAACTGGGTTCAGTCAAAGTCTCATATCCAGTTATCTCAACAACACAGGCTCTCTCAAGGCTGCATCCTTGAAAATGGCTCCAGCAGTGGGAACGGTGGGCAGAACATACATTCCAGGGACAGGGGAGGAGTGAGGAGCCTCTGATTGCCCTGGTCCAGTTCACGGGTCAACTAGCAGTCATGTCCTCTCATGACCTCCTCCAACAATGGTTTAAACTAAGTTGCCATTGCATTGACTGAGAGGAACAATTGTTTATGTACCTTATGTAAATATCATGGACTTTTATATCTAGAGGAGAAGGACAAGGAGGACAAGAAGAAGAAAAGAAAGAAGGAGGAGGGGGAAGAGAAGGAGGAGGAGAAAGAGGATAACGGGAAAGAGGAGGAGGAGAAAGAGGGTGGGGAGGCAGAAAAAGAGGAAGAGAAGCAACAGCATGAGACAAACCACTTGCTTCTCTTTGGAAGATATTATTACAGACATACTCAACAGATGTAAAATTACTCTGAGAAATTGCTTATAAAAATTTATAAATGCTTACCCTCAAGTTCTGTATGCATGTCATCAGACTGGTAGCAAGCAGATCCCAGACCGGCGTTGCCCTGTGGAGCACATTTTGGGTACCCCTGGTCCATAGAATGGAGCCATTCAAAATGATGTGCCTTAAATTCAAACATATCAATAATGTCATTCAGCAAGTTTTCAAACTAAAAGTCATCTGTAAATATGTCATAATATATGTTTATATTTATGAGATATCTAAAAACATTACAGAGGAGATACAAAGGAAGAGGGAAAGTTGTAGGAAGAGAAGTAGAACGAGCCAACAATTTCATAATTACACCAAAATGTATTTCAATAAGGCTTTATCCATAAAACATTACAACCAAGTGTGAAAATTCTACTGAGGAGAGAATAAGAGAACATTGAGTATAATTTCACCAAGTGAGAGTTTGATGAGAGTTTAGTTTTTACACAAGTATTAATGTCCTCAACGGTGAAAACTGTCAAGCATTTCAATGTGACATTTGTCACACCAAGAAACTCTGCTAGTGGCCTAGCATCATGGGACTTACTCTTGTCTGTTTGAGGAAGTCAGCCAATTCCAAGTCAATTTCAAGTCAACCCAAGATGTAACTATTCTTCTAATAACAGAGCCCCAAATTCCAAAACATGACCATGTGACTAACCTAACCACAGAATGCCAAAAACTTCAAGCCTGTAAGGCTCAGGAATTTAAGTAACAAAGAGTACCAAACCACAGCATTATTAATAAAATATAAAACAGACAGTCCTCAAGTTATACTTAGGTTGTATTTCAAAACTTTGTTAGTTGGCTCTTTAGAACTCAGAACATATTTCCCAAGACTGTGATCTTTTAAACCAACAAAAGACTATATACCTTTGAGTAGAATTGTTGGGTCATAATCTATGTATATGTTCAGCTTTAATATATAATATATACCAAAACATTATCTTCAAGAGGGGTTGTCCTAATGTACACTCCAGCCAGCACTGTGTGAGCTCCAGTGAATAATCTTTTCTTTTTTTTTTTTTTTTTTTTGCCGTACGCGGGCCTCTCACTGTTGTGGCCTCTCCCGTTGCGGAGCACAGGCTCCGGATGTGCAGGCTCAGCCATGGCTTATGGGCCTAGCCGCTCCGCGGCATGTGGGATCTTCCAGACCGGGACACAAACCCGTGTCCCCTGCATCGGCAGGCGGACTCTCAACCACTGTGCCACCAGGGAAGCCCGAATAATCTTTTTTATTGAGCATTTAGTATGTGCCAGACACCGTGTAAGTGCTTTTCATGTGTAGTTTTATTTGATCTTCACAACAACTCAGTGAGGTGGGTATTACTGTTTCTCTATGTCTAGGTTAGGTGAACTTGCCCCAGTCATATAGCTAAAAAGAGGCAGAGCCAGGGTTGGAGCCCATGTCCAATGCTGTAAGCCACTAAGCCTTCCCTGAGAAAGAATTCAGGGCATCCAGAGCAAACACATATGAAAAATACCCCTCAATGCAGTAAAGGAAGAGCTGCATTTTGTTCTGCACATCAGTCAACTGTCAGCTCTGCATGGGGATATGCCTGAGGGCTGATGGGAGCAGACACAAGCCTTCCAGATACAGTTAGCATGGGAAGATGATTCAGAGATTTGGGAAGAGGGGAAGGATGGCTTAGGCAAGGCTGGGAGGTGGACAACACACAAGTGAGGTCAAGAGCTCTGTGATTGGGACTTCCCTGGTGGTGCAGTGGTTAAGAATCCGCCTGCAGATGCAGGGGACATGGGTTCAATCCCTGGTCTGGGGAGATCCCACATGCCACCGAGCCCATGTGCCACAACTGCTGAGCCTGCACTCTAGAGCCCGTGAGCCACAACTACTGAGCCCATGTACTGCAACTACTGAAGCCCATGTGCCTGGAGCCTGTACTCTGCAACAAGAGAAGCCACCGCAATGAGAAGCCCATGCACCACAACAAAGACCCAACGCAGCCAAAAAAAAAAAAAAAAGAGCTCTGTGACTGGGCTTTCTCTGTGCTCTGCACTTGCATATGCATATGTGACTTCCTGAGCAGTGAGTTGTCTGACTTTCTGGAGCTTTCCCCAGAGTAATACAGAAGCCACGATTCTGAAAGAAAAAGTGATTTTCACACGCATTTCACCTTGGGGAGAAAATTTCTGTTATCTCTTCCTGGAACTCCACCCTTTGTTCTTTGGTTCTGTTTGTTGTTTCTAAGTGGCATTTTCTTCCTCTCTTTCTCATTCCCCTGGTGCTGGTCTATCCTCCCACTCTGATGGGAATTCCTGTTAAAATTCCCGCAGTCTCTGTGATGAGCTGAGCCTGGTAAAGCCTGGGAAGTGCGCTCTGAGCCTCTGGCTGTCTGACCACCTTCCCACAACCCACAAGTGGAGTGTGTCTGTGCATAGATCATCGGTTTTCCCCTCTTTAAACTCTTGGATGCCCTTGAGGAAGGCAGAAACCCTGGGAGACTCAGTCTGCTTCTTTGAGATCCAAGTTGGCCTGGCCTTACTCTCTGGGTGGACATATCCCTCAGCCAGCTCAGAGTACTGCATTTTCGGTCCAAATTTCCACCTCTGAGGTCACAATTTTCGCTATCTAAATACAAAAATGAGAGCCCCCTTTCTGCACTGAGTTTAAGTTATCACCAGTCAGATCCTCTGAGAGTTTCCATGCTGGGGGGATGCTTGCATTCTCTCTCATCTCTTATTTGTTCCATCATCTTTTCTCCAAGCTCCTCCTCAGATCATCATCTTGGTCATCTGTGCCTTGTCACCCTCCCTGGGCCTGCTGTCCCCTTCAGCATGGACACAGCCCCTCTTCCCCATGCCCCAGGTCATCACAATCACAGAGTTGATGTGAGTAGCAGATTTAGTGCCGGTTTAAGGAGAAGATTAGAGCACAGAAGAGGAAACAACTTACAACTGACTATTAAGGCTCTCTTGTAACATTTCCTGACCATATCAGCCCGATGTCCTTTCCTGGCTGTTTCTCTTCTCAGGCCCCTATCCTCCACATCTGTGGTACTCTTCCCTCTCCTCTTGCCTGTATTTTCCCTTATGCTTCCCCAAGTTCAGAGGCCTTTGAACACTTCCTGGGGACCACTAGGAAAAATAGGAAATTCCTATTACTTTATTACACAGATCAGTTTACTGATAGTTTCCTTTGCCTCCAGTTCCCATTTCATAATCCTGAACTTTCAGAATCAAAATATCGTAAGTGGTATCCTTAAAAGAAAACTATGCACTCCAGGCTTCCAACTTCGGCAGCAGCCCAGATCTCTGAATTTTTTTAACAACTTCAAAGCTTCTGGCTCAGGTTTTATTAGTTTCATGGTGAAAGCACCTGTGCTTTCCTCTTCCGGGAGTCTGTAGGTGGAAGGAGAGCAGTTCTCAAGCTAGTCTCTCCCTTACCTGGTCAAACATTAGAGCCAGGGCTTTTTTCTGCTCTTTCATGGGTAAAAATATTTCTCAAGGACATGGTCTCTTAGAGATGAATCATGTCTCTGGCATCAGACAAAAGCTCAAGTTAAGGATTGGCCACATCAAAGGATGCAAAAAATTCTCCTCTCCACTACCCCCACCGGGAAAATAAGGCACCTCTGGATTATGGAGCCAACACAAATAGGCAGCAAACACATGGAGAGTCAAACTGAAGAACAAACTCTTGTCGTATACAAAAGAATGTTCCAGAGATCTGAAACACAGTTCTAACTTCAAGTTGCATAACGTTTACACATCAGATATTTAGGTCCTATTTCCTGTGGTCCCTGTGAAAGAAGCTTTTTTGTTCCCCTACTCTATGCCAAGAGTGTAATTCTAGAATGGTTCTGGGAGTTGGGGTTATTACTCTCACCTAACAAGCAGTGTAACTGAGGCCCACAGAGGTTAAGATTTTTGCCTAATTTAACACAAATTAGTGCCAGAAGAATGGTTAAAATCTTGTTCTTCAGATTCCAAGTCCCTAGCAATTCATGTTTCCCCAAAATACAGAAGATAATAAGTCAAACATCCAAGTGGCAATCTACCTCTTAGTGTTTGCCTCTTGCCCCAAATCCTCCAAAAACTACATCAAATGAGAGGACATAAGGGGCAATGAGAAAATAAAATATGAAGACAGCTTTCTAAGGCAGCAGAGAGGAACATGAAAACATATACAGCATTAAATATGTCAGCCTCTGTTTATTAAGTATACTGGTAGCCTATTAATTGATAAAAGTATTTGAATTATTAATTACTCTTTGGAGAAATCTATTTGCTTACTGCTCTGCCTCTCCAGGATAGGGAGAACACCATTTTTTTTTTTAAATCACAAAATGCTGGAAAGTTTTAGCTTCAGGAATCTTACGAAGGAAGGGCAGGACTTCCAGCCCAAGCCTCATAGCCTGGGTGAGCCTCATTTCACAAAGTGAAAAATGAGAAGTAAGTACCAGTACACAGGGGTTGTATTTTTCTAATTGGTAACCCAAGACAAGGCAGTTTCAAACTCTCCCAGACAAACTGTTAAAGGCCCAGACACAAACAGGATTTGGGAGCATGAGAGAGCAGCCCACAGGCTGTCTGGATCCCATTGGAGCTACTGTTGTCAACGTACTATCATTATAAGGGGTTCATGCTTCACTGCAGAAGGGCCCTGGGTGACATCTGTCCCACCCTCTCTAATTGTTCACCAAGCAGTGAAGATTAAATATTACACCTGCAAACCCACAGGTTGTTAGAGTCTAGAACTCAGACCCCGCCTAAATTCCCAGAACCCAAAAGTGAAAAGATGATTGCTATGTGGGTGGAGGTGGGAGGGAAAGTGGCAGTGGCTGCAGCAGGAGCTCACAGCTCTAGACAGCCCTGTTGACCAATGTGCTCTCTCCCACCTTTACCTTTCTGATGACACACATCTCACAAGCCTCAGTTTTCTCATCTGCATAATGGGAA
The DNA here is from genome assembly GCF_964341445.2 of Mesoplodon mirus. NCBI lineage: Eukaryota > Metazoa > Chordata > Mammalia > Artiodactyla > Ziphiidae > Mesoplodon > Mesoplodon mirus. The sequence goes on along the minus strand of NC_138983.1, from coordinate 110,872,290 downwards.
TAATAATTACAGAATTGTTGTGAGAACTAAATGAGACAGTCTATATAAAACACATATCACAATGCCTAGTTCACAATAAGCAATAAATTAATAATTGGTATAATATTAAAATAATTAATAATTATTTTTATTTCCCTTTTACAGTCCTGAGGAATTGTTTCATGTTGCAGTGTTACCCATCTTATTACCCAGTGCTAGGAAACAAGATATCTGAGTTCCAGTCCTGGTCTTCTGCTAATGAACTCTGAGTTCTTGGATGCCTTGCTTCATCTTTCCAGAATGACTAAATCTCAGTCTCCATGTGCCAGAAATTCTAATAAATAGCATTGATGAAATAATCCCCCTCCAAAAATCTTGTCTTAGTCTCTATTCTAAATAAATATTGAAATTACTGTTGAATTTTAATAATGTATATGTAGACTTCAAGTTAGCTTTTTTTTTTTTTTTTTTGCGGTACGCGGGCCTCTCACTGTTGTGGCCTCGCCCGTTGAGGAGCACAGGCTCCGGACGCGCAGGCTCAGCAGCCATGGCTCACGGGCCCAACCGCTCCGCGGCACGTGGGATCCTCCCGGACCGGGACATGAACCCGTGTCCCCTGCATCGGCAGGCGGACTCTCAACCACTGTGCCACCAGGGAGGCCCCAAGTTAGCAGATTTTTACTACTTATCTTTAATAGATATTGTGTCCCACATAGAATTTAATTTAGAGAACTTTTCGCTGAAGTTAACTGTGGACTAATGAGGACTCAGCTACACACCCTTAAAAGTAAGTCCATAACAGTTCATGCTCACTATGGTAAAATTCGCTTTGCCAATTTCTATAGTGCTACTGATTCCTGCATTTAACCAGTAGATTCGAGATAATCAAAATATGGGATTATAAAAATAAGAAAACAGAATTTGAATTCCATGATTTCTGTCATTCCCTGTGACCACGTGGAGTTTTTTGGTATTTAAAATTTTTCAACTGTAGAGACATATGAAAGATGCTAAATTCAATCCCAAAGAAACAGACATGGACAGCACTGTGATTTCCGGAAATTAATGTGAAATGGGATTTTTTATGACTCTGACAAAATTATCCCTAAGTTTAAGATTTTTCCTATTTGTATGTTGGTTGCTCCATGTGAAAAAAAAACTTTAAAATTAAATTAATAAGAAGTGTTCTTTATGAAATAATGCCATTTGCAGCAAAATGGATGCAACTAGAGATTATCATACTAAGTGAAGTAAGTCAGAAAAAGATAAATACCATATGATATCACTTATATGTGTAATTTAAAATATGGCACAAATGAACGTATCTACAAAACAGAAACAGACTCACAGACATATAGAACAGACTTGTGGTTGTCAAGGGGGAAGGGTAGGGGAAGAAAGGACTCGGAGTTTGGGGTTAGCAGATGCAAGCTATTATATACAGGATGGATGAATGACAAGGTCCTACTGTATAGCACAGGGAACTATATTTGATATCCTGTGATAAACCATAATGAAAAGAATATTAAAAAAGAATGTCCATAAGTGTATAACTGAGTCACTTTGCTGTACAGCAGAGATTCGCACATTGTAAATCAACTATATTTCAATTTTTTTAATTTTAATAAATAAATAAATAAAATGCAAATCCAAAAAAAAGTGTTCTTCAATTAACTATGACTCAAGATAGACTGACAAATTTTAACCCAAATGTGCAAAGATCGATTTCAATGAAGTTCAGGCTGAAAAAACAAACTGTAACATTATTCATTACGATGTTCAGTAACTGAAAATTTCACTTTCTGCATTTCCCTTCCAGTCAGTATTCTTATTCATTTTGTTTCCTGATTATGACAAAATAATTTTGTCATACAGAGAAAGGGTGTGTTAAAAACAATGACTCACTCCATAGGCCATAAACACTAGGTTTGCTCCTGGTTCTGTCAACCAGAGATAAGGGGGTCAGGCTGTTTTCAGAGTGGGAAAGGGTGGTCCACGGGGAAACGCTAACCTAAAGGCATGTTTTCTTTGAACTGCAGGGTGTTGGGTCACACAGTATTGTTATTTATTTGTTTGTTTACTTATTTAAATTATTTAAATAAATATCATTTTAAAATCAGGATTTTCTGGATATATGCCCAGGGGTGGGACTGCAGGATCATATGGTAGCTGTATTTTTAGTTTTTTAAGGAATCTGCATACTGTTCTCCATAGTGGCTGCACCAAGAAAACCATAATTCAATAAGATACATGCACCCCAACATTCATTGCAGCACTATTCACATTAGCCAAGACATGGAAGCAACCTAAATGTCCACTGACAGTTGAATGGATAAAGAACATGTGGTATATATATGCACAATGGCATATTACTCAGCCATAAAAAATGAAATAATGTCATTTGCAGCAGCATGGAATGACCGAGAGATTATCATACTAAGTGAAGTAAGTCAGAAAGAGAAAGACAAACACCATATGATATTACTTATACATGGAATCTTGAAAAAAAATGATACCAATGAACTTATATACAAAACAGAAATAGATCCACAGACCTAAAAAACAAAATTACAGTTAGCAAAAGGGAAAGGGGGAGGAGGGATAAATTAGGAGTTTGGGATTAACATATACACACTACTATATATAAAATAGATAACCAACAAGGACCTACTGTATAGCACAGGGAACTATACTCAATATTTTGTAATAACCTATAAGGGAAAAGAATCTGAAGAAAAAAGATATATATGTATTTACAACTGAATCACTTCGCTATACACCTGAAACTAACATAACATTGTAGATCATCTATACTTCACTAAAATAAAATAAATAATAAATATAACTGGAATTCAGCAGATTAGGAAATGGTAACAAAAAAAAGGGGGGGTTAATTTATGCCCAGCACTGTAAAGCCTTTTAGAGCCATTAGTGACATTATTAAAATAAACACTATGGAAAGTGATGCAAAAAAATCAGAATTTTCATGTTGTATTAAAAATTTCTGAAATCTCTGGAAAGAACCTGGTAACAATATGCTGCCTCTTAACTGGAGGATCAGAGAGGCTAAGTAATTACCCCCACATTACTGAAACCAGCACGCCAGATCTCCTGAGTAGAATTCTCAGGTCTTTCCCAATGTACTACTGGCCTATCGTGTGTGTGTGTGTGTGTGTGTGTGTGTGTGTTTAAGAGAGAGAAGGCATCATGGCAGGTGTCAGTTCAAGAGGCAGGAGGCATCCAGAGAGGACTCTATTTCAGCATATTGAGAGGACTTTATTTTGAAGAGGAATAATACTGTATCAAGTTCTGGGCCATATTCTCTCTCCTTCACCCGTCAAGCACATGTCTGTAGCTGCATTTATTGAGCACCTGTGATGTACCAGGCTCTACCCACTCATTATTACATTCATCCCTCCAAAATCCCTGCACTTAAATTCTCTCAACTCCATGGTTCCCAAACTTCCAGATGCACAAGTGGACTCACAGGATAGCTTAAATTTTCAGGGGAAATACAGCAGTGCTTAATGTTTCTTGGAAATTGGACAAAGTAGTAATTTAAAGTAGTTCACAGTTTCAATATTAGATCATGCTACATTCCTTTAGATGTCATAAAACTTTGCAAAACTGGGTTTTCCACAGGTTCTGTGATAAAAAAGCAAGTACTGTGTGAAAATCAGTGTGGACTTATCCTCCCAAAAATCCAGAAGTTGTGCAGTGTCCACCAGAAGCACACATACATTCCATTAGTAAGAAATTGTGATTATTTAAGGATGAAATAAAAATTATTTTTCTTTCAATTTATGTATATTCTTTTTTCAAATAGCTCCTAAGTTGTTAAGACATAATTATGAAGTTGATTTGGATCTAACTACTTAATAAACAGGACTGTTGGACATTTCTTTTGGATTAGAGGCACTGCAAAAAAAATTATCAAGACCCAGGGGACCAGAAACAAGAGAGTTTTAGAACCTCCTTGTAGAGGTAAAAAAATGGGCTCAGAGAAGTTAACTAACCTGTCCAAGGTGATAAAACTGGGATTTGAATCAATATGTATCTGATTCCAAAGTCTATGTTCTTTCTACCACCCTATATTGCCTCCTGCCTGTCAGACAACAAACCATCTCCATCAGTACAAACAGAGGGTCAGACTTGGTCACTGCCCCATCAAGGGATTCAGAAATCTGGTCAAGTCTTCTGTGGGGGCTACAGTAACCCTTCCAGCATGATGTTACCCACCCCAAATATCTATAATCCTCCAGTAACCTCCGTTCTGCTTTCCCAACTGATGTTCTCTGTCTAGCTCATAACATGCACCAAACTCAGGTCCCTAAGGACAAAGACCACCCCTTATACAAAATAATTCAGCTTATAATATATAGAGACATGATGTCAATTCAGGACAGTCTGTGATGAAGGCTAGACATGGGATGTGGAAAATTCAGTGATGAAGAAGGCCCCATGAAAGGAGAACTGGTGGGGTTTCTTTATAAGCAAGGGGAATCTTTCTGACTGTACACTTTGGGAAATTCTCAGACTTAGAATGACTGGAATAAGACGTGATGCTAGAATTACTTCCAAAGGATGTAGTAAACATTACAGAAGTCTTTACTTCACCATAAATGAATGCAGCTTCTTCAAAACAAAAAAAGTAGGCAAAAGAAAATCCTGATAGCAAAATTATTGAATTTATTACCTAATGTCACACACAAAGAACAGCAGCTACATGTCTAATTTAATCATGATTTACATCAAGAGAAAAAAAGGCCACAACTAATCAAATGCAAATGATAAAAAAACACCAGCTATTATACTGAAGGGAAGATGGGGACTTTTCACATGCATTGCTATATCCCTCAAGGCCTTCTCCTCTGTAGGTGCTTAATGACTATGAGTGGGTTTAAATTGAATCAAATTATTGGACACCAAACTAAATACCGCAGTGAATTTGAAAATACTACCATGAGCTAAAACAAAACTCTCTAACCAAGACTTTTCTGTTTTTCTAAACCAACCACCATTAACAGATGAATTTTATGGTATGTAAATTAAACCCCAATAAAGCTGTTTTTTAAAAAACGCTATTCATATCTTCGAGGCTCTCTTAAAAATCACACAGGTGATAGTTTAAAATTCTCTCTTTATCTTGTAAAAATTTACTTATTTTCCATTCACATTTCTTTTCATAGTTTTTAATTTCTCCAAGATACATAAGTAACACATATATACATAGGCATGCTTACAAAAAATTCAATAACACAGGAGAATTGGGAAGGCAGTTTGACTAAATAATTAGGAGCATAGGTTTTGGTGACAAACTGAATTTAAAACTTGGCTCTACCACTTACTAAAAAGTTACTTAAAACCTTTGTACCTCACTTTGCTCATCTATAAAATGGAGATGATGATGATAATGATAATAATAATAATTTCATGAGTGCTTACCACGTGTCAAGGGCTGTTCTAATAAACTTTTTAAAAATATATTTATTTATTTACTTACTTACTTATTTGGCTGCACCAGGTCTTAGCTGCGGCATGCGGTATCTAGTTCCCCAAGCAGGGATGGAATGCAGCTCCCTGCATTGGGAGTGCGGAGTCTTAACCACTGGACCACCGGGGAAGCCCCTGTTCTAATGAGCTTACATGTATACCTCAATTAACCCTCATGGCAACCCCATTATTTAGGTACCACTTTTATTTACATTTTGCAGATGAAAAAACTGAGGCACAGAGCATTTAAGTAACTTGTTTAAAGCTCACAATCACACAGCTAGTCTGTTTGTAAGGTGAGATATGAACTCTGAAATGTCTGTAGAAGAGAAGAGCCTACACTCTTAACCACTGGTATCTTCCTCCTGGGGTGGTAATGAGTACATGAAATTAAACAGGTAAAGCTTTAGGAGAGGGTCTGCCACATGCAATAAATGTTAGCTTTTATTACCTGTTTTAAAGTAAAAAGTGAAAATCTCCCTTTATCTGTATTCCACTGCCCTCCCCTCCTCAAAAGAAATCACTATTACACATATATTTTATATTTAAATATATATTTATTTATATAAATGGAATAATACTAAACATTTTATTTAGCTATTTGCTTTTAACTTACCTATATGTCTCTGGATACTTGGAAACACTTACATGAGAGTGCACAAGGATCATTTAATTTAGGATAAAGATGATGGTTTAATTCAGTGGAGAAGATGAATGTGAGAAATGACAAGATAAGAAAAAGGGCTTTAAGTTTCCAGGGCAACAAATTGTGGAGGAACTAATAGAAGATCTAGTGAGTAAAGTTTGTTAAATAGATTCTTCTAGTGCTGTCTCTGAGCTCATAGGTGTCTAGAGTTGACCTGGGTGATTAGCTTCTGTCCTTCCTGGTAGACAGGGGAGGGGGGATAACTTTATAAATTTATGCCCTTCTTTTAGGCAAATAGGGAAAGGGCAGAGAGCTTTTCTTATCTCTGTTTTTTCTCACTTGCCTTCAGCTCAAAACAAGCCTTATGCCAAAGTGGCATATTTTGGGGTGGCATATTCTGCTCCCCTTTCACTATTCATGACAGGGAAAAAATTCATGCCTAGCTCACTGTAGACTGCTGCTGTATTCTAGCTTCCCAGGGGGTGACTCTGAAAGACAGGAATGAGGGATGATCATTCCAGTAAGCAGAACATTGAGCAGTACATTTGATGTTGATGCTGATGATGATAAGCAGTCATCAACTCAGCCTGGAGGGGGAAGTGATCGTAAGTAAGAATACACATAAATTCCTGGGAAATCACAAGTCACTTGACTGGTTCATCAAGGGTCTGGAACAAACAAGATAGAAATATTTTAAGACCAAAGACAAGGAAGTCTGGGAAAGTAACACCTGAATGAACTTACACAAGTAAGCACAAAATGCGTGGATCTTTGTGTCTTATTCACATCAATGCCTGAAGGAGAACATCTACCTAGGAGAAAGCACTGAACACCTGTGTGGATATAATCATGCATATAATGGAGGTCAGCCTGCCTCTGTCCTCAGTCACCCCATGAACATAATGGGCCTATGAACAACATGGCATAGTAATGGACATGGAAGCTATTCATGAGTCCAACTACAGTTCACCTAGTTGCTGCCACTGCTACTACAGATTTGACTTGTCAGTATTAAGGAATGAATCTGAGCCCTCAATATGGTACCATTCCTCAAGGGGGCCAACCAGTTACGTAAGACAATATATCTGATTAAATCAGATATTGCAGGTATGACTCTGCCTTCATTACCCTCAGTGCATCAGCCAGCAACACCAGGCTGTGCTAAATATTCCTCCTCCATATTCCTCAATATCTCAGCAAAACCTTATCATAGCACTAACCATACTGCATTCGAATTTTCTGTGTATATTTCAACCAACCTGCCAATTTCTTGATGGCAGAGTCTAGGTGTTATTTTTCACAAGTTTCCTGGCCCTATGGGCCAGACCATACACTACATGCTTTATAAATATTTGGTAAGTAAATGAATAAGTTAAAAAAACTTATGCAAATGCCCAAATGAGGGATACTAAGAGCTATAACTGGGGCAGTGGCAGTGGGTTTAGAGAATCTTCTGTCCTTTGTCCATCAGTCCATGCATGCCCCTGTCACAGTCACCACAGCAAGATTAGATAGCCTCAATGTAAAATAGATAGTTAGTGGGAAGCAGCTGCATAGCACAGAGAGATCAGCTCGGTGCTTTGTGACCACCTAGAGGGCTGGGATAGGGAGGGTGGGAGGGAGATGCAAGAGACAGGGGATATGGGATATATGTATACATATAGCTGATTCACTTAGTTATACAGCAGAAACCAACACAACATTGTAAAGCAATTATACTCCAATATATATGTTAAAAAAAAAAAAAGACTAGGTAGCCTTTCATAACCATACTAGGATCAGGGTAGAAGGAGAATCAGACCAGACAGTAATTTAGTTGGTGAAACAATTTTATTATTTATACGTTATTAATCACCATGATTATCACAATGACACAAAAGCCTAGTATTAAAAATCTGTCATGTGTCTGATACTATACACAGAAAATCCTAAGGATGCCACCAGAAAACTACTAGAGCTAATCAATGAATTTGGTAAAGCAGCAGGATACAAAATTAATACACAGAAATCTCTTGCATTCCTATACACTAACAATGAAAAATCAGAAAGAGAAATTAAGGAAACACTCCCATTTACCACTGCAGCAAAAAGAATAAAATACCTAGGAATAAACTTACCTAAGGAGGCAAAAGACCTGTATGCAGAAAACTATAAGACACTGATGAAAGAAATCAAAGATGATACAAACAGATGGAGAGATATACCATGTTCTTGGATTGGAAGAATCAACATTGTGAAAATGACTATACTACCCAAAGCAATCTACAGATTCAACGCAATCCCTATCAAACGACCAATGGCATTTTTCACAGAATTACAACAAAAAAATTTCACAACTTTTATGGAAACACAAAAGACCCTGAATAGCCAAAGTAATCTTGAGAAAGAAAAATGGAGCTGGAGGAATCAGGCTCCTGGACTTCAAACTATACTACAAAGCTACAGTAATCAAGACAGTATGGTACTGGCACAAAAGCAGAAACAAGATCAATGGAACAGGATAGAAAGCCCAGAGATAAACCCATGCGCATATGGTCACCTTATCTTTGACAAAGGAGGCAAGAATATACAATGGCAAAAAGACAGCCTCTTCAATAAGTGGTGCTGGGAAAACTGGACAGCTACATGTAAAAGAATGAAATTAGAACACTCCCTAACACCATACACAAAAATAAACTCAAAATGGATTAAAGACCTAAATGTAAGGCCACACACTTTCAAACTCTTAGAGGAAAATATAGGCAGAACACTCTATGACAAATCACAGCAAGTTCCTTTTTGACCCACCTCCTAGAGTAATGGAAATAAAATAAAAAATAAACAAATGGGACCCAATGAAACTTAAAAGCTTTTGCACAGCAAAAGAAACCATAAACAAGATGAAAAGACAACCCTCAGAATGGGAGAAAATATTTGCAAATGAAGCAGCTGACAAAGGATTAATCTCCAAAATATACAAGCAGCTCATGCAGCTCAATATCAAAAAAACAAGCGACCCAATCCAAAAATCGGTGGAAGACCGAAACAGACATTTCTCCAAAGAAGATATACAGATTGCCAAAAAACACATAAAAAGATGCTCAACATCACTAATCATTAGAGAAATGCAAATCAAAACCACAATGAGGTATCACCTCACACCGGTCAGAATGGCCATCATAAAAAAATCTACAAACAATAAACGCTGGAGAAGGTGTGGAGAAAAGGGAACCCTCTTGCATTGTTGGTGGGAATGTAAATTGATACAGCCACTACGGAGAACAGTATGGAGGTTCCTTAAAAAACTAAAAATAAAACTACCATATGACCCAGCTATCCCATTACTGGACATATACCCTGAGAAAACCGTAATTCAAAAAGCTACACATACCACAATGTTCATTGCAGCATTATTTACAATAGCCAGGATATGGAAGCAACCTAAGTGTGCATCAACAGATGAATGGATAAAGAAGATGTGGCACATATATACAATGGAATATTAGCCATGAAAAGGAACGAAATTGAGTTATTTGTAGTGAGGTGGATGGACCTAGTGTCTGTCATACAGAGTGAAGTAAGTCAGAAAGAGAAAAATATCGTATGCTAATGCACATATATGGAATCTAAAACAATGGTACTGATAAACCTAGTGGCAAGGCAGGAATAAGGACGCAAACATAGAGAACGGACTTGAGGACACAGGGCTGGAAGGTGAAGCTGGGATGAAGTGAGAGCGTGGCATCGACATATATACACTACCAGATGTAAAATGGATAGCTAGAGGGAAGCTGCTGCACAGCACAGGGAGATCAGCTCGATTCTTTGTGATGACCTAGAGGGGTGGGATAGGGAGGGTGGGAGGGAGGCTCAAGAGGGAGGGGATATGGGGATATATGTATACATATAGCTGATTCACTTTGTTGTACAGCAGAAACTAACACAACATTGTAAAGCAATTATACTCCAGTAAAGATATAAAAATAAAAAATCTGGCATATGTCTCTATAGCACTAGCAACTAGCAGAGTGCCTGGCATGAGACAAACACTCTATAGATGTCTGTAGAATGAATGACTCAATGTCCAAATTAATGAATGAAAGGTAGCATGGAATATTGAAAGTACTATGGGCTTCACAGACAGGCGAGCCTGGATTTTATTCCCAGCTCTACCATTTAATATCTATGTAACTTTGAAGCTAAAATATAAATAATAATACCTTCTGAATTACTTGGTTGAAAGCATCAGAAAACCATCCCAAACAATCACAATCAAAAACAAACAAACAAATACATGGGGAATTTCATTGGCTTGCATAATTGGGAAATTCAAGTAGTGGAAATCTCTTCAGCTCTGTTTGCACCCAAGGAATCAAATGATATGACTGAAAATCTGAAGACCAACCTCTGCTTAGTTTTATTCTCAAACAACTTTTCTCCACGTGGTAGCAAGATGGCTGCTAGATGCTCCAAGCTTGCGTGTTTCATATAGCTCATGTTCCAAACAACAACCAAAATGTTCCCTTTCTCAGCAGTTGTCTACATCAAACCCAGAAAAGGTTCTCACTGGTACTTCTGGTATACCTGCCCATTCGACTAATCATTGTATCCACACCTTGGAAAAGGGTGTGGAGGCCAGTGAAAGCACATGAAGAATTACTTAAGTTTGGGGAGAGACAGTTCACTAAAGGAAAAATTTCTAAGCAGACAAAAAGTAACATATTTGCACTATAATTATCTTTCAGCATTGATGTGATGAGTAAGAGCAAAATCCCATGTAAAGCACTTACTAAATAGTAATAAACACTCAACAAATAGCAGCTTTGTTAATAACAAAGCTTTTAGGGGAATGGAGTTCAATGTAATTACAAGAATTACACATTCCATTTGAATATTCTCCTTATTTGAATACAACAAAAACCCACTTATTTTTATTTTTTTTTTTTTTTTTGCTGTACGCGGGCCTCTCACTGCCGTGGCCTCTCCCGCCGCGGAGCACAGGCTCCGGACACACAGGCTCCGCGGCCATGGCTCGCGGGCCCAGCCGCTGCGCGGCATGTGGGATCTTCCGGGATAGGGGCACGAACCCGTGTCCCCTGCACCGGCAGGCGGACTCCCAACCACTGCGCCACCAGGGAAGCCCCCCACTTATTTTTAAATGTTGAATTTTGTGTGTCATTCTGCCCTCATTTAAAAAACAGAAAATTATTGGTATCATTAAAAACTAAGGAAGAGAACCTGATCGTTAAAAATTCTGAATATTTAGAGTTAGGCCATTTGATATCATTATCAAATTGGCTCATATAGTCAGCTTTCCTCTCTTGCTTATTTGTTGATTTAAAGAAAGAAAAAAAATAGGACTCCAAATGCAATTTGGTGTACAGAATTGGACCCTGGAACAGAAAAGAACATTACTGCAAAAACTGGTGAAATCTAAATAAACTCTGTAAATTAGTTAAGTGATATGCCAATGTTAATTTCATTTTGATAAATGAATCATGGTTATATAAGATGTTAATACTAGAGGAAGCTGGGTAAAGGGTATTTAGGAACTCCTTGTTTTATCTTTGAAAACTTTCTACAAATCTAAAATTATTTTAAACCAAAAAGTTTTTTTAAGGCAAATATGAAAAGAGAAAAGTACTTGGAGGACACGCAAAGTGGAGCACACAGCAAAAAAAAAAAACAAGTTCCTGCTCTCAAGGACCTTGTAGTCCTATTGAGGCAGGAAATCACCTTGAAATAATTTATGAAACAATATTTCATCCCATGATAGAGGCAGTGTTACACAGTGATGAAGATGACAGACTGCCTGTTTCTGCCACTTAATAGCTGTGTGATACTGGGTAAGTTACTTAAACTCTACACCTCAGTTTCTTCATCAGTAAAAGGGGATGATAATAATAGTACCTACCACAGGGTTGTTTTGAGGATTTAACAACATGTAAAACACTTAGAGCCGAGTACATGGTAAACTTTATAATAATGTTTGCTATTATGATTATATTATAAAGTACAAAAATAAAAAGCACTTCCAAACTGGAAAGCCAGAAGTAAAACTGTCACTGTTTGCAGATAACATGATACTATACATAGAAAATCCTAAAGACATCACTAAAAAACTACTAGAGCTCATCAGTGAATTCAGTAAATTGCAGGATACAAAATTAATATATAGAAATCTGTTGCATTTCTATACACTAACAATGAACTATCAGACAGAGAAATTAAGGAAAAATCCAATTTACAATTGCATTGAAAAGAATAAAATACCTAGGAATAAACCTACCTAAGGAGGCAAAAGACCTATACTCAGAAAACTGTAAGACACTGATGAAAGAAACTGAAGATGATAAAAACAGATGGAAAGATTTCCCGTGTTCTTGTACTGGAAGACTTAATATTCTTAAAATGACCACACTACCCAAGGCAATCTACAGATTTAATGCAATTCCTATCAAAATACCCATTACACTTTACATAGAACTAGAACAAATAATCCTAAAACTTATATGGAACCACAAAAGACCCTGAATTCCCAAAGCTATCTTGAGGAAAACAAACAAACAAAAAAAAAAACCAAAGCTGGAGGTATCATGCTCCCTGACTTCAGATTTTACTACAAAGTTACAGTATTCAAAACAGTACAGTACTGGCACAAAAACAGACACATAGATCAATGGAGTAGAATAGAAGGTCCAGAAATAAACCCACATACTAATGGTCCATTAATCTGTGACAAAGGGGGTAATAATATACAGTGGAGAAAAGAGAGTCTCTTCAATAAGTGGTGCTGGGGAAACTGGACAGCAACATGTAAAAGAATGAAATTAGAACATTCTCTAACACCATATACAAAAATAAACTCAAAATGGATTAAAGCCCTAAATGTAAGGCCTGAATCCCTAAAACTCCTGGTTGAAAACAAAGATGGAACACTCTTTGATATAAATTGTAGAAATATGTTCCTGGATCTGTCTCCTAAAGCAAAGGAAACAAAAGCAAAAATAAACAAATAGGACCTAATTAAACTTAGAAGTTTTTGCACAGCAAAGGAAACCATCGACAAAATGAAAAGACAACCTACGGAATGGGAGAAAATATTTGCAAATAATATGACCAATAAGGGGTTAATATACAAAATATAGAAACAGCTCTTACAACTCAACATCAAAAGAACAAACAACCATGTCAAACAATGGGTAGAAGACCTGAATAGACACTTCTCCAAAGGAGACAGATGGCCAACAGGCATATGAAAAGATGCTTAACATCACTAATTATTAGAGAAATGTAAATCAAAACCAAAATGAGGTATCACCTCACACCTGTCACAATGGCTATCATCAAAAAGTCTACAAATAACAAATGTTGGAAGGATGTGGGGAAAAGGGAATCCTTATACACTGTTGGTGGGAATGTAAAGTGATGCAGTCACTATGGTAAACAGTATGGAGGTTCCTCAAAAAACTAAAAGTAGAAATACTCTTGGTTAGATATCTGGAAAAAATGAAAACACTAATTCGAAAATATACTTGCACCCCAATGTTCACAGCAGCACTATTTATGATAGCCAAGACATGGAAGCAACCCAAGAGCCCATCAACAGATTATTGGATTAAGAAGACATGGTATATACACATGGAATATTACTTTATATATAATGGAATATTACTTAGCCATAAAAAAGAATTAAATACTGCCATTTGCAGCAACATGGATGGACCTAGAGAATATTATGCTCAGTGAAATAAGTCAGACAAAGACAAATACTGTATGTTATCACTTATATGTGGAATCTAAAAAATAATACAAATGAATGTATACACAAAACCGAAACATATTCATAGATATAAAAAACAAACTTCTGGTTACCAAAGAGGAAAGGGAAGGGAGGAGGGACAAATTATGGGTATGGGATTACCAGATACAAACTAGTGTATATAAAATAGATAAACAACAAGGATATACTATATAGCACAGGGAATTATAGCCATTATCTTGTAATAACCTACAATGGAGCATAATCTGCAAAAATACTGAATTATTATGCTGTACACCTAAAACTAACACTAACTTGATTTAATATTGTAAATCAAGTATACTTCAATTTTTTTAAAAAATAGATAGCATTATCCTTTGTTTCCAGGATGTAGAAATGACCAATTTTGCTACTAATGTTGCTTTAAAAGTGTTTTGAGTTAAGAAGTCTTTAGTTTCTTTGAGTAGTATAACTTTGTGAGAGCTTCCTTTAGACATAAGTAATTTGGGGTTCTTTTCCACTGCACACATTTATTAAAAGGGGTTTTCACTGCTTTCATGTCTACCAGTTGTGAATGAGGTTCCTGTTTGGCTGCACTGTTTCCAGCATTTGTTAGTTGTGTATGTGAGAGAGAGTCAGGCAGGGAAGGAGGATTAGATATAAGGGTTTAAAATATAGTACTGTATTTATGTCTATCAAAATTTTCATTTTGTCTCTATTTTTTCATGGGAAATCTTCTAAATTACTCTTCATTATAATTATTATAGGTTCTTAGTAGTCTTATGTCTTAGTTCTTACTTTAATCTAGCTTTAGTTTTCTTTCTATAATAGAGACCTTTGAATTTTGCAAGCTTTGTTATCATTTGTCACTTAGTTATACATTATAATAGAAATGATATATAACTGGGCTATAATCTATAATTTTCCTTACTTATACATGTTCTATTCCTTGACCTTTATTTTGTGTTCTATTCCTTGATAACTATTTGGATTCTGTGACTTCTTTTTGACTTTGATTCTTTTAATGATTTTAAATGATACTTGTTACCTTTTAAAATCTGTGTTCCTCTTTGATACATTAAAGAAAATTTTATGCCCTTAGAAAACACACACACACAATAAAAAGTCCCAATAACTGTTTTGTCTCTAAAACAAGCCAGTTGTTTTCAATGTCAATCAAAATATGGGAGAAGAGGGGACAGAGTAGAGTAAATATTCCCAGAGTGACTGATTGCCATGGCAGTTATAGACACAATCTGAAGTAAATTATTTGCTTCGCCCTCTTTTTTTAAAACCACAAAAAGCAATATAGACATGAATATGAATTACTTCTACGAAGTATAGGTCATGTAATCTGATGTAGCTGAGGAGCTAAGTTTTTGTTTTACCAGTAGGCATAGAGTCCCCCAGAAAAATAACTGCCTTTGTTGAGAAAAATACCTTAATGAGCTGTTCGGTAATAGAAAGGGAGTGCTTGCATTATAAGGATTACTAATGGGTCCCTAATTAAAAACAATAATAAAACAAAAGTTTAGGGTTGGAAACCAGTAGAAATAGAAAAAGCCCAGCATCAGGGCAGGAAGCAGATCTAAATGGTGACAGTTTTTTGTTTTTTGTTTTTTTTAGAACAGGGAAGCTTATCACTAAATTTTAAATTATCTATGGTACCGTGCTGGGTAAGGAGAATTACTTTCTCCTTCCCTTACCCCTTACTCTTCAGTCAAATCTGTTACACAGAACTGCTGCTTGCAAGTCCATCTGTAGGAGGTCAAGCACACAAAGTTATATCCTGCTTCAGGATTGGGCTGAGACAAGGACAATCGCTTCCCTTCCTTCCTGAGGTATAACTTGTAAAAATTGGCACTGATGGAAAAAATATCTAGCTCCATTCAGAAGTTTCCCTGCCCTTCCTCTTGCAAGCAAGGGAGGTGGGCTTGGTTACGCAGAGTCTAGATCGTTGCAGGTTATGGTTTGAGAGGAAAGAAAGGGATAGACGGAAAGGAAGAGTAAATGGTTTTGTTTTCACTTTCTCCCTTTGGTGGTAGAGGAAGGAAGCTTCAAGAAGAATGGAACCTAAGCAGAGACTGTGGTCACTCAGCTCATCCTGTCTTTCACTTTCTTCTCACTTCCCTTCCCTCTGTGTGCTTCTTCCTCCTGTTTCCCAATTCTAGAACTTTCCATCAGCTGATGCATAGGGCTGCAGGGTGAGGGGGGCGCTGCAGTGAGAGGCAACATTGCTGCAGCAGCTCACACTCCACTCAGAACAGGCTTAAATGTCACTTTGTTCGGTCACCTCTCACCCAGATGGAATGGGAGGGCTGTATGTATGTATCATCAGCTGCATCCATTAAGGTATTTCACTGCCTTCTTTTCCTCTGTATAAACCCATCTTCTCCTGAATGTGAACTGTTTCCATGCATTTAAAAATTAAATTTGTGTCACTAGTCCGAACATCCGACTTACTCTATTTCAGTCTTTGTGCCTTTTTCATCTTTGAGCCTTTCTGTTTTGTTGCTCATATTCTCCACCCAAAAATTTTATTGATAAATACCACAAATGCTTTTCCTATTTAAAAAGTAAGTAACATCTATGATAAGATTTCTTTGGTTACTGTAATACACCACACTGTAATATATAAAGTAGTTACTTCCTTGTGTCTCAGAAGACATTGGCATTATCAGCATCAGTAAAACTTCGAGAACAAAACTATTTAAACCCCCTGTTTTTCTTTTATACTTAATCTGATCACCATGCTATGTTTATAGAGGTGAAAGAAAAAGGGCATTACGATATATAAAACCCCTAGCATATGACGACAATGACAACAATACTAGCTAGCATTTATAGAACTCTTACCACACCATGCTCCATAAATACTGCTACGTCTTTTATACACTTAATCCTCTCATTTAATTGCCAACACAATCCAAAGAATAAGGTACTATCCCCATTTTTAGGTAAGGAACCTGAAGCACAGAGAGGTTAAGTACTTTGTCACTATGACACAAAAGGAAACTGATTCCTTTAACATGAAAACAAGTTCAGTCAGTGTGATCAGAACACCAAAGCAGAAAATCACAGTACAGGGCCTCCCTGGTGGCGCAGTGGTTGAGAGTCCGCCTGCCGATGCAGGGGATACGGGTTCGTGCCGCGGTCTGGGAGGATCCCATATGCCGCGGAGCGGCTGGGCCCGTGAGCCATGGCCGTTGAGCCTGCGCATCCGGAGCCCGTGCTCTGCAACAGGAGAGGCCACAACAGTGAGAGGCCCGCGTACCGCAAAAAAAAAAAAAAAAAAAAAAAAAGAAAATCACAGTACAGCAGGGGAAAATTAAAGGTATAAAAAGGAAAACTATCAAAAATAAAGCATGCAGATCAGTGACCTAAATATAAGAGCTAAAACCATAAAACTCTTAGAAGAAAACATAGGCATAAATAGTCATGACTTTGGACTTCATGGTAGATTCTTAGATACAACATCGAAAGCATGAACAACCAAAGAAAAAATAGATAAATTGGACTTCATCAAAACTAGAAACTTTGTACATCAAAGGACATTATCAAAAGAGTGAAAAGACGACCTACAGAAAGGGAGAAAATACTTGCAAATCATATATCTGATAAGGGCTTAGCAACCAGAATATATAAGGAATTCTTACAACTCAACAGCAAAAAGACAAACAACCCAATTTCTTTAAATGGGTAGAAGACTTGAATAGACATTTATCCAAAGATTTACAAATGGATAACAAGCACATGAAAAGATGCTCAACATGAGTCACTACTCACTAGAAATACAAATCAAAACCATAATGAGATACCACTTCACACCTACTAGGATGGTTATAATTTTTAAAAATTTAACACAACATAACAAATGTTGATAAGAACATGTAGAAATAGAAACTCTCATACATTGCTGGTGGGAATTTAAAATAGTATAGCCTCGGAAGGACCTTCAAGAAGGCGGAGGCTTAAGACATGGAGCTCACAGTCCTTCCCAGAACTACATCAAAAATACATCTGCATGTGAAACAACTCCTATGGAACACCTACTGAACGCTGGCAGAAGACCTTAGAATTCCCAAAAGGCAAGAAACTCCCCATGTACCTGGGTAGGGCAAAAGAAAAAAGCAAAAACAGAGACAAAAGAATAGGGATGGGACCTGCACTTCTGGGAGGGAGCTGTGAAGGAGGAAAAGTTTCCACACACTAGGAAGGCCCTTCACTGGTGGAGATGGGGGGTGGGCGGGGGCGGGGGGGAAGCTTCAGAGCCACAGAGGAAAGCGCAGCAATAGGGGTGCAGAGGACAAAGCAGAGGGATTCCCACACAGAGAGTCGGTGCTGACCAGCACAAACCAGCCTGAGAGGCTTGTCTGCTCACCCGCCAGGGTGGGTGGGGGCGGGGAGCTGAGGCTCGGGCTTTGGAGGTCAGATCCCAGGGAGAGGACTGGGGTTAGCTGCATGAACACAGCCTGAAGGGGACTAGTGAGCCACAGCTAGCCGGGAGGGAGTCCAGGAAAAACTCTGTACCTGCCTAAGAGGCAAGAGACCCTTGTTCCAGGGTGCGCGAAGAGAGGAGATTCAGAGCACCGCCTAAATGAGTTTCAGAGGCAGGCGCGAGCCATGGCTATCAGTGTGGACAACAGAGACAGGCATAAAACACTAACGCTGCTGCTGCAGCCACCAAGAAGCCTGTGTGCAAGCACAGGTCACTATCCACACCTCCCCTCCCGGCAGCCTGTGCAGCCCGCCACTGCCAGGGTCCAGTGATCCAGGCACCACTTCCCCGGAAGAACACACAGCATGCCTCAGGCTGTTGCAACTTCATGCAGGCCTCTGCCTCCACAGGTTCAACCTGCATTTGGTACCCCTCCGACCACCTGGCCTGAGTGAGCCAGAGCCCCCGAATCAGCTGCTACTTAACCCCACCCTGTCTGGGCAGGGAACAGATACCCTCAGGTGACCTACATGCAGAGGCGGGGCCAAATCCAAAGCTGAACCCCGGGAGCTGTGCAAACAGATAAGAGAAAGGGAAATTTCTCCGTGTAGCCTCAGGAGCAGCAGATTAAATTTCCACAATCAACTTGATGTATCCTGCATCTGTGGAGTACCTGAATAGACAATGAATCATCCCCAAATTGAGGCAGTGGACTTTGGGAGAAACTGTAGACTTGGGGTTTGCTGACTGCAACTGATTTGTTTCCGGTTTTATGCTTATCTTAGTTTAGTATTTAGAACTTATTATCATTGGTAGATTTGTTTACTCGTTTAGTTGCTCTCTTCTTTTAATTTTTTATTATTTTAATTTTTTATTTTAATAATATTTTTAAATTTTTTATCTTAAAAACTTTATTTATTTTTTTATTTTTTTATTTTATTTTTTTTTTGTGGTATGCAGGCCTCTCACTGTTGTGGCCTCTCCTGTTGTGGAGCACAGGCTCCGGACGCGCAGGCTCAGCAGCCATGGCTCACGGGCCAAGCCGCTCCGCAGCATGTGGGATCCTCCCAGACTGGGGCACGAACCCGTGTCCCCTGCATCGGCAGGCGGACTCTCAACCACTGCGCCACCAGGGAAGCCCTTAATAACTTTATTTTTATTCTCCCTTTTTTTCTGAACTGTGTGGCTGACAGGAACTTGGTGCTCCAGCCAGGTGTCAAGCCTGAGCCTCAGAGATGGAAGAGCAGAGTTCAGGACATTGGATCACCAGAGACCTCCTGGCCCCACATAATATCAATCAGCAAGACCTCTCCCAGAGATATACGTCAAAACGCTAAGACCCAGCTCCACTCCAAACAGAAAGCTCAAGTGCTGGACACCCCATGCCAAACAACTAGCAAGACAGGAACACAACCCCACCCATTAGCAGAGAGGTTGCCTAAAATCATAACAAGTTCACAGACACCCCAAAACACACCATCAGATTTGGTCCTGCCTACCAGAAAGACAAGATCTAGCCTCATTCACCAGAACACAGGCACTAGTCCCCTCCACCAGGAAGCCTACACAATGCACTGAACCAACCTTAGCCACTGGGGGCAGACACCTAAAACAACAGGAACTACGAACCTGCAGCCTGTGACAAGGAGACACCAAACACAGTAAGTTAAGCAAAATGAGAAGACAGAGAAATACACAGCAGATGAAGGAGCAAGGTAAAAACCCACCAGACCAAACAAATGAAAAGGAACTAGGCAATCTACCTGAAAAAGAATTCAGAGTAATGATAGTAAAGATGATACAAAACCTTGGAAATAGAATGTAGAAAATACAAGAAATGTTTAACAAGGACCTAGAAGAACTAAAGAGCAAACAAACTATGATAAACAACACAATAAATGAAATTAAAAATTCTCTAGAAGGAATCAATACCAGAATAACTGAGGCAGAAAAACAGACAAGTGACTTGGAAGATAAAATACTGGAAATAACTACAACAGATCAGAATAAAGAAAAAAGAATGAAAAGAATAGAGGACAGTCTCGGAGACCTCTGGGAAAACATTAAACGCCCCAACATTCTAATTATAGGAGTCCCCAGAGGAAGAGAAAAAGAAAGAGTCTGAGAAAATATTTGAAGAGATTACAGATTACAGAAAAAATATTAAAAGCAGCAAGGGAAAAGCAGCAAATAACATATAAGGGAATCCCCATAAGGTTAACAGCTGATCTTTCATCAGAAACTCTGCAAGCCAGAAGGGAGTGGCAGGACATCGTTAAAGTGATGAAAGGGAAAAAACCTACAACCAAGATTACTCTACCCAGCAAGGATCTCATTCAGATTCGACAGAGAAATTAAAATCTTTACAAACAAGTAAAAGCTAAGAGAATTCAGCACCACTAAACCAGCTTTACAACAAGTGCAAAAGGAACTTCTCTAGGCAGGAAATATAAGAGAAGGAAAAGACCTAGAATAACAAACCCAAAACAATTACAAAAATGGTAATAGGAACACACATATCAATAATTACCTTAAATGTAAATGGATTAAATGCTCCAACCAAAAGACAGAGGCTTGCTGAATGGATACAAAAACAAGATCCATATATATGCTGTCTACTAGGTCCACTTGAGACCTAGTGACACATACAGACTGAAAGTGAGGGGATGGAAAAAGATGCTCCATGCAAACGGAGATCAAAAGAAAGCTGGAGTACCAATACTCATATCAGACAAAATAGACTTTAAAATAAAGACTATTACAAGAGACAAAGGAGGACACTACATAATGATCAAGGGATCAATCCAAGAAGAATATATAACAATTGTAAATATTTATGCACCCAACATAGGAGCACCTCAATACATAAGGCAATTGCTAACAGCCATAAAAGGGGAAATCAACAGTAACACAATCATAGTAGGGGGCTTTAACACCCCACTTTCACCAATAGACAGATCAACAAAAATAAAATAAATAAGGAAACACAATCTTTAAATGACACATTAAATAAGATGGACTTACTTCATATTTATAGGACATCCCATCCAAAACCAAAAGAATACACTTTCTTCTCAAGTGCTCATAGAACATTCTCCAGGATAGATCATATCTTGGGTCACAAATCAAGCCTTGGTAAATTTAAGAAGACTGAAATCGTATCAAGTATCTTTTCCAACCACAACGCTATGAGACTAGATATCAATTACAGGAAAATAAACTGTAAAAAACATGGAGGCTAAACAATACACCACTAAATAACCAAGAGATCACTGAAGAAATCAAAGAGGAAATAAAAAAATACCTAGAAACATATGACAATGAAAACACGATGACCCAAAACCTATGGGATGCAGCAAAAGCAGTTCTAAGAGGGAAGTTTATACCAAGAAAATCCTATCTCAAGAAATAAGAAAAATATGAAATAAACAACCTAACCTTACACCTAAAGCTATTAGAGAAAAAAGAACAACAACAAAAAAAAAACCCCAAAGTTAGCAGAAGAAATCATAAAGATCAGATCAGAAATAAATGAAAAAGGGCTTCCCTGGTGGCGCAGTGGTTGAGAGTCCGCCTGCCGATGCAGGGGACGTGGGTTCGTGTCCCGGTCCAGGAAGATCCCACATGCCGCGGAGCGGCTGGGCCCGTGAGCCATGGCCGCTGAGCCTGCGCGTCCGGAGCCTGTGCTCCGCAATGAGAGAGGCCACAACAGTGAGAGGCCCACGCACCACAAAAAAAAAAAAAAAAAAAAAAAGAAATAAATGAAAAAGAAATGAAGGAAACAATAGCAAAGATCAATAAAACTAAAAGCTAGTCTTTGAGAAAATAAACAAAATTGATAAACTATTAGCCAGACTCATCAAGAAAAAAAGGGAAAAGACTCAAATCAACAGAATTAGAAATGAAGAGGAGAAGTAACAACTGACACTGCAGAAATACAAAGGATCATAAGAGATTACTACAAGCAGCTATATGCCGATACAATGGACAACCTGGAAGAAATGGACAAATTCTTAGAAAAGCACAACCTTCCAAGACTGAACCAGGAAGAAATAGAAAATATAAACAGACCAATCACAAGCACTGAAATTGAAACATGATTAAAAACCTTCCAACAAACAAAAGCCCAGGACCAGAAGGCTTCACAGGCAAATTCTATCAAACATTTAGAGAACAGCTAACACCTATCCTTCTCAAACTCTTCCAAAATATAGCAGAGGGAGGAACACTCCCAAACTCATTCTACAAGGCCACCATCACCCTGATACCAAAACCAGACAAAGATGTCACAAAAAAACAAAACTACAAGCCAGTATCACTGATGAACATAGATGCGAAAATCCTCAACAAAATACTACCAAACAGAATCCAACAGCACATTAAAAGGATCATACACCATGATTGAGTGGATTTTATCCCAGGAATGCAAGGATTCTTCACTGTATGCAAATCAATCAACATGATAAGCCATATTAACAAATTGAAGGAGAAAAACCATATGATCATCTCAATAGATGCAGGAAAAGCTTTTGACAAAATTCAACACCCATTTATGACAAAAACTCTCCAGAAAGTAGGCATAGAGAGAACTTACGTCAACATAATCAACATAATAAAGGCCACATATGACAAACCCACAGCCAACATCGTTCTCAATGGTGAAAAACTGAAACCATCTCCACTAAGATCAGGAACAAGACAAGGTTGCCCACTCTCACCACTTATTCAACATAGTTTTGGAAGTTTTAGCCACAGCAATCAGAGAAGAAAAAGAAATAAAAGGAATCCAAATTGGAAAAGAAGTGAAACTGTCACAGTTTGCAGATGACATCATACTATACATAGAGAATCCTAAAGATGCTAACAGAAAACTACTAGAGCTAATCAATGAATTTGTTAAAGTAGCAGGATACAGATTTAATGCACAGAAATCTCTTGCATTCCTATACACTAATGATGAAAAATCTGAAAGAGATATTAAGGAAACACTCCCATTTACCGCTGCAAAAAAAAGAATAAAATACCTGGAATAAACCTACCTAAGGAGGCCAAAGACCTCTATTATATTTTTCAGCTCCATCATATTTGGGGAGTTTCCCATGACTTATTATAGTAAAAAAGCCACGTGCTCTCTCAAGAAATGTGTATTCTATATAATGACAAAATGAATAGGTAGTGTGATATGACACAAAAAGCACTGGACTGGCAGTCAGGACTACTATTAACTGGCTGTGTGAGCCTTGGAGAAATAAGTGAACCTGTTGTCTTGGCTTCGGTTTCATCTTCAGGAAAATTGAAGTAAATGGACTAGAATCTCTAGGTCATGGGTCTTTAATTGCTATATGTAGAATAACCATTATGTGTGCTGAGGATCAAACTAGCCCAAGTGGTGGCTGGTCAGCAGCCAGAGTCAGGGTGATTGGAAGAGAAAGACTGGAGAAAGTGATTTCCAAGTTGAAGGCCAGCTTTGGAGAAACCTGCAACTACAGAAGGTGAAGCATGGTAAGTATGGTAGATGAACAGGCAAGCCCATGCCTGAAGGTTTTTTTTGTTTAATATTTTTTCATGTAATTCAAGAGGAATTCAAGTGATGTTGACCACTAAGAAAATAAATAATCTGATTAAAGGGAGACTTGATGAGGGAATTCTCAGGGCTCCACTAATGTACCTGGAAGGTGAGGGAGTGGAGCACAGGCTTTACAGTGGCCACCGACCCAATCACAGAAGAGCATTTCCACTTGCCACTCCTCCCATCATTCCCCTCTATGACTTTGGAGACTGTTACAAAATGTTTGCTTAATAGTGATTTGAGTATTTGTATCTTTTATGTACCTTTCCGTGCATTTCAAATTTTTAAAAAATTATGTTAAGATAAAATATGTCCTGAATAATGCTCCCCAAATTTTTAAACTGAGAAGACATGTCTAAGTAGCAATTTGATTCTGGCAAATAAAGTGTGCTAAATTTAAAATTTCATGGGTCAAATTTATACAGAAGACAGGTGGGAGAAAAATCTTTTGAAAGACAAACACATTGTGTGCTTCTTGCCAATAAGCATGTAATACTTCCTCACTGTCATTAATAAAAGATAATACACACTTTCAAAGTTCTGTAGACACTAAAAAGAAAGAAAACACTCAAATGCGTCACCTATTTCCACACTCAAGTCCGAGAAGCTATATAAATTTCTCCAGCCTCTGGCAGAAAACACTAAACCAACCGTAAGTCCGAGAGCAATCATCTGTGGACAGCAGCTATGCAGCTGGCTGTGCTGACCGTGCTGTACGCCGTGAGTGTACTGCCTGGCACCCTGGCCCTGCAGCTTCCCCGGAAGGCAGGAGGCATGAGTGAGCTGCCGTGGGAACAGGCTCAGGTATGTCACTGGCCCACTCACCTGGGCCTCCACAGGCTCACCATCAGCATTAGGAAGTATATTTTTCAATTTTAATAATTTTTCTGATTATATAGGTAATATATGTTTTAATCAAGTAGCTATTAAGAGCAAGCTTTGGAGCCTGCCCAAAGTGCTTCTTGCCAATAAGCATGTAATACTTCCTCACTGTCAATACTTAGGTGTAGATGTCCCATTATTTTACCAGGTAATAATTACTTACACTTATTAGGCTACTTATTAAGTAGTATATTGGAAAGAACATGATTTTTGAACCAGAACTTGTCCTTGACTCTTATCTCTACAGTTAGTAAGTATGTGAATTAACCTTACTTTGGTTTCTTCTTTTTCCCAGGATAGAGCTAAGGATTCAATGACACAATATATATGAAGTACTTTATAATCTGTAATTGTTACATACATGATAATTGGTATTGTTACCACTTCCTTCATTCGCTAGAATGAACTTGAATATTCAAGTTCCAACTCCTCCACTCAACTGTGTAGATGAACACAGGAATGTTATTAAACTTCTCTGAGCTTCAGTTTTCTAATTTGGAAGTTGGATAATGTAATGATATCAACCAAATGGGGGTGTTGTGAAGCACTTTACAGAGTACCTGTGACATATTCAATAAATTGAAGTCCTTACTGCTACTATTATTTACTGTAACTTGAGATTTTTCTCATAAAGAGCAAAGTGTTGCCTCTTAAGATGAGGACTGCTTGTGATGGAGAGACTTGAAAAGAAAATATGAGGGTATAAGTTGCAGTCCTCCCACTGACAAGCCAATGATGATGGGCAAGGCATGAACTTCTGACTTTGTTTTCTCATATATCTAATAGAGATAATAATACTGTGTTTTATACCTCACAGGATTATTCTAGCGAATGAAGGAAGTGGTAACAATACCAATTATCATGTATGTAACAATTACAGATTATAAAGTACTTCATATATATTGTGTCATTGAATCCTTAGCTCTATCCTGGGAAAAAGAAGAAACCAAAGTAAGGTTAATTCACATACTTACTAACTGTAGAGATAAGAGTCAAGGACAAGTTCTGGTTCAAAAATCATGTTCTTTCCAATATACTACTTAATAAGTAGCCTAATAAGTGTAAGTAATTATTACCTGGTAAAATAATGGGACATCTACACCTAAGTATTGTTTATAAATTTAAGCTTAAGCATAAGAAAAGTTGTGTTTTATTTCACACTAACTTTGACTTTTTAAAAGTCCATGTAATACATTGGACTGAACCATATGAAATCAGTGATATTTGACAGGTTTTTTTTTCTCCAAAGGAGCAATTTCATATGGGTCCACCTAATGGACTCTACAGAAGGAGTACACTTGCAAGAGTATTGAGTCCCTTTACCCACGG
The DNA here is from genome assembly GCF_964341445.2 of Mesoplodon mirus. Classification (NCBI taxonomy): domain Eukaryota; kingdom Metazoa; phylum Chordata; class Mammalia; order Artiodactyla; family Ziphiidae; genus Mesoplodon; species Mesoplodon mirus. Next base: position 110,846,213 of record NC_138983.1, on the reverse strand, counting down.
TGCACGTTGCCAATAAACCAGAGGGAGGTCCTCTAGGTTTAAAGGAAGGCAGGAAAATTCATCTTAAGGATGCAGAGAGATTTCTTACAAAGGGTGTCTTTGTAAAGCCTGTAGCTCTGGAAGGGAAAAAAATGAGCTATTTGTTTTTAAATCAGGGATTAATTGCTAATTATCATGGGTGAACAATAAGTGTTTGTTGTATTGAATGAAATAGTCATTGGTAACAGGAAGACAGAGCACAATATTGCTAAGGTTACTTACATAAAGCGCATACTCCTAAGCGGTTCTCAGACAAGTAAACATTACCACCTACTCCAAATTAGATTGCAAATGAGTGAGCCAATGTTTAAATCATTTCAAAGATATTATCACACATTATGTAACACTTTACATTTTTCTGATGAAATGGGCTTTGGAATCAGAACAAAAGTTCAAATACCAGCTCCTTTGGTTACTCATGGGGTGACCTCGTGCAACTTATTTCACTCTTCTGAGCCATGATTCTTCAAATGTGAAATAGGAAAATAATGCCATACCTTACTTCACAGGGTGGTTATGAGGTTTAAATGAGATAAGTAATGTAAAGCTCCTGGTATAGTCCCTGGCACTAGTAAGTGCTTAATGAAAGTCCTTTGCTGCTGTTGTTATTTCATTCACTTTCTATTTTTTCCTATTTAGGCTGCTGGACTGCCATCCTTATACCCATTCACTAGTGTCCTTTAAGAAATTCCCAGCAGGCTTCCCTGGTGGCGCAGTGGTTGAGAATCCGCCTGCCGATGCAGGGGACACGGGTTCGTGCCCCAGTCCGGGAAGATCCCACATGCCACAGAGCGGCTAGGCCCGTGAGCCATGGCCGCTGAGCCTGCGTGTCCGGAGCCTGTGCTCTGCAATGGGAGAGGCCACAACAGTGAGAGGCCCGCGTACCGAAAAAAAAAAAAAAAAGAAATTCCCAGGGACCCAATTGCCCATGGAATACACCTGAGAGACCTGCTTTATCCTGCAGTCTCACAAAGAGGGTTTTACTAAGGAGTTAGCCATGGAAAAAGCACTGGCCTGGCAGTCAAGAAACTCAGAGTCAGTTCTGCTACCAACTTAACATGTGACCCCAGGGCAAATCATTTAGTTACTAAGAGTTCTGATTTCTTCACCTGGAGAATATGTATGTAAAACAAAATAATGTCATAATAACCTTTCCCAGGACTAAAATGTTAAGACATTTAACCTCAGCTGGGACCTGATCTCCAGAGAATTTTAGAAAGGGCTGGGTGACTTTGGATCTCCCCATAGGGTCTCTGATGCCAAGGGGAGGTCTCAGCTGTGCCCCTTGAGGGCACACTGAGCACTCTTCCTGATTGGCTATTACACACAAGTCTATGTTTTATAAAGTATACAGTGTGTTTTTCTTCAAAACATTTAATGGGATAAAAGAAAAATGGAGGGACTCTTTTGCTCATGAAATGAAATGGCAGTGCTTCATCATCAATATTAAGTTTTCTTTTCATTAATGCACTCTTGTTTTACTTGGTTACTATGTAAGTATTCTGCCTTCACACTACTATTTGGGTCCACAGGAGTCAGAGGCAAAGATGTACAGACTTCTGAGCTAAAAGAAGACAATAAACAAGAATTATAGATCAATTACTCTCTTTCCAATAGGACTATCTGAAGAGATTTTATCCATCTGACTCAAAAACAAGGGACCCCAATAGTTTAGATGTCGAACTCAAGCAGATGCAAAAATTCTTTCGCCTGCCTATAACTGGAACATTAAGCTCCCATATTATAGAAATCATGCGGAAGCCCAGATGTGGAGTGCCAGATGTTGCAGAATATTCCCTATTCCCAGATCGCCCAAAATGGACTTCCAAAGTAGTCACCTACAGGTTAGTTTTGCTTTGGCTCATTTTAGCAAAAACAGTAAAGCCTATTTCCTAAAAGGTCAAACATTGTTTTCTTGTTTTCTACCAGGATCATGTCATATACTCGAGACTTACCACATGTCATAGTGAATCAATTAGTGGCAAAGGCCTTCAACGTGTGGAGCAAAGAGATCCCACTGAGCTTCAAGAGAGTTAGCTGGGGAATTGCTGATATCATGATTGGCTTTGCAAGAGGAGGTAAGGAAGATTCCTGCAGGCTGATCCTGTGTGCTATTTTGCTTGTTGTTTATATCAGTGCCTTCCTCTTTCTGGGATTTAAAATCTTTAAAGAGATATAGATATATGATAGATGATAGATAGATAGATAGATCATCTCATTAAAGATCAATGGTCTTACACTTTTTCTAGTCCATTAACTAGAGCCACTTTTTATAGCAGAAGATGGCAGACTATGGCCCATGAGCCAAATCTGTAAATAGTTATTAGAACACAGCCATGGTCCTTCATTTACCTATTGTCTATGAGTTCTTTGGGGCTACAATGGCAGACTATAGCAATTCCGACAGAGGTCTTCAAGCCTATACATCTGGTCCTTTACAGAAAATGTTTGCCAACCTCTGTTTTGTAACATGAATCATGATATACATATATATTTATGGGACAGTTTAAAATATATCTAACTAACATCAACATTAAACCAAAAGAAGAGGTTACAACTTCCAAAGGCCTGAAGTGGTCTCCAACAAGTGAACAGTCCCTGTGGCTTATTGCCAACACCCTTCATGTAGTAAAAAGCAGAAAATAGAGAATTTTCATATTAAAGGGCTTAAGGAGCTATAACCCATATACATGAACTGCTATTAACTGCTGGTGTTTCATGGTGCAAATTTAGAGGAAAATGTTGGTCTTTTTGGCCTGTTTTAATGTTAAACTTCCTGGGTGCTGTGAATTTAGCTGAAATTTGAGCTTCAACCACAATATCAACAAGACTGAAGAAAACCTTACAGAAAAGCACGGATCATGGCACTCTATGTTTTTCAAGAACTGGATAAACTGGATATGGCCTGACACCAATTTGAAAATAAATGTCTCTGCATCACAAATAAAAGCACTATCAAAATCTATTTTAAGACACCTTGAGCACAGTTCTTCAAGAGACTGTCTACTACACCCACAAAGAAAAAGTTGGGTTTTTAAGAAAATGTATATTAAATGGTATGCAATTACCTGCTGAATCCAGTACTCAAACTCATGGTCTACTCTGCCACCATCCAGCTAAGGAAAATGATCAACTATAACACTTAGACGCCACCATAAGTAGGATGTGAATGTATTTAAAGTCCACATCAGTAAGCTTTCAACATGTGGTGGTTATCAGGGATGAGCAGTGGTTCTGTGAAAGAAAAAGTCCCTGTGACAAATAAACACCCAAACCACCCTGTGTATGCAGCTGACTGCTTGAACTAATCTTTCTAACCTCAATAATCATGCACTGTAAACTAAAAGATGAAATGACTGGAGATAAATTCAGTCACTAAAGGCAATTACCTTTTTTTCTTTCAGCTCACGGGGACCCCTACCCATTTGATGGGCCAGGAAACACACTGGCTCATGCCTTTGCACCTGGGCCAGGCCTGGGAGGAGATGCTCACTTTGATGAGGATGAACGCTGGACTGATGGTAGCAGTATAGGTACAGCATCCCAAGTCTCTTCCACTACATATCCTTTTAAAAATCCTGAATTTTTAGATCTTAACTATCTTTGACAATTGAAAGCAATTAATAATAGTTATTGAGTACTTGCTAACTGCCACCTCTGTGCTTTAAATGCATTATTGCATTTAATATGCTCATAATGCTCCATATATAGAAGATAGATACTCAGGCTACAGAGTCAAAAAATGGTGAGTTCAATTTGCTGTACCTCTACCAATTACTCACTTTGTATCTTTGGGCAAGTTATTTAACTTCTCTGAGCCTCAGTTTCCTTATCTATGAAATGGGACTATAAATAATTCCTACCTCACAGGATTCTTGTTGGAATTAAATGAGATAATGCTTATGCAGTGCTTAGCACAGTGCTTGGTATATATTAATAATTCAGTAACTTATAGCTCTTTTATATATATCCCCAAAATAAGTTTTTTAATTGAAGGTGAAAGAGGAGCAGAGACTATGATATTTGAGAAGTATATACAGTTCTGATATTATTCACTGTTTTTCAGAAAGAACCCACACCATAACCCAGCCCATCGTATTCATCACTTTACAAAGTAGAAGAACACAGACAAAACAGAAAACTAATGAAGAGAAGCTCTAGATAAATAATCCTAATTGGAGACAATGGTTTTTTTTTTTTTACATCTTTATTGGAGTAAAATTGCTTTACAATGGTGTGTTAGTTTCTGCTTTATAACAAAGTGAATCAGTTATACATATACATATGTTCCCATATCTCTTCCCTCTTACGTCTCCCTCCCTCCCACCCTCCCTATCCCACCCCTCTAGGTGGTCACAAACCACCGAGTTATCTCCCTGTGCTATGCGGCTGCTTCCCACTAGCTATTTTACGTTTGGTAGTGTATATATGTCCATGCCACTCTCTCACTTTGTCAGTTTACCCTTCCCCCTCCCCATATCCTCAAGTCCATTCTCTAGTAGGTCTGTGTCTTTATCCCTGTCTTACCCCTAGGTTCTTCATGACATTTTTTTTCTTAAATTCCATAAATATGTGTTAGCATACAGTATTTGTCTTTCTCTTTCTGACTTACTTCACTCTGTATGACAGACTCTAGGTCCATCCACCTCATTACAAATAGCTCAATTTCATTTCTTTTTATGGCTGAGTAATATTCCATTGTATATATGTGCCACATCTTCTTTATCCATTCATCCTATGATGGACACTTAGGTTGTTTCCATCTCCTGGCTATTGTAAATAGAGCTGCAATGAACATTTTGGTACATGACTCTTTGAATTATGGTTTTCTCAGGGTATATGCCCAGTAGTGGGATTGCTGGGTCATAGGGTAGTTCTATTTGTAGTTTTTTAAGGAACCTCCACACTGTTCTCCATAGTGGCTGAACCAATTCACATTCCCACCAGCAGTGCAAGAGTGTTCCCTTTTCTCCACACCCTCTCCAGCATTTATTGTTTCTAGATTTTTTGATGATAGCCATTCTGACTGGTGTGAGATGATATCTCATGGTAGTTTTGATTTGCATTTCTCTAATGATTAATGATGTTGAGCATTCTTTCATGTGTTTGTTGGCAATCTGTATATCTTCTTTGGAGAAATTTCTATTTAGGTCTTCTGCCCATTTTTGGATTGGGTTGTTTGGTTTTTTGTTATTGAGCTGCATGAGCTGCTTGTAAATTTTGGAGATTAATCCTTTGTCAGTTGCTACATTGGCAAATATTTTCTCCCATTCTGAGGGTTGTCTTTTCATATTGTTTATGGTTTCCTTTGCTGTGCAAAAGCTTTGAAGTTTCATTAGGTCCCATTTGTTTCTTTTTGTTTTTATTTCCATTTCTCTAGGAGGTGGGTCAAAAAGGATCTTGCTGTAATTTATGTCATAGAGTGTGCTGCCTATGTTTTCCTCTAAGAGTTTGATAGTTTATGGCCTTACATTTAGGTCTTTAATCCATTTTGAGCTTATTTTTCTGTATGGAGTTAGGGAGTGATCTAATCTCATACTTTTACATGTACCTGTCCAGTTTTCCCAGCACCACTTATTGAAGAGGCTGTCCTTTCTCTACTGTACATTTTTTTTTTAAGTGGCTACTGGCTACTGGCCCTGAAAGTGAAATGAGTACTTGTGTTTGGCAATAGGAATTCACCACTACAGTGATGCCTTGCTGTGAAAATCTAACCTATGTAAAATTATGACACTGCTTCTGTTTCACATCTTGCATACCTTTTTCATTCTTCCTTCTTCCCACTCAAGGTAAGCTAAAGACAGCTTCCTTCAATCTAATGCACCACAATTAGAACTCTGGCCACTCAAACACACTCACACCTTCCCCCTTATTTGCAAAGCGTTTTTATGAGTCTGAGGGAGAGAGAGCACATACATAATACACTTTAACAAATCAAAAGCAAATCCCAGCATCGCCTGGAGTTCCTGCCTTATGGTTGTGCTTTCTCAAAGCCAAATTTCTCTCTCCTGCTATTCAAAGTCACTATCATTTATTGAATAGCCATTATTATTTTCCAGATATTGGGAAACTCATTATGACAAATCAACAAGGTAGGAATTATTATCTCCATTTAACAAAAGAGGAACTGAGACTCAGAAATACCCATTAATTTGTCCAAAGTTGTCCAGCTAGTAAGTAGCAGAGCTGGGTTTCAAAACCAGGTCTTTATACAATACTTATAAGCCTTTGCTTTCCTCTACTGAATACTGCTATCTGAGTGATTACATAAGAAGCAAATAGGCAGAAAAACATTATATTAAAAAAAAAGTGATGAGATTAAAGCACTACTATTCTTTTTTTTTAAACTTTATTGAAGTATAGTTGATTTACAGTGTTGTGTTAATTTCTGCTGTACTGCAAAGTCATTCAGTTATACACATATTCTTTTTCATATACTTTTCCATTATGGTTTATCCCAGGATATTGAATAGAGTTCCCTGTGCTTTACAGTAGGACCTTGCTGTTTATCCATTCTATATATAATGTTTTGCATCTGCTAATCCCAAACTCCCAATCCTTCCCTCCCACACCCCCACGCCCTTGGCAACCAGGAGTCTGCTCTCAATGTCTGTGAGTCTGTTTTTGTTTCGTAGATATGTTCATTTGTGTCATATTTTAGATTCCACATAAAAGTGATATCAGATGGCATTTGTCTTTTTTTTATTTCACTTAGTATGATATCTCAGGTCCATCCATGTTGCTGCAAATGGCATTATTTCATTCTTTTTTATGGCTGAGTAGTATTCCATCATATAAATGTACCACATCTGCATTTTTTTATTATCTTTATTGGAGTATAATTGCTTTACAATGGTGTGCTACTTTCTGCAGTATAACAAAGTGAATCACCTATACACATACATATAACCCCATATCTCCTCCCTCTTGCGTCTCCCTCCTACCCTCCCTATCTCACCCCTCTAGGTGGTTACAAAGCACCGAGCTGATCTCCCTGTGCTAATGTGGCTGCTTTCCAATAGCTACCTATTTTACATTTGGTAGGGTATATATGTCCATGCCACTCTCTCACTTCATCCCAGGTTACCCTTGCCCCTCCCCATGTCCTCAAGTCCATTCTCTATGTCTGCATCTTTATTCCTGTCCTACTCCAAGGTTCTTAAGACCCCCCCTTTTTTTTTAAGATTCCATACATATGTGTTAGCATACTGTACTTGTTTTTCTCTTTATGACTTATTTCATTCTGTATGACAGACTATAGGTCCATCCACCTCGCTACAAATAACTCAATTTCATTTCTTTTTTATGGCTGAGTAATATTCCATTGTATATAAGTGCCACAACTTCTTACCCATTCATCTGTCAATGGACACTTAGGTTGCTTCCATGTCCTGGCTACTGTAAAGAGTGCTGCAATGAATATTGGGTACATGATTCTTTTTGAATTATGGCTCTCTCTGGGCATATGCCCAGCAGTGGGACTGCTAAGTCGTATGGTAGTTCTATTTTTAGTGGTTTAAGGAACCTCCATAGTGTTCTCCATAGTGGCTGTATCAATTTACATTCCCACCAACAGTGCAAGAGGGTTCCCTTTTCTCCACACCCTCCCTAGCATTTATTGTTTCTAGATATTTTGATGATGGCCATTCTGACCAGTGTGAGGTGATACCTCACTGTAGTTTTGATTTGCATTTCTCTAATGATTAGTGATGTTGAACATCCTTTCATGTGTTTGTTGGCAATCTGTATATCTTCCTTGGAGAAATATCTGTTTAGGTCTTCTGCCCATTTTTGGACTGGGTTGTTTGATTTTTTGATATTGAGCTGCATGAGCTGCTTGTATATTTTGGAGATTAATCTTTTGTCAGTTGCTTCATTTGCAAATATTTTCTCCCATTCTGAGGGTTGTCTTTTCATCTTGTTTATGGTTTCCTTTGCTGTGCAAAAGATTTTAAGTTTCATTAGGTCTAATTTGTTTCTTTTTGATTTTATTTCCATTCCTCTAGGAGGTGGGTCAAAAAGGATCTTGCTGTGATGTATGTCATCCAGTGTTATGCCTATGATTTCCTCTAAGAGTTTTATAGTGTCTGGCCTTACATTTAGGTCTTTAATACATTTGGAGTTTATTTTTGTGTATGGTGTTATGGAGTGTTCTAATTCCATTCTTTTACATATAGTTGTCCAGTTTTCCCAGCACCACTTATTGAAGAGGCTGTCTTTTCTCCGTTGTATGTTCTTACCTGCTTTGTCAAAGACAAGGTGACCATAGGTGTGTGGGTTTATCTCTGAGCTTTCTATCCTGTTCCATTGGTCTATATTTCTGTTTTTGTGCCAGTACCATACTGTCTTGATCACTGTAGCTTTGTAGTGTAGTCTGAAGTCAGGTAGCCTGATTTCTCCAGCTCCATTTTTCTTTCTAAATATTGCTTTCGCTATTCGGGGTCTTTTGTCTTTCTGTACAAATGTGAAATTATTTGTTCTAATTCTGGGGAAAATGCTTTTGGTAATTTGATAGGGATTGCATTGAATCTGTAGATTGCTTTGGGTGGTATAGTCATTTTCACAATGTTGATTCTTCCAATCCAAGAACATGGTATATCCCTCCGTCTGTTTGTATTCTCTTTAATTTCTTTCGTAAGGGTTCTATAGTTTTCTGCATACAGGTCTTTTGTCTCCTTAGGTAGGTTTATTCCTAGATATTTTATTCTTTTTGTTGCAGTGGTAAATGGGAGTGTTTCCTCAATTTCTCTTTCAGATTTTTCATCATTAGTGTATAGGAATGCAAGAGATTTCTGTGCATTAATTTTGTATCCTACTACTCTACCAAATTCATTGATTAGTGTTAGTAGTTTTCTGGTAGCATCTTTAGGATTCTCTATGTATAGTATTATGTTTTTTCATCATTAGTGTATAGGAATGCAAGAGATTTCTGTGCATTAATTTTGTATCCTACTACTCTACCAAATTCATTGATTAGTGTTAGTAGTTTTCTGGTAGCATCTTTAGGATTCTCTATGTATAGTATTATGTCATCTGCAAACAGTGACAGTTTTACTCCTTTTCCAATTTGGATTCTTTTTATTTCTTTTTCTTCTCTGATTGCTGTGGCTTAAACTTCCAAAACTATGTTGAATAATAGTGGTGAGAGTGGGCAACTTTGTCTTCTTCCTGATCTTAGTGGAAATGGGTTCCGTTTTTCACCATTGAGAACGATGTTGGCTGTGGGTTTGTCATATATGGCCTTTATTATGTTGACATAAGTTCCCTCTATGACTACTTTCTGGAGGGTTTTTATCATAAATGGGTGTTGAATTTTGTCAAAAGCTTTTCCTGCATCTATTGAGATGATCATGTGGTTTTTATTCTTCAGTTTGTTAATATGGTGTATCTCACTGATTGATTTGAGTATATTGAAGAATCCTTGCATTCCTGGGATAAACCCCACTTGATCATGGTGTATGATACTTTTAATGTGCTGTTGGATTCTGTTTGCTAGTATTTTGTTGAGGATTTTTGCATCTATGTTCATCAGAGATATTGGCCTGTAGTATTCTTTTTTTGTGGCATCTTTGTCTGGTTTTGGTATCAGGGTGATGGTGGCCTCTTAGAATGAGTTTAGGAGTGTTCCTCCCTCTGCTATATTTTGGAAGAGTTTGAGAAGGATAGGTGTTAGCTCTTCTCTAAATGTTTGATAGAATTTGCCTGTGAAGCCATCTGGTCCTGAGCTGTTGTTTGTTGGAAGATTTTTAATCACAATTTCAATTTCAGTGCTTGTGATTGGTCTGCTTATATTTTCTATTTCTTCCTGGTTCAGTCTCAGAAGGTTGTGCTTTTCTAAGAATTTGTCCATTTCTTCCAGGTTGTCCACTGTATTGGCATAGAGTTGCTTGTAGTAATCTCTCATGATCCTTTGTATTTCTGCAGTGTCAGTTGTTCCCTCTCCTTTTTCACTTCTAATTCTGTTGATTTGAGTCTTCCCTTTTTTCTTGATGAGTCTGGCTCATGGTTTATCAATTTTGTTTATCTCTCAAAGAACCAGCTTTTAGTTTTATTGATCTTTGCTATTGTTTCCTTCATTTCTTTTTCATTTATTTCTGATCTGATCTTTATGATTTCTTTCCTTCTGCTAACTTTGGGGGGTTTTTTTGTTCTTCTTTCTCTAATTGCTTTAGGTGTAAGGTTATGTTGTTTATTTGAGATGTTTCTTGTTTCTTGAGGTAGGATTGTGTTGCTATAAACTTCCCTCTTAGAACTGCTTTTGCTCCATCCCATAGGTTCTGGGTCATCGTGTTTTCACTGTCATATGTTTCTAGGTATTTTTTAATTTCCTCTTTGATTTCTTCAGTGACCTCTTGGTTATTTAGTAGTGTATTGTTTAGCCTCCATGTGTTTGTATTTTTTACAGATTTTTTTTTCCTGTAATTGATATCTAGTCTCATAATGTTGTGGTTGGAAATGATACTTGCTGATTTCAATTTTCTTAAATTTACCAAGGCTTGATTTGTGACCCAAGATATGATTTATCCTAGAGAATGTTCCAGGCACACTTGAGAAGAAAGTGTATTCTGGTTTTTTTTGGATGGAATGTCCTATAAATATCAATTAAGTACATCTTGTTTAATGTATCATTGAAAGCTTGTGTTTCCTTATTTATTTTCATTTTGGATGATCTGTCCATTGGTGAAAGTGAGGTGTTAAAGTCCCCTACTATGACTGTGTTACTGTTGATTTCCCCTTTCATGGCTGTTAGCATTTGCCTTATGTATTGAGGAAAGCACTACTATTCTGATTCCTCTTCTAAACCTTCTGCCCTTGTGAAGGCCTGGAAACAAATAAGCAAACTATGGAGAATTTAAACGGTTAGGTATTTTATAGTTATTTTATTTTTATTATTATCTATTTTGATTTTATTATATATATAGTTATTTTTTACAGTTATTGTATGTCTCTTTTGTTGCAGGAATTAATTTCCTGTATGCTGCAACTCATGAAGTTGGCCATTCCTTGGGTCTGGATCATTCATCTGATCCTAATGCTGTGATGTATCCAACTTATGGAGAAGGTGATTCCAAGAATTTCAAACTTTCACAGGATGATATCAATGGAATTCAGAAATTATATGGTAATATTTACGATTTCCATATTTCCAATGTCTCCTTAAGACATTGCCTTCTTTGGGTAGGCTTGAATGAGAAAGGCTGGGAAACAGGTATTTACTTGGAAAAACACACTGGAACTTTTTTAACTAAAAGCCTATTGAGGGGAGAAATTTGAGACATTAGATACTTGAAATTTAATCATGCTATTTTATACTATGAGGATACTGATTTTAAGTTTTCAGTAATACAGAATCATTTGGTGAAATCATGAAAATGATGCTCTCAAACTTTTTTATAAGCTGCCACTCACTCTTCTTTCTTGCTTGGTTCAAATACTTTAGGGAGCCTCCCCCATAGGGGCGGACAGAGGAACATAACACCTTCCACCGTAGCTTCCCGCTCCCAAGGGTTTGGCCCTAGGTGCTTAAAAGTTACCCAAATTTTCCTGCCTGTATATATGCATAGGGAAATGGGTTAACCATAGACAGTGACTTATAATTGCTGGTCATGACGGGTATGAATATACCATGTCCCAAGCTACACTTTTTTTGTTTTAATCAAGTTCTAAATTCAATTTAAAAGAATAAACTGATTTGTATTTGCTTGATCAAGTCAGAAAGAGTAATGTGAGAAAGAAATCAAAGGACAAGGATAAAAAGCCATGTCTCTAGATAAAGATGAGAATAGTAAGAATCAAAGAAGCTAAATAAATCGTCCAAGGACAAGAGGCTGCTGAGTTCCTGAACAAAGATTCCAAGCCAGGGCTGCATGATTTCACATTCTTTCTACTTCATATTTCAGCTTATCATTACTTAGTATGCTTCTGAAAGCAATTTGGAAAAGAAAATACATACAGAATGATATCTTTAAGTACACAGACATAATTAAACCTTTCCGGCAAATTACAAGGATGATAAGAATATTCAGCAAAAAGATAACATAAGAGTCTCTGAATGTTCAGAAGAGCAATGAAAGTGCTTCCACATAATAAATAATGTAATGTCCTCAGGGGGAAATTACTCCTGTAGGATAATGGATTTAAGCTATCAGTTGAACCTATAACTTACTATCAATTAGCATCTCCCAAACTGTGTTCCCAGAACACTGGTCCTACCAGACAATTCCCCAAAAAAAGATGCTTTGGAGAAACAAGTTCAAAAACCACTACCTATACTGTATTTAAAGTGCACAGGATGTTAAAAAGGATCTAACAAACTGTCATTTAACTCAGCGCTTCCCAAATTATAATCCTTTTTGTGGCACACCCATTGAGGCTTCTCAGAATAGCATTTCAGAGAACACGTTTTGGAAAGTACCATTAACTGTACCACAAAGTTCTGACTTAAGGAGCTGCTTGTGTCCAAAAAAGTTCATGAATCACTGACAATTTTTGGTAAAGTCAACATCAACAAAACAGAAAATAGTACCTCCCCTTATATAAAACTATGGAACTTACAGAATACTCTATGGCATGTGTAACTATCTTTGAACCTTAAGAAAATTAGAAAGGGCCTGAAAAATGTTCTTTGGCAGACTGATTAGATTTAACATAAAGAAGATGGATTAGTGCATTAAATCCTTAAGTATTAGACAGTGAAGTGCCTCTAGTCAAAGTTGGAAAGAGGTAGCTTCTGGACAAATGAAAGTAAGATTAAATTACATAGGTTTTTAATGTAGGTAGTTTATTAATACAAGACACTTCTTGTGAGCAGAAAATATAAATTCAAAAGAATGTGCTTAAACTCATGGATATAAAATTCCCAATGTTCCTTTCAGAATAATAAAAATAATAGCTAAAATGCATCAAATTTTTATAGTGTACCAGGCATTTCATGTGCAATAGCTTATTTAATTCAACAATCCAATGAGTTGTTACTGTCCTCATTTTATAGGCTGGTAATCTAACATGAAGAGAAGCTAAGTAATAACTTACCCAAGATCACATGGCTGGTAAAATGAGAGAGTGAAAAGACAGGGTGCAAAGATATCTGACCACCCAGGGAACTACACTCCATACAGTGTTGTCTTTTTAGTCTTTGGAGGTTGTTCTTCAGAACCGTTGTCCCAGGCACAGAAACTGGGCTGGATGAATGATGAACTGTACATACTGTGACATTTCTTGTGTTTTTATAGTCTTAGGATTTTTTTAATATGCTTTATACATTGTCAGAATGTTCCTATTTTGTCTCTTTACAGGAAAGAGAAATGATTCAAGAAAAAATTAGAAACACAGATTCATTCATTGGATTCTATATAGTTGTTCCCAACCAGAATTAAAGAACACTGTTGTTGCACTCCATTTACCCCTTACTGCCTCCATCCTTGTATTGTGGTTGGTTTTGTACATCTCTCTCCCCCTCCGGGAATAAACCCTATTATGACATTACTATGTCTTACTCATCTATGACTCTCCTCAAGCAACATGCACTTGGTGGATGTCAATAAATGTTAAATACATAGATAAATAAAATTTTTATTCCATGGTAAAATGATTTCTATTTGGAAGTACTGTTTCTGTGGCAAGAGAAGATACAATGAAATCAGACTAAGATGAGAAAAAAGAATTAAATAACCCCACCACATTATTTTGGGACTTCAGCTGCACCTCACCCTATCAACAGTTGGGTAAGGTATAGTATAGTATAGTATAGTATAGTACAGTACAGTATAGTATAAACCAAGATAGTATAACCCAAAGGTACCTTAAGTTCCCCTAATCCTTTGGTCCAATCCCTCACTCTGAGTATTCTGGGAAGTCCAAATCTTCCCACAAAATGTGTGTGAATTCCCAGGGATTTACAATCTCATAGTCCCTTCTGGCACCAAGTTCCTGCCCCTGAACTGACTTCATGGCATCTCTCCGACCACAGTTGCTCTGTGTTCCCTTTCCTCTGCCCCATCACAACCCAAATATCAATCTCACCCCCTTATTTTTTACTTTCTCCAAACCAGTCCTACAAGGCTTTTGTGAGATTGTTGACACTGCTGAAGATGTGCATCAACGGTGAGATTTTACACTGCACAAGGACAATGAAATTGAACTAAACTCAAATTGGATATTATCCTCACCCTTCAAATCCTTTACCCATCCCAGCATCAGGAATTTCCCACTGGCCACCTACCTCTGCAGGCTCCAACCTCCTACCACATCTCTCCCTAATCCTCAAATCTCTAAACCCCAGTCCTTCTGACTTCCCTCAGAAACTCAATTCCTGGGGGGAGCTATCCCGGCGGGCCACGCGTGCGGCCGCGTTTGAATGGCCCTGAGTGGGCTCGGCCGGGGACCCGAGGGATAGTCTGGGCTGCCGGGGCGCAGTCGGTCAGCGCCTGGGCTAGGCGGAGGCGCCGCGGTACCATGAGGCGCCGGTTTTTAAGAGATTATGGCATCTGAAACCCACAATGTTAAAAAACGCAACTTTTGTAATAATATTGAAGATCATTTCATTGATGTTCCTAGAAAAAGGATCTCTAATTTCACTAATAAGAACATGAAGGAGGTTAAGAAGTCTCCAAAACAGTTGGCTGCTTACATAACTAGAACAGTTGGACAAGCTGTGAAAAGCCCAGATAAACTATGTAAGGTGATCTATCACAGAAAGAAAGTTCATCATCCTTTTCAAAATCCTTGCTGCAGAAAAAAGCAGTCCCCCAACAGTGGGGGCTGTGACATGGCAAATAAAGAGAATGGGCTGGCTTGTGCAGGCCGCCTCCCTGAGCAAGTGCGGCAGGGTAGTCGACCATATCTGGTTAGCCCCAGTGATTCTGGTTCTTCACAGACAGAAAGCCCATCATCAAAATATAGTGGGTTTTTTTCTGAGGTTTCTCAGGACCATGAAACAATGGCACAGGTTTTGTTCAGCAGGAATTTGAGATTGAATGTAGCTTTAACTTTCTGGAGGAGAAGTATAAGTGAACTTGTAACTTGTTTGGTGAGGATAGAAGACCTTGGAGTTGTGGTGGATTGCCTTCCTGTGCTCACCAATAGTTTACAGGAGGAAAAACAATACATCTCACTTGGCTGCTGTGTAGACTTGTTGCCTCTAGTAAAGTCACTACTTAAAAGCAAATTTGAAGAATATATAATAGTTGGTTTAAACTGGCTTCAAGCAGTCATAAAAAGGTGGTGGTCAGAACTATCATCCAAAACAGAAATTATAAATGATGGAAATATTCAAATTTTAAAACAACAATTAAGTGGATTGTGGGAACAGGAAAACCATCTTACTTTGGTTCCAGGATATACTGGTAACATAGCCAAGGATGTAGATGCTTATTTATTACAGTTGCATTGAGAGACTTCATCTACTAAATAGCATTTGGTTATTCGAAACATCCCTGGACTATATGATTTCCCCCAAAAATGTCTCACCTGAGAACTGTGAACTGTGGAAGAAATCAAAACCATTTTTTCCTTTAAAAAACCACATAATGAAACCACTAATGAAATGCTAAGGATCTACTTCACATTGAAGTGGAAAAATATCCGAAAGGAGCAGCTTCAACTTCAATGAGGTGAAAGTGCACTATGAAGATTGTTCACCTTTGCTGCAATTTGGGATTTATATGGTTATTTGGTAACATTGTTTAAGAACTACTGGGTCTTAATGCAATCCTGCATAAGAATATAATTTATACTATGTGAAAAATAAGACAGGACTTATTACTAGGAATTATAAAGACCAATCATCATTACTTTTTTTAAGATTGTGTTTTATAAGAAAACACTTAAATGTGTGCAGCTACTATTTTCTTATGTTGAAAAGACTTTGAAAGTTTAAACCATCATAGCAGATAATCAATACTAAAAGTTTTTTGTTCACACTGAGATACTGTGTATGCAGAATGCCTTAATTATTAATAAGCCAATGTGTATGATACCAATATCTGTTTAAGAAAATTAAAACCAACCATGCTTCTGGCATGATAAAATCATGGAATTAAATCAGGGGTTTCCATTCATGTAGAATGTTGTTGTTAAAACTTATTCCACACCATTCTTAAAACCTGAGAATATTTTTAGTATCTCTGATTTTTTTTTTGCCAGAATCATCATGTCATGTGTGTATGTGTTATTCCCATACATAAGAAAAAGGTGAATATGTATTTGTATGAATGCTTAACTGGAAATGTCCATGGAGTTGGCTAATTTATATTCACTTTTTATTGTATATAGATTTCTAATATTTTCTGTTCTGTATCATTTAAGTTTTCTTCATTTGAGTAAATTCACTAAATATTTCAAAAAAAAAAAAAAGAAACTCATTTCCTGAGGTTCAAGTAGCTCTCCCTCTTGGTGCACCGAGACTCGCTACTGTGTTTCTGTGGGAAAAACACTCTCTATGCGGGGCTTAACCCTTTAGCAGGACACAGAGCTGGCAAAGGCTTTTCCATTTCAGCCGTTCCTCCTCCACACTCCCTACACCCATGCATGTTTCTCTACAAATAGAGGGATAAATCATTGTAACTTACTTTCTTACTGATACAAATTATGCCACACATAAGCACTCTGAAAAGATGTATTCATTTTTTAAAATTTCATTTAAGGATTTTTTTCACCCAAAATGGATCAATAATCCAAAACTCAGAAATACCACCAAAACCATTAGGAAGCCATTCCAGGGACAGATAATATGAGGGGGGAATCTACAACCTAGGCAAAATGAGTTATATATTCAAAGACTCTCTTAAAACATAAGGGAATAGGTCTATAATAAAAATGAAAAGGAAGAAGTCATTAAATTTAAGTTCCTCATTTTGTAGATGATAAAACAGACGAAGAGAGGTTAAATTTCCATAAATTTTGCAGTAAACAAATGTGTCCTGTGATTAAAGCATTTTGTTTGTTTGTTTGCCTGTTTGCATTTTGGTTTGGGCAGCAGAAGGCAATATCCAGCTTGTAGTTGAAATGGATATTGTTTTTACCTGCCCAGCATCCCTTCACCCTACTTTTTGGGACAGGGACAGTCTTTCCCCTTCGTATGTTATCTTAGTGAGACATACTTTAGTATGCCACATGATGCCAGGGCTGAGAAGGGAGTACAGGACCCAAGTTTGGCCTATCAGACACTCCCTCTGAAAACACCAGACACTGATTCACCCTGGTAGTGGGTTTTGGAGACACTGCCTGTTCATTCCTGCACCCAGATAAATCTCTGAAGCTGCCTTGGGTCCTCTCCTACAAACAGCTTAGGTACAGGGCGTCTCTTGCAGGTTTTGCAACTGACTGCATTGCCTTCTAATAAATTTTGTCTTTTGCTTATGTTAGCAAGAGTGAGTTTATGTCTGTTGCTTGCAAATCCCTGACACAGTAGCTTGAATGGCTCTCCTATGGTATCTGATATAGGGACTCTGTTATATATCTCACCACATACTCCACTCTTAACTCTATGAAGTTAAGCTCTAACTGAGCATAGAAGTTGAATTTTCTTATTCCTATCCAAAAACCATAAAGCTGACTTCTAAACAGAAATTTTTCCTAAAAAATAAGGAACAATGTTCTTTTTTTTTAATTGTGGTAAAATACACATAACATAAAATTTATCATCTTAACCACTTTTAAGTATATAGTTCAGTATTAAGTATATTCACATTGTTGTACAAGGGTAAATGTTCTTACCCTTAGCACTATTAGCATGTTCAACTGAAAAATTCTTTGTTAGAGGCTATTCTGTGCATTGTAGGATGCTCAGCAGCATCCCCTGGCCTCTCCCCACTAGATGCCAGTAAAACATCCTCAGTCGTGAAACCAAAGATGTCTTCAGGCATTGCGAAATGACCCCTGAGGAGCAAAATAGGCCCCAGTTGAGATCCATGGAGCTAAAGAAAATAAATTCCTATTTCACTGCATTATACTCAATGTCCCTTTTTACCTTTTTTTCATCCCTACCATCTGGTAATCCTGTGTCATCCCATGGGAAAGGAAAACCAGTAAAAGGTTAATGTGGCTTTGTCTGTTTTTGACACTCATTTGAGGAAAGGACTGTCATATTTTAAGGAATAAAACCAAATGTATGCCAAAGCCAAGATGATGTATATTTATAGAAGTTCACAAAACTTGTTTGTATTCTGTCAATTATTTTTATTGTTATCTTTTCTAATTTTTATGTCAAACTCCAGTTTAAGATAGAGGGCTGAGCACATGAATTTGTCTTCACTCTCCTCTGAGTTTCCATTTAAGTGGTAGTAGGGTAATAAAACAGAATAGGCGGAGGAGGTCTATCCATAGACAAGGAATTTCAATAAATTACTGATGACCTAATACAGCTGATAGGTGAAACATATCAGCCTTAACCTGGGATATATGAAGAGGTCTCAGGTGGAAACCCACCTGAGACACAGACTGGCTGAATGGATACAAAAATAATACCCATATATATGCTGTCTACAAGAGACCCATTTCAGACCTAGGGAAACATACACACTGAAAGTGAAGGGATGGAAAAAGATATTCCATACAAATGGAAATCAGAAGAAAGCTGGAGTAGCAATTCTCATATCAGACAAAATAGACTTTAAATAAAGACTATTACAAGAGACAAAGAAGGACACTACATAATGATCAAGGGATCGATCCAAGAAGAAGATATATATAATAATTGTAAATATTTATGCACCCAACATAGGAGCACCGCAATACATAAGGCAAAGGCAAACAGCCCTAAAAGAGGAAATCGACAGTAACACAGTAACACAATCATAGTAGGGGACTTTAACACCCCACTTTCACCAATGGACAGATCATCCAAAATGAAAATAAATAAGGAAACACAGCTTTCAATGATACATTAAACAAGATGTACTTACTTGATATTTATAGGACATTCCATCCAAAAAAAATAGAATACACTTTCTTCTCAAGTGTTCATGGAACATTCTCCAGGATAGATCATATTTTGGGTCACAAATCAAGCCTTGGTAGATTTAAGAAAATTGAAATCATATCAAGTATCTTTTCCGACCACATTGCTATGAGATTATATATCGATTACACGGTAAAAACTGTAAAAAATACAAACACATGGAGGCTAAACAATACGTTACTAAATAACCAAGAGATCACTGAAGAAATCAAAAAATATCTACAAGCAAATGACAATGAAAACACAATGACCCAAAACCTATGGGATGCAGCAAAAGCAGTTCTAAGAGGGAAGTTTACAGCAATAGAATCCTACCTCAAGAAACAAGAAACATCAAACCAAAAACCTAACTTTACACCTAAAGCAATTAGAGAGAGAACAACCAAAAAAACCTCAAAGTTAGCAGAAGGAAAGAAATCATAAAGATCAGATCAGAAATAAATGAAAAAGAAATGAAGGAAATGATAGCAAAGATCAATAAAACTAAAAGCTGGTTCTTTGAGAAGATAAACAAAATTGATAAACCATGAGCCAGACTCATCAAGAAAAACAGAGAAGACTGAAATCAACAGAATTAGAAACGAAAAAGGAGAAGTAACAACTGACGCTGAAGAAATACAAAGGATCACGAGAGATTATTACAAACAACTGTATGCCAATACAATGGACAACCTGGAAGAAATGGACAAAGTCTTAGAAAAGCACAAACTTCTGAGACTGAACCAGGAAGAAATAGAAAATATAAACAGACCTATCACAAGCATTGAAATTGAAACTGTGATTTAAAATTTTCCAACAACAAAAGCCCAGGACCAGATGGCTTCACAGGCAAATTCAATCAAACATGTAGAGAACAGCTAACACCTATCTTTCCCAAACTCTTCCAAAATATAGCAGAGGGAGGAACACTCCCCAAACTTATTCGACGAGGCCACCATCACCCTGATACCAAAACCAGACAAAGATGTCACAAAGAAAGAAAACTACAGGGCAATATCTCTGATGAACAGAGATGCAAAAATCCTCAATGAAATACTAGCAAACAGAATCCAGCAGCACATTAAAAGGAGCATACACCAAGATCAAGTGGCTTTTATCCCAGGAATGAAAGGATTCTTCAATATACACAAATCAAACAAGGTGATACACCATATTAACAAATTAAAGGAGAAAAAAACATATGATCATTTCAGTAGATGCAGAAAAAGCTTTTGACAAAATTCAATACCCATTTATGATAAAAACTCTCCAGAAAGTAGGTATAGAGGGAACCTACCTCAACATAATAAAGCCCATATATGACAAACCCACAGCCAACATTGTTCTCAGGAACAAGACAAGGTTCCCCACTCTCATCACTATTATTCAACATAGTTTTGGACCTTTTAGCAACAGCAATCAGAGAAGGAAAAGAAAGGAATCCAAATCAGACAAGAAGAAGTAAAATTGTCACTGTTTGCAGATGACATGATACTATTCATAGAGAATCCTAAAGATGCTACCAGAAAACTACTAGAGCTAATCAAAGAATCTGGTAGAGTAGCAGGATACAAAATTAATGCACAGAAATCTCTTGCATTCCTATACACTAATGATGAAAAATCTGAAAGAGAAATTAAGGAAACATTCCCATTTGCCATTGCAACGAAAAGCATAAAACACCTAGGAATAAACCTACCTAAGGAGACAAAAGACCTGTATGCAGAAAACTATAAGACACTAATGAAAGATATTAAAGATGATACAAACAGATAGAGAGATACACCATGTTCTTGGATTGGAAGAATCAACATTGTGCAAATGGCTATATTACCCAAAGCAATCTACAGATTCAATGCAATCCCTATCAAATTACCAACGGCATTTTTCACAGAACAAGAACAAAAAATTTCACAATTTGTATGGAAACACAAAAGACCCCAAATAGCTAAAGCAATCTTGAGAAAGAAAAACGGAGCTGGAGGAATCAGGCTCCCAGACTTCAGACTATACTACAAAGCTACAGTAATCAAGACAATATGGTACTGGCACAAAAACAGAAATATAGATCAGTGGAACAGAATAGAAAGCCCAGAGATAAACCCACGCACTTATGGTCACCTTATCTTTGATAAAGGAGGTAAGAATATACAATGGAGAAAAGACAATCTCTTCAATAAGTGGTGATGGGAAAACTGGACAGCTACATGTAAAAGAATAAAATTAGAACACTCGGTAACACCATACACAAAAATAAACTCAAAATGGATTAAAGACCTAAATGTAAGGCCAGACACTATAAAACTCTTAGAGGAAAACAGGCAGAACACTCTTTGACATAAATGACAGCAAGATCTTTTTTGACCCACCTCCTAGAGTAATGAAAATAAAAACAAAAATAAACAAAGGGGACCTAATGAAACGTAAAAGCTTTTGCACAGCAAAGGAAACCATAAACAAGATGAAAAGACAGCTCTCAGAATGGGAGAAAATATTTGCAAATGAAGCAACTGACAAAGGATTAATCTCCAAATATATAAGCAGCTCATGCAGCTCAATAACAAAAAAACAAACAACCCAATCCAAAAATAGGCAGAAGACCTAAATAGACATTTCTCCAAAGAAGATATGCAGATTGCTAACAAACACATGAAAATATGCTCAACATCACTAATCATTAGAGAAATGCAAATCAAAACCATAATGAGGTATAACCTCACACTGGTCAGAATGGCCATCATCAAAAATCTACAAACAATAAATGCTGGAGAGGGGGTGGAGAAAAGGGAACCCTCTTGCATTGTTGGTGGAATGTAAATTGATACGGCCACTATGGAGAACAGTATGGATGTTCCTTTAAAAACTCAAAATAGAACTACCATATGACCCAGCAATCCCACTACTAGGCATATACCCTGAGAAAACCATAATTCAAAAAGAGACATGGACCACAGTGTTCATTGCAGCACTATTTACAATAGCCAGGACATGGAAGCAACCTAATTGTCCATCGACAGATGAATGGATAAAGAAGATGTGGCACATATATACAATGGAATATTACTCAGCGATAAAAAGAAATGAAATTGAGTTATTTGGAGTGAGGTGGATGAACCCAGAGCCTGTCATACAGTGTGAAGTAAGTCAGAAAGACAAATACCGTATGCTAACACATATATATGGAATCTAAAAAAAAAAAAACAAACAAACAAACATATTTTGACGAACCTAGGGGCAGGTTAGGAATAAAGACACAGAGAATGGATTTGAGGACACGGGGAGAGGGAAGGGTAAGCTGGGACGAAGGGAGAGAGTAGCATTGACATATATACACTACCAAATGTAAAACAGATAGCTAGTGGGAAGTAGCTGCATGGCACAGGGAGATCAGCTCAGTGCTTTGCAACCACCTAGAGGGGTGGGATGAGGAGGGTGGGAGGGAGACGCAAGATGGAGGGGATATGGGGACATATGTATGAATATAGCTGATTCACTTTGTTATACAGTAGAACTAACACAACACTGTATAGCAAGTATACTCCAATAAAGATGTTAAAAAATAAATAAATAAATACATGTCAGTGCCCCTAATTTTTTAAATGATACTAGTCCATAAAATCCAAAAATCTGGAAATCACTGTAGCAAGCTACAAAGACAGGGAAGGTTTTCAGTAAGGAACTCACAAGATGAGCTTTGTTTTCTCGATGTCAACTAAAATGTCAGCCTTATGAATTATGAACTCTCCTATCTATAACCCTGTAAAAAAAGGGCAGGAGACCAGTACTAGTTGGCAAGACTGTAAAAAATATTTACCATGGTAGGAATAGCAAAGTACAATTTAAAAAAATATTCCTAGGTCAAATGTGATTTTCTTCATCAAGATTATTTAGAAGTCTATTTATTTTTAACACATTTTAAAAGAGGTAATTAACATTCATCTATTTCATCAACAATGAATCCCTGTATTTACCAGATAGTTATAACGTATTCTAAGAACTACACAGAAACCATGATTTGACCATTATTCTCAGTTAACCATCCAAAAAACACTCATTGAGTCAGGAACTTGGGGGTCAAAGAAGTATACAAAGGTGAAAAATACATACAACCTGCCTTCAAAAATCTCAAAGTCAGTCTAATTAATAAAGCACATACTCAAGAAATATTTATAATACAACATTTTAAGTGTTATAATAGAGCATTTTACAACGTGTGAGGGAGAAAGTCCTAATAGTGAGATTCCAGGAGTTATTTTAATGAATTTCTGAGCTACATTCAACAAATTCTAGCATACCACAGATAACATGCAAGACCAAAACTCCAGTTTGATCATAAAGTATTCCAGATAAGTTGGACTTCTCAAATAGGCCTGGGACTTCCCACCAGCCTGATCAAAACTTTTTTAGAACTGTGATGTATCCTAAGACTTCACAGATGCCAGACCTGCATCATGGTCTGAAGGCTCTCCCTTCCTACTCCACTCCCTCCCCCTTTATCCTTCCTAACTCTAGGAAGGACACCTAAGAATAAACCTGTTGCATGTCTAATCTAAAAGAAAACCAAACTCACAGAAAAAGAGATCAGATTTGTGGTTGCCAGAGGCAGTGAGTAGGGAGTGTGGGAACTGGGTAAAGGTGGTCAAAAGGTACAAACTTCCAATTATAAGATAAATAAGTGCTGGGGATGTAATGTACAACATGATGACTATAGTTAACAATGCTATATGGTATATTTGAAAGTTGCTAACAGAGTAGATCCTAAAGTTCTCATCACAAAGAAAAAAATTTTTCATAACTAAATGAGGTGATGGACGTCAACTTATTGTGATAATCATTTCACAATATATACATATGTCAAGTGATTATGCTGTACATCTTAAATTTATACAATGTTGTATGTCAATCATATAATACTGAAATCATATAATACTTTCAATAATACTGAAAGAAAAAAAATCTCTGGCATGTCTAATCCTCTCTTAGCATCTGCTCTTTGGAGGACCCAAAGTAACACAAGCGGTGCTCTGTTTATCTATCACTGCATTTAAAACTGCCCAAAATCGTCACTTAAAATAACTATTATTTTATTAAATCTCATGATTTTGTGGGTCAGGAATGCGGGCAAGGCTCCCCAGGGTAATTCTTTTGTTCCATCAGGCAGATGGGCTGGTTTGGAGGGTCCAAGATGGGTGCACTCATATGTCTGCCACTTTGGTATAAATGGCTAGAAATCTGGGCTCAGCTGGGACTGTCAACCATATGGCACACTCGCGCCCTCTCCAGCATGGAGATCTTAAGGTGGTCAGACTTCACACATGTGGCTCAGGGCTCCAAGAGCAAGTGTTCCCACAAACAAAGAGAAGCTGTAGAGCCTTTTAGACACATAGCATCACTTCTGCTATACCCTACTAGTCAAAGTAATCACAGGCCACCCAGAGCAAAGATGAGGGGGAACACCTCCCACTTTGATACAAGTGCCAAAGAATTTGCAGTCATGTTTTAAAACTGCCACATGGGGTCACCCTTCCTCTTACAAAACCAGCTATCATTTAAACCAGGGGAGATTAATTCTAACTGAAAGTATACTTGCTACAATAAAAATGCTGTATGTATCAGCAGAATTAAGTTTTAGTTTGCACCCTCATTTGCCATCACAGCCCAGATGTCAATACCCCGATGAACAAAAAGGGAATTCAGAGTGCTTTACTGTTCAGGTGTAGACCTGTAGACCATGACCCTGGTGACCACAACTGTTTCTTTGGGGGTAATTTTTTTACTTTCTGCATGTATTGAAGGCTGTCATGCAACATGACCCCTGCCCACTTATTCAGTGATCATGCTAAGTGTGTGAAAGAGTTATTCCCATTACAGCAAGCATAAAGAGGATGGTGAATTGCCCTTTGGCTTGACTCCAGCTAAGGGACAACTGTGAGCTACTACTGCAACTTTAATTGGTGAGAAAGAAGCATGGTGTTGCGATTACGAAAGGATAATGGGTTAAATTTTAAGGAACAACACAGTCTTTCATCCCTGATTTCTTTTGCTGAAGCATTTTCCTGAGGATTATAGACTTTAGGGCCAAGAACCAATGATTCTCCTTGGATATAAAGTACCCAAGTAAGGGTGGACTTGCTCTCCTAGACTTTAATAGTAATGACTGTCGTTTGTTTTATGTGCATGTGTATGGGCTAAACATTCACATGGAAGAAGCCTTGAGAAATACCTCAGCATCAGAGCAAATACATTCGACAGGCTTCTTTTTCTTGCCTCTCAAATTAGCAAATACACCTAGCCCTGAATAAAAACAAGCAACTATGTAGAAAATTTTGGGAAACTTAAATAACGAATTGCACTTCTATTCAAACTTAATACCTAATATACTTTTTTGGTTATCTATAACTAGATCATATTCAGGGATGAATCTACCTCAAAGTAAGTAGATTACAACCTCTATCTAACGAATCATTCTGGTATAAAAACATGATTAATCTATTTTAAAACTTCTTCTCCCCCCATGACATTGATAAGAAAAGTGTAGTTCTTGACAGAAAAGGCAGAGTCTATGAGTTAATTGTTCTGAATTAGAAGCCTAAGGATTAGCACCATCACTGGCACATAAAGGTTGTCTGATAAATTTATTTGTTGAATGGTTGAACGATTGAATGAATACAGTATTTGAATTAACTTGCTCAATTAAAATTTTCATTTTAGACATCTTCTAAAAGATGATGGTATAAATCAAGAATGGTAAGGTGGAGGTTAATTTAAATTTGAAACACTTTAATGGTTTCTATTCAGCTTATTAAGGATTAATACTTAGAAAATGTTAATTATAACTTACTAGGACAAATTTCCTTTGAACCTCATTTCTTATATGTTCATATCAGATAATTAGTCCTTTCTAGCTAAACCCTAATATTCTGGTTATATCAATATCACAAACAAAGACTAAAGGATATCATCTTAATTACTTTCAGGCAGGGAATTTAGCTGCTTTGTTAGTACCCAGAAGAGTATGTGACAATGAGTAGGGCACCCACTTAATATTTTCTGAAAGAAGGAATTAATTAATGTATACATTAGTGGCCTGGAAAAGTATTGGCTAGAAATTGACTTTTTCCTGAATGATTTCTCCATGTGCTGGGCTTACTGGAATAATAATTGCTAACATGTAAATGCTTAGAAGAATTACTTGGAATACTATTCCAAGCATGCTGGTGGTTGTTGAATATATTCTTTGGGTTGTCTATTGCTACATAGCAAATAAACCCCAAACTTAGTGTCTTGAAACTACTACAACCATTTTCTAATACATAATTCTGTGGCTTGACTAGGTAGTTCTGCTAGTTTTGTTTAGGGTCTCTCATAAGTCTTCAGGCAGATGGTGGCGGAGCTAGAATGTCCAAGATGGCTTCACTCACATGTCTGGTGCCTTAGCAGGATGGCTGGAGAGCTGGGACCTCTCTCCCCACAAATGGTCTCTTCTGTATGCAATGACTGAATCCCTGGACCTACCGCTTCCAAGGAGGAAGAAGTAGAAGTATCACTTCTTCCAAGTGCTACTGGTTAAAGCAGCCACAGTGCCAGTCAGCCCAGATTCAAAGTGAAGGAAAATAAACTCCATTTCTCAACGGGAGAACACAACAAAAAATTTGTAACCATCTTCAATCCACCCTACATACTTACATTCTAATCATTAGAGCAACCCTGAAAAGTGGGTATTATTTTCGCCATTTCATAAAAGAGGAAATTCTCACAGCCAATAATGGCACTTGGATTTGAAGCTGTTTGTATATTTCCAGCCTTTTTTACTGCCTCTCCAAGAAGATAACGCTAAGGATACATACAAAATAAAAACAAACAAAATTACTGTATATCTAATTCTGTGTCTGGACTTGGTCCCTTGTTTTATTCTTGTCCCTGTAATTGAATCATCAATCAGAGCCTCATATTGCTTTTTGCCTCCAAAGTCTGCCCCTTCAGGTTTTCCCACCATTGTTGTTGACCAAAAAAAAACAATCATTCTTTATTCAGCCTGGCATTCCTTTCTTCTCACAACACAGACAATGGTTCAGCCACCAGCGCATCGCCAGTCCTCGGTTCTTTGATTGAGCCTATGCTCACCTGAGTTTACCATGAAGATTTCAGCTCCAGGGTAACTTGCCCTAATAACACAATCAATTTCTCTGGTGACGTGTCCTCTGAGAATGCAAAGTAGTTTAATACTGGCCTAACAATCGTAATTCTTCCCTACCCCAAAGTCCTAAAGATAGTTGATATTTTCTTCTAGCAATTTTAATCTTTCATATTTAACACCTTACTTACTTTTATATTCTGGAGTTTATTTTTATATTTTGCCTGAGGTAGGAATCATTTGATTTTTTTCATATAGCGAACCAAATTTTCCTACAAAATATTTAAATAACCCAAACTCCCATGTGCATTTTTCGGAGTTCTATTCTATTCCACAGTGTGTTTGTATGTTTCTATACCAGTACCACATTGTTTACCTAGGATGGCTGGGTAATATATCGAAATATCTAGTAGAATAAGTCTGTCCCTTCTTTGCTTTTCTTTTTCATGACTGTCTTAATCAGGGATCAGGGAACTGCAGCCCATGAGCCAAACCCTGCCCGCTGACTATTTTAGTAAATAAAGCATTATTAGAACACAACTACATGCATTTGCTTACATACCATCTATGCCTGCTTTTGAGCACTACAACAGCAGAGTAGAGTAGCTGCATCCTGCCACCAAAGCCTAAGATATTTAGTATCTAGCTTTTTTACAGAAAAAGTTTGCTAACCCCTGGTCTAGGTTACTCACTGACTTGAATTCTTCTACATAAATTACAGAATCATTCTGGCAAGTTTCCCAGTTCCAAGTTCTTGATTCCAAGCAACAGAAACTGGTTCTGTCTAGTTTAATGCAAAATAAATTTATCGGAGAAGATATCAGTGAGTTCACAGAAGTTCTCAGCAAGGAGGTTATAGAAGAAGCCTCAAAAATGGGCAAGAACCAAGGGAGGCCTGGCAGTAGCATGACAGACAAGGCTACAATGCAGGGGACACCTGGTTAAGATGCCACCATGCCACCACAATGAAAAGCCTTCTGAACTCTCCCTGCACTACTGTAACACTCACTCAACATTCAGAGGCCTGGGAAGGAGAATTTTATGTCCAAGCTGGGATCACATACTCATGTGCTAGCTTCCAAAGAGTGAGGAGGAGTGTCTGACCCTTTCACTTCCATAGAGGGAGGTAGAGTCCTGCCTTCCATCACGAGTCATTTGATGGTTCAATCAAAATATGAAAGGAGCAGCATCTCCCCAAAGGAAGCTATGACTTTGCTTGGAACTGCATTACATTTGGGGAAACTTGTTATGTCTAAATACTGCACTCTCATTCATGAAGATGATTCACCTCACTATTAATTCAACTCTTTCTTTAGGCCCTTTTGTAGAGTTTTTAAATGTTCTTCTGTAACGGTCTTGTGAGTTTTTATCCAGTAAGTCCTTGAAATTTTCCAGTTTTGTTGTTGTTTTCGATGATATCTTACTATCTTCTTGATATTAATATTGCTGGTATTGAGGAAAGCCACTGATTTTGGTATACTGATTTTATAATCAGCAAACTTACTGAACTCTCTTATTACTTCTAACCATCTGTTGATTTTCTTTAGTCTTCTATGTAAATGATCATGACACTTGAAAATGACAATTTTATCTCTTCCCATCCAATCTTGTATTTCTTTGTGTTATTTCCTATCTTATAACATTGGCCTGAACCTCCAGCATTATGCAGAACATTGTGATAGCATATATCCTTGCATTGTTCCTAATCGTAAGGCAAATGCTTTTCAAGTTTCTCCAGGTAAAGAGATAAATACCTTTCTATCACATTAAGGAAGTTCTTTCTATTTCTACTTTAAATCATAAATAAGTATAAAACTTTAAAAAAATGCTTTTTCTGCATCTGCTGAAATGTATTTCCTCCTTTAATTTGTTAGTATGGGAAATTATATTAATAGATTCTTTTCATATAGAATTTTCTCCTTGCATTCCTAAGAATTCATCATAATTGGTCACAATATATTACATACTTTTTTTTAATTTTTGAACTTTATTTTTTTTATACTAAGCAGGTTCTTATTAGGCATCAATTTTATACACATCAGTATATACATGTCAATCCCAATCGCCCAATTCAGCACACGATCATCCCCACCCCCACCCCTGCAATTTTCCCCCCTTGGTATCCATACGTTTGTTCTCTGAATCTGTGTCTCAACTTCTGCTCTGCAAACCGGTTCATCTGTACCATTTTTCTAGGTTCCACGTACATGTGTTAATATACAACATCTGTTTTTCTCTTTCTGATTTACTTCACTCTGTATGACAGAGTACATCCATCCACGTCTCAACAAATGACTCAACTTCCTTCTTTTTATGGCTAAGTAATATTCCATTGTATATATGTACCACATCTTCTTTATCCATTCGTCTGTCAATGAGCATTTAGGTTGCTTCCATGACCTGGCTATTGTAAATAGTGCTGCAATGAACATTGGGTTGCATGTGTTTTTTGAATTATGGTTTTCTCTGGGTATATGCCCAGTACTGGGATTGCTGGATCATATGGTAATTCTATTTTTAGATTTTTAAGGAACATCCATACTGTTCTCCATAGTGGCTGTATCCATTTACATTCCCACCAACAGTGCAAGAGGGTTCCCTTTTCTCCACACCCTCTCCAGCATTTGTTGTTTGTACATTTTCTGATGATGCCCATTCTAACTGGCGTGAGGTGATACCTCATTGTAGTTTTGATTTGCATTTCTGTAATAATTAGTGATGTTGAGCAGCTTTTCAGGTGCTTCTTGGCCATCTGTATGTCTTCTTTGGAGAAATGTCTATTTAGGTCTTCTGCCCATTTTTGGATTGGGTTGTTTGTTTTTTTGTTATTGAGCTGCATGAGCTGCTTATATATTTTGGAGATTAATCCTTTGTCCGTTGATTCATTTGCAAATATTTTCTCCCACTCTGAGGGTTGTCTTTTTGTCTTGTTTATGGTTACCTTTGCTGTGCAAAAGCACTGAAGTTTCATTAGGTCCCATTTGTTTATTTTTGTTTTTACTTCCATTACTCTAGGAGGTGGATCAAAAAAGATCTTGCTGTCATTTATGTCAAAGAGTGTTCTTCCTATGTTTTCCTTTAAGAGTTTTATATTGTCTGGTCTTACATTTAGGTCTCAACTCCATTTTGAATTTATTTTTGTGTATGGTGTTACAGAGTGTTCTAATTTTATTCTTTTACATATAGCTGTCCAGTTTTCCCATCACCACTTATTGAAGAGACTGTCTTTTCTCCATTGTATATCCTTGCCTCCTTTGTCATAGATTAGTTGACCATAGGTGTGTGGGTTTATCTCTGGCTTTCTATCTTGTTCCATTGATCTATGTTTCTGTTTTTGTGCCACTACCATATTGTCTTGATTACTGTAGCTTTGTAGTATAGTGTGAAGTCAGGGAGTCTGATTCCCCCAGCTCCATTTTTTTCCCTCAAGACTGCTTTGGCTATTAGGGGTCTTTTGTGTCTCCATACAAATTTTAAAATTTTTTGTTCTAGTTCCGTAAAAACTGCCATTGGTAATTTGACAGGGATTGCACTGAATCTGTAGATTGCTATGGGTAGTAGAGTAATTTTCAAAATGTTGATTCTTCCAATCCAAGAACATGGTATATCTCTCCATCTCTTGGTATCATCCTTAATTTCTTTCATCAGTGTCTTATAGTGTTCTGTGTACAGGTCTTTTGTCTCCCTAGGTAGGTTTATTCCTAGGTATTTTATTCTTTTTGTTGAAATGGTAAATGGGAGTGTTTCCTTAATTTCTCTTTCAGGTTTTTCATCATTAGTGTATAGGAATGCAAGAGATTTCTGTGCATTAATTTTGTATCCTTCAACTTTACCAAATTCATTGATTAGCTCTAGTAGTTTTCTGGTGGCATCTTTAGGATTCTCTATGTATAGTATCATGTCATCTGCAAACAGTGACAGTTTGACTTCTTTTCCAATTTTTATTCTTTTCTTTTTCTTCTCTGCTTGCCGTGGCTAGAACTTCCAAAACTATGTTTAATAATAGTGGTCAGAGTGGACATCCTTGTCTTTTTCCTAACCTTAGAGGAAATGCTTTCAGTTTTTCACCATTGAGAATGATGTTTGCTGTGGCTTTGTAATATATGACCTTTATTATGTTGAGGTAGGTTCCCTCGATGCCCACTTTCTGGAGAGTTTTTATCATAAATGGGTGTTGAATTTTGTCAAAACCTTTTTCTGCATCTATTGAGATGATAATATGGTTTTTATTCTTCAATTTGTTAATATGGTGTATGACATTGATTGATTTGCATATACTGAAGAATCCTTGCATCCCTGGGATAAATCCCACTTGATCACGCTGTAGGATCCTTTTAATATGTTGTTGGATTCTGTTTTGCTAGTATTTTGTTGAGGATTTTTGCATCTATATTCATCAGTGATATTGGTCTGTAATTTTCTTTTTTTGTAGGATCTTTATGTGGTTTGGTATCAGGGTGATGGTGGCCTCGTAGAATGAGTTTGGGAGTGTTCCTTCCTCTGCAATTTTTTAGAAGAGTTTGAGAAAGATGGGTGTTAGCTCTTTTCTAAATGTTTGATAGAATTCACCTGTGAGCCATCGGTCCTGGACTTTTGTTTGTTGGAAGATATTTAATCACAGTTTCAATTTCATTACTTGTGATTAGTCTGTTCATATTTTCTATTTCTTCATGGTTTAGTCTTGGAAGGTTATACCTTTCTAAGAATTTGTCCATTTTTCCAGGTTGTCCATTTTATTGGCATAGAGTTACTTGTAGTAGTCTCTTAGGATGCTTTGTATTTCTGTGGTGTCTGTTGTAACTTCTCCTTTTTCATTTCTAATTTTATTGATTTCAGTCCTCTCCCTCTTTTTCTTGATGAGTCTGGCTAATGGTTTATCAATTTTGTTTATCTTCTCAAAGAACCAGCTTTTAGTTTTATTGATCTTTGCTATTGTTTTCTTTGTTTCTATTTCATTTATTTCTGCTCTGATCTTTATGATTTCATTCCTTCTGCTAACTTTGGGTTTTGTTTTTTCTTCTTTCTCTAGTTCCTTTAGGTGTAAGGTTAGATTTTTTAATGAAAATTTTTCTTGTTTCTTGAGGTAGGCTTGTATTGCTATAAACTTCCCTCTTAGAACTGCTTTTGCTGCATCCCATAGGTTTTGGATCATTGTGTTTTCATTGTCATTTGTCTCTAGGTATTTTTTGATTTCCTCTTTGATTTCTTCAGTGATCTCTTGGTTATTTAGTAACGTATTGTTTAGCCTCCAAGTGTTTGTGTGTTTTACATTTCTTTCCCTGTAATTCATTTCTAATCTCATAGCGTTGTGGCCAGAAAAGATGCTTGACATGTTTTCAATTTTCTTAAATTTACTGAGGCTTGATTTGTGACCCAAGATGTGATCTAACCTGGAGAATGTTCCATGCGTACTTGAGAAGAAAGTGTAATCTGCTATTTTGGGATGGAATGTCCTATAAACATCAATTAAATCTATCGGGTCAATTGTGTCATTTAAAGCTTCTGTTTCCTTATTTATTTTCATTTTGGATGATCTGTCCATTGGTGTAAGTGAAGTGTTAAAGTCCCCCACTATTATTGTGTTACCGTCGATTTCCTCTTTTATAGCTGTTAGCAGTTGCTGTATGTATTGAGGTGCTCCTGTGTTGGGTGCATATATACTTATAATTGTTACATCTTCTTCTTAGATTGATCCCTTGATCATTATGCAGTGTCCTTCCTTGTCTCTTGTAACATTCTTTATTTTAAAGTCTATTTTATCTGACATGAGTATAGCTACTCCACCTTTCTTTTGATTTCCATTTGCATAGATTACCTTTTTACATCCCCTCAGTTCCAGTCTGTATGTGTCCCTAGGTCTGAAGTGGGTCTCTTGTAGACAGCATATATATGGGTCTTGTTTATGTATCCATTCAGGAAGCCTGTGTCTTTTGGTTGGAGCATTTAATCCATTCATATTTAAGGTAATTATCGATATGTATGTTCCTATGACCATTTTCTTAATTGTTTGGAGTTTTTGTAGGTCCTTTTCTTCTCCTGTGTTTCACACTTAGAGAAGTTCCTTTAGCATTTGTTGTAGAACTGTTTTGGTGGTGCTGAATTCCCTTAGCTTTTGCTTCTCTGTAAAGCTTTTGATTTCTCCTTCAAATCTGAATGAGATCCTTGCTGGGTAA
This sequence comes from Mesoplodon mirus, assembly GCF_964341445.2. NCBI lineage: Eukaryota > Metazoa > Chordata > Mammalia > Artiodactyla > Ziphiidae > Mesoplodon > Mesoplodon mirus. The sequence goes on along the minus strand of NC_138983.1, from coordinate 110,812,930 downwards.
TCTCGGTTGTAGCTTCTTCCCTTTCATCACTTTAAGTATATCATGCCACTCCCTTCTGTCTTGTAGGGTTTCTGCTGAGAAATCAGCTGTTAACCTTATGGGAATTCCCTTGTATGTTATTTATCATTTTTCCCTCGCTGCTTTCAGTAATTTTTGTCTTTAATTTTTGCAAATTTGATTACTATGTGTCTCGGCGTGTTTCTCCTTGGGTTTATCCTGAATGGAACTCACTGCGCTTCCTGGACTTGGGTGGCTATTTCCTTTCCAATGTTAGGGAAGTTTTCAACTATAATTTCTTCAAATATTTTCTCTGGTCCTTTCTCTTTCTCTTCTTCTTCTGGGACCCCTATGATGGGAATGTTGTTGCATTTAATGTTGTCCCAGAGGTCTCTTAGGCTGTCGTCATTTCTTTTCATTCTTTTTTCTTTATTTTGTTCTGCAGCAGTGAATTCCACCATTCTGTTCTTCTGCCTTAGTTATTCTGCTACTGATTCCTTCTAGCGTAGTTTTCATTTCAGTATTGCATTGTTCATCTCTGTTTGTTTGTTCTTTAATTATTCTAGGTCCTTGTTAAACATTTCTTGCATCTTCTCGACCTTTGCCTCCATTCTTTTCCTGAGGTCCTGGATCATCTTCACTATCATTATTCTAAATTCTTTTTCTGGAAGGTTGCCTATCTCCACTTCATTTAGTTGTTTTTCTGGGGTTTTATCTTGTTCCTCCATCTGGTACATAGCCTTCTGCCTTTTCATCTTGTCTATCTTTCTGTGAATGTGGTTTTTGTTCCACAGGCTGCAGGATTGTAGTTCTTCTTGCTTCTGCTGTCTGCCCTCTGGTAGATGAGGCTATCTAAGAGGCTTGTTTAAGTTTCTATATTTCATTATTTAATCATTAATGAATTTAGTTAGCCAGTACATATTTGGATTCTTGCACCTTTGTTCACAAGTGAGACTGGACTGTAAACTATGTTTATTGAACAGCTTTTATTAAGTTTTGAGGTTAGGGTTAAATTGGCTTCATAAAAGGAGGTAGCAATCTTATCTTTCTTAAAGGAAGGAAATAATAAAACTGTTACAAATCAGTAAGGTAGGGAATTTTTTGAAGTAGAAATGCTTACCAAAATTACAATTCGTTCTTTAAAAAAGTTAATAAAAATAGAAAAATAACCAGTTGCCCACACATCCCAATCTGCTGAAGAGAACTCCATTGTACAACTAGTGTCCTGGCATAATTATTAAGAGCAGCCCCTTTCATTCTGAAAATATTGCTGTTGGGCAATAAATCATCCATAGGTTGAACCTATAACTGACAAGTGTTTAGGGCACACATTAGCTGTGTTACTGTGGTAAATTTATCTGGCCTCTCTGAGCTTCAGGTTTCCCATCAGCAGAATGGAAATTGTAAAATTTACTACCCTGGGTGGTTTAAAGAGATAATTGAATAAAGCAAGTAAATGCTTAACTTCTAAACAAAAGTTAGCTGATTCCAGCACCAGCCACTCCCAGCAATCCACAGATTAGAGCAATGATACCGGCACCCAGATACAACCCAACAGAATTCCAAAGCCATCTTGACTAGAGGTAGGAAAGTATGTATGAGGCTATACCACTGTTAAATAATAGACAAAATATATATTGGTCTCTGTCCCCGCTTCATGCCACAGAGCTCCTAAAACCCTTGTGATTTCTGAAGTGATAACAGCACCAAGAACATATTTTTTTCTCATATTTGGTCTTTGACCCCAGTTCCTTACACAGGATTCCTGAACCCTTTGTAATTTCCTGAGTGATATAAACGTTTGTTCTCATAAGGCAACTCTGGGTGAGCTCCTGGATAAGGGCTGGTCACCAGAAAAACCAAACCATGATTAGAAGCTTGGAATTTTCAGCCCCTTTCCCAACCACACCCCATTCTCTTGAGGAAGGAGAAGGAATGAGTTAATCATCAATCATGCCTACGTGATGAAGTCTCCATAAAAACCCCCAAAGTAAGGGGTTTAAAGAGCTTTCAGGTTGGTGAACACATCCATGTTAGTGTACCCCAACTCCATGGGGACAGAAGCTCAGGACCCTCCAGACTTCATGCCCCATGTATCTCTTTTTCAGGCTGCTCATCTGTATCCTTTATCATGTCCTTTAATAAAGTGGTAAACAAACATACATATTTCCTTGAGCTCTGTGAGCCATTCTAGCAAATAACTGACTCTAAGAAGGGGGTTCTTTGGAACCTCCGATTTGTAGCCAAGTTGGAAGGAAGTTGTGGGTAACGTAGGACCTATTACTCATGATTGGCATCTGAAGTGTGTGTGTGGGTTGGGGGAGGGGGGATCTCCTGGGATCTGAGGCTATCTCCAGGTAGGCAGTGTCAGAATTGAGTTAAATTATAGGACATCCACCTGGTGTTGCTTGTTGTTAGGGAAAATCTCCACACATCTGGTGTCAGAAGTGTTGTTAGTGTGGCAATGTAAAAGTCAAGGAGAAACACAGGAGGAAGACTGGGTATTTTTCCTACACAACCAACAGTGCCCAGTGCTCCCCCCTCCCCACCCCACCACCACCTGCAACCCTGTCTACTAGGTAACTGGGGATATTCAAGGTTTGATCTATGACCCCTGAGTGCAGGCTCCCTGCAATGCTCCATTCCAAAAATCAGGGAAGCCTAAGTCCAAAGATGTCACCTTCAGCTACTCTTCATCCCCATCTCCTGTCCCACCTCATTCATCCAGCCCTTTAGAGGCCTGGGTTCTTCCTTGCACTTGCCAATCTCCTCTCTACCAATATGTGCCAGGATACAAATACACTGTTCCAATGCATAATCTTATCTGGTTTTGTTTTTCTTCTTTTTCTTTGATGCACTAGAAAGTGAAATGCAAATATTTTTCCTAATCTTTGGTGAAGAAAGCCCTCCCTTCCCTGGAGCAAAGAAGAACATGTTTTTCAAGTTACAGATTTAATGAACTTAAAGTGTATGGTGAAGAAGGAAGAGGGAGGAACTTCCACCCATACTCGAGATTACTTGGCAATGGTGAGGAGAAGAGGTCCATAGGTCTAGAAGCAATAGGAAGCCAGGCTCTGCTCCAAGTCATTACCCCGGGAAGCAGCAAGACTCCAGAAGGAGGTACATGGTTTACCTAGGGAATCAGAGGCCTAGGCACTAGGTTTCAGAGCTTTGACAAATATTCTAGTATGCTAAATGTGTCAGGGAAACTGCCAAAAGCTGCCCGACTTGACAGGATTGTGCTGACAGAGACAACGGGCAGACCAGCAGTAACCTGGGTGGGAGAGATGACTCATGAGTAAGAAAGGCCTCCAGAACCTTGGTGAAATGAGGGAGAACAGTTTGAGGCGGCAATACAAGGCTGCTAGAATAAGTTGTGTACACCTTCCTCCCAGCCCAGTGGAGTGGCGCCTTGGAGTCAAAACTAGGTTGATTCAGGGATCACAAAGAAATGTGATATTTCTTGCACACCAGAAGGTCTTAGATTCAGACCTATTACAATATAGTAGATTCCTACTTGGGGTGTAAATCCAGTAGCTGAGGGACTAACCCCAGAAGGAGAGATCTCTGTTGACCATTACTTGGTCCCCCTTCCAGACTCATTTTTGCCACACCAACCATGCCTCAGCCTCTGGCACAACACTGCTCACCAGCCTCAGCATCCATCCTCAGTCCTGCCAGGTGTCCAGGGCAAGTCTTCCGTATCTTCTCTCCCACCTTGTCTTGATGTGGTTTATCTCAAGAAAGAGATACTTGTAGGATGGAGAAGTTTCTCTTCCTCAATTTTACTTTCCAAATGTTCACCATCTATCCCCTGGTGACTCTCAAGTCTGTATCTGCAGCCCTGTCCTGACTATAGAATAACAGTTCGTATATGTGACATCCCCTTGGTACCCTACCTAGAACTCAAGTTCCAGATGCTAAAACTAGAACTCATTAGCTTGTGGCACCCTGCCCTTAGATGTCCCTATCTCAGTAATTAGAACTGCCAACCAGTTGCCTTAATCAGAAACCCAAAGTCACCAACTCTTTTTAAATGTTCTTTATTCTCCATCTTCTCAGGTCCTATTACTTCTGATTTAATTCAGGACTTCATCATCTCCTTCCTGGATTGTTACAACAGCCTCCTAACCCATCAAACTCCAATATACTTTCCACAAAGTCAGATCAATATTTCCAAAAACACGAAGTGACTGTCACTCCCCTTTTTAGCATCCTTCAGTGGTACCTCACTATTCTGCTGTCCCATGTCATACAAACTGCAGCCCCTGGCCAAATCCAGCCTGTATCCTCTTTTTGTATAGCCCTCAAGATAAAATGGATTTCACATTTTTAAGTGTTTTAACCAAAAAAAAAGAAAAGAAGAATACCCAACAATTGCCATATATAGCCTACAAAGCCTAACATATTATGATCTAGCCTTTACAGAAAAAGTTTACTGCCCCTCTTAAGTTTAAAGGACTCCATTCTGGTCCTCCTCCAACCACTCCCCTCCCCACTCAGGGCCAGGAGTCCCCATCTATCCAAAGGGTCATCCCACTGAGAGCCTGTGTCCTCCTCCCTTCCAGACAACAGTCCTGGAATTCCCAACCCAAACAGCCTGATCCCACTGCCGGGGCTCACTCTTAGGCCTTAGAAGTGGCCAAAGGCAGATATTTTCAAGGAGATGGGACAGAGCCTGGACATGCAAGCTGGGTTGTTCACACATGTGTGTGAGGAGAATTATAGGAGAGAGGGTAAGATGAGAAGGGGACCAGCCAGGAAACTACTTGTGTTTTTGGCCTGGGTCCCACAAGTATAAGGATATTTTAGAATTCCCTAGGTCTGCTCAGGACACTTTTAGAATTCCCTAGAATGATAAGGAAAACTTTTCATGATGTGGTACCCTGCATTCCACACTCAACACAAGCACTAACAAGACTGACTCTTAGTGCACCCTGCTGTTTTACCAAGCTCCCATGGACTTGCCTCCCTTTTGCTGTCCATTCTCCAGGTGGAATCCTCTCAATTTCAAGACTCAACTCCAAGGTCAGCTCCTCAATGAAGCTTTTCCTAGTCTCTCTTCTCTCATCTCTCATCATTTCTCATTTAGTTTTTAGGGCCTCAATGCCCTATACAAATGTCTACCACAGTACTTCTGACACCTTATTCTACCTCATTTCAATGTCTGTTTCCTTCCTGTAGACTGGACCCTCCTTGAGGACAAAGACTTGGTCTAATTTTTTTCTGTAACCAAATCAATATAATGGAGTATCTAATGCATAATACATACTCAATGATTTTTGAAAGAATGCATGAATAAACCAATATATATGATCAGTTTACCTTACCAAATCTTGGGATCCACCCTCAAAGGGCATAGATACTTGTATAATCCTAAGTTACTATGGTCTCCATCCCATTTTTATCCGTGGGGAATTAAAATAAAAACTAGGATCCTATAGGTATCTGCAGTTTTCTACATGCACCATGTTTATGGCCTCTATGACCTTGTTTTGAGGTCTGGTGAAGTCCTCAACACTTAACACTTACCTCAGGTGTCCCCTCTTTCAGAACACCTTCAAGCTGAGTTTGTCTTCCCCATTGGTGTACTCTTGTTCCATTGTCTATTTCTCATACCAAACTTTCACATTGTTTATGTCTTTCTCCCCAACAAGATTGAGAGCTCCTTGAAGGCAAGATCTGTCTATGCATTTTTGCATTTCCAGCACCCAGGGCTACACCTGACACTTAGAAGTTGTTTAATAAAAGTGTGTTGACTGATTAATGTTCACACACACAGAGACTTTAGAGACTGTGGAAGTTATCCAGTCCAAAGAAGGAATCCCAGCCACTGTATTCTCTCTGATCAGCCCATCTTTGTTTGAAAACCTCCAGTGACTGCCACGTAAGACTACCCTAACAGAATGTACACCTCACTGGGACAAGAGGTCTTGTGTTTTTTTCACTGGCAAATCCCCAGAACCGAGATCAGTGGCACATAGTAGATGTTCAACAAATATTTAGTAATGTTTGAATGAATAATTGAAAAGTTTTTCCTGACACTGAACCCAAATTTGTCTCCTTGTAATTTCCACCCTTTGAACTTGGAATATATGTTTTCCTTCTTCACATGACAAGTTCCACATATTTTTCAGGGAGATCTCATATCTCCCCCACAGTGAACCTCCTCTTCTCCAAGCTCAACAACCTCAGTTCCTTCAACTCTTCCTAATCTGTTCCCAGTCCCTTTGCCATCTCCATGCATGCCCTTATCATCAACATCCTTCTGATACTGAAAAAATAATTAAGAGGAGTTGTGAAAGAGAGGAGTATTAATGTAATTAAAACCCACAGCCCTAGGCCTAGTATAACAACTTGAACATTAAAGAGTTCAGAGAATCCCTAGGGGTTAACTAGTTTAAGCTCCTCATTTCACAAATGAAGAAACTGAAGTTAAATTACTCATCAGAGCAAGACCTGCTCCTGGTCCAGTAGCTAATCAGGCGTAGGCCCATCTCAACCCCAAGATTAATCATCTTATTCTACTTGAATTCTTAGTTGGATGTTAAACTGAAAAAGCTTAGATTTGCAGAATCTAGCTCTCTGCCAAAGACTATTCTCTCTAGAGATGTGATGAAATTATTTTAAAAAGAAGGCCAAGTTTCCTAATTCTATAAGCAATAATTTATACTTGTTGAAGCCGTTTTTCATGAATCACCAGATTCTTGGTAGCCTTTTAAAGACAGAGTTAATAAAATGGTTTATAACTTGTTATAAGAGCTATAAAAATCATTTTATTAAGTTCTTATACAGATTCTTTTCATGATACTTAATTTTTTTTAGTTCAAGAACTAACTGAATCTCAATGTACATTATATGACAGAGGCAACCCAGCTGAACCACAAGAGGTCCGTGCCACACTTTTTTTCTTTTACCCCATATCAGGCAAATGTAGAGGAAATTAAATTAAAACCAATTTTTTGGAACAAGAAGGGGTCACCCATTCCCACCCTGATTTACCACTTCCTCTTTTCTATTTACCACTTTTTCTTATCCCAGAAATGAACAAAATTAAGTAAACAAAGTCAAATTTTTAGTAAAGACATTTAAATATTTCAAAGGCATGGGCAGTTACATACCTTTTAAGGAATTCTGTCTTAAAATTGATGGAGTAGAATAATTAACAGAGGGATGGTAAGGGTTACTTTTCATTTAGTAGGTACAACGTCTATTTGCAAATAAGCCAATTTGCAGATAATCCAGTTGAAGAGCTGGTTTTCTAACCCATTTTTCTAAAATGGATCTGCCTATTTGTAATTGGAAACTTTCGGGAAAATGGATAATAAACACATAAATTTTACTTTCACGTTAAGTACAAACTTTAGTAGTCAACAATTTGCACAAATTGTTTTGGAGAGAATTTTCCTCTGTGAACTTCCCCCTCAAAGATTTGTAATTTAAAACAGGAAAATGCAGTGTAGTCCAGTGTCAGAATTGCATCAGAGTATTACCAGGACAAAGTGGTAGATTTTTTTTTTTTTTAATTTTTATTTATTTATTTATGGCTGTGTTGGGTCTTCGTTTCTGTGCGAGGGCTTTCTCTACTTGCGGCAAGTGGGGTCCACTCCTCATCGCGGTGCGCTGGCCTCTCACTATCGCGGCCTCTCTTGTTGTGGAGCACAGGCTCCAGACGCGCAGGCTCGGTAATTGTGGCTCACGGGGCTAGTCGCTCCGCGGCATGTGGGATCTTCCCAGACCAGGGCTCGAACCCGTGTCCCCTGCATTGGCAGGCAGATTCTCAACCACTGCACCACCAGGGAAGCCCCAAAGTGGTAGATTTTTATCTTGGGAATTGCAGCTAACTACAATAGGTTTTTTCTTTCCCTGTAATCATCCTCACCTTTGATACTTCCATCTACTTCAGTGGTTTTCAAAGTGTGGTCTGGCTGCATCAGCAACACCTGGGGACTGATTAGAAATGCAAATTCTCAAGTCCCACCCCAGACCTACTGAATCAGAAACTCTGGGGGGTGAGGCCCAACATTCTGTGTCTTAACTAGTCTGCCAGGTGATTCTGATGCACGTTAAAGTTTGAGGATTGACACTGTATCATAATAGCAGTTCACCACATCCTGTTCCTTTATCTTTCAAATGAAATGTTCTTACCCTTAGACAGGCTCTTGTCACCTTATAGAGTTGAGAAAGAGAAAAGTAGTCACTGACATCTGGGAGCTGATCTGGCACTCACAGCTTAGGTCTTGGTGTAGAACATATTCAGTTTCACAGAACATCATCAGATCAGGCCACTCTGTGATCAAGACAAAAACAAACCCAGTCCGTAATCACATCTGAACACAGACAAAAACAGGAACATGTCCAAACCACAAAAATAACCAAAATATTTTCCATCCTAGCTAATATAAGCAGCCATTGCCTCTTTGCCAATTAAAGTTTAGGCTCTTTTTATTCCTGCCCCTTTCCAATAAGATTTATAAGATACCCAATCATGGAATTGCCCCCACTTCCGGACAGCATCCAATCCCAGACAAAGCCCCATCTCTCAGTATTACCTGACACAAGCCCAAATCCTAAAATAAGTCCTTTCTAATTACATAAGCCCTCATTTATCTGCAGTTTCACTTTAGTGGTTTCAGTTACCTGTGGTCAACCTCAGTCTAAAAATATTAAATGGAAAATTTCAAAAATAAACAATTCATAACTTTTAAATTGTGTGTGGTTCTGAGTAGCAAGATGAAATCTCACACCGTCTGCTCCATCCCACCCACGACGTGAATCCTTCCTTTATCCAGCTATCCTGCCCCTTAGTCACTTAGTACCCAACTTAGTTATCAGATCGACTGGTCATGGTATCACAGTGTTTGTATTCAAGTTACCCTTACTTAACAGTGGTCCCCAAGTTCAAGAGTAGTGATGCTGGCAATTCAGATCTGCCCAAGAGTAGAGGCAAAGTGCTTCCTTTATGTGAAAAGGTGAAAGTTTTCGACATAAGAAAGAAATAGTATGCTGAGGTTGCCAAGATCTACAGTAAGAACAAATCTTCTATCCATGAAATTGTGAAAAAGGAAAAAGAAATTCATGCCACTTTTGCTGCTGCACCTCAAACTGAAGAAGTTATAACCACAGTGCACGATAAGTGCTTAGTTAAGATGGAAAAGGCATCTTAAATTTGTACAATATTTTGAGACAGAGACCACATTCACATAACTTTTATTATAGTATATTGTTATAAGTATTCTATTTTATTATTAGTTACTATTGTTAATCTCTTACTAGGCCTAATTTATAAATTAAACTTTATCATAGGTATGTATGTTTTTTTTTTTTTTAATGTAGTATGTATAGGGTTTAGTACTATCCACAGTTTCAGGCATCCACTGGGAGTCCTGGATCGTATCCCCCGAGGATGGGGGGGATGACTGTTCTTACTAAGATGTTGCAGGGTGTGTAACTCATCTTGCTACAACGAGTAATAATCATCTTTCTCAGGAACAGATGTGTTCCTGTGGTCTTTGACTGGACGGCATTGACATAAGAATTACTGCACAACCTCCTAGTCAGTGGGGACCAGTACCCTTCCATGAACAGTTTGTTCCCAGTCCAACACAAGGTAAAAATTAGGATTTGTTGTTTAGGAACATTGCCAACCATTTGAGAGAGTAATTTTATGTCTGTTGAATCTAAAACTAGAACATTGCTTGTATTTTGTATACCAGTTGTTTAAATTTTATTTTTCTAGTAATTTGTAATTATATCTTGCAAATGATCTGCAATAGATTTAAAAAAGAAAAATAGAAACTGATACTCCATTACAAATTGTTTGAGAGGCATCGTCCTACAGGACTTCTCTAATACTTTTCTTTTTCAACGCTGCTATCACATTAATCTCCTGAAAAGTCTGCTTTCAATATATTGTGCTCTTTCTCAAGCATCTCCAACATTACGATCTCCTCTGTTTTCCAATTGAAGAGAGAGGAAACTAACATATTTTGAGTGTCTACCATATGTTATTAATTGTGCACATTTAAATACACCCAATTCCCAGGAAACAATTCTAAATAAATATTAGCATTCTATTTCAAAACCTATTCCACAAAAAGTACAAGGACTTTTATGGGTGATTTTTTTTTAATTCAAGGAACATATATATCGAATGTTATTTAGACAAGAATAAAACAGGACAGGCTTTCCAATTAATTTTTTAGAAGCCATCATAGTAGAACAAACCTGATCAATATAGCATTTGAAAACTCTAGTGCAATGTCATTAGTAAATATTGATGCACAGGTGCTGTACTAGGCACTTGTGAGAATTTGTTCTTCACTTAACATTTATCAGGTACTTACTAAATGTTGGCACCATTCATTGTCCCTTTGGCAGCCACATTTGTGCCACTTCCCCTTCTTTTGATAATAGGCTTTGTCATCCTTGGCTACAGAAGCTGGTAAGCGACATAAGAGCCAATCAAAATACCTCACCCTTCTGGCCTCAATGATGGATCCAGTGGTGTGTTCATTACCCATGTAGAATAAATCAGTTTTCCCCAGAATTGTTCTAACTACAGGTAGCAGAGAAGTTGCCCTTTTTCCTTTGTTGTGAGTCATTAGGACATGGTACAGATTACCAGTAGCGTACTCCCCAGTACATGGAGAAAAATCTATCTGACATGGGGAAAAAAATAAATTCAAAATACAGAGAGACATAGAGATAGAACAAGAATGAGAACAAGAGTGCAAAGGAGAGACTCCTAAAACTGTGGGATTCCCTGGGCCAGGTCATCCCTGAAGCCAGCACGTTCTCTTCACTGTCTCGGGCTTGGTTTCATAAAACAAAAAAATTCCTTTTTGGTTTAAGGTAGTTTGAGTTCCTTTTCTGTCACTTGCAACCCAAAAGCCTTCATTAACACAAACCTTCAATAAGTAGCCTGTGTGGTAGAAAGAGAAAGGGCTAAAGATTGAGACAAATATAGTTTTTCCACTTAATAATTATGTAACTATTAGCCTCTCTGAGCTTCATTTGCCTTGTTTGCTATCTGGGAATAAAAAGAGTCCACTCCTAGAGTCAGACTGTAAGCTTTGGAAGGACAGGAAATATGTCTACCTTTCTTGTTATGTCCCTCTCACATGAGGGTCTCATGACCTGCTTAATGCGGGAAGGGCCAGGGGAAGGTCAGAGAGACCTTCCTGCTTCTGCCATTTTCTCGGACTCCTTCAGCTTAAAATATTCAATATACCAAGACATCATATTTTAGGATAGCATGTCCTAAACCCTATCACTTGAAAACCAGAGCTTGGTTTGGCAAATGTTCCCATAGTTAAAGCCAATTCGTTGACATTTTAGTGTTTCTGCTTTCACTTACTTTTTAGCCTCTAAAATTCCTAACTTCCTCATCCATTTATTGTTTTCTAAATGCCCTTTTATCTTTTATTCAGCATTTTTATTGTGAGAGTCAACCAAGATATCTAGACTGCCATTTTGCCAGAAACACAAGTCTCTGACTGGTAGTTTTATTTACTATTCCTACAGACTTCCACTGTTTTCATTCAAAAATCTTTCCTTTATTTAGTGTCTTCTATCTTTATTATTGTTGAATATTTTAATGTTTTAGTCTATATGATTTTCCTTCTCATATTTCACGATTAATTTGTCTAAGTTTTCCCAGATGTCTTACAATTTTCTAACCTTTGACTAAAGCAAGTAAGTGGTCAGGAGTATGAGCAATTTTCATAAAATAATCAGTAAAGCAGAGTAGTTAAGACCATGAGTTCTGGACCCAAACTTCCTGTGTTCAAACACTCATTGCCACTTAGCTGTGAGACCTGTACCTTGAACTTCCTCATGTGTAAAATGCAGGCGATAATAATAGTACCCTCCTGTTAGTATTAAAGAGAAAACCACAGGCCCAAAATGGCATCACTTCTGCTAAAGACCATGATGCCAAACATAGATTTAATACCTAACCCAATTGCAGTTTCAACCTTCCCCAGAAATGTAATCTTAATCATCCAGTCTGGAATTTTCTGGTATCAAGGAGGTAATCTGCCACAGATTACCTCTCCATTCTCCCCCATCCACAGAGGAATAAGAGGCAATCTACATGATAAAACCCTTGCCCTTCTCTCCCCTCCCCCCAAAAAGATATCCTTTCTTTTCTTTTGCTAATAGCTTCCTCATCCCACACCTCTTCCTCAGAGTGCCTTTCTGTTTTCTAGATGGGATGGATGCTGCCTGATTCATGAATCATTCGTTAAGGCCAATTAGATCTTCAAACTTACTGGGCTGAATTTTTTAACATTAGGGACTGAATTAGTTAATATATGTAATGCTCTTAGAACATAGCTTGCCACATAGTGTTATATTTTTATACCATTAAAACAGTAATATGATTAAATTATTAAAATTAGTATAACTACCTGGCACCTGTCAGTGACAACGTTTATAAATTAGTAACTTTTTTTCACATAATCCTAGAGGCCTGTGCTTCATTGGCTGCAGAAACCATATAAAAGCCATACCTATACGAAACTTAGAGAAACCAGACCTAAGTGTTTTATATAAAAGAATTAACACTGAACACTTACTGTGCCAGGCATAACAGTAAGGACTTTCTATGAATTATCTCATTTTTTTTCTAATGTCACTGTGACATAGGTAGTATTATTATTCTCATATTACAGTTGAAGGAATGGAAGTTCTGAGAAGATAAAGTATATGATTGGGCCACCCAAGATGGCTGTATCTTGCTTTCTGTACACCCCCTGGTCAACCAGTTCCTGCTTCACCTACACCCTACTCACCTGACTTTCCCTCTTAATTATAGATCCTAATCAGTAAATGCCTACATACTTGCACCTGGTCCCAGCTGGTGATAGTTCAAAACTTTCGATCAAAACATCTCCACTATGATAGCTTATCAAAGGAGCAATGAGGAGAGCGCTCCTCTACTGGTTTCCCTGGTAACCAGTGAGCCCACCTGATGTCAATTCCTCCTTTGACCGGTAACCTTCTCTCCCCTGAAGCGAAGACTGCTGCCATGTCCTGCCGGCCATCGGCTGCACACGGTGGGGTGTCACTCCAGGACCTTATTTCAGACATGTAAGATCCCCCATCCATTAAACCATTGATGTCTCTGTTGCTGACTCTGGTCTCTTCCTTCGGTCTTGAGGCTGGGCAAGTACAGTGCTTGCAGGCCTGCTGGGTGCAGCCCAGCATAAGGGGACTTACTTAGGCTTGTGATGGAGGAAGGCCCGGATTCAAAGTCAGGCTGTCAGACCTCACAGTGAGTATGTTTAACCAAGAAGGGGGCAGCACATCTCTGGAGTCAGCTCACGCTTTCATCCCTTGAATTCATGGGTTTGGTTCCACGTTGCTGTTGTTTTGGCAGCTGGATAGGACATTAAAGACTCCTTTGTCAAATGAATCCTGTCCATTTTACCTAGGAGGAAATTGGGGCTATAAGTTTGTGACTTGGGCTCCACCATTAGAAGTGGCAGAAATGAGGCCTTCTAACACAACACTCTAACACTTATTCATTTACTTCCTTAATCCTGAAGCCAAAGTTTTACTTATTCACGCCATCTGAATTCACACCATCTGAGTTATTTGATATGTAAATTATAAATGTAACAATAATAAACTTATTTAGGTGAAAACGTTTTGAACTTGCTGGATTTCTATATTAGTAAAACAAATAATACAAAACCAAGCAATTTGAACAAAAGTATCTTCAAAGGAGAAATAGGTTTAATAGATTGGATTATAATGCCTCCATCATTAGAGCCACACCATCTTTCTAATATGCTAGAGGGTCATGTGAACCACCTGGTTAGCAAGAAAAAAAATGTTTCAAGCCTCAGTAAAACTTCCTCCTTCCACTGAAGCATACTCATTGTCTGTGAACAGATATAGCAAAATACAATAGAAATAAACTAAGGCTGTCCTGAATGAGAATGGGAATTACCACCTCCCAGACTCAGCTCATCTCACTAGTCCCTTGAGTCTCAGGTACCAGCAGGCCACTTGGCAGCCCCTCCCAGCGAAGTTAGTCCTCATTAACAAGAGTGAAGATCAGGAGATTCTCAAATTAATTCAGGTCTGGACATGCTATCTCTGAGACTGGGATGCTTATGGTGTTCTAGCTAGCTAAGTGTTTAAGGGCTTCACTTATTCCAGCCTGAAACTTCCACAGGGAAGGGAATTTGCCATGTTCATCTTTGTCTCCCCAGCACCTAGCATGGTCCTAATGCTTAGCGGGTGGGCCATACCTGTCTTTGGAATGTTGTAAAGGTTAGACAAATGAAGGAGTCAGTGAGTTAATGGATGTGAGTGAGACTGAAGGTCAGGGACAGGATGGTTCAGTTATCGCATCTTCCTTCTGTGGTCACAGACAAGGTCTGTGTGAAAACAGCGGACGATTTAAGTTTCGCTCAAACTCAACATAAACCAGCAGTGAGATGTGGCTGATAAAAAAATTATGATATAACCTTGATATTGAGTTAACAAGAGTATGATACTCAAAGAAAAATGTTTGTAGGGGATTCTTCACTCCTACGGTCACTTCCCAAGCTTTCCAAATGCCACGCTCAAATCCAAAGGAAACTGATCTTTCTTTCCAAGATAGACTCTCACCCTTTTGTCCTGTTTCTTCACATGGTTTTCTTCCACCCATAAAAATCCTTTCCATCTCATCTTTCATTTCTCCGTTGTCCTTCTTGGAATACTCTGCTGTTCCACAATCCCAAGCCCCATGCTCCCAACTTATCTCTATATCCCCCAAACCACTATTACAATGTTATAGTACTTAACTTTTTTAATCTAATATTTTCACTATTTATGTTCTTGTCTTCTTTATCAAAAGAATCTAAACTGTAAAGCACTGATCAAAGGCAAGGAATTTTCATTTTTATTGTTGTACTTGCCTCCATGTACATTTCACATCCATTAGATCATGATCTTCTAAAGGCCAGTAAGAGACCCATTTGTTTTATTTTATTTCTCTTTAAGATACACACTGTACCTAGCTCGTTGTTCTGGGCAAAAAACAGATGTTGCTTGTCTGATGGTTGACTCAGGTATAACTACAAGCCACAACAAGAGGAAGCTAACACACTAGTAAGGAACAGAGCATACATACACTGCAAGCCAGGAGCCACGTTTTGAAACCTCTCTTAGTATGCAGACATACAGATCTATTTCCTGATTACTTACATACTTTCATGTGCATAGATCAAACCAGAGTTAAGCAACTAAGGACAAAAACAGATAGTTCACAGGAAAGGAAATACAAATGGCTAATGAAATAGACAATGATGTGCCATCTTAGTTAATAAAGAGGGAAATGCAAATGGAACAAAATGAGACACCATCATTTGTCTACGATACTGGCAAAAGGCAAAGAGACAGATAATATTCAGTGTCAGCAATGGTGGGAATGTAAATTTTAAAGACTACTTTACAATACTGATCAAAATTTTTAAAACACACATTCCTTACTAAATAAGCCCATTTTTAAGAATCTACTCTTCAGAATAACTTTTTCCATATTGCCAGGATATTGGCTGAAGAATGTTCACAGTGCCATTAAATTTATATTAGTAAAAATCAGAGATAACCTAAATATGTCAAAAGTGAGATGTTTAAGTAAATTATATTCATACTCTGATGCTATATAGACATAACAAAGAATGAACCATATCTATATGTGTAGGTATGGGAAAATGATCACAATATATTGTCAAAAAAAAGCAAGTTGCAAAGCAGTAAATGTAGTATAATTTCTTTTTTGTGAGGAAAAAAGACGTGTTCCATGTTTCTGTGTTCATATAAAAACACAAATTTCTACATAACTCTATGCACAAAAACAAAAATAAAAACAAACATACAAACAAAAACAAAGGTCTGGAAAGAAAAACACCCAACTGCTAACTGCGGTTACCCCTAGCGAGGTAAAGCAGGAAGGGTTTTTCCTTTTGTGTATTTCTGTGCATTGTTTAAATTTTCTTGCAACATCAATGTAATACTTTTGACTTTTCTGAAATAAAAAATAAACCCAATTAAAGTAGTTATAAAATATTTGAAGATTCACAAAAGCAGTGATCAAACTTTCAGGAACTGCATGCATGAATTAATCTCTTTAAGTATTCTTTAGAACTCTATGCTCACAAAATTATTCACACGTATTTGTGTCAGTTACCAAAACCTGAAACCTTATGTGGTAGCATAAAACAGTCATTCCATGTTTTAGAAGAGGTAAGAAAGGAAAAAAGAAATTTCTTTAACACTGTGTACGAAGAATGTCACCTGTTATCAGTAAACAAAGGATGCTGCAGCCATCAAGCCATCAACTGCAGACACCTCTAAGTGTACACCCTGAGGGAACTCAAGGTGGGAAAGAACAGGATACTGGCCCTAAACAGTTAAGGTGCATATCAAAGGAATGATTTTAATGAGCCCAGGCTCTTGCATCTTCCCATACATAAAGAAGGGCTAAATTCATTAACTTGAGATGTCTGGTTTTCTTTAATTAACAGTAATCTTTTGATGTTCCAACTACCTGGATTTTGCAAAAACTCATATATCCTGGCTACTCCTGTACCTCTTTGGCACAGCTCCTCAGAGCTATCTGAGAGTGTGTTTCCCAGGCTTAAGTCCTCAGTAAGTCCACTGAATAAAACATAATTTTCAACTTTTAGGCTGTGTTTTTTTTTTTTTTTTTTTTTAGTTGACAACACTTTTTTTTAAAGAAATTGACAAACCAAGCAGAGGGCTCTCAGAAATAATTCACCTGATCATTGATTTATGCTAGGGGCCACAAATACAAATGCCAGAGGAGACTGGCAAGTAACAGATTAATGAGGCCAGCTGGGAATAAGACAGCAAGGACCAGAGGTACTATTTGGAGAGTGTGTACTGCTTAAAGGGAGCAGCTACTTCAAAACTCCAGCTAAGTGAGAAGACAGATCTGGTGTTATCATATCTTTTAATATTTCAAAGGAAATCAGAAACCAGAATTTTTTTTTTTTTAAAGATGTTGGGGGTAGGAGTGTATTAATTAATTTATTTATTTTTGCTGTGTTGCGTCTTCGTTTCTGTGCGAGGGCTTTCTCTAGTTGTGGCAAGCGGGGGCCACTCTTCATCACAGTGCGTGGGCCTCTCACTATCACAGCCTCTCTTGTTGCGGAGCACAGGCTCCAGATGCGCAGGCTCGGTAGTTTTGGCTCACGGGCCTAGTTGCTCCGCGGCATGTGGGATCCTCCCAGACCAGGGCTCAAACCCGTGTCCCCTGCATTAGCAGGCAGATTCTCAACCACTGCACCACCAGGGAAGCCCAGAAACCGGAATTTTTAATAGCAATACACCCAGGTTTTACATTTTAACAACCAATTTCTTAAAATCTTAAATTCCATGTTGGAGGACTTCCCTGGTGGCACAGTGGATAAGACCCTGCACTCCCAATGCAGGGGGCCTGGGTTCGATCCCTGGTCAGAGAACTAGATCCCATGTGTATGCTGCAACTAAGAGTTCACATGCTACAACTAAGGAGCTGGTGAGCCGCAACTAAGGAGACCACCTGCCACAACTAGGGAGCCCACATGCCGAAACTAAGGAGCCCAAGTGCCACAACTAAGACCTGGTGCAACCAAATAAATAAATAAATAAATAATTTTAAAAATAAATAAATAAATGCTATGTTGGTAAACATTGCACAAGCCAAACAAAACACATCTCCTAGCTGGGTGTGGCCTGCAGCCTCCCATTTGCCATTTTTGGGTTTCACTGTCTCCACAGAGTTCCAGTGGACTAATTCTGACAGACACATCCTTTATCACCCAGATCAGTTCCCTCTTCTTCCATTAATACTTTGGCCATGGTATTATAGAACATTAGAGTTCAAACATATTTTTTAAAATCTCATTAAAATATCAATTTTTTATGGTAACAAAATACATAGAACATAAAATTTGCCATTTTAGCCATTTTTATGTGTACAGTTTGGTGGCGTTAATTACATCCACAATGCTATGCAAATGAAGCAGGAGGGAAAGGGGCAGAGCACAAGCTTTAAAAAACTGACATAGCCATAGGACATGACAAGGACTGGTTAGAACCAACTAGGTCCAAGATGGCAGAAGATTCGACTTCCAGTAGACCTTGAGTCTCATTATACGCTCACTGTAATACATTAACAATATAAATGACACACCCACCAGCGCCATGACATTTCTGAGGCCAACCATAAAAGGTAAAAAAGTGAGCGGTGGGAGATTGGGATTGACATATATACACTAATATGTATAAAATAGATAGCTAGAGGCTTCCCTGGTGGTGCAGTGGTTGAGAGTCCGCCTGCTGATGCAGGGGACGCGGGTTTGTGCCCCGGTCCGGGAAGATCCCACATGCCGCGGAGCGGCTGGGCCCGTGAGCCATGGCCGCTGGGCCTCTGCATCCGGAGCCTGTGCTCCACAACAGGAGAGGCCACAACAGTGAGAGGCCCACGTACTGAAAAAAAAAAAAAAAAAAAAAAAAAAAAAAAAAAAAAAAAGATAGCTAATAAGAACCTGCTGTATAAAAAAGTAAATTAAATAAAATCCAAAATTTCAAAAAAAAAATAAGAAAAGTGAGTGGTGGCCCAGTTCCTCGAAATTCCTGCCCCTTCCCTGAAATAACTGGAATAATCTTCCCATTCATTAGCCTATTAAATTACCCAGTCCATAAAAACTAACCATGCCATATTTTGGGGCCCGTTGCCTTCTGAGATGTCCCACACTTTGTCTGTGGAGTATTTTTCTCTCTAAATAAATCCACTTCTTACCTATCACTTTGTTTCTCACTGAATTCTTTTTGCAATGAGACATCAAGAACCTGAGCTTCATTAAGTCCTGAGACCAGATGTGTGATCTCAATTAAAAGATGTGGGTTCAAGTCTCAATCTGGGTTTTGGCTGGGTTCGAGTCCTGGGACATGGGTTCAAGTCCCAGTCTGAGTTGCACAGTTTCATTACCATCACCACCAGCTCTTTCAAAAATTTTTTCATCACCCCAAACAGAAACTCTGTACCCATTAAACAATAACTCCCCACTCCACCCTCCCCCAGTCCCTGGTAACCTCTGATCTATTTTCTGTCTCTATGAATTTACCTATTCAGGGTACCTCACATAAATGGAATCATATAATATTTGTCCTTTTGTGTCTGCCTTATTTCACTTAGCTAAATACTTTTAAGGTTCATCCACGGCACAGCATGTATCAGAACTTCATTCTTGTTTACAACTGAGTAATATTTCATTGTATATTGTGATTCATATTAGGAAATATGTATTTGGTCTTTGTTCCCATTACTAGCACAAGAGCTTCTAAAACACTTGGAATTTTCTAAGTGGTGTAAGAAATCAAGGCTTCTTTTGTTATGTTAATGAGGTGGTTTTTGGAATGCCCCTAGGTCACCTAAGAATGGATGCTGGATGCCAGGGGAAACAACCCTGTGATTGGAGGTTTGGAACTTTCAGCTCCATCCCCCTGACCTCCAGAGAGGGGAGAGGGGCTAGACGTTGAATCATCAGCAATGTCTATTGATTTAATCAACTGTGAGTATTTAAGGAAGCCTCTGTAAAAACTCAAAAGGACACGGTTTGAACAGTTTCCAGCTTGGTGAACATGTGATTTGAGAGACAGTGGTACACCTGGAAAGGGCATGAAAGCTCAGCACCTTTTCCCCATACCTTGCCCTATGCAGCTCTTCTGTCTAGTTGTTCCTGGGTTATATCCTTTTATAATAACCCCATAATCTAGTACATAAATGGGTTTCCTGAGTTCTGTGAGCCACTCTAGCAAATTGAACCCAAAGAGGGGGTCATGGGAACCTCTGATTTACAGCCAGTTGGTCAGAAGCACAGGTAACAACCTGGACTTCTGATTGGAATGTGAAGCACAGGGTAGCCTTGTAGAACTGAGCCCCTGACCTGTGGAATCTGATGCTATGTCCTGGTAGGAAGTATCAAAATTGAGTTAAATTGCAGGATACCTAACTGGTGTGAAAGCATTGTTTGTTGGGAAACTCCCCTCTGCTGCCACTATGGAACTGTCTTCAGAACCATTTGTATGCATATAGCACATTTTGTTTACCCATTCCTCTGTTAACGGACATGTGGGTTGTTTCCACCTTTTGGATATTGTGAATAATGCTGCTATGAACATTTGTATAAAAATATGTTTGAGTCCATTTTTTATTCTTTTGGGTATATACTTAAGAGTAGAACTTCTGGGTAATATGGTAATTCTGTATTTAACTTTTTGAGGAACTGACAACCTGTTTTCTACATCAGCCACACCATTTTACATTCCTACCAACAATGCATGTAAATCCCTCATTTTTAAGATGAAGAAAGCAAGGGTAAAACTTGTTAGATAGCTTGACCATATACACAGAAAGTCAACTGCAGAGCTGACAACAGAAACCAAGTATCTTGACCCCCAATACAGTCCTCTTTCAAAGGTTAACTCCACTAGGATTTAACTTAGATGACTAGGCAAATGGCAGTATTGTCTACACAAAGAGTGGGTCATTGGAAATAGATCAATTGATATACTGGAAGAAAGAATTTGAGTTAAGTTCTGGATTTTGCTCTCCATAATGGAGAGAATTTTGTTTTTCTTCTTCAGGTCTAAGCTCTAAGAGAAGAATAAGTCATACTTGTCTTAAGCCTAGTACCTAATTGTACAATAATCATAGAAACATTTTTGTATCATTATTAGTCTTAACATTCTGAACTAAGGTCTTTTTAAAAAAAAAATTCCTTGAAATGCAATAAAGACTTATTTTAGAGGAGTTGGAAAATTCAGAAAAGTGGAAAGGAAAAAGAAAGGGTCACCTAGAGAACTGTCAACCTGAAAAATACTCACTTTTTAGTACTTTTTTCCATGCTTGTTGTCCTAAACACGGTGTTTTTGTTTGGTATACATGGTCGAAATTATAGAATCTTAAAGCTTAAGAAAATTATTACAATTTGGGGAGTAAGCTTAAAAAACAGAATAAGGAAAAGTAGATATTACAGTCTAGAAAAGCACCCAACATAGAGTTAGCACTCCTTCCTACCAAGTCTCAGACCTCACAGTCTTATGACACCCCTTTTGGTGGTATGTTCTTACTTACCTGTCCACACGGAAATGAGTTATTTACCTAAATGTAAAAGCTCCAAGGACATGGCCACACGATGCACTATTTTGTTTCTCCCTCTGTGCCTCATAGAGTGCTACAAATACAGTTGGTACTCAGTAAAGAACTTCTGAATGATTATTACTGATTTCGTACCATCTTCAAGGTTAACACCCCTCAGAGTCTCCATAAGGGGTAACCCAATTCAGGCCCTGCGGACCCAGTCTTGGCAGGGCTTCACACTCCACAGAATTTGGTTCCATAATCAAAGATAATTTAAAAGTCATTTGAATCTTTACTTCCATTACTTGAATACTATAGGTAATTCAACTTGTAACCCACAGTAGCACTTCTTTTTTTTTTTTTTTTTTTTTTGTGGTACACGGGCCTCTCACTGCTGTGGCCTCTCCTGTTGTGGAGCACAGGCTCTGGACGCGCAGGCCCAGCGGCCATGGCTCACGGGCCCAGCCGCTCCGCAGCATGTGGGATCTTCCCGGACCGGGGCACGAACCCGTGTCCCCTGCATCGGCAGGCAGACTCTCAACCACTGCACCACCAGGGAAGCCCAGTAGCACTTCTTAAAACCTCCTTGGCCCCATTCTTTTCACTTCAGTACATTTCAAGTCCACAGCTGACTTAAAGGCTCATTCTCAATATCTTCACCAAAAATTCTCTCTCAGCTTCATCCCTTGTGGTTCTTGGTTTTGCTTTTCATCCCCTTTATCTTCTATTTCTTCTTCCTTTCAGCCAAAAATTACAGCCATTTGTATCATCTTGGCATTCATTCTTACTTCTTCAGCTCAGCCCCTCTCTCCTCAGTCTCTGATTCTCTTTCAGGAAAGTTCAGGAATAGAGCAGGCACACTCAGCCCCTCTCTTGGAAGGAGACCCAGGAGTTAGGACTGGGGGAGAAGAAGGCGGAGGAGGTGGGAGAAATCTTATAATGTACTGGGCTTTCTTTTATTCTCATCACGCAATGAAATTCTCATATATTATTTATTTGGGGTGGGCTACATGAAAGTTCTTTGGAAAAAAATGTGACAAGTTGTAAAGGTAAAATGATGAAATTTTCTTTGAGGTTGGAAGTCACGGCCTACCTACCCTCTCCTCTTTGGGGTGTCACCCTGAGGGCATATAATAGGCCTCATAAAAATGGTCTGATCTTTTGATCTTACAAAGCAGAGTCACAGGCCTTCTGACCCTTGAAACTGTAAACATTTACTCTGGAATTAGCTCAGAGGTCTCTCATGGGTATAATGAGACAATTACAGGGTACATCATCTTGTCTCTCACAGAGATAAGTTTTCATTTTTCTCTCTTCTACTTTCTGCATAAATCTGTGTGGAAATTTCTCCAAATTTTGTATTCACCTTTGTGATATCTTATATGCATGTTATCACTGATAATGCTTACCTAATAGTAAAATTACATTCTCTCTCTCTTCTATATTGGTACAGAGGGGTCTTTTGTTGGAGTCTTTGTTTTCTTTCCCCAACACTATGATATGGTCCTCCAAACAACAGTTACGTCTGTTTAACTATATTTCTTATTTCATCTCTTCCCCCAGTCCAGTAATACCCAAAGTGCACTACTCCTAGGTGACAGCAGACTTAAGTAACACTTAATACTACTTGACATGGGTCGAGTAGGTACCAACAGATAATCACTGAAACTTTTTGTTCTCCCTGGCTATCTCTGTATGCAGAGACTCAGAAGGACAGAAGGACAGTGGGACGGAGTTCAGAAAGTGTGACTGAATATTCCAGGATAAGGGATGTAGCGCTACCACTCATCCAGTTCTCAAGCCACAAACTTAGGATTTTGCCTTAATTTCTCTTTCCCTCAAACACAACATCCAATTGACTCCACACTCAATCCACATCCCCAATCCATTCAGTTCTTCCATTTTCACTACTTCTACCCTAGTTCAAGCCCACCACGCATCAGCCTCTAACTGCACTTCCTGTTTCTACTCTTGTTCCTCTCTATAGCAGCTGGTGTAATCTTTTATAAAAATATAAATCATAAAATGCCACTGCCTACTCTTTAATGGCTTTTCATCATACTTAAATTAACACCCAACTCACCTGAAAAGCCCCAAACTTCATTTTATACTTCTCTGCTTCAGCCACACTTGCTTTCTTTCTGTTTCCGCAACACACCAAGCTTGGTTAAAATGTACTTTCCCCTGGTTTTCACATGGCTCTTTTTAAGGACTCAGTTTAACTTTTACCTACTTAGAGAGGACTTACCTATTTATTCTAAAGTAACCACCCAGTTGTTCTCCATCACATTGCTGTGTTTTATCAGCATGACACATTTCTAGTTGTTTCTTGTGTGTATGTATGTTTTCAACTGCTCAAACTTTCGTTGAATGGATGGTAAGCCTTACTCTTCCATTTCCTATATGGGAGATAGGAAATACTGAGCAGGGATCAAAAGTCTAAGCACTTGGGGCTTCCCTGGTGGCACAGCGGTTGAGAGTCTGCCTACCAATGCAGGGGACACGGGTTCGAGCCCTGGTCTGGGAGGATTCCACATGTTGTGGAGCAACTAGGCCTGTGAGCCACAACTACTGAGCCTGCGCATCTGGAGCCTGTGCTCCGCAACAAGAGGCCACGACAGTGAGAGGCCCGTGCACCGTGATGAAGAGTGGCCCCCGCTCGCCGCAACTGGAGAAAGCCCTCGCACAGAAACGAAGACCCAAAACACAGCCAAAAATAAATAAATAAGTAAATAAAAAGGTAATGTGAAGTTCTTTAAAAAAAAATGTCTAAGAACTTTATTTCAGATTTTTCTTTAACTTCCTCACAATAGCTATTTTATCTATTGTCAGTTTTCTCCATCGTGATTACCTCTTACTATAGAATGGCGCGGGGACTTGCAACTAACTCCGTATGAAGTCTTGAAGAAATAAGAACACCAAAGAATGGGGTAGGTGTTAGTGAATTCAAACAGGAAAGGAAAGTATGCTGAATCCCTATGGCCTCCTATAGAGAAGAAACAAAAAGAGTTGAAGTAGGAGCTGATAAATAACCTGGGACTAACAACGGAAAGGCCCATGGGACTTCCTAGTGCCCGCCACTGAAACCTCTGAACTCAGATCTCACCTTCCTACTGTCCTCATAGCACAACATAATCCTGCCAGATCCGTACTGAAAACTCACCATCACCACCTCTCTCCCAACCAAACCCTTCAGATTCAGACACAACTCTCCAACTCCTTTCTGAGAAGTTATTCCTTAAAACTTTAGTCCACCCAGAACCCTCTTCTCTGACCTCCTTGTCTCAAAAGTAAAATCCAATTGTGGAGCTCATTGGTCTTTCTTTGTCTGTTTATCTTTACCATTACTTGGGGGGGTGTTTTTGCTTGTTTTATTTTTATTTTTGCTCTTGTCTTAATCTTAGAATCCTATGTAGCATTGAACACAAGATACCCAGTAAGGTTTTTGGGGTTTTTTGGGGGGGGAGGGGGTTGGATTAATTGAACAGATTCACACTCTAGCTGCCGTTTGTACCCTCAAGGACAAAAAAAAAAAGAAGGAAAAACTAAAAGGAGAGGGAAGAAGAAGGTGTGAGAAAAACAGGGACTCTAATATATAGGGAAAGGAAGCAGGGGTGCAGAAGAGGGAAAGGACCCAAAAAATCAGCTTTCATTGTGAAGACTTAATCACAGTTTATAACATGTTGTCAATCTGCTAAAATGGAAGTTGACAGGAAATTGGCAGAAACAGGGGAATGGCCACAGGCCACGTTATACTCTTGTCTTAAATCTTTCCACTGCCTTGCCTTATTTGCAGCTACCTCACGGTCTCAAAGCCAGGTAGATTCTGATTTGTTCCTCATGCAAGTATGGATTTATCAACAGACTGATTTATACATAGCTAGAAAGTAATAATCATCTGTGGACATCAAACCGGATGAGCCTTCCTCTATCACCTCTTTCTTTTTACAAATAAAAACTTACTGTGGGATATAAGTAAGTTTCAGTGCAATAACATGAAATCTCAATATCTCTTGTACAGTCATAACAGAAGTGGTTTCTGCCATTCCTATCCAGAAACTAACTCACTTTGAAACCACTCACTTGGTCTATCAGGTAGATCAGTGTTATTCACTGCTATTTCCTAGCACCTAGCATAGTGCCTGGTACATGTCATGTGTGCAATAAATTTTTGGATACTGACTGATTGGATTAACGAATAAATGATGGTTCCAATCTCTGGTGCACCCTTAAGTGACCTTAAGCCAAAGATACAGACATACGGGAAATACAGGATGGATTTTTAAAAAGGACATAATTGAGGGAGAAGATTACCAGAGTTTTGCTGCTTTGTTTATCTCCACCTAAAATTCATTCCACGAATAGAAACTGAATGCCTTCTATGTGATAGGAAGTGTGTTATACCCTCAAGTACAAATATAAAGATACAGACCCTGGATTCAATGTGTGCTTTTCCATGACTACATCATAGCCTCTAATCACACTCTGTTTCAGTTACTAGACTGTAACTGTCAATGTATCTGTCTTGCCACTATATTGTAAGCTCTATTAGGACACTGCCCATCACACAGTAAGCACTCAGTAAATAGCTGGTAAAGCATCTGCTTAAAGATGCCTTACCAGCTATTACCAATTTACCAATGGAAATTGTAGCCTACTAGGGGGAAAAGACATAATGAACCATATAAAGTCAGGATTCTTAGTTTTGAGAAAGAAGAGCTAACTCTTGCTGATATAGCAGAAAAGGAGCATGTTGAAGATATTGGGTGGCTCTCAGAATTACTGGAGGGTAAAGAGAATCATGGCAGACGCTAGGCCTCCAGGAATAATGCACAAAATCAATGCAGAACTAGTCCAGTGAGGAAACTGTCTCCATTGCAGTTCCCCACCCATGCCACTTCTGCATCGGAAACTCAATCTTGCAACCACTGAGAAACTGCTGTTGCTGACAGTGCTGCCAACAAAGTCAGCCATCTCTACCGCTACTCCTATCAAATGCCAAAGAACCAGAGAGCACCCTTGTTCATTGGTAGCTGAACCAAGGTTGGAAAGACAAGTTGAGCCTGGATTGTGAAGTGCTTGAACAAAGGCATAGGCAGTCACCAGAACAATTTATTCCTAAACCAGATTCCCCAATCAAATGAGTAACCAAAAGCTAAATGTGCAGTGCTTGCTTTTTGCCCATGGTGGATGTCAATGAGTATTTCCAAGTTTGGTTGAAACAACAGATGGGAGTCTGCAAATTTAGGACAGACTGCCCCACTTAATCCCTATGATTAGTCATGTCTACATTGATAGCCTTACCTGAGATCAGAAAGTACTATCTCTCATAACATATTTTTGGGAATACAACTATGATATCGTGGCCCTTATGTCATGAAATCTGGGTCAGTTACCAAGAGAATCAACAACATTTAGATCTGCAACATTTAGAGTGTTGGGAAGGGGGGTGGACTCACCAGGATTTTGAAGTGCCCTGGATCCTTTTCAACTGAAGGTTTCCCACCCAAATGAGGACTCAATCTTTGCATCAGCCACGGGTTGCTACAGGTCACTTTGGAGTTTCTTAGCAAAAACAAAATGCAATCTGTAGGAGCACTGCAAGTCAAGACAGGTGAGTAGAATTGGCTCCAAGGGCTGAAGAGGAACTTAGCCAAAAACTATCCAAAACAGGTTAATCCATCTGAACTGGGACAGCAGACACCAAGGAGGAAAGGGACTAGGTTAGACGTATGCAACCTCGGCCTTGCTGGCTATACTTGCCTATGAATAGCTACCAATTCTTCCAAGTCCCCCCGCCACCATCCCCCCGCGTCCACTCGGATAATCTCTTTAGGCACGTTAGCTAGCCAGAGAAGCAGGGAACCTGTGGAAGAGGATGAGGTGTTATTTGGGGTATAGAGATCATGGATGTTTTACGTATGCACTTAATGAATTTGTCGAGCCCCTCACCCCCGCCCCATCTTAGGCTGGGTCACTCGGAGGAAAAAAACCCTCTTTCCTGTACCTCCCTTTATGCTGTCCTCGCCTGCGACTTCTCCCTCTCACCCTGAGCCGCACGCAGCCTCCGTGCCTCACCTGAAAACTACTCTTCAAAGACTTCCTTCCGAGCCCAGCAAAGCCCGGCGTACTCGGTATCGGGAGAGGCAGAGGTGCTCGCTTCTATACAAAAAAACAAAACTGCCCTTTCCGAAAAAACGGAAAACTGCTCGAGCATTCCGAAGGCTCGCGTGCGCGCGTCACAGCGGGAAACGGCTAGGAGGGTCCGGGTACTTCGAATCGCAAACCCCGCCCCCGCGTGTCGGCCCCGCCCCGCCGCCTCAGCCCCGCCCCGTCCCGCCGCCGGGGCAGGCACGCGACGCCCTCTCCGGGCCAGGCTCCCGCGCCCTATTTGGTCTTTGGGGGGCAGGCGGGGGGAGGCGAGGCGTGCGCGGCGGAAGGGGACGCGGGGCGGGCTCGGGTGCGCCAAGGCACATCTCTAACCAGCGCGGCCGCCACCTCCTCGGGAACCCACGAGGCCTCCGCGTCCTGCCTCGGAACAATGGGACTCGGCTCGCGAGGTATCTTGGCTGTGCTGGCCCTGGGGGTCGTCGTGGGGATAGCGCTGCTGAAGATCATCGCCGACAGCACAGACCCGGAGGGTAAGTGGCTGCGGGGGTCGCCAGCCCCGGCTCCGGGAGGAGTCGCGCTGCCCATCGGGAGTTTACAAGTTGGATCTGGTTGTGCAGAAAGTTCTGCAAGTCTTAGGCCGAACGCACGGGGCAGACCTGGAGGTGACCTGATGGCCCCATGAGGGGGAAAACTGAGACTTGGGCCAGTCCCCCACCTGCCCCAAGGCCGCCTGCTTAAGAAATGCTCCAGTCCTTCCCCTCCGTTTTTCTGCAAGCAGCGGATGCAGGCCTGGAGGAGTGCGTATAACCTGTTGAGTTACCGAAGGATGG
The DNA here is from genome assembly GCF_964341445.2 of Mesoplodon mirus. Lineage (NCBI taxonomy): Eukaryota > Metazoa > Chordata > Mammalia > Artiodactyla > Ziphiidae > Mesoplodon > Mesoplodon mirus. The sequence goes on along the minus strand of NC_138983.1, from coordinate 110,784,838 downwards.
GCCTTCAGCAGGGGTTCAACTCAGTTGTTACAGTCTTTCCCCGAAGTTAATGTTTTCCTGGGAGGTTAGAGATTATCTAAGCCTTCCTTTTGTAAACGATTAGATGGATTGAAAAATATGTCTACCGATTCCTGAGCAAACATGTCTACCGGTTAGTTGCGGAACCTTTTAGGCGTTTTCCGACGTTTCATCGCCTAATTGTGTAATTTCAAACCAATTATTTATAGTCTTAAGGACCCCAGACGCTTTGGGGCTAGTGTAGCTGGTTGGGAGCTTTTGGGGTGCGGACAGCTCTCCCGGGCGCAGGTGATGCTTGTGCTTCTGTGGATGGGCGCTACCGGCCCCTCGTGTACCGTAAACACCGGCCCAGGCGGGCCGAGGCGCATATCAGCTGTGCAGCCTTACGATCACAGCTGCACTATTGTTAGGAGTCCACGGCGTCGTCAGTAAAATCATAACAAAATGATTTTGACATTTCTCTTCTGGGGGAAGTGGAGGTGTCCCTTTAGGCCCTTGGCCCTTTGGGGACTTTTTGGATAAAGTCGTGAAAACTGATTTGCTGTGTAAATTCTGTTTTCTCTTTGTCAACTCTTATAGAGGTCAGGTCACTGATTAATGGTCAGTAAACTAGAATAAGTTAGTTTAAATGACCCAAGTTTTCCCTGGTTTTAAATTCTATCCACTGTATATTACATTAGTTTTATCCAGCAGTTTGCAAAACCAGACGGTTCAGGCACAACACCTGCTTTTGCCAGAATAATCTGGGTGACTTAGACAATAACAGTTTTCGTTTGTTTTGCTGAATTTTTTTGTTTGCTGAATTGCACATGTGACAGACTGGCTTTGTAGAGCTAATTTTGAGATCATTTCAGGAAAGAATGATCAGTAAAATCTTGTCCGTCATATTTTCAATATTATGAGGTATTTTATTGTAAAAGTGAACTATCTGGAATTAAACAGTATATTTTGCTGCTGATTTTATGCCAATATTTATGTGAGTTGGTCTCCGTTTTTTTGTTACTTTGTGAAAGTATACCTGCTTATTGTTTCTCTAAAGAATTACTGAGTAGAGAAACTGAGTGTGCTTGCTTTTCTTTTGCCCTCATAACAGATTTTTTTTGCCCTGTTTTAATACTCACTGTTTGACTGTTCTGTTTGTTACTTGATGTCTCACTAGACGTTAATGCTATTTGGAAAACTTGGAATGCTCTACTATATGAAAGCCTTGACTTCATGAACTAGTATAACCAATGTGAGCTGGAATCCATTTCTGCAGACTATAAGGTCACCTTGAAACTAGAGTAAAGGAAGGTTCTATAGAAGATGTCTCAAAAGAGCAAGTAAACGTTGTCCTAGTCTTTATATGCAGTCTGTAATCTGTATAAAGTATCATTATGAAGTACAGTGATTTTTGTCATACTAGAGCTTATATAGCTAATTTTTACTAGACACTTTTCCTGTGCTCCTCACACTATGCTAATTGAGGTCCATACTTCATCCCATTGGATCCTCACAGTATTATCCCCATTTTATAAATGAGGAGACTGAGGCTTAGAAGTTACCTAATTTATTCAAAGTGAAACAACTAATACATGTTTGATTTCAGAGGCCAGAATCCAAACTCTCAATTAAACATTTTGCCACTAAGCTACAGTAGGTGATGTTGGCTCTTCAAGTAGATAATACTTTTATCCACAATACTGTCATTGCCCAGAATATTGTGGGAGAAGCTAAAAACATTATTGAAATTCTTCTTTTAAAATATCCTTCACAGTCTGCTGCATAGTTTCATAAATATCTTCAGTTGAAGGAGGAGGGATACCATGAACAAGTTAGCAAGCTAGCAAACAGGATAGATTGTGGTAGTGCAATGAAAGACATAGGGTGGGGGAGACTATTAATCAGGACTTTTGGTGGCAAGTGACAGAAACCCACTTTAAACAGCCTTAGGGGACAGGAAGGACTTTATTGACCCTTAAATGGAAAAGTCCAAGGATTAAGGTGGCTTCAGAAATGCTGCATTAAAGAGTTCAAACAGGTTGCTAAGAGATGGCCATTTCCGACTCTCTAGATTACATCTATCAAACCATAGGCAAGCCCTAGTTAAAGTGTTCTTAGCCTGCAGGGGGAATCCAAATAACAGGGACTTTCTAAAGTGATTCCCAGGCTTCAAAAGCCACCAAAACGGGTAGCCAATTAGGATATGAAATTAATCTTTAATGAGCCTATGCCACTTCATGAACTTAACTTTCTTCTATTTAGTGCAATATTCTATTTTAATACTTGGTCATTTTGTCAGGTAAAGCATCAGCCTCCTTGTACTTAGATTGTCCATGACATTCTTTATCTCTTAGGACACAGAAACAGTGCCTGCCCATAGTAGGTACTTCATAAGTATTTCTTGAAAAGAGGAGAAAAGGTCCTAAAGCTAGAAAGAGCTTAGAAAGAACGCTGCTTCTGCCTTCTTCCTCAAGCAAAAAAAAAAAAAGGGTTGCCAGGAAATCATCCCTCATAAGAGTGACAACAGCAGGTAGACAAAAACAGGAGGCTCTCGTAGCAGTCTAGGCAAAAGATGAAGGCACGTGGTAATGGAGATAAGTAGATAGAGTCTAGATCTGTTTGGGGGTGGAACTGAAATCATTTGCTAATGGATTGCATGGTGGAGTGAGGAAGAAGGAAGAATCAAAAGATGACCTCTTGGTTTTAGGATTGAACAACTGGTAATGCAACAACTGGGAACACTGGGGCAGAAGCAGGTTTATAGCAGAAAATCAACGGTTCCGTTTTGGCATTCACAAGTACAGGCTTTGGAATCAAACAGCCTGGTCCAAATCCAGACTCTGCCTCTTACTAGCTGGGTGGCCTCCTCTGGGTCTCAGTTCTGTCACTACACAACAGTGTTCCTGTCACAGAATTGTTGTGAGGGTTAGATGAGCTAATGCAAGTTACATGCTCCCCATGAGGCCTGGCATGTAGTAAGCCCTTAATAATGTTGGCAATTATTTGCTACCTGCTGCTAAATACATCTGTATAGTCTACTGACCTTGATCTTTTCAAGTTTAATCTTCACACTATATCCTTTTGTGATAAATGGATTATGGTTCCAGCAAGAGGAAGAAACGCACATTAAAAATAGCTCCTTCAAAGTTGTTATTGCTTACTTTCTTTGTACTTTGAAGGTTTTTTGGGTAGGGGAAAACTATCTTTGTGAAAAATACATAATAATAAACTTACTTGCCAGGGGCTTCCCTGGTGGCGCAGTGGTTGGGAGTCTGCCTGCCGATGCAGGGGACACGGGTTCGTGCCCCGGTCCAGGAGGATCCCACATGCCGTGGAGCAGCTGGGCCCGTGAGCCATGGCCGCTGAGCCTGCGCGTCCGGAGCCTGTGCTCCGCCACGGGAGGGGCCACAACAGTGAGAGGCCCGCGTACGGCAAAAAAATAAATAAATAAAAAATAAAAATAAACTTACTTGCCTCCCATGTAGTATATATGTTAATCTTCCATTATACAAAGACCAAAGATGAATAACCCACTCTTAAAAGTTGCTTAACTGGGGCATAGAATTCTTCCAAACTTTTTCCAAAATTTAAGGTACTAGCTAAAAATTCAAAGAATTATACTGAGAAGGCTTGCAATTTTAAATGAAAATCCTAACCCACTTCTCTCCATTGTATGCAGTTAGGCATGTTGGTGGTACAAGACCTAGGGGCACCCATTACTAGTAAGGGCCCCTCCCAGGATGGTCCACTCTACTCAGAAGAGCAGAGTTGTCAGTAGCAAAAATTCCTCACCAACCACTGTGTTCTCATGTGGGTGAATGAACTTTGGCAAACTATTGTATCATTGGTGGCACATAGTAAGTACTATGTAAGTGTTACATTAGCCATATGTTTTCTGTCTTGAAAAATCCAATAATACAGTCCCAGATATACTGACAGTTTCAAGGTATATTTCATAGCAACAGTGGCAAAAGTAGAACTTCCTGTGGAATAATCTACCCTTCCCCCACACCACCACCACCCCACAGACAGAAAGAAACACATTGCCAGTGTTCTTAGTTAAATATTAAATGTCCTTTCATCACAGGATATTTCTTTGTTTTTATAGGATCTCCAGGTAAGAAGAATCCTATGTCTATGGAAGACTCCAATGATAACCCAGTAGGTGAGTTTAAAAAGGTCAGGAAACGGATTATCTGTCTAGGATACATAAAGTAATATCAGCTAGTCAAGTACATGTAAGCTGGTGCACTGACCTGTCTTAACCATGATTTGTTCATTCGTGAATCCCTAAAGCCTACCATCAAGGGCTGCCCTTAGTAGGCATCAGTAAATGATAGTTCACTGGATTAATAGTCTTTCTCATTTTAGCAAAGATGTGAATAAATTCTAAAACTAAAAGCATACTGGAATTTATTACTGAGTTCTGAAGCACATTTTTAGGTATGACATTTTTCACTCTGCCTATAGATATGAACTATGAATATGTTAAGTCTGCTGATCTTGCCGGTAGAACAAGTCACGCTAAGCTGGTCAGCCACAGTAGCCTTAATTTGCCTCGGTGGACTTCAGGGAGACCCTACTTATACTTCACCCATCAGTTAGATTTCAACCCACCCTCTTGCTTCCCTATTGAAACAATAGATGAGGCCCTTTTTTTTTTTTTTTTTTTTTTTGGCTGCACTGGGTCTTCTTTGCACCTTGCGGGCTCCTCTCTAGTTGCAGCACGCGGGTTGCCCCACAGCATGTGGGATCTTAGTTCCCCAGCCAGGGATCGAACCCGCGTTCCCTGCATTGGAAGGCGGATTCTTAACCACTGGACTGCCAGGGAAGTCCCAAAAAGATGCTCAAGCACTTTTCTTGTGCTTTTAGTTTGGGACAAATGGATTTCTTTCTTGATTTTCTGAGTTCATTATCATGGAAAGATAGGAACCAGGCTGATGTTATAAATAGTAAGCCATCAAGGCATGTTTCTTTTTTTTTTTTTTTTTTTCTATTCTTTTTGCGGTATGCGGGCCTCTCACTGCTGTGGCCTCTCCCGTTGCGGAGCACAGGCTCCGGATGCGCAGGCCCAGCGGCCGTGGCTCACGGGCCCAGCCGCTCCGCGGCATATGGGATCCTCCCAGACCGGGGCACGAACCCGTATCCCCTGCATCGGCAGGCGGACTCTCAACCACTGCGCCACCAGGGAGGCCCAAGGCATGTTTCTTGTAAGCAGTATTTAGTTTATCTTCTTAGTGTCCTTGTTATTAAGAGTTGACAGAGGTAGAAACTAGAAAAATGTACACAAATCCTATCACTGGACCCATTTTCTCTACTTTTATTCAACAAATATTTATTGAGTGCCTCTAATGTAAGGACACATTACAAAATGGACCAAGCCCTTACTTCTTGGAATTTTTGTTTGTTTTTTGTTTTATTTCATTGTAGAAAAATACACATAACATAAAATTCACAATGTTAGCCATTTTTAAATGTACAGCCCAGTGGCATTAAGTACATTCACATTGTTGTTCAATGTCATGGAGTTTTTTTTTAATTAATTTTTTTAGAGAAATATAGTTGATTTACAATGTTCTGTGAATTTCTGCTGTACAGCAAAGTGATTCAGTTATACATATATATACATTCTTTTTTATATTCTTTTCCATTATGGTTTATTCCAGAGTATTGAATATAGTTCCCTGTGCTATATAGTGTGGCCTTGTTGCTTATCCATTCTGTATGTAATAGTTTGCATCTGCTATGAACATAGGGATGCATGTGTCTTTTTGAATTATACTTTTGTCCAGATATATGTCCAGGGGTGGGATTGCTGGATCACATGGTAATTCTATTTTTAGTTTTCTGAGGAACCTCCATACTGTTTTCCATAGTGGCTACACCAACTTACATTCCTACCAACAGTGTAGGAGGGTTCCCTTTTCTCCACACCCTCTCCAGCATTTGTTATTTGTAGACTGTTTAATGATGGCCATTCTGACTGGTGTGAGGTGGTACCTCATTGTAGTTTTGATTTGCATTTTTCTAATAATTACAGATGTTGAGCATCTTTTCATGTGCTGTTGGCCATCTGTATGTCTTCTTTGGAGAAATGCCTCTTTAGGTCTTCAGTTGGGTTGTCTGCTTTTTTGTTGTTGGGTTTTATGAGCAGTTTGTATATTTTGGAAATTAAGCCCTTGTCGGTCGCATCTTTTGCAAATATTTTCTCCCGTTCTGTATATTGTGTTTTCATTTTTTTATGGTTTCCTTTGCAGTGAAAAAGCTTGTAAATTTGATTTGGTCCCATTTGTTTATTTTTGTTTTTATTTCTATTGCCTTGGGAGACTAACCTAAGAAAACATTGGTATGATTTATGTAAGAAATGTTTTGCCTATGATCCCTTCTAGGAGTTTTATGGTGTCATGTCTTATATCTAAGTCTTTAAGCCATTTTGAGTTTACTTTTGTGCATGGCGTGAGGGTGTGTTTTAACTTCATTGATTTACATGCAGCTGTCCAACTTTCCCAGCAACACTTGCTGAAAAGACTTTCTCCCATTTTATATTCTTGCCTCCTTTGTTGAAGATAAATTGACTGTAGGGGTGTGGATTTATTTCTGGGCTCTCTATTTTGTTCTGTTGATCCCTATGTCTGTTTTTGTGCCAATACCATGCTGTTTTGATTACTGAAGCCTTGTAGTATTGTCTGGGAGGGTTGTGCCTCCTGCTTTGTTCTTTTTCCTCAGGATTGCTTTGGCAATTCTGGGTCTTTTATGTTCTGAATAAATTTTAGGATTATTTATTCTAGTTCTGTGAAAAATGTCATGGGTAATTTGATAGGGATCGCATTAAATCTGTAGATTGCTTTGGGTAGTAGAACATGGGATATCTTTCCATTTCTTTGAATCCTCTTTAATTTCCTTTATTAATGTTTTATACTTCTCACCATATAGGTCTTTCAGCTCCTTGGTCAGGTTTATTCCTAAGTTTTTTTTTTTTTTTTTTTTTTGGTGTGATTTTAAAAAGTAATTTTTTTTACATTCCCTTTCTGCTATTTCATTGTTAGTGTAAAGAAATGCAAGTGATTTCTGTATGTTAATCTTGTATCCTGCTACCTTGCTGAATTTATTTATCAGTTCCAATAGTTTTTGTGTGACATCATCAGGGTTTTCTATATATAGTATCATGTCATCTGTATATAGTGACAGTCTTACCTCTTCCCTTCCAATTTGGATACCTTTTATTTCTTTTTCTTGTCTGATTGCTGTGGCTAGAACTTTTAGTACTATTTTGAATAGAAGTGATGAGAGTGGGCATCCTTGTCTTGTTCCGGAATTTAACGGGGCTTTCAGCTTTTCACCATTAAGTATTATATTGGCTGTGGGTTTGTCATAAATGGCGTTTATTATATTGAGATATGTTCCCTCTATACCCATTTTGGTAGAGTTTTTATCATGAATGAATGTTGAATTTTGTCAAATGCTTTTTCTGTGTCTATTGAGATTATCATGTGGTTTTTGTCTTTTCTTTTGTTGATGTGGTGTATCACATTGATAGATTTGCGTGTGTTGAACCTTCCTTGTGAACCTAGGATGAATCCCACTTGGTCAAAGTATATGATCTTTTTTATGTGTTGTTGGATTCAGTTTGCTAGTATTTTGTTGAGAACTTTTGCATCTATGTTCGTCAAAGATACTGGCCTGTACTTTTCTTTTTTGGTGGTATCTTTGTTTGGTTTTAGTATCAGTGTGATGCTGGCTTTGTAGAATGTCTTTGGGAGTGTTGCCTCAACAGTCTTTTGGAAGAGTTTGAGAAGGATCAGTAAAATTTCTTCTATGTATGTTTGGTAGAATTCGCCTGTGAAGCCATCTGATCCTGGACTTTTGTTTGTAGGGAGTTCTTTTATTTATTACAGGTTCTGTTTCACCTCTAGTGGTCGCTCTGTTCAAATTATCTATTTCTTTTTGATTCATTTGTGGTGGGCTGTATGCTTCTAGAAAGTTGTCCGTTTCTTCTAGTTTGTCAAATTTGTTGTCATATAATTGTTCATAGTATTCTCTTGTGGTTTTTTGCATGTCTGTGGTATTAGTTGATATTTATCCTTTTTCATTTCTTATTTTATTTGGGTTCTGTCTTTTCTTCTAGGTCTTGGTTTTATTGATTTTTTCTATTGTTTTTTATCTCAATTTTATTTATTTCCTCTCTGAGCTTTATTATTTCTTTCCTTCTGCTGACTTTAGGTTTTGTTTGTTCTTCCTTTTTTTGATTCTTTTAAGTGATAGGTTAGGTTATTTTTTGAGATTTTTTCTTGTTTCTTGAGGAAGGCCTGTATCGCTATGAACTTCCCTCTTAAGAACTGCTTTTGCTGCATCCCATAGATTCTGTATGGTTGTGTTTTCATTGTCACTTGTCTTAAGGTATTTTTTAATTTCCTTTTTGATTTCCACGTTGACCCATTGGTTTCTTAGTAGCATTTTCTTTAGTTTCCATGTAATCGGTTTTTTTCATATATCTTTTCTTGTGGTTGATTTCTAGTTTCATGTTGTTGTGGTCAGAGAAGATGCTTGAAATAATTTCTATACTCTTAAATTTGTTGAGGTTTGTTTTGTGCCCTAGTATGTGGTCAATCCTAGAGAATGTTCCATGTGCACTTGAAAACAATGTGTATTCTGGTTTTTTTGGATGTAATGTCCTGAAAATATCAATTAAGTCTAACCGTTCTATTGTATCCTTTGGATCTTTGTTGCCTTATTGATTTTCTGTCTAGAAGATCTATCCATTGATGTGAGTAGGGTGTTAAAATCTCCTACTATTATTGTATTTCCATCTGTTTCTCCCTTTATGTTTGTTAGTATTTGTTTCATGTATTTGGGTGCTCCTATTTTAGGTACATATATGTTGACGAGTGTAAAAATCCTCTTTTTGTATTTGTCATGGATTTTTATTGTTGTGGGTTTCCTAACGCTCCATGTAGTTCATATTCTCAGTTGCCTCTGGGCTTGCTTTTTATTATTTCTGCTGTACATAGTCAGAATATACTTTTATTCTAGTTACAGTAATTCTACAGAAAAATTTTCAATTGGAAAAAAATGACTAGATAGATTACCCTAAATGTACTTGTGATTATTATTGGGCAGTTGTGGGAGTGGTTTTTTGTTTTTAAATACTCTACTCAGTTGTTCGGTGTCTTTTCCTATTGGCCTTTTTTTTTTTTCATTTTTAAAAATTCAATTTATTTAAACAGACTAAAAATAAAGCACAGTTCACCCTTTACTCTCATGCCCCCATCCTCAGCCTCTGGCAGCCACTGATTTGTTCTCTGTATCTATGAGCTTGTTTTGTTTATTTTTTGAATTCAACATATAAGCAATATTATACAGTATTTGTCTTTCTCTGTCTGACTTATTTCACTTAGCATAATGCCCTCACAGTCCATCCATATTTGTCACAAATGGCAAGATTTCCTTCTTTCATATGGCTGAATAATAATCCATTGTGTATATATACCACAGTTTCTTTATCCATTCACCTATCAATAGACACTTAGATTGTTTCATATCTTGGCTATTGTAAGTAACGCGAAACAAACATGGGGGTTTACATATCTTTTTGAGTTATTGTTTCTGTTTACGTCAGATAAATACCGAGAAGTGGTAACTGAATCATACGATAGTTTTATTTTTAATTTTTTGAGGAATCTCTATACTGTTTTCCATAGTGGTTGCATCAATTTACGTTGCCACCAACAGTGCATAAGGGTTCCCTTTTGTCCTTATCCTTCACAACAGTAGTTATTTCTCATCTTTTTGATAATAGCCGTTCTAACAGGTATGATGCGATATCTCATTATGGTTTTGATTTGCATTTCCCTGATGATTAATAAAGTAGAGTATCTTTCCATGTACCTGTAGGCCATCTTTATGTCTTCCTTGAGAAAATGTTTATTTAGATCTTCTGCCCATCTTTAATTTGATTGTTTTTTGATGTTGAGTTATATGAGCTCTTTATATATTTTGGACATTAACCCCTTATTGGATATATCGTTTGCAAATATTTCCTCCCATTCAATAGGTTGCCTTTTCATTTTGCTGATGGTTTCCTTTGCTATGCAGAAGCTTTTTAGTTTGATGCAGTCCCACTTCTTTATTTTTGCTTTTGTTGCTTTTGCTTTTGGTGTCAGATTCAAAAAAAGTCATTACCATGCCAACATCACTGTCAAGGAGCTTACCACCTATGTTTTGTTCTAGGAATTTTATGGTTTCAGTTCTTTTGTTCAAGTCTTTACCATTTTGAATTTATTTTTGTGTATGGCGTGTCAACCTTAAAAATTATTTTACCAGCAAAATGAGTTCATTTGGGAATAGCAGACTAATTGTAATTCAGGACAAGCAAAATATGGTGAATCATAGGCAAGTCTGGAGAACAAAGGAGAGAAGCATGCTTTTATAGAGGAAGGGAGGAAGTTGGGAGGGCCTGCTTCAAAAAGAAGTTCGCTGGAGGAGAGCAGGAGTGCAGGGTGATAGCAGCTTCTCATTGGCTGAATATGGTGGTTTCTCATGGGCTGGGCTGTTGCTGGGCAAGGAGAAAATCATTCTTCCTTCTTCTGTGGCATGTAAAGTAAGCTTCTTCCTGCTGGGTCTGCAACTGGCAGTGAGGAGTAGTGTATGAGAGCTCTCCCTTCAGGGATTGTCAACTCCATTTTAAGTGAGAGTTCCTTTATTTATTTTCACATTTCCCCCTGTTGATCAATACCTTTCCTCAGAAGCATCACTGATCAAGAGTCAGGTTTTGGTGATTCTGTTCCTTGGTTTGAGGAAGGTCCTTTCCTGGTTGTCATATCCCACGTTGGAGGGAAAATGCACAAATTGGAAACTGTTGAAGCTACATTTGAGTAACAGGGAAAGGTAGGAGGGAGAACTCTCAGACACTTCTCATCTAAAGTTTATGTCTTATCAAGGTCATAGCATTTGGAGATCATCTCAGAGTATTGAGTTAGCATTTTCTCTATTTGATGCAAACCTCTGCAGAGACTTGACAGGCAACCAGTACAAAGCTGAAAAATAATTAGGCAAAACAATTAAAAGTAACAGGACAAATCCAAGTTATTTGATGATTCTAAACCATAACCCTAGACCCGAAGGTAGCCAGCTGAACAAATCAAAGGACCATGGAGAGAGTCAGGTGAAATTCCTTGTAACCAGTACACTTGCTCCCTGATCTTGTACAGTTGAATTTCTGTCTTCCCAGAGACATTAATCCATATGTGACAGGGGGTATTTGCTATTACACAAATGCCTCCTTGCTCAGCAAGTAGGTAAACAAAGGCTATATGATTGTCCAAAACTACCTTAGCCAAACAGTCATGTGATTATTGTTAGGCAGCTACTGCCTTGGCTGTGGAGTTGGCTAGCTCTCCTAATGTTAGGGAGAGATTTTTGATTATGCATTCCCTGGTTCTTACCCCAATCCATGGGAGAAGGGCTCTCCCTATGGAGGCAAACCCAGTCATGTGTGCTTCCTGGAAGTTCCTGTTTAAGGCAGCCATGGAGTTTTAATGGGGAGAACCAGTGGGAGGCTTCTGATTTGTTACAGTTGTTGACAGTTGACAATGTCAACTGTCAACATTTAATGTTGACAGTTAAATGTCCCAATAAGCATTGGCCTCCAGTTCACCATCTATCTAAACATTCATATACCCATGCGAGATGTCATCCACTGCAGGAAAAGATAAAACCAGGTGGAGCAGAGAACTCCATTTAAGGTCTGGTTCTTCATTAGCTAGAATTTCCTGATTGACCTTTTCAAGCCAAGGGTCAGAGGAATTGGGATGACGTTCTGTAAGGTACTATCCCAGCCTAAAGGAGTCTTTTCTAAAAGCCTTGCAAAGAGAAGTTTGTCCGCTTGTATTTCCCTTGGGTGTAGGAAAACAGATGGTATTTTAATAAGGAAAAGGGTGTGGGAGAGTTAAGGTCATACAATTGGTGGAGGTTTTTTATTGAACTAGTATCGTTCTGGTTGGAGAAAGATTGAAACAAGGCATGGGAACACCTGCATGGAACAGCCTAACCAAATAGGTAACACCTGTAGGCTTGTAGGTATAATTGACAGTGGCATTTGGGACTAATGAGAAATTAGTTACAGGTAAAAACGATGGATCTCCAACATCATGAACAGATTGGAGTATCTAGTGACAGACCCAGCAGTCAGAGAGGTTTCCCCTTTTGCAACAGATTGGGAAAATCAGATAAGAGAATTGTCTTTTCAAGAAAGAAGGGGAGAAAAAGGTGTATACCTATACAGGCCTGGTTCAGTCATGTTGGAAGAGCTGGCTCCTTCAGGTGTCATCTGCTTCAATTCCTGTAAATCTTTATTTTCAGGTCACCAGTTGGTGTACCGGTCCAGTCAGCGTTTGATGCTTTCTTGAGATGTGATGTGTTAAATCCAAGAGTCTATTTTTTTGAAGTTTGGCAACACAAGGGTTGGTTAACAGTACCTGATAGAGGCCTTTCTAGTGGGGTTGAAAGGAGTCTTTCTAGAGATGTCTTTTCCAATAGATGAAATCTCCAGGCTGCAGTGTGTGGTGTTTGAGGCCTTCATCTCCCAGGAGTGCACTATGAAAAGATTGCTCTACTAAAGTATGGTTATTTTTGTGACACACATTTTAGGATGCTAACTAGAATTATGACTGAGAACATCATACCAGGACATATCAGAATTTTATACAATTTCTAGAACATTTATGTTAATAACATTCACCCATGCAGTATAACTTAAAAAGGTTTATTATCGTTTATTTGACAATGCTTCCCATGTAAGTTAACATACCAAATAAGCCTAATTAGTTTAATATCTCTTTGTAAAGAGAGAGAACAAATCTTTTGAGGTGTTGTAGGAGCTCTGGAAATACCCAGTGTTACTTTCAGGTCAAAAAGACATTATTTAGAATTTGATTTTTGGGAAGTTTGTCAAAATTATCAAAAGGTTTTGGACACTTGACTAAATGAAATCACAGATTATTATAAAGCAATACTTTATTATCTAAAAAGTTTACATAGTTCTGAGCAAAACATAGTTCTTTTAAAACTGAGAAGACTGTTTTCCCAAGTAATCAAAGACCTGATTAAGATAACATGAAGCACAGGAAATAATTTTGATAAAACACAAAATCTTTGCTTTCTAGGCAGGTTACTTAAAAGATAAGAATAAACCTTTCACAGAATCTTATCAGGAGCAGATCGATAGTCCAAGCAAACTTTGTTCTTTTAGTAGATGAAAGAAAGTTAAGTTCCAGTTTTACATAAGTACACTATTGATATTAAAGGTTTTTTTTTAAACCCTTAGAACAAATTTGTTCAATCTTATCCAGCTTGATCACACATAAAACTTCTTTCCCAAGATTCTCTTTCCACAAACCTCCTACAACTTTCTTAATATCCCTTCAGATTTTGTTCTGTGTTTTTTCCTCTTTCCCTTTCTGAAATAACAAGCCTCACTTTAGGACAAATTACTTTCTTTTCTCTCAACAAAAACACATCTCTCATACCTTCTTTTACCAAAAACACACATCCTAGTTTTCTTGCATATGGAGATGTTTCCCTTATTATTTCTAGTAGCTTTAATCATGTTGAAGCATTAAAATTCTTAACACTAAGTAACCTTAATTTCTAGTGAAAGTAAGAAAAAGAACTGTGAACTGTTAGACCAGCATTCTTTAGATTGGTCAGTTTATGAATACATTTCATAATTTCTAGAAACATATGCTTTCTCATAGTACAGTTTTTTAGCATGGCACAAAACGTGTTTACTAAGAGAACTTAATATCTTTAGTGACTCTATAAAAGAAAGCCCAAAGTGGATAAACCTGGGTTCAGTATTTAGTGTTTTATCTTATTTGGAAATGATTCAGGTATTCAATGAATTTAACTTAACTCATTATTTAACTGAACTTAGCAAAACTTTAAGGTTCCAGATTACCAAAAGATTTGGGGAAACTATTTTAAAAGTTTACCCAAAAACTTTTTATTCTGTGTACATCTATTTAATTTACTTGTTTTGAACAATTATATTTAGATTAATTATGACAATCTGATCATACTAAGTTATCTTTCTTGCTGAATGATCATTAAAGATCAATTCAGTACTTTGAGAACAGCTTCAGAGTCAGTGAGATGATTTCAAATACCCCTTCTAGCACAGGGAAATTTATTCTGAGGGGGAAAGCAGCATTGCCTCAAAATATTTTTCTGAAGAGACCAGATAATACAGATATTATAAAAATGTTTTGTTCATTGTGTAACATTTTCCATAACTGTTTTATTCCTTTTATATCCTCTATTTTCTCTTTTGTAGTAACACACTTCTAATCGTTGAAAGGTTGTCTTTTGGACATACCGTTTGCCAATTTATTGGATGCAATTTAGCACAGTTTATTTGGCACCAAACCCAAAAGGAAAACAACGTCTTTGGGGAATCCTGTATGATGTGTATTCCAGGAATGTGCTGTTGGGAAAAGTGGAGAAAGCCAGCAATACTACAGCACCGGTGCCTGTCGCTTTTGTAGGGCTCACCGCTTTGGATTCAACAAATCCAATTTTTCTCTATTTTGTTTGTTTTTTTGGTCTCTGTCTAAGTTCTATGAGTGGTATCTATGATTTATTCATCCTGGCACCTAACACTATGCCTGGTACATATAGTAGGTATGCACACATGTTGGTTGAACTGAATTGTGGAACCAAGTACATATTTTGTAGTTGCTGATTTACCTTATCAAAGAACCATTATATATGTTTTTCAGACAAGACTGGTCCATGCTCCAATCTTATCCATTATCGTAGCTGGATTTTTTTTTGTTTATAGAGTAAGATAGATACTGGAGGTCAAAGAAACAGGAATTAAGGTTACTTTCTAACTGTACCACTGAATTATATGTAACAGTTCTGTTTTTTTAATATGCTCTAATCATTATTTGAAGACAGACATACTTTTGACATTCTTTTGTGCAGGGACTTGTTTGATGATTTATAAGCTTAGAGAGAAAATAATTTCCCCCATTTCATGTACAGTCAGGGGCTTATAATTTAGGGTCTCTGGATGGATGGGTTTATTCTTCATGGTGCAAGGAAGGCACATGTCCAGATTATTTTTCATAAAAGGGGTTTGGGCAAGGTTACAAGGAGATGTAACATGCTCTAGAATGGACAGTAGGTCTCAGAACAACAACTCAGTATTATTCAGGATACAGCCTTCTCCTCAATCAGTTAGCATCAATGCTTTCCCCAAAAGGGGAATCTCAGAGGTTAAGGGTACCACCGTCCAGTCTGAAGCTCTTTTCTTGGGCATAATTTTACAAAACCAGATTCAAAGCAGTTGATCTTCCTTAACGTTCTATCCATACACAACTGCCTTTGGCTTGGTAACCCATCCTTGGTACAGTCACTTGGGCTACTCTAGTAAGGTTGGCTTTATCCACAGACCTGGCAGGACCATAGCAATTTTGAACAGATGGACCTGATTTGGAGGTTAGATTTCTGCAGAAGAGGGCAGCAGAAATTTGGGAACAGCTTACTCAAGTAATTATTGCAATTTTTACCCCCAATGGAAACACTAAAAGTCTTACTGAAGTGGAAAGAATTTTACTTCAGATATATAATCCCATATTCCTTACTACCTTCTTTTATTCACTTTGGGTAAAATGTTTTATGTGTGAAAGAGACATTAGATGGAAACTTCCTGTTAGGTTGTAAGCTGCTATAAGACAGGAACCAGTTGGCCTGACAGGTTGCTTCAGATGCAAATGGTGTTAGATAGACAGACAGACAGACAGACATGTAGGTAAAGATATTGATACTTGTTTCTAACTAGAGAGTTGATGTAGGAAAGAATTTCCCTGACAACTCTGAATGATGAATTTGTACTTAAGGAACTGCTTCAACTCCTCAAAGACTGTTTATTGTATTCAACTCATGTTTTTGAGATTGCATTTGAAAATTGCTGGTAATTTTTAACATCATCAGGTTTTGTCTCAAGGAATGTAGAGTGGGAAATCATGCAATATTATGTTCAGTTATATAGTGAACAGATGTTTGTTTTGACTGCCCACTTTACTATCACTGTTTTAGGCACAAGGCATACAGTGATAAATAAGACAGATTAGTCCCTGCTCTCAAAAAGTTTATCATCAGGTGGGGAGATACAGACTGTAAGGAGATAAACAACTAAAGAAGATGATTTCAGATCGTGATTTTTAGAAATAAACAAGGTAATATAAATATGTAAATACATAAACAGGGTAATGTGGTAGAGAATGACTGAGGAAGGGCTGCTTCAGACTGGGTGGTCAGGGAGGACCTCTCTGAGGTGGGGTCATCTGAGCTGAGCCCTGACTACAGGGAGGAGCCAGCCCTGCATATACCAGGGAGGGAGCATTGCAGGCAGAAGGAATAAATAGTGCAGGTGTGAAACAGGAGTGAGCCTCTTGTGTCCAAGGAGCACAGGCAGGTCATGTGGCTGGCATGCAGCCGTGGGTGTACACTGCAGTTATGTTATCACATATACGAAATTCTGAAGTGGAAATACAGTGTTTAAGACGTAAGAGTTGTAATTTGAAACGTCAAAAACAGAGCAGGCTCCAGAAGAGGAGGCCAAGGGATGTGGATTCTGCCAACTTCATTAATTTTTCTGGGTCTTTTTTTTTTTTTTTTTTTTTTGGTGGGAGGTGGGTGTTATTTCTTCAAGCATTAAAATACTACAGTGATTCTAAACCACTATGCACCTTCATACTCTGCACTCAAGACAGCAGGTATAATAATAAATTGGAATTGTTCTGGTGTTTTCTTTCCTGAAGCGTGCCTCTATCTTGAAATTACAATTAGGAGCCAAATGAAATGCTTCCAATTCAGATCAAGAACTGCTGCTTGCACTTTATTGTGATGTGAACATCTAAGGGAATACCTAACGTTTAAATCATTTTAAGGGTTAGAGATAATGGGGCTGAGTAACCAGCCTGCTGTATGAGTTCTGGGAAAACCCAGGAAATTGTGAATGTTAGCTTCAGTTCGTGGGGGCAGCCGGGGCGGGGAAGGTCATGATGAACCGAGGTTAGGAGAGATAAACAGTGCAGGATGCACATGCACTGAGAAAAGTTTGAGCAATTTTTTTTATACTTTTGTTCCTTTTGAAAAGCGAGAAAAACGAAAGATGGCGTAGAAGATAAACATAGGTCCTCTCTCCCCGCAAAAGTAGGCCTAGGGCAGAAAAGCCAACCATCAGACCCTCACTCGGTTCCTGTTGTCTTTCAGTATGCCCATGAAGGGGCTGCCACACATTGAGTGCCCCATGGGTCCTTGTTGAATGTGAATTCTAGTTTGAATAGGAAAATGGACTCAACTGGGATTGAATACACAGCACTTCTTTTTTATCTTTCTTTTTCATGGAAATCTGGCAGGCTTGCTCTGGACTCTCGTGACTTCTTTCAGACTAAGATTAGTGACTTACCTACCCAATTATGTGCAGTAATACATAGAGATTTCTCAAGAATAACTTCCCCAGATGCATAATGTTCCAAGGAAGAGACTTTGATGTACTGATTATAGAGTTAAGCAGTAGTTGGTATCTGGCATTCATCTTTTTGCTTGCAGTATCTTCTTTTTTTCTTTCATATTTTAATTTTGTTTACGGCTTATTTTACAATAGGAGTAATGCATGTACATAATTTAAAAGTTCAAACAGTACTTGAAAATATGAAATACGTAATACCAATCTTCTTTTCTCTATGGAGTCCCACTCAGTCCTTTTCCCAAATGTACTTCAACAGTCAAAAGCCAGATTCATTATCCACCCAAAGATCTGCTCTTGTATTTCGTATCTCACTTGAGGGACCAGCGATTCATATCTAAAGCAAGAAGTGGTTACCAGTTTTACATGTATCATTCCAAAAAACAATTTAAGCATAATGCAAATCTAGCATATGTGTTTTTTACAAACATAAATGGATACTGCTAAGCAGCACACTGTTCTCTACTCAGCTGGTCTCACTTATCCTCATCCTTCCTAATGGCTATGTGGACTCCACGGTACAGATGCAGCATAAGTCGTTCACCCAGGCCCCCACTGATGGATATTTAGGTTGTTTGCAGTCTCTGCTAACTTAAGCAGTGCTGCAGTGAGCATCCTTGCTATTCCATGCTGGTATACCTCTGCTAGGGCACCTGTGGTGTTCTTTTCTAGTGGTGGGATTGCTGAGCCAAATCATGCATGTATTTTAATTGGTGATATATTGCTAAATTTTCTTCCAAGAAAATTACACTAGTTTACTCCCACTGGCAGTAAAAGGTGCCTGCTTTCCACGCCTCGACAGCACTGGGTAATAGCAAACATTTTAATATTTGCCAGTCTAATACGTGATTAATAAAAAGTCTTATCATTTGGAGTTACAGTCCTTTAAGTTTAGAATATTTTCATATTGGTTTTGGGGGGTTTTTTGGTTCTTTTTTTAAAAAACAGCTTTACTGAGATAGAATTCAGCCATTTCAGGTGTATATTCAGTGGTTTTTAGTATATTCAGATAAGTGCAGCCATCACCACAGTTAATTTGAGAATATTTTCATCACCTCAGAAAAGAAATTCTGCACCCTCTAGCCATCATCCCCTTATCCCCCATCTCACCCCAACCCCCAGCCCCAAGCAATCACTAATCTACTTGCTCTATAGATTTCCTTATTCTGGACTTTCATATGAATGGAATCATTGTAGTATGTGGTCTTTTGTGATTGGCTTCTTTCACTTAACATAATGTGTTCGAGATACATCCGAGTTGTAGCCCTTTTTTTTGTGGGGGGTGGGTATGCAGGCCTCTCACTGTTGTGGCCCCTCCCGTGGCAGAGCACAGGCTCCGATCGCGCAGGCTCAGCGGCCATGGCTCACGGGCCCAGCCGCTCCGCGGCATGTGGGATCTTCCCGGACCGGGGCACGAACCCGTGTCCCCTGCATCGGCAGGCGGACTCTCAACCACTGTGCCACCAGGGAAGCCCCAAAGTTGTAGCCCTTTTATGGCTGAATAATATTCCACTGTATGGATACACCATATGATGTTTATACATTCATCCATTGACGGACATTTAGGTTGTTTCCACCTTTGAACTACTATGAATAATGCTGCTGTAAACAGTTGTGTACATTTTTGTGTGGATATATGTTCTTAGGAGCAGAATTGCTGGGTCGTGTGATAACACCATGTGCAATGAACTGCCAGGTTGTTTTCCAAATGGCTGTACCATTTTACATTCCCACTAGCAGTGTATCCTGATTCTCATTTCTCCACATCCTTTCCAGCACTTTTAACCTTTTGATTCTAGCCATCCTAGTGGTATGAAATAGAATCTCATTGATTTGCACTTTGTTGACTAATGATGTTGAGCATCTTTCATGTATTTATTGGTTTTTTGCATATCTTGCTTTGAGAAATAGCTATTTAAGTATTTCTTAATTGAAGTATAGTTGATTTACAATGTGTTAACTACTGTTTATTAATTTACAGCAAAGTGATTCAGTTATACATATATATATTATTTTTTAATATTCTTTTCCATTATGGTTTATCGTAGGATAATGAATACAGTTCTCTGTGCTATAGAGTAGGACCTTGTTGTTTATCTGTTCTGTATATAAAAAGCTTACATCTGCTAACCCCAAACTCCCACTCCAAAATATTTAAGTATTAAATATTTAATTTAAGTATTTAAGTATTAGTTATCCATTTTATACATATTAGTGTATATATGTCAATCCCAATCTCCCAATTCATCACACCACCACCCCCCAGCAGGCACTTTCCCCCCTTGGTGTCCATACGTTTGTTCTCTACATCTGTGTCTCTATTTCTGCCCTGCACACCAGTTCATCTGTAGCATTTTTCTAGGTTCCACATATATGCATTAATATACGATATTTGTTTTTCTCTTTCTGACTTACCTCACTCAGTATGACACTCTGTAGATGCAACCACGTCTCTACAAATGACCCAATTTTGTTCCTTTTTATGGCTGAGTAATATTCCTTTGTATATATGTACCACATCTTCTTTATCCATTCATCTGTTGATGGACATTTAGGTTGCTTCCATGTCCTGGCTATTGTAAGTAGTGCTGCAATGAACATAGGGGTGCATGTGTCTTTTTGAATTATGGTTTTCTCTAGGTATATTCCCGGTAGTGGGATCGTTGGGTCATATGGTAATTCTATTTTTAGTTTTTTAAGGAACCTCCATACTGTTCTCCATAGTGGCTGTATCAATTTACATTCCCCCACCAACAGTGCAAGAGGGTTCCCTTTTCTCCACACCCTCTCCAGCATTTGTTGTTTGTAGATTTTCTGATGATACCCATTCTAACTGGTGTGAGGTGATATCTCATTGTAGTTTTGATTTGCATTTCTCTAATAATTAGTGATGTTCATCAGCTTTTCATGTGCTTCTTGGCCATCTGTATGTCTTCTTTGGAGACATGTCTATTTAAGTCTTCTGCCCATTTTTTCATTGGTTGTTTTTTTAATATTGAGCTACATGAGCTGTTTATATATTTGGGAGATTAATCCTTTGTCTGTTGATTTGTTTGCAAATATTTTCTCCCATTCTGAGGGTTGTCTTTTTGTCCTGTTTATGGTTTCCTTTGCTTTTAAGTTTCATTACGTCCCATTTGTTTATTTTTGTTTTTATTTTCTCTAGAAGATGGATCAGAAAAGATCTTGCTGTGATTTATGTCAAAGAGTGTTCTTCCTATGTTTTCCTCTAAGAGTTTTATAGTGTCTGGCCTTACATTTAGGTCTCTAATCCATTTTGAGTTTATTTTTGTGTATGGTGTTAGGGAGTGTTCTAATTTCATTCTTTTACATGTAGCTGTCCAGTTTTCCAGCAGCACTTATTGAAGAGACTGTCTTTTCTCCATTGTATATCCTTGCCTCCTTTGTCATACATTAGTTGACCGTAGGTGCGTGGGTTTATCTCTGGGCTTTCTGTCCTGTTCCATTGAGCTATATTTCTGTTTTTGTGCCAGGACCATATTCTCTTGATTACTGTAGCTTTGTAGTATAGTGTAAAGTCCAGGACCCTGATTCCTCCAGCTCCGTTTTTTTCCCTCAAGACTGCTTGGGCTATTCGGGTTCTTTTGTGTCTCCAAACAAATTTTAAGATTTTTTGTTCTAGTTCTGTAAAAAATGCCATTGGTAATTTGATAGGGATTGCACTGAACCTGTAGATTGCTTTGGGTAGTATAGTCATTTTCACAGTATAGTCTTTTCACAAAGAATCTGTAGATTGCTTTGGGTAGTATAGTCATTTTCACAGTATAGTCTTGGGTTCTTCCAATCCAAGAACATGGTATAGCTCTCCATCTTTTGGTATCATCTTTAATTTCTTTTTTTTTTTTTTGCGGTAGCGGGCCTCTGCCTGTTGTGACCTCTCCCGTTGCAGAGCACAGGCTCCGGACGTGCAGGCTCAGAAGGCATGGCTCACGGGCCCAGCCACTCCATGGCATGTGGGATCTTCCCGGACCAGGGCACAAACCCGCGTCCCCTGCATCGTCAGGTGGACGCCCAACCACTGCGCCACCAGGGAAGCCCATCTTTAATTTCTTTCATCAGTGTCTTAAAGTGTTCTGCATACAGGTCTTTTGTCTCCCTAGGTAGGTTTATTCCTAGGTATTTTATGCTTTTCGTTGCAGTGGTAAATGGGAGTGTTTCCTTAATTTCTCTTTCAGATTTTTCATCATTAACGTATAGGAATGCAAGAGATTTGGTATTAATTTTGTATTCTGCATCTTTACCAAATTCATTGATTAGCTCCAGTAGTTTTCTGGTGGCATTTTCAGGATTCTCTATGTATAGTATCATGTCATCTGCAAACAGTGACAATTTTACTTCTTCTTTCCAATTTGTATTCCTTTTATTTCTTTTTCTTCTCTGATTGCCATGGCTAGGACTTCCAAAACTATGTTGAATAATAGTGGTGAGAGTGGACATCCTTGTCTTGTTCCTGATCTTAGAGGAAATGCTTTCAGTTTTTCACCATTGAGAATGATGTTTGCTGTGGGTTTGTCATATATGGCCTTTATTATATTGAGGTAGGATCCCTCTACGCCAACTTTCTGGAGAGGTTTTATCGTAAGTGGGTGTTGAATTTTGTCGAAAGCTTTTTCTGTGTCTATTGAGATGACTATATGGTTTTTATTCTTCAGTTTATTAATATGATGTATCACAATGATTGATTTGCATATATTGAAGAATTCTTGCATCCCTGGGATAAATCCCACTTGATCATTGTGTATGATCCTTTTAATGTGTTGTTGGTTTCTAATTGCTAGTATTTTGTTGAGGATTTTTGCATCTGTATTCATCAGTGATATTGGTCTGTAATTTTCTTTTTTTGTAGGATCTTTGTCTGGTTTTGGTATCAGGGTGATAGTGGCCTCATAGAATGAGTTTGGGAGTGTTCCTTCCTCTGCAATTTTTTGGAAGAGTTTGAGAAGAATGGGTGTTAGCTCTTCTCTAAATGTTTGATAGAATTCATCTGTGAAGTCATCTGGTCCTGGACTTTTGTTTGTTGGAAGATTTTTAATCACAGTTTCAATTTCATTACTTGTGATTGGTCTGTTCATATTTTGTGTTTCTTCCTGGTTCAGTCTTGGAAGGTTATACCTTTCTAAGAATTTGTCCATTTCTTCCAGGTTGTCCATTTTATTGGCATAGAGTTGCTAGTAGTAGTCTCTTAGGATGCTTTGTATTTCTGCAATGTCTGTTGTAACTTCTTTTTCATTTCTAATTTTATTGCTTTGAGTACTCTCCGTCTTTTTCTTGATGAGTCTGGCTAATGGTTTATCAATTTTGTTTATCTTCTCAAAGAACCAGCTTTTAGTTTTATTGATCTTTACTGTTGTTTTCTTTGTTTCTATTTCATTTATTTCTGCTCTGATCTTTAGATTTCTTTCCTTCTGCTAACTTTGGGTTTTGTTTGTTCTTCTTTCTCTAGTTCCTTTAGGTGTAAGGTTAGATTGTTTATTTGAAAATTTTCTTGTTTCTTGAGGTAGGCTTGTATTGCTATAAACTTCCCTCTTAGAACTGCTTTTGCTACATCCCATAGGTTTTGGATCATCGTGTTTTCATTGTCATTTGCCTCTACATATTTTTTGATTTCCTCTTTGATTTCTTCAGTGATCTCTTGGTTAGTTAGTACTGTATTGTTTAGCCTCCATGTGTTTGTATTTTTTACAGATTTTTTCCTGTAATTGATATCTAGTCTCATAGTGTTGTAGTTGGAAAAGATGCTTGATATGATTTCAATTTTCTTAAATTTAATGCGGCTTGATTTGTGACCCAAGATGTGATCTATCCTGGAGAATGTTCCATGTGCACTTGGGAAGAAAGTGAAATCTTCTGTTTTTGGATGGAATGTCCTATAAATATCAATTAAGTCTATCTGTTCTATTGCATCATTTAAAGCTTCTGTTTCCTTATTAATTTTCTGTTTGGATGATCTGTCCATTGGTGTAAGTGAGGTGTTAAAGTCCCCCACTATTATTGTGTTACTGTCGTTTTCCTCTTTTATAGCTGTTAGCAGTTGCCTTATGTATTGAGGTGCTCCTGTGTTGGGTGTGTATATATTTATAATTGTTATATCTTCTTTTTGGATTGATCCCTTGATCATTATGTAGTGTTCTTGTCTCTTGTAACCTTCTTTATTTTAAAGTCTATTTTGTCCGATATAAGTATTGCTACTCCAGCTTTCTTTTAATTTCCATTTGCATGGAATACCTTTTTCCATCCCCTCACTTTTAGTCTGTATGTGTCCCTAGATCTGAAGTGGGTCTCTTTTAGACAGCATATATATGGGTCCTGTTTCTGTATCCATTCAGCGAGCGAGCCTCTGTCTTTTGGTTGGAGCATTTAATCCTTTCTTGTTTAAGGTTATTATCGATATGTATGTTCCTATGACCATTTTCTTAATTGTTTTGGGTTTGTTTTTGTAGGTCCTTTTCTTCTCTTGTGTTTCCCACTTAGAGAAGTCCCTTCAGTATTTGTTGTAGAGCTGGTTTGGTGGTGCTGAATTCTCTTAGCTTTTGCTTGTCTGTAAAGCTTTTGATTTCTCCATCAAATCTGAATGAGATCCTTGCTGGGTAGAGTAATCTTGGTTGTAGCTTCTTCCCTTTCATCACTTTAAGTATATCATGCCACTCCTTTCTGGCTTGTAGAGTTTCTGCTGGCAAATCGCCCGTTAACCTTATGGGAGTTCCCTTGTATATTGTCGTTTTTCCCTTGTTGCTTTCAGTTATTTTACTGTGTCTTTCATTTTTGTCAATTTGATTACTATGTGTCTCGGCGTGTTTCTCCTTGGGTTTATCCTGTATGGGACTCTCCGCGCTTCCTGGACTTGGGTGGCCATTTCCTTTCCCATGTTAGGGAAGTTTTTGACTATAATCTCTTCAAATATTTTCTCAAGTCCTTTCTCTCTCTCTTCTCCTTCTCCGACCCCAATAACGCGAATGGTGGTATGTTTAATGTTGTCCCAGAGGTCTCTTAGGCTGTCTTCATTTCTTTTCATTCTTTTTTGTTTATTCTGTTCTGCAGCAGTGAATTCCACCATTCTGTCTTCCAGGTCACTTATTTGTTCTTCTGCCTCAGTTATTCTGCTATTAATTCCTTTTAGTGTATTTTTCATTTCAGTTATTGTATTGTTCATCTCTGTTTGTTTGTTCTTTAATTCTTCTAGGTGTTTGTTAAACGTTTTTTGCGTGTTCTCAATCTTTGCCTCCATTCTTTTGCTGAGGTCCTGGATCATCTTCACTATCATTATTCTGAATTCTTTTTCTGGAAGGTTGCCCATCTCCACTTAGTTTAGTTGTTTTTCTGGGGTTTTATCTTGTTCCTTCATCTGGTACATAGCCCTCTGCCTTTTCATCTTGTCTCTCTTTCTGTGAATGTGGTTTTTGTTTCACAGGCTGCAGAACTGTAGTTTTTCTTGCTTCTGCTGTCTGCCCTCTGGTGTATGAGGCTATCTAAGAGGCTTCTGCCAGTTTCCTGTTGGAAGGGACTGGTGGTGGGTAGAGCTGGCTGTTGCTCTGGTGGGCAGAGCTCAGTAAAACTTTAATCAGCTTTTCTGGTGATGTGTGGGGCTGGGTTCCATCCCTGTTGCTTGTTTGGCCTGAAGTGACCCAACACTGGAGCCTACCCAGGCTTTTTGTGGGGCTAATCATGGACTCTAGGAGGGCTCACACCAAGGAGTACTTCCCAGAACTTCTGCTGCCAGTGTTCTTGTCCTCATGGTGAGCCACAGCCGCCCCCGGCCTCTGTAGGACACCCTCCAACACTAGCGGGTAGGTCTGGTTCAGTCTCCTGTGGGGTCACTGCTCCTTCCCCTGGGTTCCAACGCACACACTACTTTGTGTGTGCCCTCCAAGAATGGAGTCTCTATTTCCCCCATCCTGTCAAAGTCCTGCACTCAAATATCACCAGGCTTCAAAGTCTGATTCTCTAGAAATTCCTACTCCCATTGCTGGACCCCCAGGTTGGGAAGCCTGACATGTGGCTCTGGACCTTCACTCCAGTGGGTGGACTTCTGTTTTATAAGTGTTATCCTGTTTGTGAGTCACCCACCCAACAGTTATGGGATTTGATTTTATTGCAAATGCGCCCCTCCTACCATCTCACTGTGTTTTCTCCTTTGTCTTGGATGTGGGGTATCTTTTTTGGTGAGTTCCAGTGTCTTCCTGTTGATGATTGTTCAGCAGTTAGTTGTGATTCCGGTGCTCTCACAAGGGGGACTGTTTTGTGTCTTTTTATTAATTTTTTCTGATTATAAAATAGTATATAGTTCCTGTCAAAATTTTGGAAACTACAGCAAGTATTTTTTAATTACTCAAATTATTCCCACCAAGTGGTTTTAGGTTTTTTTAAACTCTAACTTAATATATAGGCACAGTTTCTTAAAATGGAAACTAATCCTCTTCTACAAAACATTTTATTATGGTTACAACTTATAACATGAAAACAACTAGTTGAAAAGTGACAATTTTAGTCTATTACCTGACTGTTCAGTAAGAACTGGTTTGACAACTTTTTTCACTCTGCAGTGAATTTGATTCACTAGTTTTAGTGTTTTTCACCCAGTGTGTGTGTGCCCTGTTGTATTTTGGGGAAGATACAAAGAGAAAAATAATTGCTTTGCTGTTAAGTGAACTTGGGCAAGTTGTTTAACCCCTCTGTGCCTCAGTTCCTTTTGTAAAAACTAGAACTGATAAAATAATACAGCTATCTCATGGGATAAATAACAAGTAAAGCACCTGGCTTTAAAATAGCACCTGACACAAACTAAAAACTAAATAAATGTGTTCCTCTTTGCTCTCCAGCCACAATGGTCCTTTTTTTTTCATTGAAATATAATTAACTTAAAATAGTGTATTAGCTTCTGGTGTATAGCACAGTAATGTGGTATTCTTAAACATTAAGAAATGTTTGCCCCAATAAGTCTAGTTACCGTCTGTCACTATACAAAGTGTCTACAATATTATTGAGCATATTCCCTATACTGTACATTATCTTTTCATGACTTAGACTTATAAATAACTAGAAGTCTGTACCTGTTAATCACCCTATTTTGCTTGTTCCTCAACCCCCTTCCCTTTGGCAACCACCCGTTTATTCTCTGTACCTGTGAGAATGAGCTTTTTTTGATGCCTCCCATCTGTGCCCTCTTTGCCACAGAGCCTTTGCATATGCTCTTCTGTTTCCCTAAAGAACTCTTCCCTCCCATCTTTGCCTTTGCCTGGTTAACACCCATTCAGCCTTCAGATCTCTGCTCCAGCTTCAGTTCCTCAGGGAATAGACCTGTGGTTACAGGCCTTCAGAGGACCATATATGTTTGTGTGATGCTTTAGCTAAGACTGCCTTCCCGACCAGAAAGTCATCTTCAGGGGCAATGCTGATTTCACTCAGCACCACATCGCCAGTGCTCAGCTCAGACCTGACACGTTTTTTGAAACAAAGGATAAATGAATGCTCTGGGAGGAGGAAACCAGTTTTTGTGCTTGCTGCCCCAGGCTTACCTGCAACGTTATTGGGGAGCTCCTTGATCAAAACAAATCACCACCTGCTTTCTGCCTGACGTTTAACCAGACCCAGGCTTTTCACTTTACAAATTCTATTACTGTGTCCCTGGGCAACTCTTTTCTTTCTTTTTGTTCGCATAAAGCCCCTCCAACAAGTCCCTGATGCAGTGAGGGGTGTGGGGAAGGGGAGGGACAGGGCCATTCAGATCCAAGAGGACAGAGAGGACCTTGCCAGGCTCACCAGGGCTGTGCTGTGGTCAGTCTTCCTGCTGAGTAGGAGATACCCATGTTGTTCAGCCCTGGTGACCTTCTGGCAAGACATCTGTGCTCTGCACGACATAAGAGGGTCATAAAGGTGATGCAGGGAGGAGGTGTTGGGAGGCTTTACTGATGTTGAGGGAGGGGAAGGGGTTGCTGAAGTTCCTTGGGGAGTATGGATTTGATAATAATGCAGTGGGAAGCCATTGCAGGATTTTAAACAAATTAGTTTAAATGGATGATGGGCCAGGTGGCTAGTGGTGGAGATGAAGATATATTCTGCTGATGGATTGGGTGTGGCAGGTAAGAGGAAGGGATGGCTGGTGGCTGGGTATTTGAGTTTGAGCTCAAATGTTTTATTGGCCCAATTAAACCCAGACATCTGGCCACCACGTATCTGAGTGGTTATTACAGGGGAGAAGTTAAGAATGAGAACAGCTGAGGGATCATGGCAGGCTGGAGGGGAAGAGTGGGCAGTATCCAAAGAGGGAAAGCCTCATGATGAAAGACAGAGGAAAAGAGTAAGGACAAAGTTGGGGGTTACATAAAGTGAAGGGTGAAGAGAATCCCACTTTATTACGCTTCCTTGCCTTTGAGAAAGATGGGAGGTAGCGGTTACAATGTGAAAATTAGGCAGTTTTAACTTCCTGTATGAGCCAGTTATTAGGGGTTTCTTGCAGGATAAATCTTAGAAACTGTCATTTAGTAGTTATATTGTCCCATTTTATCTTTTTAAATTATCAAACCTTAGAACTGGAAGAAACCTTAGAGCAGTGTTTCTCAGATTTAGTAGCTCATTAGAATCACTTGGAACATTAAAAATTACTGGCCTGAGCCCCACTTAAAACCGGTTAATTCTGAGTGGGGAGGAAGATAGCATAAAAACATGCCCAGGTGTTTCTAACGTATAACTAAGGTTGAGGATCACTGACTTAGAGAGTGGCTGAAGGGGGCCACTCTCCCCAAGTAGCCTTTTGTGGGTCTGTGGAATGCATGGCTGCTTTTGCAGTGAGGGTCAACTTTCTAAAAATAATTTTTTTTTCCATAAAGAATTACAAAATCTTAATTGGTGGGGATATGCAGAAATATTAGGGTATTTCCCACCCCTCATCCCACACCCCACAAAGGCCTCCCCAAACAAGACACTGCAGTAATACAGTGGACTGATTTTTTGTTGTTGGGGGGGGCTGGTGGGACACAGAAAGGAACAGACTAGTAGCAGTTATGTTAGTAGTATCGTAACTTTGTTATTGTGATTAACATTGTTAAATTTAGTAAAAGCCCATTAGCTGTCACGAAAGATTGGGGACTCACTCTCCAAAAATATACAATTTCCTGGAGACAAGTTTCAGAACTGAAAGATTTATTTACATGGAAATCTACAGAGAATAGTTGAGAAGTCCGTTCATAAGACCTTTTATTCTGCTTACATCATCTTAATACATGTATTCTAAGTTCTTGGATTATTTGTTAAAGCTTCCTAAGACATTAAAGAAAACTCTCATACCAAGTTAACTCATCCCTGTTAACTCTTTTTACATCACAGTGTGACAAAAAAGAAAGAGGAAAAAAGCAAATAGCAGTAACTTTACAACTAATGAAATGTGAATCATTTATGCCTTTCTCCAGAGAAAATTGGGTTAAAAAATTGTCTTGAGTCCTTCAGTAGCTTCTATCGTAAAGCTGTGCATATTGAGATTGTGTATTTCACATATAAAAAAGAATTATAATTGTTTTTTAAACATCATAATACCAATATTACGTATAAAATTAATCATTTTTTACAGTTTTAATGAGGTATAATTGACATGCAGTGCTGTATAAATTTAAGTTGTAAGCATAGTGATTTGACGTACGTATATTGTGAAATGATTACCACAGTAAGTTTAATTAACATCCGTCGTCTCATATAGATACAAAACAGAAAAGGAAAAAATGTATTTTTCCCCTTGTGATCAGATCTTAAGATTTATTCTTTTAACAATTTTCATATGTACCATATGGTAGTGTTAACTGTAGTTATTGTGTTATGTAGTACATGCCTAGTGCTTATTTATCTTATAACTGGAAATTCGTACCTTTTGACCACCTTCGTCCAATTCCCCCTCCTCTTTCCACCCCACCCCCATAACCACAATTCTGATCTCTTTCTCTATGAGTTTAGTTTGTTTATTTCTTGTTCATTTTATTGATAGATTCCACAATAAGTGAGATCATAAAGTATTTGTCTTTCTCTGTCAGACTTGTTTCACTTAGCATAATGCCTTCAAAGTCCACCCATGTTGTAGCAAATGGCAGGATTTCCTCCTTTTTATGGCTGAATAGTATTCCCTGTGTGTGTGTGTGTGTGTGTGTGTGTGTGTGTATAAAATATATCACTTCTTTATCCGTTCATCTGTCCATGGACACTCAGGTTGTTTCCATGTCTTGGCTATTGCAAATAATGCTGCTATGAACATGGGGGTGCACTTATCTCTTACACATAGTGTTTTCTTTTTCTTTGGATAAATACCCAGAAGTGGAATTGCTCGATCATGGTGGCACTGTTTTTAATTTTTTGAGGAACCTCCATACTGTTTTCCAAAGTGGCTGTACCAATTTACAATTCCACCAACAAGTCCCTTTTCTCCATGTCATCAGCAGCGTTTATCTCTTGTCCTTTTGATCCTATCCATTCTTATAGGTATGAGGTCATGCTCATCAAGGTTTTGATTTGCATTTCCCTAATAATGAGTGATATTGAACATCTTTTCATATACCTGTTTGCCTTTTTTATGTCTTCTTTGGAAAAATGTGTATTCAGATCCTTTGCTTTTTTTTTTTTTTTTTTTTTTTTTGCAGTATGTGGGCCTCTCACTGTTGTGGCCTCTCCCATTGTGGAGCACAGGCTCCGGATGCGCAGGCTCAGCAGCCATGGCTCACAAGCCTAGCCGCTCCGCGGCATGTGGGATCTTCCTGGACCAGGGCACGAACCCATGTCCCCTGCATTGGCAGGCAGACTCTTAACCACTGCGCCACCAGGGAAGCCCTGCTTATTTTTTAATTGGCTTAATTTGCTTTTTCTATTGTTGTATGTGTTCTTTATATATTTTGGATGTTAACCACCTATCACAGGTATGGTGTGCAAATATTTTTTCCCATATTATAGGTTGTCTTCATTTTGTTGATCATTTCTTTTGCTGTGCAGAAGTGTTTTTAGTTTGATGTATTTCCATTTGTTTATTTTTGGTTTTGTTGCTTGTGCTTTAAGTGTCACATCCAAAGAAATCATTTCCAAGACCCATATGTTTTCTTCTAAGAGTTTTATGGTCTCAGGTCTTACATTTAAGTCTTTAATCCATTCGAGTTAATTTTGTGAATGGTGTAAGATAGGGGTCTAATTTCAGTCTTTTACATGTGAATATCCATTTTTCCTGGCACCTTTTAGTGAAGAGACTGTCTTTTCTCCATTGAGTATTTTTGGCTTCCTTGTCAAATATTACTTGACCACATATGCCTGGGTTTATTTCTGGGCTCTCAGTTCTGCTCCATTGGTCTTTGTGTCTGTTTTTGTGCTACAACCATACTGCTTTAATTACTACAGCTTTATAACATAGTTTAAGATTAGGAAGTATCATGCTTTCTGCTTTGTTCTTCTTTCTCAGGATTGTTCTGACTCTTCTTTGTGGTTCTATATAAATTTTAGTATTGTTTTCCTGCTACTGTAAAAAATTGGAATCTTGGTAGAGATTGCATTGAATCTATAGATGGCTTTGGGTAGTATGGATATTTTAACATTAATTCTTCCAATCCATGAACACAGGATACCTTCCAATTATTTGTCGTCCAATTTCTTTCATCAATATCTTATAGTTTTCATTGTGAGATCTTTCACTTCTTTGCTTAAATTTAGTCCTAAATATTTTACTGTTTTTGATGCTATTGTAAATGGGACCATTTTCTTTTTTTTCAGATAATTCATTCTTAGTGTATAGAAATGCTACTGCTTTTTGTATATTAATTTTGTATCCTGCAGCTTTATGGAATTCATTGATTAGATCTAACAGTTTTTTTGGTGAGTCTTTAGGATTTTGTAAATATAAAATCATATCATCTACAAATGGAGATAGTTTTACTAATTCTTTTCTAATTCTGATGCCTTTTATTTCCTTTTCTTGCCTGGTTGCTCTGGCTATGACTTCTAGTACTGTGTTGAATAGGAATACTGAGAGTGGGTACTCATTTGTTGTTCCTCATTTTAGCAGAAAAGCTTCCAACCTTTCACCATCGAGTATGACATTAGTTGTGGGCTTGTCATGTAAGGCCTTAATTACATTGAAGTATGTTCACTCTACCCAGTTTGTTGAGCATTTTTATTATAAATGATTGTTGAATTTTGTCAAATGCTTTTTGTGCATCTATTGAGATGATCATATTATTTTTAGCTTTCATTTTGTTCATGGGGTGTATCACATTCATTGATTTGTGGATATTGATCCATCCTTGCTTCCGTGGAATAAATCCTGCTTGTTCATACTGAATGATCATTTCAATGTTGTGCTGAATTTGGTTTGCTACTAATTTATTAAGAATTTTGCATCTACATTTATCAGGGATATTGGCCTGTAGTTTTCTTTTCTCATATTGTCCTTTTATGGCTTTGGTATTAGGGTAATACTGTCCACATAAAATGAGTTTGGGAGTGTTGCCTCCTCTTTGATTTTTTTGGAAGAGTTTGAAAAGGATTGGTATTAATTCTTCTTTAAATGTTTTGTAAAATTCACCAGTAAAGCCATCTGGTCCTGGTCTGTTCTGTGTTTGGAGAGTTTTGATTACTGATTCAGCCTGCTTACTAGTAATTGATCTGTTCATATTTACTATTTCCTTTAAATTCAGTCTTGGTAGCCTGTATGTTTCTAAGATTTTTCCACTTCTTCTAGGTTGTCCAGTTTGTTGGTGTATAATTGTTCATAGCAACCTCTTATGATCCTTTGTATTTCTGTGGTGTCTGTTGTAATATCTCCTTTTTCTTGTATAATATTGTTGATTTGAGTTCTCTTTTTTTTTCTTTGGTTAGTCTAGCTAAAGTTTTGTCAAATTTTTTTTATCTTTTGAAAGAACCAACTTTTAGTTTTTTTAGTCTTTTCTATTGCTTTCCTGTTCTCTATGACATTTATTTCTGCTCTAATCTTTATTTTTTCCTTGATTTTGCTAGCTGTAGGTTTATTTTGTTCTTCTTTTACTAATTCCTTAAGGTGTAGTGTTTGGTGGCTTATTTGAGTTCTTGTTTCTTAACATAGGCATTGGTTGCTGTGAACTTCCCTCTGTTTTTGTTGAATCTCATAAGTTTTGGTATATTGTGTTTCCATTTTCATTTGTCTCAAGATACTTTTTTTATTTCCTCTTTAACTTCTTTGATCCATTGGTTGTTCAGAATATTGTTTCAGGGCCTCCCTGGTGGCGCAGTGGTTGAGAGTCCGCCTGCCGATGCAGGGGATGCGGGTTCGTGCCCCGGTCTGGGAGGATCCCATATGCCGCGGAGCGGCTGGGCCCGTGAGCCATGGCCGCTGGGCCTGCGCGTCCGGAGCCTGTGCTCCGCAACGGGAGAGGCCACAACAGTGAGAGGCCCGCATACCGCAAAAAGAAAAAAAAAAAAAAAAAAAAAAAGAATATTGTTTCATTTCCATGTGTTCATGCATTTGCCATTTTTACTCTTGTTATTTATTTCTAGTTTCATAGCATTGTGATCAGTGAAGATACTTGGTATGATTTTAGTCTTCTTGAATTTGCTAAGACTTGTTTTATTGCCTAACATAGGGTCTGTCCCAGAAAATGTTCCATGTGCATTTGAGAATTCATTTTCTGCTGTTGTTGGATTGAATGTTTTATATATGTCTATTAGATCCATTGGTATATAGTGTTGTTCAAATATGCTGTTTCCTTATTGATTCTGTCTGGATGAATTATCCATTATTTGAGTGACATATTAAAGTCCCCACCTATAATTATGTTGCTGTTCATTTCTTATTTCGGCCCTGTTAGCTTTTGCTTTATATATTTAGGTGCTTTGATGTTTGGTGCATAAATATTTACAATGTTATATCATCTGGAAGAACTGGCTCCTTAATAATGGCATTCTTTGTCTCCTTTTACCATTTTTAATTAAAGTTTGTTTTGTCTGGTAAAGTATAGCTATCCCTGCTTTTTTTTTGTATACCATTTGCTTAAAGTATTTTTTTCCACCCTTTCACTCTCAGTCTATGTGTGTTTTTAAGGCTAAAGTGAGTCTTTCATAGGCAGCATATCATAGATCTTGTTTTTGTAATCCATTCAGCCAGTTTGTGTCCTTTGAATGGACAATTTAATCCATTTATGTTTACAGTAATTATTGATAGGTAAAGACTTACTTTTGCCTTTTTTGTTCACTGTTTCCTGGATGTTTTGTAGATCCATTGTTCCTTGTTTTATATCCTGATTTCTTTTTTGTGCTGTGATGTTTTTTGGTATCAGTATGTTTTGACTTCTTTATCATGTTTTTGTGTGTGTGTGTCATTACTGCAGGTTTTTTTCTTGTGGTTACCATGGGGCTAACATAAAATATCTTAAAATTATAACAACTTCAGTAGATTTCCTAAACTTTACACTTTTATTTCTCCTCCCCTTCACATGTTAGGTTATTGCTGTTACAGTTTACATACGTTTCATACTGCATAACTAATAACACAAATTTGTAGCTATGATTATTTTTACTACATTTGTTTTTTAATTTTTGAGTTCTGTGTGAATTATGCAACCCTATTACCATATTACAGAATCTAACTTTGACTGTATATTTACATTATCGAGTTTTATAGTACCTTCTTATATTTTTATGATGTTAATTAGTATCCTTTTAATTCCACTCAAGGAACCTCCTTTAACATTTCTTATAAGGCAGGTCCAGTGGTGATGAACTCCCACAGCTTTTGTTTTTTCAGGAAATCTTTATCTGTTCTTTATTTCTGAAGGACACCTTTGCCAGGTATAGAATTCTTGATTGACACCTTTTTTCTTTCAATATTTTGAATATATAATTCCATCCTCTCCTGGCCTGAAATGTTTCTATTTAGAAATCCACCAGTAGTCTTATGGGGTTTCACTGTATATAAGTACTCTTTTCTCATGTTATTTTCAAAAAATCTTTGTCTTTGACTTTAGACAATTTAATTATGACTTTAGACAATTTAATTATAGTGTATCTCAGTGTAGTTCTATTTGGATTCAACCTGTTTGGGGTCCTTTGGTTGTTGTGGATCTGGAAGTCCATTTCTCTCCCCACGTTTCAGATGTTTTCAGGCATTATTGCTTTATTTTTTTTCTTTTATTAAAGTATAGTTAATTTACAATGTTCTGTTAGTTTCAGGTGTACAGCAAAGTGATTCAGTTATACATTTTTTTTTTCCTTTTTCAGATTCTTTTCCCTTATAGGTTATTAAAAGATACTGAGTATAGTTCCCTGTGCTATACAGTAGGTCCTTGTTGTTTACGTGTTTAATATATAACGGTATGTATGTGCTAATCCCAAACTCCTAATTTATCTCTCCCCCCTCACCCTGCTCTCCCCTTTGGTAACCATTAGTTTTTTTTCTATGTCTGTGAATCTATTTCTGTTTTGTAAATAAGTTCTTTTGTATCATTTTTTTAGACTCCACATATAAGTGATATCATATATTTGTCTTTCTCTGTCTGGCTTACTTCACTTAGTATGATAACCTCTAGGTCCATCCATGTTGCTGCAAATGGCATAATTTCATTCTTTTTTATGGCCGAGTAATATTCCATTGCGTATACATACACACATCTATCAACAGACATTTAGGTTGTTTCCATGTCTTGTAAATAGTACTGCTATGAACATTGCATTATTGCTTTAAATATACTTTCTGTTTTCTTCTGGAATTCCCATAATGCAGATATTGTTTGTTTTGATTATGTCCTATAGGTCCCATAGTCTTTCTTCACTCTTTTTTCTTTCTTCTGTTTGCTCCTCAGACTGGATAATTTCAAATGTTCTGTCTTATAGATCACTGATTCTTCTGCATAGTCAAGTCTGCTTTTGAGTTGTCTGTTGAATTCTTCAGTGCAGTCATTGTATTTTTTAGCTCTAGGATTTGTTGGTGGGGGGGATTATTGTTTATATTTCTTTGTTGAACTTTCTGTTTTGATCATACATTGTTTTTCTAATTTCATTTAGTTGTCTGTGTGTTTCTGCAGTTCACTAAAATTCTTTAATTATTCTGAATTCTTTGACAATTCATAGATCTCCATTTCTTTAGGTTCAGTTTTTGGAGCTTTATTAGTTTCCTTTGGTTGTGTCATGATCAACAAATTTTTCGTGATCCTTCATTCCTTATATTGGTATCTGCACATTTGAGTAAGTGGCCTCTGCTTCCGGTCTTTATAGGTCTGGTTTGGCAGAGACAGTTCTTTACCAGTCAGCTCAGTTTGGGTTTGTGCATATGTCTGCTGGTAACATCCTTGGGCAGGTGGGGCTTGCTATCAGGGTATATTTTGAGTGAGGCCACTGCCTGGGCTTTAAGGTCAGGGGTAAGGGGGTGGTAGCACTAACCAAGAACATGTAGATAGGATTGCTGACTTTGTCCCCTGCTCCATGATTGCCTGGATTCTCTGGTCAGTCCTAGTAGACAGTCCAGACTGGGTACTACATTCAGAAGTAGATGGGACTATGAGTTAGCTTCTCTCCCCTGGTGTGGTAGCAAAATGGGTCCCAGGGCCTACACAACTTGTTGTTTAGGAACCTGAATCAGGCAAGACTGAACACTGAATTCTCTGGCCAGACAAAGCCACTGGCTGTGCTCTTTATTCAGGTGTCACTGTAAGCAAGTGACAAGTAACAGTAAACAAGGCTGTTTGATGGGCCACGCGGCTTCCCATGTGCTCTGGTGAGATGGGCTGAAGGCTGTATTCAGCAATAGTCAGGGCTACATATTAGTTTTCCTACCCAGGCACAGTGTGGGAGAACCAGCTCCAAGGCTGGTAAGGCTGTTTGTGGTCTTGACTCAAGCCACCTGTTCCCCAAGCTCCCTGG
This sequence comes from Mesoplodon mirus, assembly GCF_964341445.2. Taxonomy (NCBI): domain Eukaryota; kingdom Metazoa; phylum Chordata; class Mammalia; order Artiodactyla; family Ziphiidae; genus Mesoplodon; species Mesoplodon mirus. The sequence continues at coordinate 110,748,444 of NC_138983.1, read as the reverse complement.
CCAAACAGGGCCACTTGCTTTGCTCTGCAGACTACCAGATCTGACTGCCAGCTCTGACTGCTCAGCTATTTCCAGGCATTCTTGTCAGAAGCTCCTGGGTAGGGCTGGGAGCGTCACTCTTCAGTGGGCAGGACTATGACTCAGCTCTCTTGCCTGGGTGTGGTGGGAGGGCAAGCACCTGCAGGTTTTCCCTGTCAGGCTTTCTGGTCTGGAGGGGCCATGAGCTACACTCAACTGTAGACCTGGTATGATTCAGCCCCCCTGCCTGGGAGTAGACGGAGACCAGGCTCCAGGGCCAGCAAATCTCTTCATTTGAGGCATGCAGACCTGCATGCCACTGAGTTCCCTAGTCAGACTGCCCCGACTTGGTTCTGCAGATGAGCAAAGCCACTAGTTGGGATTACTAGTTGGGTGCACAGTCAGGGACTTGGTCTACCAAGATCCTAGTGCCGCTTATTGCAAGCCCCTTCCCCCTTCTTCATCACAATCAGGTGCTCAGTGGTCAAGCCCCACAGATTCTCCTGCAGTCCCCAGGGGACAAGACTGGAGTGGGGGCTCCCAAGAAGCTACCCACAAAATGTGGGAGCTGGATGTCCACCCTAGGCTCTCTTTACCCCTAAAGGAACTGTAGGCGCAGGGGGACCTCCTGGCATGGTGCTGTGCTGTCCAGGGGAGGGGCAGTACCCTTCTAATGCGGTCTGTTTTGGTCTCTGTGGTGTGGGGGGAGGGGGTGCTTTAGCCTCACCCTCGTATTCTTGGATTCTCCATGGTGTCTTGTCAGTGAATAGTCATCGTTAGTTCTTCTCGTGAATGGGAGTGAAGTCAGGAATGTTCTATGGTGCCATCTTGGTGATGTCACTCTGAAGAGTTTCTTACTATATGCAAATATGCAGTCACTGCTGTTTGAATTGTTTTTCATCAACATGTACTACTTTCAGCATTTCAGGAAGAGGAAGAATACAAATACTTCTAAGTAAAGGGAGGGGTGAATTTTAAAATTTTCAAAATGTGGATCTTATTGATCCGCTTCCTTTCATAGAGGCGAAGCTGTCTTTTTACATCTAGTAAACAATTAATATGTGGCTCCCAAGTCCCAGGAACACTGCTAGACTCAGGATACAACAGTGAAAGAAGGGAATCCTTGCTCTTGTCAAGATCATGCTCTGTGGTCATGAACGAGAGTGACCCAGCACCACGTGATGTGTGTTCTCAAAACCCAGTGAGGAAACAAGAACAAGTCACCTGCTTTGCCAGACCCATAGGAGCTCACCAAGAGAAGAACAGGATGCTCCAGATTGAGGCAACAGAAAGTCCAAGGGCAGAGGTGAAAAATGAAAGTCTCTGTGGAATCTCCCTCCGAAGGAAAGTCAACTGTCCAACTTCTCGGGGGTTTATCATGGAGAAACCATAGGATTTAGAAGATGTCAGCAGGAAACGTCACTTGTCTTTCCCTTAGTTGTATGATTTTTTTTCTTTTGCTTATTTAACCTATTTATGCTGGCAGCTATGCTAATGCTTAATTATATGTGAAAATTATAAACCAAAAAGTACTATATAGTTCTTCAGTGAACGCCTAAACTTACCAGAGAGGAGAAAGTGTTCCGTTTCTAATTTTTTCAGTTGAGTTTAATTGTCCTAGGTATTAAATTTTCTTGTAAGAGTTATTGTATAATCCAAGTTTTGCCATGCCTTCCTTCTTTTTATTCACAAAGCTTCTGTTTCACAAAGTAGCCTTGAGATTCAGCAATCCGTAGTAATTCTGACACACCAAGAATAATACATTCTTAGTTGTATTGCATAGTTGTATTGATGAGACTTGGCATCACATGTACAATGTATGTGTTGCCATCTCTGTAAAGAGGTTAATCTCTCTTCCTGTTAGGTTTGATTGAGAATGATTCTGTTTATAACTAGGCTCTAGATCACACTGACCCAGAATAAAATCTTTAGACTAAGTGCTTTATATGATGCTAAGTCCTTGTAAATTCGGTGAGTCTAGCTGCATCTGAAATCCATATTAGCTTACCAGTAAAAGGTGCTATGTATAAGATGTAAAACTTCTGCTTAGTTGAATGCTATGATTGTAGCAGTTTACAATCAAGACTTATAGTCTAGTTGGCTTGGCATAAATATAGTAGCATTACAGACATAGGCATTCATGTTTTCATGTTTGTTAGCTTAGAGTCAAAGGTTCATAGAGGGGTGTCAAAGTCCATTTCAAAGAGAAAAGTCTAATTTTAGAAGCTTGCTGTTTACACACCAGAGCTTGCCTTTCAGTAAATAGCTTGTGTAATCTTCCTGCTGGCACAAGTTGAAAAGTACATTCTGTTGGAAAGGAAAAAGAAAAAACTGAAGAGAACTGATAAACTTGTTTATGAAGAAAAAGAACAAGAAGAATAAAGTAGACATCGCCACAGATTTAGTTTTCATATTGTTGAAAGTATTTGGTTGCAAGCAACAGAAACCAACTCTGGCTAACTTAGGCAAATAAGAAATTGTTGAACACAAATGGGGTCACTCACAAAATCAAAGAGAAAGAATTGAACAACTAGACCTAGTCCTAGGGATTTCAAGGGCAGGAGTGAACAGAAAATATCTTTAGGGAGTTGCCATTAAAATAACTGTCAACTGTTTTCCATCCTAGTGTACACTGCTCGAGTTTCAGATTCCTGGGAGAGTCTGATTGGCCTAATTTGAATCACTTGCCCACCCATTGACAGTCCCTCCAAACTACATGGAATGTGAGGGATGCATCTCTAAGGAAGAGTGGAAACTGACAAAAAATGAGGATCAGGAGCTGGACAGGGAAAAAAAAACAGTGGATGTTCACTACACCACATAGCCACAATCAGTAGTAATGATTTTGCCTGACCAGAGTACATGGCCAATAGTTATTGGTATTTCTCTTCAGAAACATCTCGTCAGCTTTGTATTCATATGTGAGCTGTGGGGAAAATATTATGCCACGTTGATGGAGAGGGACCATTTCCCATGAATTTCAGAGTATCATTTTCATTTAGCTTTGTAAATTGTCCAGATGGCCAGGAATTTCTGATATGGAGTAAAAATATTCTAGAATCACTTTTCTTGTTTGCTTTTCATTTTTTTTCAGCAAGTTCTTACACTAGAAATATGTCTTGCCAGAAAGTTATCGTGATAATTCTCAAAAGGTATATGTATATTCTTCTTTTCTATACCTCAACATAGAGAAAATATTCTTTGTCTTCCTGAATGGACTGACAGATCGTTTACATTTAAAGTCTATTTCCTTAGAACTTATACCCACCCTATTCCTTCTCTACCACTTCTACCCTTCCCCTTGTTTCTCATAGTTCTTGGGCATGTACTACTTCAGCAGGGACCTGGGGTGGCTTTCGTGAAACTAAATACGGTCAAAAAGCCCAGGGTACAAGAATTAATTTAAATGTGTTAATTTAATTCAAGCTTCTGCTGCAGCAGCCATTGAAAAGCAGTGGTCATTACTCTGTGCTACCCCATGGCCACAGACCTCAGCAAGGACCACAGGGTGGCCAAGCACACTCAGCTTGTGCTGGACTAATCCCAGAGGTATATGGTTTCGCTCTGTGTGAGTAGTGTACACATGGGACTGTCAAGGTTTCCAAGGACAAGTGGGCCCTCAAGTTCATGAGGAAAAGGGTGGGGACACACATCCGTGCCTAGAGGAAGAGGGAGGAGTTGAGCAGCTTTAAGGAAAACAGCTGCCAAGAAGGACAGAGCCTCCTTCCCTGAGGTACATAATCCAACCTTTACATGGAAAAAGCATATAGTTTTGGGGACATTAAGCCAACTGTGAATACTAGTGTTTTTCAGCACACTAGCTAGATATAGAGGGTGGATAAGATACATGTAGTGTGTTCCAACCACAGACTAAAACTTGTGGAAAGATAACTTGCAAGAAGCCAAAACCCTGCAACTTAATTCTGCAACTTAAATTGTCCCACAGTAGACAGTAATACATTCACAATTAGAAAACTTCTGTTTGGCTTGGTGACATCCTGACTACTATAGAATAGCAAATAACTGATGCATATGTCCAGACACAAAACTTTTTATCCACAGCTTGCTGTTCAGTTAATAAAAAGTTTTGTGAATGGACTATTTGCTATTCTGTGGTGGTTGGGATATCACTAAACCAAATAGAAGTTTTCTAATTGTGAATGTATTAGCCAGCCATGGATTTTGATCAATAAGTGGGAAATGAAACAGCCTTTGTAAACATTAAGCCACATGATCATTCAATCTTTATCTTCGTATCCTAGTAAGTAAATTTTCTTTCAGTGTTAAACAACAGCAACAAAAGGCATACCGAAATCCTTGTATACCTTTGGATGTAAACTTTTCTGGGGTTTTACATTATTATGAAGTCAAAGACAAATTTATAGCTTCCTTGAGATAGCTAAAACTTACATAGCAACCTCTTTAAGTAGGGATAAATTATTATAAAGAAATTGATCCTGCATTATTTTCTACTCAGGACAGGGTTTTGGTTAAATACATTTTTGTTCTGTTTTAAAATCTCTTATACGTGCTTTGTCCATCTACTAGTTAGCTGCAAAGCAGTTGACCTCAGGCAAAGTTAAGTCCCTTGGGAAGTCCAGTGCCTAGCGATAGGGAGACAATTTTGCTTGACATTGACACTATTTAGTTAGAAGTAACTATAAGTGTTTCACTAGATCAGTGGAAATTGATTATGGACATTAGATAGTAGAAACTTCTTTTACCTTGAGGAGAACGTAAATATTATCAATAATATCCATTAAAATATGAATAGGAGAAGAATGGAAAATAAGGCATAGAACTAATTCCAACCCACAGGGGTTTTATGAAGATTGACTTAGGTAAACTGAGGAGTGTTACAATACATAATAAATTTTCTTTGGCCATTACAGCTTTTTAAAATTATTGGCTCTTATTTTTACCAATCTGAGTTTTCATTGGCCTTTGTTTTTCTTACACAGAGGGAAAGGAATTATGATATGACCTTAAAATCTCTGTGCCTCAGTTTTCTTCTAGTACTTCTTTATAGGGTTGTTGTGAGGATTAAGTGAGTTAATACATGTAAGGCACTTAGAACAGTGCCTGGCACATAATAAACACTATGTATATGTTAATTATTATTATTGTTAAGAACGATCCAAATACAGTGCTCAAGAGTGGAGAAGTCAGAATTCTAATAGCTTGCTGTAGTAACTTAGACTCAAAGCTATAAAAATTTAGCTGACCTTCCTATCAAAGTTCAATGATAATTCTGCTACATAAGCCTCTGGTATTCTTTTGTTATATCCACTCAGCAAATGTTCATTCTGAATCTAATGTGTCAGGCAGTGTGCCAGGTTTTGTGAGCTATAGAGCCCAACTGGATATAGACACTGCCCTCATGATACTTAAATAAGAACAAAAATAGCTATAATAAAAAAATATGCTAAGTATAGTAGAAACGTGCACTCAGAAGAGGGAGAGTTTTACTTTCAGTTAGGAAAATCTTGAAGGAAATAGCACTTGAACTAGGTCTGAGTGGATGTGATGTTCAGAGATGGAGTGAGGAAGAAACAGATTTGTCATCAGAGGACACGATGTGAGGAAAGGAGTGGGGAAAGGAATGGGTCTGTGCTGGAAAGGTGGTCCAGGCTGTCTTTAGTTGTACCTTCCCTGTTGTAAAATGAGGGTGGTGGTGCTAAAAATGGTAGATACTGGTTGAACATAATGCTGCTGCCAAGCATTTTGCAGGTATTTCATGCTTGTTACTGAATTCCACACAATAACCAGATGAGCTAAGTATTATTTTCCCTATTTTAGAGGTGAGGAAAAGTTGTATACTTAGAAAGTAACTGCACAACCATTTAAGCACAGGAGTGGTTGATGGCAAAAGCCTGGGTTTCTTTCTAACATACCTGGCTGCCTCTTCAAAATCGCAAGCGATTGGTTGACAGATAATTAAACACATATTCTACCATCTTGAGAATACTAATTGATACCAATTAGAATTTTCTTCATTACCACTTCTACAGTTTCAGCAAACAGATTTTCTGCCTCCAGCGTTTCCCAGAAACCCCTGATAAGAAGGTTTGTCTTTCTACAAGACTGTTTCTGAAAAGGTTGCTGGTGAGCATGCAGTCCGTGCAGAGTTGGATGGTCAGGAGGGAGCACTCGTTCTGGCTGTAGTGACTTGGGGTCCCACATCTACAAGCTGGACCCTCTCCCTTTTCAGTATCAGATAAATAACATTATCTGTGTAGTCAAGTTCAAACTCAGAATGGAATTCAGGGGCTCTGTGCCTTGGCTCCATTCACTTCCTGGCTTTGTTTCCAGATCTGTAAAATGGCAGTAAAAATACTTTTATATGCCTCAAGGTTTATTGTGGGATAAGATAAAATTTGGTACATGGAATACTTCATAAACTATTCACTGCCTTATAAATATTGTTTCTATAATCATAGTCTTGGGAAACAGTTACGTCCTCAGAGGATACATAGGGGTCTTTGTTCCTACACTTGAGTGGCTTCAGATGGCTTATTTTAACTTCTCCTTTTTTCTAACAGACTCAACTGTCATGTCTTTGTACTGTCATTATGCTTCCCTCCAATAGCCCACTCCTCTCTCAATTTGCTTTTAATCAGCAGTCAACTAGGAAACCACATAATAGAACTTGCTGGCAGTATGTCTAAAATTAAAGTAATTTTGTTCTTCTCTTTAACAAGGGGTGAGAGGAAATTTTTTTAAATCCCAATTGGCTTAAAATTTCATATTAATTTTTTAAATCTTATAAGTTTCTAAGCATTTTTAGAAATTACTAATGCATGCACGTAATCTTTCAAACAATGCAAAAGCATATAAAATAAAAAGGATCTGATCCCACCCTCCCTTTCCTTCCCAACAACTCCCTAGAAATAATCACTATTTACTGGTATGAATATATGAGATAGGGACATAACGGTCTGCAACTTGCTTTTTTGACCAAAGTGTTGAGCTTTTAGTGTCAGTACATTATTGGTTATTGCTATATAATAGAACCCCAGAATATAGTGGTTTGACTAGATTTATTACCTGAGTTCCTGTGAGTCAGGAGTTCAGTAGCGGCTTAGCTGGGCACTTAGCTGGAGGTAGATTTGAGGTTGCAGTACTGGAGGCTTGAGTGGGGCTGAAGGCTTTACTTCTAAGGTGAACAAACTCACAGACAGGCTGTTGGCAGGAGGCCTCAGTTCCTCTCTCTATAGGGTTGCTTGAGGATCTTCACAACATGGTAGCAGGCTTCCCCAAGAATGAGCCATCTTAGAGATTCACTAGATCCTATAGAGAGCCAAGTAGAAGCAATCCTTTTTCTGACCTAGCCTCCAAAGTTACATCATTTTGCCATATTCTTTGCTGCAAGCAAGTTTCTAAGTTAGGTCCACATACAAGGGAAGTGAAATTAGACTTCACCTTTTGAAGGGAGGCATATCAAAGAATTTGTGGATATGTTTTAAACCACCAGAGTATGTATAGCTCTCTCATTCATTTTCATGTTTGTGTTATGTTCCATAGTATGGAGGTACCATAATTTCCTTAACCATGCCCCCATTAGTAGATATTGTTACTCTTCTAAACAGTGCTTCAGTGAATACACACATACGCCTTTACCAACTTGAGCTAGAATTTAGCCAGATACCTAAAAGTAGTTGTTGGGTTCTGAAGGCGGGCCAAAGGAGATGGGTCCCTTAAAACTAAAGAGCTGGAATGCATGAAGGCATGTTTTGCCTTTCAGCTGTGTTCTGGCTAGATGGTTCAGAAAGATATTGGAGTTAGTCATTTCATGTAATCAGACTCACACAAACAGAAAACATCTCAAAATATTCTCAGTATTAAAAAAAATTTTAATACTATGAGAAATGTGTGAATTAGGGGTATAGATGTCAACATGAGTGAAATTTATTAATGTAATGTTGAGTACAAAAAACAAGAACAGAGAAATATATAGCATGATGCTAGTTATATAAAATTTAAATGTGAAAAACAGTATTTTGTTGCTTAGAAATAGTGTACAGTAAAAATATAAAGAAATCTATGATAAATTCAGGATAGTGGTTACTTGGAATGGACTGCAGTTGAGGAGGTACACACTTTTAGGGGGTTTCTTAATTGGCAGTTTTATTTCTTTATCAGAATAATGAGGACACAGATGTTGGTATTATTCTTTGTACTTTTTTGGTACATCTACAGTTATCACAATGAAAATTATGAGAGGCTCTTGATTTTTAAATTCTGAGCTCTTATTTTAGCTTCAACTTTTGGTATTAAGTATATACATTTGTTTATTGACGGTGATTTTAGTGCAGTGGAGATAGTCAAAAATTAATTAATTTTTAAGTAAAATTAATACCTAAAGTAAATACAGTAGGCTCTGGAATTCAGGTGGATTTTCATCAGGAGACAATGAGCAAATCAATGAAAAGTTACCAGGCTCGAAGGAGTCCAACGACCTGTGTTATGGTCTGTTCACCACCATGTCTGACAGCGATTTGGAGCATTTAGTTAACTTGAGTCACAGTTTTCTCATCTGTAAATTGCAGGGAGCAAACCCACTTCTCGGTGCTATTATACAGATCACATGAAATTTTTTAAAAATTAAAAATATGAAAAGCACCTAGTTCAGTTACTGGCACAGCAGATGTTCATTATTTTCTTCCTACTCCCACAGATTACTGCCATAATGATTCTGGTACCATGTCTAGCATTAAAGCAAGTATGTATTTCTGGTAATTATGTAAAGTTTGCATTTTTCTTTTGTTATGTAAGAAAAAATGTTCAGTATTAAATATTAAATTTTCTAATGCCTTTATACAATGAGTTAAAATTATTTAATAGTGGATTCTAAACTGTACAGTTGTCATCTCTAGGGATTTCTTTTTGCTGACATTTGAGCAGACAGTTTTTTTGCTGACTGAATATCTCTTTGTTGTGTTGCTTTGAGCTCGTTAACGACCAAATTCTTATGTGGCAGCTGCACATTACACATGCTTATTCTCCATGTTCAGACCATAAATCTTCTGTGACTGAGTGACAACACCACCTGCAGAGTCTTTTGATGTTGCAGATATAGCTGTAATAATGTTATTTCAAAATATTTCAGACCTGTTTTCTCATACATTTTAGTGCTACTGGGACAATGAAATGATATTTCAGGATATGAGAAGTTATTGTTATTGTTTTTTGTGTATTTTACAATGGAGACAGACTGGTAGTATTTGCTATATGCAGGATTGTAGAACATGGAACAGCAAGAGTATTCGGTATATACCCAGCTGAGGTTTGTTAAATACTTAGAGTAACTCTGAGTATGTTTATGTTATCATTTTTTCTCCCTAAAATCTATTTTCTAGCTTATTCTTATCTAACAACATGTTGAAGGTCAACATTGGGGCAATGACACAGTCACTCACCCGTCCCAACCAAAGCTTTTTGTTTTGGTGGCACTACTTTTCGTGACTGGCAACCGAACACAGTGCTTGAGAGCAGAGGCTCAGTTCATGTCTGGCTCCTCCCCTTACTAGTTTGTTCTCAAGTCACCGAACCTCTCTGTATCTCAGTTTCATCTGTAAAATGGGGATGACCATAACATCTGCCTCTCGGGGTAATTATGAAGATTGCTAATATTTACAGTATATTAGAGCAGTGTCTGGCTCAGAATGAGGACTGTTTAAAGATTCATTAAATAAACACATCAAATAAATATAGCAGACAGACAGCTGTAGAGCATAGAGCACACAGGACTGGGCTCGGCTCTGTGGGCTCATCCCAGATTGGATCTGTCACCAAACAGTAAAAGACACTGTCCTTTCAGTCAAATTAGTTATACAAGCTAATAAGGATAAGAAGGAATATAAAGTATCAACAGATGATACCTTCCCTTTGGCTTAACCAAACCAGAAGCCTACGGGTTAAGGGAACCTATGTCATTTTTTAGGGCAGAGGGCTGGTGGGACAAGGGTAGGGAGGGATCTAGAGGGACAAACAGAAAATATCCATCACAGTTTCTAAGACAAAGTGCATATTTATACATAGTGCACATATGATATGTAGATATGTGCATATTTCTATATAAATTTTCCATTATCTTCCAATATATTTTCTAAGTTTCTACAGAAGGAAGTGTGATCTCGGCATGTAACTGGAATGAAAAAGTCTCACAGTCACTTAAAGTGTATTTCCAGCATTACTACTTCCTGGCTTAAACAAAGGAGGAACACAGTTCATTTTCCACTTAATTCAGAAAAGCCATTCGAAGCACGGTAGGAAATGTTAGCTGATAGAATTGATACTACTACCTCCGAGGTAGAAATGCTGGCAAAACTATCCCCCAGTCTTTATGCCATATGCTTCTAATCTGTACCAATAATTTCTGTTCATAAATAGATATATTGAATTCTCTTTTTAGAGTAATAAATCTATGCCTAAATCAGTTTTTTCATTTTTCTTCTACTAGAGTACCATTGAGCTCACTCTGATGTTCACGTTTTCAGTGGGAGGTAAAGCTGATATGGAATATTCTGAATAAGAAAAGTGGTTAAAAGGACACTTCAGAAGAAACCATTGTCTAACAGACTGGACACACATTGTCCTGGGGAGTTGAGGTAGCTGAGAGATGATGAATAAACAGGCTTTAATTCTCTTGGTGATTTGTTGCTAGAGGACCATTTTAAATTTCTTCCCTGGAGCCTTGAGAAGGAAGCTCACTTGCCTCACAGCATTGGGTTAATTCTGTGTTCAGGTACACAAGGGACCTGATTAACCCTGGTTTGACAATTAGTTGTTGGTAGCTAATAACTAATTATTCAGGACATGAGGAAACACATTTTTGTAACCTTCCCCCCCTCCAAAAACAATATATTCAATAAATTCACATAGGAGAACTTTAGCCTGCCTATGGTTGGGAGCCAATTTTGTTTGCCCGACTTTTGAACCTTTGAATTTAATGAGGGGTTGCTGACACTTTCTCCCATTCAACAGCTAAGAATTTAGTTTTCCCAGATTTGCAAATCAGGATCAACTTTACCCAAAACACTGTGTGGGAGGTGGAATTCTAGATGACCCCCCCCTCAGTGACCCTCACCCTTTGTCTAATTCCCTCACCTGTGAATATGAGACATCATTCCTGTGATTATGTTATCTTACCTGGCAAAGGGGTTTTTGCAGATGTACTTAAGGTTAGTAATCAGTTGACTTAAGATAAACTATTGAGTGGGCCTAGCATAATCATATGAGCCCTTTAAAAGCAAAGAGTTTTCTCTGGCTGGTGGCAGAAGTGGAAGTCGGAGAGATTTGAAGCGTGAGAAGGACATGCTGCTGTTGGCTTTGAAGACAGAGGGGCCACATGAATACAGGTGGCCTTTAAGAGCATGGAGTGGCCCCAGCTGACAGACAGTAAGAAAATGGGAACCTCATGCAAGGACCTGGATACTATCAGCAGCCTAAATGATCTTGGAAGCAGGTTTTTTCCCAGAGCCTCCAGATAAGAGCCAAGCATAGCCACACCTTGATTTCAGCCTTCATGAGACCCTGAGCAGAGACCCAGCTGAGCCGTCCATTCGTACTTATGACCTCCACAACTGGAAGCTTATAAATGTTGTTTTAAGTGACTACATGTGTGGCCTAGAAGTATATTTTGCGACTAGTTTATCTTAAAAGGAATACCGGGGAGTTATACTGCTCTAAGCTATAAATGCTATGGGTACTTTCCCGAGAAAAAAGTTGATGGCCAAGGTGAGTGTTTGCTTAGGATATAGTTATTTCAGTAATGGTGTGAAAAACCACACATTCTTCTGGTAAGGAAGAGTCTGCTGCTGGTATGTAATTTTTATGTGTTTGATTCTTACAGGAGCCTTTACAAACCATTAACATTTATTAAACAAACCCACAACCTGTGACAGAAATCAGTGAACTTTTTCTGTGAAGGGCCACATGGTAAATACTTGTGGCTTTGGGGGCCATATGGTCTCCATCGCAACTATAATCAATTCTGTCCTGGCACCACAGTAGACACAGACAATATTTGAGTGAATGAGTGTAGCTGTGTGCCAGGAAAACTTTATTTATGGTCATAATTTGGCTTGTGTTATCAGTGTCTTATCTCTGGGGTTTTTTTCTTTGTACTCATGGCAGGTAGGTACTAGTTATTCCTTTAATTTATCACAACTGATTTCTGCCCTCATTCGTAGCTTTTCCTGACTTGAATTTACAAGAAACCTCCCCCACCAAAAAAAGTCTCTTTACTGAATTATCTTATAATCTTGAGCATGTTTTTAAGTGACAAAATTGGTAGGAGAAGGACTATGGAATCTGTTTTATTACATAAGCATAGTGTATAAAACTTAATTTTAAAAGAGGCAAAGGTCATTCCTTTTATTTATTGAGGTATAATTGATGTGAAACTTTATATTAGTTTCAGGCATACAGCATAATGATTTGATAATTGTGTATACTGGCAAAATAAGCCTAGTTAACATCCAACACTACACATAGTTACAAAATTTTTCTTTCTTGTGATGAGAACTTTTAAGATTTATTCTGTTAGTAACTTTTTTTTTTTAAACGGGAGTCACTGAGCTTTATGGTTTCATTTGGCCCCAAAAATACACTTTTAGGGGGCCTCAAATTAGTAGACATGTGAATTTGAACGTTCCCCACCACCAGGTCCCTTCCACCCTTCGGTTCCTCCCAGGAGCTCCAAAGCCAAAGTTGAGTCTGTCCCACTTGGGTCGTTCCACAGCAGCTCTGCTTCCTGGGGGCTCCAGTTGCGATGTGAATGACGGTGATGGTCCAGCTCAGGGGCCTCTGCCAGCTGCTGTCACATGATTGCACGGCATGAGTTTTGTTTCCAGGCCGTTTTACAGGAGGCTTTAGACTGTATTCCCAGCACTTTGGATTTGGACACCAGGTCATCTAGCTTCTCGCCTCGCTCTAACAAAGACTCCGCGGTGTTGTGCAGGATGATTTTGGTCTCATCTAGTTCAGCCTGCACCTTAGTCATTGGGTCAGCTTCTCGGGGGTTCTGGTATCTACTGAGGTGACCGTCCAGGCCTGCGTACTGGATGGTATTGGGGGATCCAACTGGCCAGTCTGTCCTTTCGACCTGCTTGGAGAATTCGTCTAGTACCTTCTCCAGCAAGGTAAACGCCGCCCGGGATGGGTATTCACTGTCAGCAATGACCACTCCCACCAGACTGTCGTTTCTCACTTAGACATGGCACAGATATTCTTGTTCTTCGACAGAAGCTCTGATTCCTTTTGAGGAGCGCTCCACAATCAGTTGACTTGTGAAGGTCATGAATTCCTGAACGCTGGACCTCTGGAAGAAGCTGAAGGAGGACACGTCGTACGCGGCTTTGAGCAGCACCGCCTTGGCATCGCCTTTGTACGGGACGCTGAGGCTGTACAGCTTCATGGCGCCACGCCCTCGGGCCAGCTACCCGCCTGGCCGCGGGACCAGCTCGCAGGGAGCAGCATGGCGCCGCCCCTCGAGACCGCCGCCAGCTGCTGACGGGTCGGCCGCTCTCTTAGTAACTTTTAAATATGCAGTACAGTATTAACTGTAGTCGCCAGTCTGTACATTACATCCCCTGACTTATTTATTGTATAACTGAAAGTTTGTACCTTTTGTCCTCTTCATGCCTTTCACCCACCACCCCCGCCCCGCCCCACCCCGCCCCAGCTTCTCCACATTTGGCAGCTGCCTATCTGTGAGCTCAGTTTTTTCTTTTGATTCCACATAAAAGTGGCATCGTACAGTATTTTTCTTCCTCTGACTTATTTCACTTAGCATAATGCACTCAAGGTCCATTCCTGTTGTCACAAATGGCAAGATTTCTTTTTCTTTTTTAATAGCTGAGCAATATCGCACTGTGTGGGTGTGTGTGTGTGTGCGTGTGCGTCTCAGTGTCACATCTTTATCCATTCGCTCATCAAAGGCCACTTAGGTTCCATATCTTGGCTATTGTACATAATGCCAGACTGAACATGGCAGTACATATACATATATATATATCTTTTCAACTTAGTGTTTTCATTTGTGGGGAGGGGGGCTGGAATAAATACCCAGGGGTGGAATTGCTGTATCATACAGTAGGTCTATCTTGAGGAACCTCCATACTGTTTTCCATAGTGGCCGCACCAATTTACATTCTCACCCAGAGAGCACAAGGATTCCCTTCTCTTCATATCTTTCCCAAGACTTGTTATTTTTTGTCTTTTTGATAATAGCCATTCTAACAGTTAGGAGGTGGTATCTCATTGTGTCTCTGATTTGCATTTTCCTGATGATTGGTGATGTTGAACGTTTTTCATATGTCTGTTGTATGTCTTCTTTGGGAAAATGTCTATTCAGATTCTGTACCTATTTTTTAAATGAAATTACTGGTTTTCTTGCTATTGAGTTATATGACTTCTTTATATAATTTGCATACTAACCCCTTAACAGATATATGATTTGCAGCTATTTTCTCCCATTCAATAGGTTGCCTTTTCATTTTGTTGATGGTTTCGTTTGCTGTGCAGAAGCATCTTAGTTTGATGTAGTCCCACTTGTTTATTTTTGCTTTTGTTATCTCTGATTTTGGTGTCAGTCCCAAAAATCATAGCCAAGACTTAAGTCAAGGACTTTACCACCTATTTTTTTTAGATGTTTTATGGTTTCAAGTCTTACATTAGGTACTATTAAGTCTTTACCCCATTTTGAATTAATGCTTTTTGTGTGGTATAAGATAGCGGTTCAGTTTCATTCTGTTGCATATGGCTGTCCGGTTTTCCCATCTCCCTTTATTGAAGAGATTGTTCTTTCCCCCATTGTATATTCTTGGCTTCTCTGTCATAAATTAATTGACCATAAATGTGTGGTTTCTGGGCTCTCTGTTCTGTTCTGTTGATATATATGTCTGTTTTTATGCCAATACCATACTGTTTTGATTACTATAGCTCTGTAATTATAGTTTAAATTTAGAAAGTGTGATGCCTCCAGCTTTGTTTTTATTTCTCAAGATTGCTTTGGCTACTCAGGGACTTTTGTGATTCCATACAAATTTTAGGATCATTTGTTCAATTTCTATGAAAAATACCATTGGAATTTTTATAGAGATTGCATGGATTCTGTAGATTGCTTTGGATGGTGTGGATATTTTAACAGTGTTCTTCTAATTTGTGATCACAGAATATTTTTCCATTTATTTGTGTCTTCTTTAATTCCTTACATCAATGTCTTATAGTTTTCAGTGTACAGGTCCACTACCTACTCGGTTAAATTTTTTCTTAGGTATTTTATTCTCTTTCATACAATTGTAGATGGGACTGGTTTCTTAATTTCTCTTTATGATAGTTTGTTGTTAGTGTATAGAAACGCAGTAGATTTTTGTATATTGATTTTGTATCCTGAAACTTTATTGAATTTGTTTATTAGTTCTAACAGTTTCTTTGTGGAGTCTTTAGGGTTTTCTATTTATAACACCATGTTATTAGCAAATACTGACAATTTTACTTATTTCTCTCTAGTTTGGATGCCTTTTATTTATTTATTTTTTTTTTAAGAAGATGTTGTGGGGTAGGAGTTAATTAATTAATTAATTTTTGCTGTGTTAGGTCTTCATTTCTGTGCGAGGGCTATCTCTAGTTGTGGCAAGCAGGGGCCACTCTTCATCGCGGTTTGCGGGCCTCTCACTATCGTGGCCTCTCTTGTTGTGGAGCACAGGCTCCAGACACGCAGGCTCAGTAGTTGTGGCTCACGGGCCTAGTTGCTCCGCAGCATGTGGGATCCTCCCAGACCAGGGCTCGAACCCGTGTCCCCTGCATTAGCAGGCAGATTCCCAACCACTGCACCACCAGGGAAGCCCCTATTTCTTTTTCTTGCCTAATTGTTCTGGCTAGGACTTCCAATACTGTGTTGAATAAAAGTGGTGAGAATGGGCATCCTTCTCTTGTTCCTGATTTTACAGGAAAAGCTTTCAGCTTTTCACTGCTGAGTATGATGTTAGCTGTGGGCTTGTCATATGTGGCCTCTATTATGTTGAGGTACATTCCTTCTGTACCCACTTTGCAAAGAATTTTTATCATAAATGTTGAATTTTCTTAAATGCTTTTCCTGCATCTAATGAGATAATCATATGGTTTTTATCCTTCATTTTGTTAATGTGGCATATAACATTGATTTGCAGATGTTGAGCCATCCTTGCATCACGGGAATAAATCCCACTGGATTATGGTGTATGATTCTTTTCATGTATTGATGAATCCAGTTTGCTAATGTTTTGTTGAGGATTTTTGCATCCATATTCATCAGGGGTATTGGCCTGTAATTTTGTTTTGTTATGGCATCCTTGTCTGTTTTTGGTATCAAGGTAATGCTGACCTCTTAAAATTAGTTTTGAAGTCTTATCTCTTCTGTTTTTATGGAAGAGTTTTGAGAAGGATTGGTATTAATTCTTGAATATTTGGCAGAATTCTCCAGTGAAGCTGTCCTGTCCTGGACTTTTGTTTGCTAGGAGGTTTTTCTTTTGTTTTGTTTTTTGTTTTTACTTAGGTTTTTTTTAATTTTCTATTTTGTTTTATTTATTTTTTTATACAGCAGGTTCTTATTAGTCATCAGTTTTATACACATCAGTGTATACATGTCAATCCCAATTGCCCAATTCATCACGCCACCATCCCCAGCCCCCAACGGCTTTCCCCCCTTGGTGTCCATACATTTGTTCTCTACATCTGTGTCTCAACTTCTGCCCTGCAAACCAGTTCATCTGTACCATTTTTCTAGGTTCCATATACATGTGTTAATATACGATATTTGTTTTTCTCTTTCTGACTTACTTCACTCTGTATAACAGTCTCTAGATCCATCCACGTCTCAACAAAGGTCTCAATTTCGTCCCTTTTTATGGCTGAGTAATATTCCATTGTATATATGTACCACATCTTCTTCATCCATTCATCTGTTGATAGGCATTTAGGTTGCTTCCATGACCTGGCTATTGTAAATAGTGCTGCAATGAACATTGGGGTTGCATGTGTCGTTTTGAATTATGTTTTTCTCTGGGTATATGCCCAGTACTGGGATTGCTGGATCATATGGTAATTCTATTTTTAGTTTTTTAAGGAACCTCCATACTGTTCTCCATAGTGGCTGTATCAGTTTACATTCCCACCAACCGTGCAAGAGGGTTCCCTTTTCTCCACACCCTCTCCAGCATTTGTTGTTTGTACATTTTCTGATGATGCCCATTCTAACTGGTGTGATGTGATACCTCATTGTAGTTTTGATTTGCATTTCTGTAATAATTAGTGATGTTGAGCAGCTTTTCAGGTGCTTCTTGGCCATCTGTATGTCTTCTTTGGAGAAATGTCTATTTAGGTCTTCTGCCCATTTTTGGATTGGGTTGTTTGTTTTTTTGTTATTGAGCTGCATGAGCTGCTTATATATTTTGGAGATTAATCCTTTGTCCGTTGATTCATTTGCAAATATTTTCTCCCACTCTGAGGGTTGTCTTTTTGTCTTGTTTATGGTTACCTTTGCTGTGCAAAAGCACTGAAGTTTCATTAGGTCCCATTTGTTTATTTTTGTTTTTATTTCCATTACTCTAGGAGGTGGATCAAAAAAAATCTTGCTGTGATTTATGTCAAAGAGTGTTCTTCCTATATTTTCCTCTAAGAGTTTTAGAGTGTCCGGTCATACATTTAGGTCTCGAATCCATTTTGAGTTTATTTTTGTGTATGGTGTTAGGGAGTGTTCTGATTTCATTCTTTTACGTGTAGCTGCCCCCCCTGTTTTCCCAGCACCTTTTAGTGAAGAGACTGTCTTTTCTCCATTGTATGTCCTTGCCTCCTTTGTCTTAGATTAGTTGACCATAGGTGTGTGGGTTTATCTCTGGGCTTTCTATCTTGTTCCACTGACCTGTGTTTCTGTTTTTGTGCCAGTACCCTATTGTCTTGATTACTGTAGCTTTGTAGTATAATGTGAAGTCAGGGAGTCTGATTCCTCCAGCTTCGTTTTTTTCCCTCAAGACTGCTTTGGCTATTCAGGGTCTTTTGTGTCTCCATACACATTTTAAGATATTTTGTTCTAGTTCTGTAAAAAATGCCATTGGTAATTTGATAGGGATTGTATTGAATCTGTAGATTGCTTTGGATAGTGTAGTCATTTTCACAATATTGATTCTTCCAGTCCAAGAACATGGTATATCTCTCCATCTGTTGGTATCATCTTTAATTTCTTTCATCAGTGTCTTATAGTGTTCTGCACACAGGTCTTTTGTCTCCCTAGGTAGGTTTATTCCTAGGTATTTTATTCTTTTAGTTGCAATGGTAAATGGGAGTGTTTCCTTAATTTCTTTTTGAGATTTTTCATCAAGAGATTTCTTGGCATTAATTTTGTATCCTGCAACTTTACCAAATTCACTGATTAGCTCTAGTAGTTTTCCGGTGGCATTTTCAGGATTCTCTATGTATAGTATCATGTCATCTGCAAACAGTGACACTTTTACTTCTTTTCCAATTTGTATTCCTTTTCTTTCTTTTTCTTCTCTGATTGCTGTGGCTAGGACTTCCAAAACTATGTTGAATAATAGTGGTGAGAGTGGATATCCTTGTCTTGTTCCTGATCTTAGAGTAAATGCTTTCAGTTTTTCACCATTGAGAATGATGTTTGCTGTGGGTGTGTCATATATGGCCTTTAGTATGTTAAGGTTGGTTCCCTCTATACCCACTTTCTGGAGAGCTTTTATCATAAATGGGTGTCGAATTTTGTCCAAAGCTTTTTCTGCATCTACTGAGATTATCATATGGTTTTTGTTCTTCAATTTGTTAATGTGGTGTATCACATTGATTGATTTGCGTATATTGAAGAATCCTTGCATCCCTGGGATAAATCCTGCTTGACCATGGTGTATGATCCCTTTAATGTGTTGTTGGATTCTGTTTGCTAGTATTCTGTTGAGGATTTTTGCATCTATATTCATCAGTGGTATTGGTCTGTAATTTTCTTTTTCTGTAGTATCTTTGTGTGGTTTTGGTATCAGGGTGATAGATATCAGGGTGGCCTCATAGAATGAGTTTGGGAGTGTTCCTTCCTCTGCAATTTTTTGGAAGATTTTGAGAAGGATGGGTATTAGCTCTTCTCTAAATATTTGATAGAATTCACCTGTGAAGCCATCTGGTCCTGGACTTTTGTTTGTTGGAAGATTTTTAATCACAGTTTCAATTTCATTACTTGTGATTAGTCTGTTCATATTTTCTGTTTCTTCGTGGTTCAGTCTTGGAAGGTTATACCTTGTCCATTTCTTCCAGGTTGTCCATTTTATTGGCCTGGAGTTGTGTGTAGTAGTCTCTTAAGATGCTTTGTATTTCTGTGGTGTCTGTTGTAACTTCTCACTTTTCATTTCTAATTGTATTGATTTGAGTCCTCTCCCTCTTTTTCTTGATGAGTCTGGCTAAATGTTTATCAATTTTGTTTGTCTTCTCAAAGAACCAGCTTTTAGTTTTATTGATCTTTGCTATTGTTTTCTTTATTTCTATTTCATTTATTCCTCCTCTGATCTTCATGATTTCTTTCCTTCTGCTAACTATGGGTTTTGTTTGTTCTTCTTTCTCTAGTTCCCTTAGGTGTAAGTTTAGATTGTTGGTTTGAGATTTATCTTGTTTCTTCTGGTAGGCTTGTATAGCTATGAACTCTTCTCTTAGAACTGCTTTTCCTGCATCCCATAGGTTTTGGATCATCGTGTTTTCATTGTCATTTTTCTCTAGGTATTTTTTGATTTCTTATTTGATTTCTTCAATGATCTCTTGGTTATTTAGTAACGTATTGTTTAGCCTCCACATGTTTGTGTTTTTTACGTTTTGATCCCTGTAATTCATTTCTAATCTCACAGCATTGTGGTCAGAAAAGATGCTTGATATGATTTCAGTTTTCTTAAATTTACTGAGGCTTGATTTGTGACCCAAGATGTGATCTATCCTGGAAAATGTTCCTTGTGCACTTGAGAAGAAAGTGTAACCTGCTGTTTTTGGATGGAATGTCCTATAACTATCAATTAAATCTATCTGGTCTGTTGTGTCATTTAAAGCTTGTGTTTCCCTATTTATTTTCATTTTGGATGATCCGTCCGTTGGTGTAAGTGAGGTGTTAAAGTCCCCCACTATTATTTTGTTACTGTCTATTTCCTGTTTTATAGCTGTTAGCAATTGCCTTATGTATTGAGGTGCTCCAAGTTGGGTGCATATATATTTATAATTGTTATATCTTCTTCTTGGATTGATCCCTTGTTCGTTATGTAGTGTCCTTCCTTGTCTCTTGTAACATTCTTTATTTTAAAGTCTATTTTATCTGATATGAGTATTGCTACTCCAGCTTTCTTTTGATTTCCATTTACATGGAATTTCTCTTTCCATCCCCTCACTTTCAGTCTGTATGTGTCCCTAGGTCTGAAGTGGGTCTCTTGTAGACAGCATATATATGGATCTTATTTTTGCATCCATTCAGCAAGCCTGTATCTTTTGGTTGCAGCATTTAATCCATTCACGTTTAAGGTCATTATCGATATGTATGTTCCTACGACCGTATTCTTAATTGTTTGGGGTTTTTTTTTTTTTGTAGGTCCTTTTCTTCTTTTGTGTTTCCCACTTAGAGAAGTTCCTTTAGCATTTGTTGTAGAGCTGTTTTGGTGGTGCTGAATTCCCTTAGCTTTTGCTTGTCTGTAAAGCTTTTGATTTCTCCTTCAAATCTGAATGAGATCCTTGCTGGGTAGAGTAATCTTGGTTGTAGGTTCTTCCCTTTCATCACTTTAAGTATATCATGCCACTCCTTTCTGGCTTGTAGAGTTTCTGCTGAGAAATCAGCTGTTAACCTTATGGGAGTTCCCTTGTATGTTATTTGTTATTTTTCCCTTGCTGCTTTCAATAATTTTCAATAATTTTTCTTTGTCTTTAATATTTGCCAACTTGATTACTGTGTGTCTCAGCGTGTTTCTCCTTGGATTTATCCTGTATGGGACTCTCTGCGCTTGGGTGGCTATTTCCTTTCCCATGTTAGGGAAGTTTTCGACTATAATCTCTTCAAATATTTTCTCGGGTCCTTTCTCTCTTCTCCTTCTGGGACCCCTATAATGCGAATGTTCTTGCGTTTACTGTTGTCCCAGAGGTCTCTTAGACTGTCTTCATTTCTTTTCATTCTTTTTTCTTTATTCTGTTCCCCAGCAGTGAATTCCACCATTCTGTCTTCCTGGTCACTTATCCATTCTTCTGCCTCAGTTATTCTGCTCTTGATTCCTTCTAGTGTATTTTTCATTTCAGTTATTGTATTGTTCATCTCAGTTTGTTTGTTCTTTATTCTTCTAGGTCTTTTTTAAACATTTCTTGCATCTTCTCGATCTTTGCCTCCATTCTTTTTCCGAAGTCCTGGATCATCTTCACTATCATTATTCTGAATTCTTTTTCTGGAAGGTTGCCTATCTCCACTTCATTTAGTTGTTTTTCTGGGGGTTTATCTTGTTTCTTCATCTGGTACATAACCCTCTGCCTTTTCATCTTGTCTATCTTTCTGTGAATGTGGTTTTCGTTCCACAGGCTGCAGGAATATAGTTCTTCTTGCTTCTGCTGTCTGCCTTCTGGTGGATGAGGCTATCTTTAGGAGGTTTTCATTACTGATTCAACCTCCTTATTGGTCTGTTCAGATTTTCTATTTCTTCATGATTCAGTCTTGGAAGGTTTTATGTTTCTAAGAATTTATCAATTTCCCCTAGGTTGTCCAATTTTTTGGCATATAATTGTTCATAGTAGTCTCTGAAAATTCTTTGTATTTCTGTGGTATCTATTGTGGTGTCACCTCTTTCAATTCTGACTTTAGCTGAAAGTTTGTCTATTTGTTGTTTATCTTCTCAAAATGGCAGCTCTTGATTTCGTTGATGTTTTCTATTGTCATTTTAGTCTCTATTTCATTTTTCTACTCTGACCTTTGTTATTTTAATTCTTCTACTAACTTTGAGTTTCATTTGCTTTTTACCTAGTTTGTTTAGTGGAAAGTTGGTTGTTTATGAGAGATTTTTCTTGTTTCCTGACGTCAGCATTTATAGCACTTATAAATGCACTTATATATTATAAGTGCATTACTTATATATGCACTTCCCTGTTAGAATTACTTTTGCTGCATCCCATAAATTTTGGTATGCTGTATTTACATTTTCATTGGTCTTAAGGTATTTTTTGTTTCCTCTTTGATTTCTTCTTTGACCCATTGGTTCAGTAGCATGTTGTTTAATTTCCACATATTTGCATTTTCCAGTTTTCTTCTTGTAATTGAATTCTAGTTTCCTACCATTGTGGTTGGAAAAGATGCTTGATATTATTTTAGTCTTCTTAACTTTGTTAAGACTTGTCTTCTGGCCTAATATATTTTCTATCCTGGAGAATATTCCATGTGCACTTGAGAAGACTGTGCATTCTGTTGCTTCTTGGATGAAATGTTCTGTATATATCTGTTAAGTCTCTATGTTCTAACGTGTCATTTAAGGCCAATGTTTCCTTATTGATTTTCTGTCTGGATGATCTATCCATTGATGTAAGTGGGGTATTAAAGTCCCTCATTGTTATTGTATTGCTGTCTTTTGCTCCCTGTAGGTCTGTTAATATTTGCTTTATATATTTAGGTGCTTCTATGTTGGGTGCATAAATATTTACAAATATTTTCTTATTTGTGTAACACCTTTATGTGATGCCCTTCTTTGTCTCTTATTAATATCTTTGTTTTAAAGTTTATTTTGTCTGATGTAAGTATAGCTACCCCAGCTTTCTTTTTGTTTCCGTTTTCAGGGAGTATATTTCTCTATCCCCTCTCTTTCAGTCTCTGTGTCCTTGTATCTGAAAGGAGTCTCCTGTAGGCAACATATAGATGGGTGGGTTTTTTTAATCCACTCTGTATCTTTCAATGGGAAAATTTAGCCCATTGACATTTAAAGTAATTGTTGATAGGTATGGACTTACTTCATTTTATTAATTGTTTTCTGGCTGTTTTGCAGGTCCTGTATTCCTTTCTTCTTCTCTTGTTCTCTTCTTTTGTGGTTTGATGACATACTTTAGTGGTATGCTTAGATTCCTTTATGTTTTGTGTATCTACTAGAGGTGTTTTTCTTTGTGGTTACCATGAAGCTTACATATAAAAACTTATTTATAACAGTCTATGTTAAGCTGGTAACAACTTAATTTTAAATAGGTGCTAAAGCTCTACAGTTTTGGTCTCCCCACCCTCATGTTTTATGTTTTTGATGTCACATTTACATCTTTTTATCTTGTGTATTCTTCAACTAATTATTATAATTATAGTTATTTTTATTAGTTTTGTGTTTTAATCTCCATACTAGCTCTATAAGTGATTAATCTACCACCTTTACATTAGATTATTCTGAATTTTACCTTTACCACTGATACTTATTCTTTAATATGTTCTCTGTTACTGATTAGCACCTTCTTGTTTCAGCTTAAAGAAGTCCCTTTAACATTTCTTATAAGGCCAGTTTAGTGGTGAACTACTTTAGCTTTTGCTTTTCTGGAAAAACCCTTTTCTCTCCTTCAATTCTGAATAACTTTGCCAGATTGAGTATTCTTAGTTGACAGTTTTTCCTCTAAGCACTTTGAATATATTGTGCCACTCCCTTCTGGACTGCAAAGTTTCTGTGGAAAAATCTGTTGGTTTTATGAGGATTCCCTTGCATGGAATAGGTTGGGTTTTTTTCTTGCTGCTTTTAAGATTTTTCTCCTTGTCTCTATCTTTTGACACATTAATTATAATGTGTCTTGGTGTGGGTCTCTGTGGGTTCATCTTATTTGGAACTCTCTGGATTTCCTGGATCTAGATATCAGTCCTTCCCCAGGTTGGGGAACTTTTCAGCCATTATTTTCTTTCAATAAATTTTCTGCCCCTTTCTCTCTTATTTTCCTGGGACCCCTATAATGCAAATGTTGGTCTGCTTGATGTTGTCTTATAAGTCCCTCAAAGTATCTTCACTTTTTTTTCCACTCTGTTTCCTTTTTGCTGCTTTGATTGGGAGAGTTCCACTGTCCTGTCCTTGAGTTCACTGATCCTTTCTCCTGCTTTATCTAGTCTATTGTTGAGCCCCTTTAGTGTATTTTTCAGTTATTGTATTCTTCAGCTCTGTGACTTCTTTTGATACTTTCTTATATTTTCCCTTTGTTGAAGTTCTGACTGTATTCATCCATGCTTCTCCCAAATTCAGTGAGAATCTTTATGACAGTTATTTTGAACTCTTTATCAGGTAAATTACTTATCTTTGTTTCATTAAAGTCTTTTTCTGATGTTTTATCTTGTTCTTTCCTGTGGAACATATTTCTCTGTTTCTTCATTTTCCTTGATTCTCTGCATTGGTTTCTATGCATTAGATGAAACAGCCACCTTGCCCAGGCTTGAAGGAGTGAGTCCATGTAGGAGATGAACCTTATTGTTCAATCCTGCCCTAGCTCTTGGTTGTCTCTCAAACTTTTTTGATTGTTAAGTAGTCTATTTTGTTTTTAATGGATGCTAGTAGCTGAGGGTATGCCAAGACCTGTCAGTGTAGGAGAGGATCTCAGTCAGCACCTAGACTAAGCCTGATTGGAAGCTAAACCCTCAGGTAACAGCTTTCAAAATATGCAAATATATACAGTTCTCTGGGACCACAAACATAAGTCCCACTGGCAGCTAGAGCCAGGTGATCTGGAGGTGTCTGTCCCCTGGGCAGCATCACAAAATTGGTGCCTCAGAAAAATGGACAGCCTCCTTTCCAGAAGACCCCAGAGACCTGGAATGAGGCAAAGGGAGAGTGCAAAGATGGTGTCCCCTGGCCTCCATTCCCAAGAGCACCTTTGTAGGCCTCTAAAAGCGTGCCAAACCCTAAGCCTGCCCCTCAGGCCAAAGCTCCTGGATAAGCAAATAGGCCTCTCTCTCAGAAAGATCTGCTATCTGCACAGTTCTCTGGGGATGGCAGCCAGCCAGGAACTACCTTTGCATTTGTTACAGTCCCGTGGGACCTAGGAACACAAGCCCCCTGGCCTCCAGAGCCAGGCAATCAAGTGCATCCCCTGGTGGTGTGTGTGGGGGCAGGGGAAGCCACTAAAAACAGGGCACCAGACACATATACAAGTCCACTCCAGGATACACTGGTGCTCTGTAGTGTGGCAGAGGGAGAACATGAAGATAACACCCACCCCCCAGGTCTCTGGAAAGGATTGTGGTCAGCCCTTAGATGTGTGTTTAATTAGAAGCCTGCCCCTCAGGCCTAGCCGATAAGATAATAGGCCTCTTTCACAGAAAGGCTGAGCTCCTGGGTCTGGTTGCCTCTTGCTGTGTCCTGGGGAGTGGTAGCTGGTTGAGAGCTCTTTCTCTGTTGGTTACAGTCCTATGGAACTTGTGAGCATATACTCTGCTTACCAGAGCCAGTCATTCTAAAGGTATCCCCTAGCAGCAGCCACAAAAATTGGGGCACCAGAGGTGGGCATAGGCTCCTTTCTGGGAGATACTGGTGAGCTGGAGTGAGGGAGAGCACAAAGATGGTGCCTGCCGGCCTCTGTCCCTAGAGGGTACCCCAGTAGGCCCTTAGACCTGTGTTAGATTAGATTCCTTCTGCTCATACCAAACTTTAAGACTAGCAAATGAGCCTCTTTCACATAAAGTCTGGGTGCCTCTCAATTGACTGCCTCTGAGCTGGTCCTTGGGGTGGGGTGAGTCTGAAGATGAGTGCCCTTTAAGAGCCATTTCTCAGTTGGCTATGGCCTTGGGGGTCTCATGGACATGGCCCCATTGGTTTTCAAAGCTAGGTGTTTAGAGGGCTCACTTCTCAGGTGCAAGTCTTAAAAGTCGGGTGCCTGATGGTGGAGTTCAAACCTTTCACTCCTCAGGGAGAAGCCACGGGTTTTGAGTTCCCTTCTGATTGTGTGTCACTGCAGCAGGTTGGGGGCAGGAGCGGGTTGCAGAGTTTATGGCGAGATTGTGTCAGCCTCTCCTACCTGCCTCAGTGTTGTTTTTTTTCTCATTTGCCTGATGTGTAGGAGTCACTCAGCCAGTTTTGGGGTGTATTTTTTCCCAGAGGAAATTGTGTAATTGGCTGTAGATTCAGTGTGTCTATGGGAAGAGGTGACTTTAGGATCTTCCCGTGTCACTGTCGTGAACCAGTACCACTCATCACCTTTTTTCTGATTAGTAATTGTATAGTATATTTCTTTCCTATACCTTCACTTTCAATACTTTTCAGCTTTTTGGAATCTTAGTTTTAAGATGTATCGCTTATGAACAGTTCATAGTTTTTCTATCCAGTTGATAATCTTTGTCTTTTACGTGGCCTGTTTTGTACGTTTAATATAACTTCAGTGTAATTTCTGGGCTGGGCCAGGAATAGTAATAGGATTTCACCAGGTGAAGAATGGGTGGGAAGCATCCCAGGCAGAGGAAGTAATATAACAAAGCAACAGAAATAAACTGCATAGGGAAAGCTGAGTAAATCTGCTGGGGCAGAAAAGAGTAGCAGAAGATTAGGCAGCAGAGGAGACCATGGCCTTGTCATCATGGTGAAGAGATAGCTTTTGGCCTTCCCTCCTTGCATAGTGTGGAGCACATGCTAGAAGTGATCGAGTTCTTCCAAAACTGTGCCTGGCACTTATGTAGAGTAAAATGAAAATACAAGATGTAGTTCTTGCAATTAATAATCAACTAATTCCATTTAAAAGGTAAGATAATATAATTAAGAGTCCAGAAAAATGCAAAATAAGGAGATAAATAATAAAATAAAGTTAAAAATAAAGGAGATACCTGAGAAGGATTGCATCTTTCTTGTTTCTGCAGCGCCTCCTAGCGTTGTTCTTGGCACTGAGTAGGTATTGGGTTAGCCAAAAAGTTCGTTCCAGTTTTTCTGTGACATCTTAGGGGAAAACCTGAATGAACTTCTTGGCCAGCCCAATACTAAGTGCTGGGAAGAGTGAGAAACCAGGCTGACTGGAATGTGTTGGGGACGAATAGCAGATAGAGCGAATTCTATTCTGTGGAGAGTGAAGATTGCCAGGATGAGAGGCTGGGAAGGTTTGGAACAGGAACAGAGGAAAAATAATACCAGCTTGCCTGATGCCCTTGCGAATGTGATTCTTGCCTTATTTATTTATTTATTTATTTATTTATTTATTTATTTATTTTAATTAGCCAGGGTTACGAATTGTGGGCTGGGTCTGTGGTAATGGAATAGAATGGGCAAGACCTATGGCAATACCATAACAAAGCCTGGATATTGTCTACACAGCCCCGGCCAGCTCAGCCTTGTCTGAGTTGGGTTCTGACTGCCTTGAAAAGCCATGCTTCTTTTCTGACCCTCTCTTGTTCAGCTGCTTTCTGTACAGCTCTGGGAATGCACAGGATCGCCCTTCAGAATGAATTTCCTTAAACAAACCTGGACTGTGTCGCAATTGTTAGTTCTCACTGTCCTTAAGGCAGATAATTGCCTTGACTGAAAATACTTCTTTCACCTCCTGCCAGAGTTTATATTAAAAGATTTAGGTAGAGTGATGATAGTGTAACAAAATGTGGAAACAGAATTTATTACAGATATACTATAACTTATTTAAAACACCCCAGTTGTTATTTTTCTGTGTTCATATAGAGAGAGAGAGAAAGAGAGGGTTTTTTTCCTTTTTGGAATTTTAATTTTTGAATTTAGAAGTTTAGGAAAATATATTTGATTTTCAGAAAATGGACAGCTCTTTATGATGATACATTTTTTTAAAGCCCAGTTTTCTCTTAGATTGTTTTAAATCTAGATTTTTCTTGATTTTTTTAAAAGATAACTTTTTACGATTTTTTTTCTAATCTATATTTTTCAATTCTGTGGATTTTTGGTCCTCAGGTAATTTGAATTCAAGGGGAATTTTCATAATGAATCTACTGTCTTTGTACGATGAGGAAAGGCCCCTTTGCTTTCTAAATAATGAGTACTTCTTGGATTACACTGATACTTAGATTCTCTATAGCAGGGGTCCCCAACCCCCAGGCCACAGACCAGTACCAGTCCGTGGCCTGTTAGGAACTGGGCCACACAGCAGGAGGTGAGCGGCGGGGCGAGTGACCGAAGCTTCATCTGTATTTACAGCCACTCCCCATTCCTCGCATTATTACCTGAGCTCCGCCTCCTGTCAGGTCAGCGGCAGCATTCGATTCTTATAGGAGCTCGAACCCTACTGTGAACTGTGCACGCGAGGGATCTAGGTTGCGCACTCCGTATGAGAATCTAATGCCTGATGATCTGGCTGGGGAGTGGCTGCAGATACAGATTATCATTAGCAGAGAAGTTTGACTGCACAGAGATCATAATAAATCATTTGCTTGCAGACTCATATCAAAACCCTAACAGCAGACTTCCCTGGTGGCGCAGTGGTTAAGAATCTGCCTGCCAATGCAGGGGACATGAGTGTGATCCCTGGTCCGGGAAGTTCCCACATGCCAGGGGGCAACTGAGCCCATGCACCACAACTACTGAAGCCTGCGCACCTAGAGCCCGTGCTCTGCAACAAAGAGAGGCTACCACAATGAGAAGCCCGCGCACCACAACGAAAAGTAGCTCCCGCTTGCCACAACTAGAGAAAGCCCACACACAGCAATGAAGACCCAATGCAGCCAATAAATAAATAAAATTTATAAAGCCCTATCAGTGAGTGGCAAATGAAAACAAGCTCAGGGCTCCCACAGATTCTGCGTTATGGTGAGTTGTATAATTATTTCATTATATATTACAATGTAGTAATAGAAATAAGGTGCACAGTAAATGAAATGTGCTTGAATCATTCCGAAACCATCCCCACCCCCATCTGTGGAAAAGTTGTCTTCCATGAAACCGGTCCCTGGTGTCAAAAAGGTTGGGGACTGCTGCTCTATGGGAAAGAGTTTCTCAAGGTTCTCAGTGTTTAAAAATATTCCAAGAGGGCTTCCCTGGTGGCGCAGTAGTTGAGAGTCCACCTGCCAATGGAGGGGACATGGGTTCGTGCCCCGGTCCGGGAGGATCCCACATGCCACGGAGCGGCTGGGCCCGTGAGCCATGGCCGCTGAGGCTTTGCATCCAGAGCCTGTGCTCCGCAACGGGAGAGGCCACAACAGTGAGAGGCCTGCATACCGCAAAAATATATATATATATATTCCAAGAGACACACACAAGACTAGTACTAGCTGCAGACTGTACTTAGAATCATAGAACCCTCAAAATGACTCTGTGGCACCAGAAATTTATGATCCATGATCTTAAATAGCTCTTTATTTTTGACAACTATAATAGGAAATGAAAAACTACTACTATCCCATTTTAAAATAACTGAAATTTTTTTTTTAATGAATGTGAATTTTCAACTCTGGTTTAAGTGTGTATCTGATACCCCAAAGAAAACAAATCGTCACTCTTAACTTTGAAATATTTAGGTTAAGGGACAAGAAATGGCACTTAGACAGTTTGGGGCTCAACGTTATAGGAGTAAAGAAAGTTATTTCAACACAACATAGTTATACAAAAATACTTGGAATAAATCCAGACTTTGAAGAGGATGAGTACTTTTACTTGGTACTAGGAAAAAACAGGCTGCTTCATAGTGTCCTTGGTCTTGCGGTAATAAGAAGGTGGCCGGCTGGTGTTAATAGAAAAAGGCCTGGAACATCACTTTTTTCTTCTTGGATATTTATATCAATGAACTGAAAATACCTTTAAGAGCATCCTCTTCGATGTGCTGTTATTCAGATGGCAGTGGTAATAATCATGGAAGTAGATCTGACTGACTACTCCTCAGCCTCCTGTAAGGGCACCGTGTAGTGCAGCTCCATAGGAGAGGTATATTCTGTAAAACAAATGCTGAGATACAGAGTAACCATTCACTGAGCAGGTCCTCCATAGGAGGCACTGTGCTAAGTGCTCAATACAAATTATGTCAGTTATTTCTTCCAAACCCTTGTGATATCCCTTTTTATAGATGAGGAAGGAGATTGAATCTCAGAGAGGTTAAGTAACTTGTCTAAGGTAACCCAGCAAGTAAATGGCTGAGCTGATCCAGAGCTTGAGCTCGTTCCCACCATGCCTGAAAAATATCACCAGCACTTAGTAAAGAGAAGAGCTCAGTACATGGAAGTGTGAATTCTGTCATAGAAAAAATGTGCTCCAGGGATAGTTCTTTTATTACAGAACAGGAACGGAGTGCTGATTGGACTGTCTTGAGTATTTCTGCAGCAGTGACAAAACATCAACTCATCCCCATTTGTACTTTCTCTGTCTTGTCCCTTTTGCGCCTGAACATGGCAGTTGCTGGGACGGAGGGTGCATGGGTGCTCTTACTACAGCCCTTCACTTTGTTTTCCTGTGATTATGTTAGTTGAAACCAAGAGTTAGGGTCAAGAAATTTTTATAGCTCTGAAATCTATAGGTGATCTTAGGTTTCATTTAAGAAGTTTTGAGAGTAGTTTGACAAGTACCGAATGACTTAATTCATCTCACAGTGATTAGTTTCAAGGATCTGTGGAAGGAACAAGCTCAGCACAGCCACTGGCGAGTGCTGTGGCACAGCTGCCTGAAGACGCGTTTTGTTAGCAGTGAAAGAACTGTGGTCCTGAGTGCATTAGTTTGCTAGGGCTGCCACACAAAGGACCACTAACTAGGTAGTGTAAACAGCAGAGATGTATCGTCAGATTGTCGACAGGGTTGCTGCCCCCTGAGAGAGGATCCGTCCTGTGCCTCTCGCCTCGTTTCTGGTGTTTTGCTGGCCATCTGTGGCTTTCCTTGGCCTGTTGGAAGCATCACCGTGATCTGTGCCTTCATCTTCACATGGTGTTCCTCCCGTATGCCTGTCTGCCTCCAGATTTCCCATTTTATAAGGACACCAGGTATTTAAGGCTCATCTTCATAACCTCATTTTAACTTCATTATAATCCTCTGTAAAGATCCTGTCTCCAAAAAAGGTCACATCCTAAACTACTGGGGGTTAGGGCTTCAACATATGAATTTTAGGGGGACACATAACACTAAATAAGTGTTAACAACTGTGTGCCACATACACCCCTTCCCGCAGCTCCACTTACATTAGCTGAGGTGTGATCGATAGTATGTAGGTCCAGTTTATTGAATGAGTTGTATTTAGTAAGGTGTCTCTCCTTTACAGAATAATACCAAAATAAATAAAACTCTACAATGATTGGAATTTCTCCCTCTGCGAGCCTGGGCCTGCTTCGCGTTTGGACCCGACAGTGGGGAATTTGACACTGTCGGCTTCCTTCCTTGCTCTGCCTTTCTCCCCCTCACTTCTCCTGGCTTTTACCCTTCCAGGATCAGGCCTAAAGGGGCTTAAGGGGAAAAGCCAGCTGGGATGTTTTCATCTGGCGAAGGTGACCCCTAGGTGGCGGATATGGTTCTCTTTGGTAGATTCCGGGGAGACCCTACAGCTGGGGCTTCCCCCTTCAGCTCCCCTGATGCAGTAGGGCCTCCCCTCCAGCTGACCCTCTCACTACACACCCTTGGCCCCTAGATTTTGGTGTGCCACTTCTCTGCTGGTTATCTTCATCCCTCTGCGCAGAACCCTCTGGGGAGGCTATCTTTTAAGGCAGCCCCATGCTGGCTCTGTTCCATGGGGCCTGGTTTGGTTCTTGGGAAACACGCACCTTTGCTGTCAGTGGAAGTAAGAGTCTACTCCCAGCGCAGCCTTTTAAACTCTGCTGACAGGTAGAGACAACTCGGCCATAGTCTCTCGCCTTTAGAGTTACTTTTCAAGCTTGAGTCAAATCTTAGCTTCAAGCCCAGGAGATACTGGGCCTGCTCTTCAGGTGATTCCCTCAGCTTAGTTTGAGGTGAGGGGTTGCATTCTCCTCTTTTCCTCCGTGGGCAGAGGTGGCAGTGGACACAGAGCACACTTGACCCTCTCCAGTAACATACCTTCTTTGGGCCTTTATAACTTGTTTTGTTTTGATTTGATGTTTTTGTACTGTTTTTGATTGAGATATAATTGACATATAACATTATATTAGTTTTCGGTGTACAACATAATGATTTATATATTGCAAAATGATCACCACAATAAGTAACATCTATCATAATATATAATGTATATAACATAGAACACCTATTTCATCATATTTAGTTACAAAATTTTATTGTGATGAGAACTTTCAAGATCTATTCTCTTAAAAACTTTCAAATATACAATATAGTATTATTAACTGTAGTCACCATGTGCTGTACATTATCTCCCCATGACTTATTTATTTTATAACTAGAAGTTTGTACCTTTTGACCACCTTCACTCATGTCACCCACCCTCCACGCCTTTACAGCTTCTGCCTCTCAGAGGCAGGGGGAGACTGACTGGCTAAAACAGCAAAGTCAGATAGGGCTAAACCCTTGCCAAGCCCTGCATGGATGCTCTGTTCTTCTGACATCTCTGCAGGTACTCACTGAGCCACGCCCTGGAGGGCACTGATCAGTAGCTGAACAGTTAAGGGAGAAGGAAGACACCCAGACGTCCATGGTGGGATGGTCTCATTTGCAGAGGAGCACAAATGACCGTTTACTTACATTACAGACAAGGGGGTTGAGTCATGGAATGTGAGTTCTGACCTTGAAGAGAGCATCCTTGCATTGCAGTTACCACGTTTAAACATCATGAAATACACCTTAACATAAAAATTATTGGCCTGTTTTGTCAATTTATAGAAAATTTTAGCTGCTTAGTGGTTTCTGTAACACATTTGGATTTTCTTAGTGAAGAACTAACCTGTTACAGCTCCCTGTTTTTGCCTGTGTTACTTCATACAGTATTTCTGAAGAACATCTTATTATGGCAGGGAGAAGAGAGTAGGCTGTGTGTGTGTGTGGAATCCAAAAGCAGAATTGTGTTCATTGTTTTACTCTGCAAAGATCATTCTGTTCTAAAGATATGATATAAATGATGGTTCTTTGCTGTATTTAATTTCATTATAATAGAATTCATTCTCTACATTAAAATAATAGGTGATTATTTCAATGCTAAAGTATATTATATGTCTGTAGAGCATTCAGAATTGAATAATAAAAGATTAGTTCAAGTTGATAGCATTCTACTTGAATAATTATGATTTATTTACCTATATAATACAGAAGTACTGATTCCTTTGGTCTTTTTTTAAAATTAGGTAATACTCAGTGAAAGAGATCACACGGTAAAGACCCAAAGTTCACAAAATGTGCTAGGAATTTAAAGAGTAAAAGCAGACGGGCAGATAAGCACTATTAAAAGCAGCCTGTAAAATTGAAAATAAATATTTGAATTCTTTGAATAAATAGTCCAGAATAATTGTGAAAGGGTGATAATGCATGAAGTAATCACTTTCGGTGTGTGACAGCAGCAGTGGGACAGAGAACCTGAAGGCCTTGTGCTGCTGTCACTGGGGGAAAGGAGAAGGCAAGCCCAGTGGGTAGTTCTTTCCACTTTAGTTCTTGGCCATAAAGAGTAAAATGGGAGTATATAGGCAACATAACAAACCACTAAACCTGCAAGTAAACTTTGAGACTAGGGAACAAACACAGAAATAAATTACATTCTATTAATAGGGCAAAGAGAGATTTTTCATTCCTTACATAGTATATACTAAATTATAATAACTAAAGTATCTTTAGTTGTAAACATCAGTCAGGTTGTGGTGTTACAATGTAGAGTATGAAAGAATATTGTTAAGACAGAAAGGTTTGCTTTTGGTCATAGGGCATTTTGTACATATATAGATATTTAGTATTTATTTTTGGTCATAGCGCTTATTTATTTATTTATTTCCAATTGTTTATTCTAAATTAACACCGATGATTCTCCTTTACAAAATTGGCTTTTGCATTTTAAAGGTCTCAGAAATAATTTTAGAAATACCTTCCCAATGACAGAAAATTATCACCAGTATGAGATTTCCAACTAGCCACGTTCTGTGATGTTGTTTCACTTCCTAATGCACCATGGGAAGCTGGTTTTACTCTTATGAAGAGTATCTCACTCATGCTCACATCCTACTGGGGGGTTAGAAGCATGCAGCCACTGTTTGTCCTCAAAGCTTTTTGGAAGAATGTGGCAGAGAAACCTTAAACTTTGAAAACCCTTCTTATATCCATTGGTTTAATAATCCATTCAACTAATATTTGTGACATAAAGCATGGAATATTCAGACACAGAGATGGTTAAGACACTGTCCCTGTATCGAAAGAACTCAGTCTTCTGGGTTGAGTTTCTTTTTTTCCCATACGTTCACAAAAATTTCTTACTTTATGTACATCCAGGCTTGGTTCCTGTTGAATATTTTACTATTTTGAGACATTTTATGGCTTGTTGCTGTGTAGTGCAAAGTATTAATAAGTATCTTTCATGATGCTGTGTTTCTTAGACCTTTTTCTTTATGTATGACCACAGAAGTCAGTGAAGTGGGAGCTTAATTATCTAAGTCATAGCTCTGGCTTTAATGTTTCTTCATATTCTTGCAGGCCCACAGGTGCTTTTCAACTATACAAGTGAATCTTCCAACTTCAATGTGAAACCATCAAAAACTCCAGTTTCCTCAGTCTCAAAGATGACAGCTACCACCTTGAAACCCATAGCAAAACCATCAGCAACTGCAGTTGCCTCAGTCTCAAATAACGGGACAACCACTACCTTGAAAACCGTAGCAAAACCATCAACAATTCTAGTTGCTTCAGTCTCAAATAACGGAACAGCCACCACCTCAAAACCCATAGCAACATCTAAAACGATAACACCAGAGGTCTCAACAAATATGACTTCCACCATCTTAAGGTCTACACTCAAAATAACAAGTGTTTCACAAAATACATCCCAGATATCAACATCCACAATGACCACAACCCACAATAGTTCGGTAACGTCTGTTTCTTCATCAGTAACAAGTATGTATAAAAATGGACCTGTTTTTCCTATGCTGAAAAAATAGTTGTTAAAATGCTACATTTACATCATTCCATTCTGCAAAAATGTAGAAATTTAGACAATTATTTCTCATTTCCTAAATAAATTAGTTGTAGAGATCAGGAAAAGAGTCACTTGACTTAGTAACTATCTTGTCCCTTTAAAAAAATTAGCTTCCAACTTAGCCATGCCAAATAATGACTGTATGAGATCCATCTGTAAATAACGTAATTTATCCTAACATGGGATTTTATTTTGCACGGTTTGAAAACTTGTCATACCTTTAACTCTTTGAACTTCATTCTAGAAAGGAATTAGGCAGGCTCAGTCTCCATGATTTCTAAACCTAAATCATGGAGAACTTTGGTTTTAATTTACTTGTACCATAAAGATATTTTTTAATGGTATTATGTATAGTCACATATGTAGTATTAGTCTCAGCACTCTTTATTTTTTTGCATTTGTTTAAAATATAATGCCTGTGAAACCATGAACTCAAAAACCTTAAGATTCTCTTTTAAGTTATCCAAAGTTGAAGTTCTGTTTAAAAGCTAGTGATTACATGTATCAGAACAAATAGCAGGCTTCATGGTTTCTTTTGTGTGTGTTTATATACTTCTATTCCAAATAGTTTATTTTCTTTATTGCTACAATTTATGTATTGAAATCAACTTTAATGTCTCAGGGGCTCTTGACTCCATAAAATTAAAATAGTTAAAATTTCCAATTTATTCAAAAGGAGAAATTTCAATTAGAAACACTTACTCAAATTGGATCCAGTTTCAAGATTTCAGCTGTTACCCAGACCTGTTTTGTTTAAGGCATGAACTCTTAAGAAAATTCATAAAAGAATTAACCAAATCTTGCTGCCTCTGAGGTTTTGGTAGACCATCCAAGCCCAGTCTCACCTTAAGATCTTGGGGTTGTAGGCACTGGGGGTTTAAGGGATGTGTTGGATCAAGTGAAGAAAACTAGAACCAGGCAGTCACTAGACACAAAATCAGCTGGAGAGCACCTTGATGTGCTTACGATTCCCCCTTGTCCCCAGATCAGCATTCTTACATAGAAATTCAGAATGTTTTAGCTTATTACAATATGTTTAAAAAGCACTAAAGCCTTATTTTTTTGTTTTCTTTTGTTTTCTTCTAGTCACAGCAACTATTGTTTCTAAGGAAAATAAAGGATCAAAATTTGATACTGGCAGCTTTGTTGGTGGTATTGTATTAACACTGGGAGTTTTATCTTTTCTTTACATTGGATGCAAAATGTATTATTCAAGAAGAGGCATTCGGTATAGAACCATGTAAGTTTTGATTGGCCAGGACTTTTTTATTATTATTAATTCTGTATTTAAATATCATGACAAAATATCAGGGTAGAGCCAGTGTTCATCTCAGAGATTAATAATTTATAGATTTATGAGTTATATTCCCATTAATCCTCTATGCCCAAAGCAAATTGTTTATGTACAAGCTTGTGATTATAATTATTTGCAAATGCAAATGGATATACCTATAAAAATGATTGTATTTTATTAGTGTCATACTTTTTTTTTTTTTTTTTTTTACCAGAGACCCAAGTTTAACCAGTCCTTTTCACTTGCTTATTCCTCTAATTGCAAGAAATACCATTATCAGGTCTCCTGAGGCTGTTGACCTAGTGTTACTGACAAACACAAGACACACTAAAGTAACATCCTCGATAAAAACGTGATTTTTGCTTTCTGTGACAAAGAAAATAAAGAAATTCTTCTGACAGCCTCATTTTCCCTGCTACTGAGTTGTTAGTATAATATACATTATCAGTTATTCTGTAGCAAAACTGTCTTTTCAGGTGAGCTTTATCAACAAGTCCCCAACAACAAACTATGTCATTCTGTAGGTCTGATGGTTTTTGGAGGTATCATCTCCCAATTTTTGTTATTCCCACAAAGTCCTTTCAGTTTTTTCTTTTGAGCCTTATATGTACAAGAGTGAATCCATTCTTTTGATTGTTAATGTATGTATAAAATAAATACCATAGAATAGATGACCATTTTCCAAAATTTGTTTAAGTTGTCATATGCATATGTGTCCCACACAGAGTTTCCATGTCAGAAACACTTGGGAAATAGTAATTGAGCAAAGTAAAATAGGTTACTTTACTATAAGAATACTGTAAGCCTTTGATATGTTGATGTACATTATGAATTTTTAGGAGGAGAATATAGTATGAAAATATGTCTCAAATTTTTCATTGAACTAAGAAAACCAGACTTTTAAAAAAGTATATTTAAATTGGAAGTTACCTTCCACATACAGTATCCATCATATCGAACTTACTTTAAAAGAGCATCAAGGTGGTGTTTTGTCAGATTAAAAGCACATTCAGAAACATTCATTCTTTTCTCTTTTAGATCAAACCGTAAAAGAAAAAAATACTTGAAGGAAACTGACTAAACAGAGTTGACTCTAAAAATGCTTTTTTTGAAATATTTTTTAAAACAACTATGTTTCTAGAAATACTTATCATCTGTTTTCTTGGTAAATTTCACCAGTTAAACAGAAGGCACATTTTGATTATAGTAAATTTAATGCAACTCCTTTTTTATAATATCAATATTTATTGATATACTTGAGGCTATAGAATATTGAAGGAATTAAATTTAAATGTGCTGTTTTCATTTTAAAGTGCCTTAACTACGAAGTATATAATTTTAGCTTTATGGACTTTTTCCTCACGTATACATGACCACATAATGCTGCTTGCCCAGTGGAGGACATCAGAGTCCAGAATCCCCATAACTGTAAGGACAGAGCTGTGTGGCATGTAAGGAAGGCAGTGTGACTCTAACAGGAGTCTTATTCATATCAGAACAAGTAGATGGTGAAAACACCATATTTAGTTGAGTCTAAGTACACATTTTTATTTTTGTGTATTTCCACATTTTAACACCTCTGAAATGGATGTATCTTACAGTCTATGGGATGAGAAAGCATTGTGTTGTAGTTTAATAGGCCATGTTTTTCTTAGTACTACATTTTTTAAAGAGTGCATTTTAAAGCCAGTAGTTCCTTTGAAGTTATAAATAATGACATTCCATAAGTAAGGACTTAATATTTGTCCCATTAAGGAACCTGAGACCTTCTATATCTAGTAATTATTAGCATTTCTAGTTTTCATTTATTGGGTAATAACACTGATTAAAACACTGATTATAGTGTTAACTCCTGTGTTTCTTAGAGTTGCATGGAGAGACAGTGGAGTGAAGTGGTAAGAGATGGTGTTTGGGGCAGACAGACTTAATTTTGATTCTGGTTCTACTGTTGACTAGCAGGGTGCCTACCCATGTTTATATAAATGATGTAGCACAGTATACATGGTCAAGACGAGAGTTCACATGCTTGCTTAGCTTCTGATCTTCTGCGAAATGGAATTGATGGATTAAATAAATAAATAACATTATATATATATATATTTTTTTTTTTTAAGTGCCCTCTCTCTGCTTAGGGCTACTGTGATGATTAAATGAGATATGGATGTAAAGTCTGTAGCATAACACCTGGCACATAGAAGATGCTCAAGAAATGATCGTTGTTTTGGTTGTTTTCTTTTTTTAAAGAGGGTTATAATAGCTAATTGATGAAAAGTCACACAGCCACTGCAGAGATTTGAGCATAGGTCCATGTCGCAACCTGAATACACTGCTTGAACCTTTAACCAATACAGTATACCAGGTTCTTTTTCTTAAGAAACTTTACGCAAAGCAATGACAGTTTTGATTCTGAAGCTTGAAATTTATTTATTACTTAAAAATATGAACTATAAATAGTTTGATACAAATACAAAACATAAAGTAATTTTAACTTTTGATATATTACAGCGATGAACATGATGCCATCATTTAAGGGACTCCAAGGATCAATGGAAAGAAGATTGATACAACCCTATCAATTAATTTTGATTTATTATTACTTTAGAACAGTATTCTCTTCTTGAAAATAGCATAAACAGGCCATGAATATAATATACAATGTATTATATAAATATGTAAAGATTCCTCATGATTGCTAAAGGTAAAAAGGGTTTGATTTTGGTTTTTTAATGGACATATGTAGCATACAGTTAATGCAATGGTTATAATATTCACTTTTAGAAAATATATAGTAAGACAAGTCTTGTCCCCATTTTTTTGTGTCATTGGTCGCATAGAGCCAGTAATTGGAAAACATCATCAGTGAAGGGTATGATGCCATGTGTTCATACAAATAAGGAGAAGGAGCTTGTCTCAGCAGTCAGGATTTTGGTGTCTTTGTTGGTCACACAAAGAACCTCAGTGCTGTTAAGAGCTGGATATATCCTAATTACCATTGCCACATAGCAGAAATTATATGAATAAGCCAGGTCTTAAGCATAATTTTAAAGTGTCTCTTCAGAAAGCATCCATATTTCATATGTTTAAAACTTAGTTATTTGGTTTAGAAACAAAATGCATGCCCTCCCCCACCAAAAAAAAAAAAAAAAAAAAAGCCAAACAAAACTAGAAACAATACGTGGGCTTATCCCTGTTAGAGAGCCATTGGAGAGCCTGCCTGTATTTTTAATAACTTCTTTGGTGCTCTCAGTGGCAGTTGATGTAATTGCCTTTTTTTTCCTATGTAATTTCAGTAAATTGCAATGTTTAACATAATGTTTTAAAGACTTAGTTATTAGTGTTAAATAATAAGTTAGATTATTTGCTACTGTGAGAATACTGTCATCACTGGAAATTGCTTTACTTCATGTTCAGCTGTTAATTTTATATTTAGTGAATATTTTTAACAGATGTAAAACTGCTTTCAATATCTAGAAATGGTTAACGTAATGTAAACACACCTAGCCTTAAAAAAAAAAGACTCATATGATTTCCAAAGCAACATTTAGAACTCTCTTTAGTCCAAACGATAGATGAATGCTGTTTATCAGGCCAGGGATTATGGGGCTCCCCTCAGGCTACTAAACCTATAGGATGAGAATGCCACATTTTCGTGCACTGTCAATGCTACTCAAAGATTTGGGGAAACAGCATTTTTATACTAAGACACCAATGTACTTTGGAATAAATTCCTGCGGAGTTTTTAAGACAGAAAAGTTCCTGCTTCCTTATATGGGTCCTCTTCCTCCCGTGCTGACGAGGGGAGGCACGTTCAGATGTACCATGTTAATGGAGAGGAAGCACGCAATATTGAGGGACACCATTATCAGCCAGCATATTTTGGAGTGTTTTCAGCTTTACAGTTTATATTCCAGCACTCAAAACTCAGGGTCAAGTTTTGACAAAAGAGGCATTTAGTCATACTGTGTACTAAGATATTGTTTCTTCTATCTTAGATGGTCACAGTAAATCATACCAATGTCTGACAGTCCAAAAATGAGCTAAGAAGTTCTAAAAAATATGTACCTACATTTAATAGGAATTAAATGTAACTTTTGTGATCAGCTTTTGGTTTGCAGAGAATCAAGAATTCTGATATAAAAGGATCATTTCTACTCACTGTGCATTATGGCCAATTGATGTGATGAAAATGAATAATAAAAATTATCCAGAATATGAATATGACAGGATGGATGGATGTGGAATGTGGAAGAAATATTATTAAACACATGTGTTTGCATTAGTTTAAAAAAAGAGACGTTACTAACTTAACCATAACTGGTCTTTTAAACACTGCTTCATTTCTTTGCAAAATATACTAAAGATATGTTTTATAGTAATGGGGGCTTTCTAAATTTAATTTTATTTGTCTCCTGCATTCTTGATATTTCAGTACTTTAAGTCAGTCAGAACTTTGTAGACAGGACTGAACTTTTCTTGAATACTTGTTTCTTAGCACTTTGAAAAATATAAAACCACTTTTTAAGTACTAAATGTCATTATTTGCCTTTAAAGTTTCCTGTGCTTTAGGTTCAAAATATTTTAGTTATGTCTTTTTTCTGTATATAAGTTGTATAATTTGTTACTTTCAAATATCAGTACTTCAATGCAATCAGGTGTTGGGGGTTTTTGGGGTTTTGTTTTGTTTTTGTTTTTTTGGTTATCTGCAGAAATTGAGGGAAACAGCTATATAAACTAGTATTTCCCTTTGGAGCACATTTCCTAAGCATAAATTTATCTTCCTCATTATGTTTACTTCAGCAAATGTTCAGTTTTATTGCATTCTTTGAGAATGTATTTACTTGAAGATAAAAGCAATTCAGATGTATGTCTAAATATTAGGTAGAATTCAACCTATGACTTTAAAATTTCCTTGGATAATCCATAGAATTAATAATTCAAATACAGATAATGAGAGCTGGCAGTATATTACAATGATAATTTTGTATTTTTCAGGAAAAAAATGTAAAGCAAATTTCTGTCACTTCTTTTCTTTTTATTACAGTGACCAACTTTTGGCATTTCATTGTTACTGAGATCTATTTTTAGAATAAAATTTTGTTCTTTAAGAGTAGTATGTGGTTTTGCTTCATTTTATCAAACTCAAGAGAAATTAACAAATAGAAAATGCCCAAAGTAAAAAGGCATATTGTGGGGGCTAATCTGACACTGTAAATGTGGTTGCCTGGTTCAGCAGCAGCAGGAACATCACCTGGAAACTTGTTAAAAGTACAAATTCTTGAGTCCCATCCCAAACCTACTGAATCACAAACTCTGGAGTGGAGCCCAGCAGTGTTTTAGCAATCCTATCAATCAGGTTATTCGGATGAACACCAGAGTGTGAGAGGCACTGCTCAAAGGATTTTCATTTGAAGCCTCTTACTTGTTCTTCTGGGTAGAACTTTCAAAACAGGTATATTCGGGACTTCCCTGGTGGCACAGTGGTTAAGAATCTGCCTGCCAATGCCGGGGACACAGGTTCATGCTCTGGTCCGGGAAGATCCCACATGCCGGTGGAACAACTGAGCCCGCATGCCACTACTACTGAAGCCTGTGCGCCTAGAGCCCGTGCTCTGCAACAAGAGAAGCCACAGCAATGAGAAGCCCATGTACCACAATGAGGAGTAGCCCCCGTTTGCCACAACTAGAGAAAGCCTGCGCACAGCAACGAAGACCCAATGCAGCCAAAAATAAAATAACTTTATTTTTTAAAAAAAAAACATGTATATTCGTGGTAGAAATTTTAAAATAACCATTCCTTATGTAAATCAGCTGCAAATTCATTAATGTATAGTATGGTATTTTCAACACTTCTTTTCCTTTACAACTGGAAATAATTTAACTATATCTAAGGATGACTTATTTGTTATTATAAGGTAACCAAGGGGAAAAGGTGCAGTCTTTAGAAAATTTATATAATAATAAGTACTCTTACAGCAATATTTGTACACAATTCTTCCTCCCCATCATTACTTTGGCTTCACTCTGGGCAAAGTTACTCCCCCAGCAACTTCAGGCTTGAATGTGTATCATGTTTGGGTCAACAATGGTATGAGTGTAGATATAAACATCACATCTATCCAGAAAAAAATACCCTTTTAAGTTTCAGCTAATTATTGAAGTATGTTATACATATTTTTAAAATGCAGATTGTCTTCACCAATATGGCAACAGAAGCACAGCTAATAACTAACTGTTCATGCACTGAGAGACTCCTGGAATGCAGGAGTGAGGGTGAAACACCCCCTTGCACCACAGAAACCAAGAGAGACCACATTAAAAAAGTAAGAGGAGGGCTTCCCTGGTGGCGCAGTGGTTGAGAGTCCGCCTGCTGATGCAGGGGACACGGGTTCATGCCCCGGTCCGGGAGGATCCCACATGCCGCAGAGCGGCTGGGCCCGTGAGCCATGGCCGCTGAGCCTGGGCGTCCAGAGCCTGTGCTCCGCAATGGGAGAGGTCACAGCAGTGAGAGGCCCGCGTACCACAAAAAAAAAAAAAAAGAGTAGCTACATGGTGACTGCACTGTCCCTCCCCCCAGCCTGGCACAACACCATGCCAAGAGGTCTCCCTTGAGCCTCTGATTACCCCATTTGGAAAAGAGTCAAGAGTGGACATCTAGCTCCCCCAGCATTGTGGTTCACTTCTTGGGAGCTCCCACTCCAGCCTCACCCCATGGGAATTGCAGGGAAGTCTGTGGGGCTTGACCACTAGGAATCTGACAGAGAAGAGGGGAAGGGCTTGCAATAACCAACACTCAGAATGTGGCAGACCTAGTTCCAACCTGCAGCATGCAGGTGTAAGTCCCAGCCAGCAGCTTGGCTCACCTGCAGAATCAAGTTGGTGGTACAGTCTAACCAGGGAACTCAGTGGGTTGCAGGTCTGCCTGATTTGGGTCCTCAAACAAAGAGACTTAGCAGCCCTGGAGCCTGGTCTACCCCCATCCCAGAAAGCTGAGTCATATCCTGGCCCACTGCTGAAATGGAAAAAATAGAAACATACAAACTGCCTAACTGAATTCAGAAGAAATAGGAAATCTGCACAGACCAATTATTAATAAGGAGACTGAATCAGTAATCAAAAGTTTTCCAACACAAAAAGACCAGGACCAGATAGCATCACTGGAGAATTATACAAAACATTGAAAGAATTAATGGCAATCCTTTTCAAATGCTTCCAAAAAATCAAAGAGGAAGGAACACTCCCAAACTCATTTTATGAGGCCAGCATTACCCTAATATCAAAGCCAGAAAAGGACACTACCAGAAAAGAAAACCAGAGGAGGCCAATATCCCTGATGAATATAGATGCAAAAATTCTCAATAGAATATTAGCAAACTGAATTTAGCAACACACAAAAAGGATCATTCACCATGATCAACTGTGATTTTTATCTTGGTGATGCAAGGATGATTTAACATATGCAAATAAGTCAGTGTGATACATCACATTAATAGAATGAATGAAAAAATATCTCTGACACAGAAAAAGCATTTGAAAAATTCAACATCCATTCATGATAAAAAAACATTTTAGGTGTTAAGGAATGTACCTCAACATAATAAAAGTCATATATGACAAACCCATAGCTAACAGTCATTAGTGAAAGGGTTGGAAGTTTATCCTGCAAGATCAAGAAGAAGACAAGAGTTCACTCTCACCACTCCTATTCAACACTCCTATTCAACATAGTACTGGAAGTACTAGCCAGAGCAATCAGGCAAGAAAAAGAAAAGGCATCAGAATTGGAAAGGAAGAAGTAAAATCGTCCCTATTTGCAGATGACATGATTTTATATATAAAAAAGTCCTAAAGATGCCACCAAAAAACTTTAGGTCTATTCAACAAATTCAGTAACATTGCAGTATACAAAATTAACATTCAAAAACAGTAGCATTTCTATACACTAACAATGAATTATCTGAAAAAGAAATAAAGAAAATGGTCCCATTTACAATAGCATCAAAAACAATAAAATACCTAGTAATAAACTTAACCAAGGAGATGAAAGATCTCTACTCTGAAATTATAAAACACTAATGAAAGAAACTGAAGAAGACACAAATAAATGGAAATGTATCCTGTGTTCCTGGATTGGAAGAGTTAATATTGTTAAAATATCAACACTACGGAAAGCCATCTAGAGATTCAATGCAATCCCTATCAAAATTCAAATGGCATTTTT
Source organism: Mesoplodon mirus (assembly GCF_964341445.2). Classification (NCBI taxonomy): domain Eukaryota; kingdom Metazoa; phylum Chordata; class Mammalia; order Artiodactyla; family Ziphiidae; genus Mesoplodon; species Mesoplodon mirus. The sequence goes on along the minus strand of NC_138983.1, from coordinate 110,703,922 downwards.
TTTTACAGAAGTAGAACAAAAATCCAAACACTTAGATGGAACCACAAGGACCCCAAAGGGTCAAAACAATCTTAAGAGAGAAGAAAGAAGGAGGCATCATATTTCCTGATTTCAAGCATATTATAAAGCTATAGTAATCAGGGCAGTATGGTACTGACACATAAAAATAGACACATAGAACAATGGAGCAGAATCCAGGTCCCAAAAATAAACCCTGCATATATGGTCAAGTAATATTTGACAAGGGAGCCAAAAATTCTCAATGGAGAAAAAGTCTTTTCGATAAGTGGTGCTAGGAAATTTGGATATTCACATGTAAAAGAGTGAAATTAGACCCCTTACACTCCTCACAAAAGTTAACTCAAATGGATTAAAGACTTACATGTAAAAACCCATAAAACTCCTAGTAGAAAACATAGGAACAAAGCTCCTTGACATGGGTCTTGGCAATGGTTTTTTGGATATGACACAAAGCAAAAGCAACAAAATCAAAAATAAAAAAGTGGGACCACATCAAACTAAAAAGCTTCTGCATAGCAAAAGAAATGATCAACAAAATGAAAAGACAACCTATGGAAAGGGTAAAAATATTTGCAAACCATATATCTAATAAGGGGTTAATATCCAAAGTGTATAATGAACGCAGGCAACAATAGCAAAAAAAAAAAAAAAAAATTTAAGGGGGAAAGGAACTGAATAGACATTTAGACATTTTTCCAAAGAAGATACAAATGGCAAACAGGCATATAAAAAGATGCTCAACATCACTCATTATTAGGAAATGCAAATCAAAACCACAATGAAATATTAGCTCACATCTGTTAGAATGGCTATCATCAAAAAAAAAAAAAAAAGATATAACAGATGCTGTGAGGATGTGGAGAAAAATGAACACCTGTGCACTGTTGGTGGGATTGTAGACTGGTACAACCACTATGGAAAACAGTATGGAGGTTCCTCAAAAAATTAAAAATAGAACTATCATATGACCTAGGAATTTCACTTCTGGGAATGTAACCACAGGAAATAAAAACACTATGTTGAAGAGATATCTGCACCCCCATGTTCATTAGCAGCATTATTTACAGTAGCCAAGACATGGAAACAACCTAAGTGACCACTAATGGGTGAATGGATAAAAAAGTTGTGGTGCATATATATACAATGGAATATTATTCAGCCATAAAAAGGAAATCCTGCCATTTTTAATGGCATAGATGGACATTAGGACATTATGCTAAGTGAAATAAGTGGACAGAGAAAGACAAATAGTGAATATCTCACTTATATGTAGAACCTAAAAAACAAACAAAAACCTAAATTCATAGAAAAAGAGAGATTTGTTTCCCAGAAGTGGGGTGTAGGGGGAGGGGGCAATTGGAGAAGGGGGTCAAAATGTACAAACTTCCAGTTATAAGATAAATATATACTGGGGATATAACATACAACATGATGACTAACAGTTAACACTGCTGTATGATATATAAGAAAGTTAAGAGAGTAAATCCTAAGAATTCTCATTACAAGGAAAAAAAACTTTTTCTTTTGTATTTATATGAGATGGTGGATGCTAACTAAACTTACTGTGGTAATCATTTCACAGTGTATGTAAGTCAGATCATTATGCTGTAAACCTTAAACTTATACAGTGTCAAATGTCAATATCTCAATAAAATTAAAAATGCATAAATCATAAATATACAGCACAATGAATTATCGCAAAGTGAACAAACCTCTTTAACCCCCACCCAGGTCAGAGACTAGAATATTACCAACACTTTAGAAGTACCTCTCATGCCCCCTCCTAACCACACTTCTCTCCTTCTCCTCTGAGGTTAACAACTGCTTGACTTTTAAGGTCACAGATTAGTACTGCCTGTTTTAGAATTTCATGTGATGGAATCATGCTACTTTTGCATCTAGGTTTTTTTCAGTCAACATTATTGTAAGCAGTCACTAATTTATAGTCATTGCTGTTTAGTATTCCATTATGAGCATATCGATTTTTTCATCTCCTGCACATTTGGGTCTCCAGAATTTGGTTTACACAAATAACATGGATATGAACTAATTATACATGGCCATTGATGCAAATCTGTAAGCATTTCTTTTGGGTATATACCTAGGACAGGAGTTGCTGGGTCAGAGAATTCGTGAGCATAGCTGCAGTAGAAAATGCTAAACAATAAGAACCTGCTGTATAAAAAATAAAATTAAAAAATTTTTTAAAAAGAGCTTTAAAAAAAAAGCTAAACAGGTTTTCCAAAGTGATTCAATCAGTTTGCACACCCATGGTAGCCTGAGAGTTCTAGTTGTCTCATATCCTAATCTGCACTTGATTTATCTGTCCTGAATTTTAGTCATTTTGGCAGATGTGTGGTGGTTGTACTTTGCATTTCTCTGATAACTCTTTATACAAGGTTACACACATTTTCATTTGTTTGTTGGCCATTTGGCTATACTCTTGGGAAGTGCTTGTTTGAATCTCTTGCCCAGTTTTCTGATAGGTTTTCTGTCTTTTTGTTGATCTGTAATTTTCTATATATCCTTGATATAAGTTTTCATCAGTAAAATGTGTACAAATATCTCTCCAAATCCATAGCTTACATTTAATAAATATAGGAAAATTAATTTTTGTTCTATGCAAGGAACTAAGAGTATAATTTAAATAGCATATGGTATATTTTCATTAAATATGTTTCTGGCAAAAGAAATGTTTGTTATTTTCCCTGCAAGTATTTTGTGTAAGAGTGCAGTGACTGACAATTTCCTAAGAAGTAATGCATAATAAAAAGAAACATTTAATAAGTATGAACATTTTATATTTACTCTGCTGTTGTGTGATTGCAGATTAACAGATTCATTAGTGAGTTTGTAGTAAATGGGAGAACACAATTTAATACATATCTCTGGATATAAATAGCTCATAACTAAGAAGAAAACTAGTTGGAGATCTGTAATTAAGTCCTAGAAAATTTCTACTGTGAATAAAAAGTACTCAGTTTCCTGCCCTTTTCCTGCAGCAGCACCACTACACCTATCTTCCCCCTACACACATCCATCCATCCTAACCCTCTTCCATTCCATTTCAGGAAGAGATAGATTTCTGCCCCCAAATATCTAGTTTTATCACCTCCCGACTACTCAGAAGCCTTGCTTATTTTTATTAATAAAATACCATAATCATTATTTAATAATTTATTAAGAACCAGTTAAAGTGCCACTTCTTTTATGTATAACTTTTCCCATGCCCCCAAGCCTGCTCTTTTTCTTCTGTTCTGTGTTTTCTGCTATTGCTACTGCTTCAAAGTGTTGACAGGAGGGCATATAGCAAAAGGATTCTCAAAACATGTCCTGTCCTGCTGCTTTTGCTGTGGGACCAGGAAGGAAGTTTCTAGGAACTTCAAATGCTCTGCACCAAAGGATATTTAAAAAAAAAATCATCTGAGATGGAAAACTTCCTAACTCATTCTGTGAAGCTAGCTAGCATTACCCTGATACCAAAGCCAGACAAACACACCACAAGATAATGACAAACCAATATCCCTTATGAATATAAACGCAAAAATCTTCAACAAAATATTAGCAAACTGAATCCAACAACATATTAAAAAGATTATACACCCTGATCAAATGGGATTTATCCCAGGAATGCTGGGTGTTTCAACACAACAAAATCAATCAATGCAATATACCACATTAATAAACAAATGTGGAGGGGAATCGTGACCGTTTCAATGGAGAAAAAGTATTTGACAATAGCCAACATCCTTCATGATAACACTCAGAAAACTAGAAATGGAAGTGACTTCATCAACCTGACAAATGGCATTTATTAAAAAACAAAACAAAATAAAAACAACTAATGTACTCAATGGTAAAAGACTAAAAACTTTCCCACTAAGGAAGCCCACTTTCATCACTGATGTTCAACATTGTGCTGAAAATTCTAGCCAAAGCAATTAGGTGAGAGAAAAATCTTCAAAACTGGAAAAAAAGTAAAACTATCTCTATTTGTAGATGGCATGATTCTAGACATAAAAATTCCCAATAAAACAACAAGGAATATAGAGCTAATAAATTCACAAAGTTGCAGGGTACAAGATCAATACAAAAAATCAGTTGTGTCTCTACACACTAGCAATGAACAGTCCAAAAGGACATTAAGAAAACAACATTCAAAAGAATAAAACACCTAAGAGGAAATTTAACCAAGAAAGTGCAAGTCTTGTACACTGAAAACTACAAAACATTGCTGATATTAAAGACTTAAATAATGGAAAAAATCCCCATGTTCATGGATGGGAAGATTTAATATTGTAAAGATGGCACTACTACCCAAGGCAATCCACAGATTCAATGCAGTCCCTATTGAAATTCCATCAGCTTTTTCCTCAAATTCATATGGAATTACAAGGGGCCCCCAAATAGCCAAAACAATCTTGAAAAATAAGAACTGTTTTGGAGGATCATACTTCCCAATTTAAAAAGTCACTACAAGTCTACAGTAATTAAAACAGTATGATACTAGCACAGGATAGACATATAGACCAATGGAACTGAACTGAATATCAGGAATAAACCCATAATCTATGGCCAGTTAAGATGTGTGTGTGTGCTGTACACTTGAGAGAAAGTGCCCATTTTTAAAAATTTTATATTTTAAATAAAAAATATATTTACCACGTGATTTTTTTTGTGATGAGAACGCCTGATTATATTCTCTTAGCAAATTTCCATTATTCAGCACAATATTATTATTATTATTATTATTTTTTTTTTTTTTGCGGTATGCGGGCCTCTCACTGTTGCGGCCTCTCCCGTTGCAGAGCACAGGCTCCGGACGCGCAGGCTCATCGGCCATGGCTCACGGGCCCAGCTGCTCTGCGGCATGTGGGATCTTCCCGGACCGGGGCACGAACCCATGTCCCCTGCATCGGTAGGCGGACTCTCAACCACTGCGCCACCAGGGAAGCCCTCAGCACAATATTATTAACTATAATAACTATAGTCATTATGCTGTATATTAGATCTCTATACTTATGCATCCAACATAACTGCAATTTTGTGCTCTTTGACAAATATCTCCCCATTTCCCCCACTTCCTTCTTCCCAGCATCCACAATTCTACTCTCTACTTCTAAATTTGACTTTTTTAGATTCGACATACAAGTGAGATCATGCTTTTATTTCTTTCTGTGTCTGGCTTATTTCACTTAGTCTAATGTCACCCAGGTTCATTCATGTTGTTGCAAATGGCAGGATCTCTTTCTTTTTCAAGGCTGAAATATATATATTATATATATAAAATCTCTCAATTTTAAAATCCATTCTTTGTTGAATGGACACTTAGGTTGTTTCTACATCTTGCCTATTGTGAATAATGCCACAATAAACATGAGAGAGCAGATATCTCTTCAAGGTACTGATTTCATTTTCTTTGTTTATATGCCCAGAAGAGGGATTGCAGGGTCATGATAGTTTTATTTGTAGTTTTTTGAGGAAACTCCGCAGTGAGTATACAATTTACAATCCCGCCAAGTGTGTACAAGGCTCCCTTTTCTCCACTTTCTCACCAGCACTTATCTCGTCTTTTTGATAGTAGCCATCCTAACAGGTGTTTGTTGCTATCTCATTGTGGCTTTGATTTGCATTTCCCTGATGATTAGTCACATTAGCACCTTTTCATTTACCTATTGGTCACTTGTATGTCTTCTTTGGAAAAATGTCTATTCAGTTCCTCTATCTACTTTTAAATTGAGTTGTTTTTTTGCTATTGAGTTGTACAAGTTGCTTACGTATTTTGGACATTATCAGATATATGGTTTGCAAATATTTTTCCCTTTCAATTTTGTTGATTGTTTCCTTTGCTGTGCAAAAGCATTTTAGTTTGATGTAGTCCCACTTGTTTATTTTTGCTTTTGTTGTCTGAATTTTAGATGTCATATACAAAAAATTATAGCCAAGAGTAATATCAAGGAGATTTTTCCCTATTTTTCCTTCAGAAGTTTTATAGTTTCAGGTATTATGTTTCAGTCTTTGATTCATTCTGAGTTATTTTTGTGTATGGGGTATGATATGGGTCCAATTTTATTCTTTTGCGTGTGGATATCATTTTCCCTATACATTTTATTGAAGAGACTACCATTTTCCCGTTGTGTATTCTTCACACCCTTGTCAAAAATTAGCTGACCATATATGCTTGAGTTTATTTCTAGGCCCTCTATTCTGTTCCATTGGTCTATGTGTCTGTTTTAATGCCAGTATCATACTCTTTTGATTACTATAGCTTTGCAATATAATTTGAAATCAGGAAGTGTGATGCCCCCAACTCTATTCTTCTTTCTCAAGATGGCTCTAGCAAGTCAGAGGTTTGGGGGTTTTGTGTGTGTGTGTGTGTGTAGTTCCATACAAATTTTAGAATTTTTTTCTATTTCTGTGAAAAATGCCACTGGAATTTTGATAGGGATGCACTGAATCTGTATATTGTTTTGGGTGGTATGGACATTTTAACAAGATTAATTTTTCCAATTCATGTATACAAGGTATCTTTTCATTTATTTTTTTCTTTAAGTTTTTCCTTCAATGTTCAGTTGATTTTTGACAAGGGTTCCAAGGCCATTCAATGGGGAAAGAATAGTCTCTTCAACAAATATCCTGTTGTCCCTGTTCAAAAATGCAAAAGAATGGAATCGGACCCTCACCTCACACCATATAGAAAAATTAATTCAAAATGGATCAACAATTTAAATATAAAAGCCAAACTATAAAACTCTTAAAATGGGTAAATCTTCATGACCCTGAATTTGGCAATGGATTCTTAAATATAACACCAACATCATGAGCAACCAAAGAAAAACTAGATATATCAAACTTCATCAAAATTAAAAACCAAAATTTGCATCAAGGACATTATCAAAAAAGGAAAAAGATAACCAATAGAATGCAAGAAAATATTTGCAATCATATTTCTAAAAAGGGTCTAGTATGCAGCATATATAAAGAACTACTACAACTCAACAACAAAAAGACAAGCAACCCAATTGAAAAGTGGACAAAGAGCTGGAATAGACATTTCTCCAAAAATATACAAATGGCCAAAAAGCACATGAAAATATGCTCAACATCATTAGCCATTAGGGAAATGCAAATGAAAGTGATAATGAGAAACAATTTCATATCCACTAGGACATGTATAAAAAAGAGAGAGCGGGTTTCCCTGGTGGCGCAGTGGTTGAGAGTCCGCCTGCCGATGCAGGGGACACGGGTTCGTGCCCCGATCCGGGAAGATCCCACATGCCATGGAGCGGCTGGGCCCATGAGCCATGGCCACTGAGCCTGTGCGTCCAGAGCCTGTGCTCCCCAACTGGAGAGGCCACAACAGCGAGAGGCCCGCGTACCACAAAAAAAAAAAAAAAAAGAGAGAGAGAGAGCAAGAAAAAAGAAAATACAAAGTGTTGCAGGGAATGTGGAGGAATGGGATCCCTTGTGGATTGCTGTTGGGAATGTAAAATGAATGGTGCAGCTGTTGTTGAAAACAGTCTGGCAGTTCCTAAATAACCTCATTCCAGGTATATAACCAAAAGAACTGAAAACAGGTACCCAAACAAATACTTGTCGAAGACCATTCATAGCAGCACTAATCACAGTAGCCAAAAGGTAGAAATTACACAAGTCCACCAATGGATGAATGGATAAATAAAATGGTATATACATTCAATGAAATATTACTCATCCATAAAAAGGAATGAAGTACTTATACATGCCACAATGTGATGAACCTCAAAAACATTATGTTAAGTGAAAAAAAGCCAGACACAAAAAGCCACATATTGTTTGGCTCCATTTATATAAAATATCCAAATTAAATAAACCCACAGACAAAAAGCAAATTGTTTGCCAGGGGCAATGGGGAAGAAGGCATGGGGACTGACTGCTTAAAGGGTACTGGATTCTCTTTTGGCTTTAGTCATCTGCATAAGCTACATCCCCTTCTCCATTTTTTGGCACAAATGATGTTTTTCAGTATTATTTATGGTGTTTATGAATTGAGCTTCAAGTCCAACCAACTAGACTTCCCAAACTCCTTTTATATAGAAATTCAATTCTGCCACTACATTATTCTTTATAACAGCTACAATCATATAACTCATCTACTGAAAAAACCAATCGTTCTTCTTTACCTTTAGAATGATGTCTAGACAGCAAAGCCCATAATCTGTAGTCCTTTTAAATCTGGTTCCCATCCTAACTTTCTAACCTTGTTTCCCTAAATACTACAACTACTCACTTTTTCCAAAAACTACTTCACGCATTTTTCTCTTTCTTCATATTTTTCCTTCTGCCTGGAAAATACTTCCCAATACCTCTGTTCTCCAACTTTGTATACTCTAATCCTATTTAATCCTCAATACCCAATTGATTACTACCTTAGTTAAAATTCTTTTTAAAAATCCCCATGGCACTTTATCTGAACCTCTCTTACAGCAATTATTTTCTACTTTGAATTAAAATATATCTCTCAGAGCCTCAGTACCCCTATCTTATTCTTTTGCACCTCTGTGCCTTTACACATGCCAAACCTATCACCAGTCTCTATACCTGCCCCCATGCTTTTTCACCTTTGACATCTGTAAAGCATATCCTAATTATTCCAAATTACATTGTTCTATGAATTACTTTAGCAATCACAATAGCTTCAAAACGGATAAGCTTCCTCAAGAGACAGTGAATTCTGGTGGAAACGGAGATTGTACATGCAATCATCCGAAATGTAATCATCTGAAATGCTATAGAGATTATATATACCAGATAAGAACAGAGAAAAATCTTTAGTTTCCTTGTAACTTTGAAACCAAGATTATGATTTCTATTTTCATAGAAAAATCATGGGGTATTTACCTACTGATATGGAAAAGTAGAGTTCTTCAAGGCATACTGTTGAGTGCAAAAGCAACCTAAAGGACATTCAGGGGCTTCCCTGGTGGCGCAGTGGTTAACAGTCCACCTGCCAATACAGGGGACACGGGTTCGTGCCCCGGTCCGGGAAGAGGCCACAACAGTGAGAGGCCCGCGTACCGCAAAAAAAAAAAAAAAAAAAAAAAAAAAAAGAACATTCATATTTTCTTTTAATATTTATTTATTTGGTTGCACTGGGTCTTAGTTGTGGCGGGCGGGCTGCTCAGTTGCGGCTTGCCAACTCCTTAGTTGTGGCATGCGAACTCTTAGTTTTGGCATGCATGTGGGATCTAGTTCCCTGACCAGGGATCGAACCCGGGCCCCCTGCGTTGGGAGTGTGGAATCTTAATCACTCCACCACCAGTAGAGTCCCAAGCACATTCATATTTTCTATGCACATGTATGTATACACAATCATACATATTAAATACATAGCAAATTTAATGATTAGCCCTGGGTGATTAAGCCCTGGGAAGGAGATTGAAAGTAGCAGCGGGGAGAAATTAAGGAGGACTTAAACATTTTACTTTATATATCAATACTCTGAATCTTTTACAACAAGTATCTATTCAAGTTTTACCTGGCCTTTAAAAAACAAAGCACAACAACAACAACAAAAACACTGAGTGGAACACAATGCTGTGACTCAGTTTATCCAGGTCTGACATCGAAGAAGATGCTTGCTACTTGGGGATGAGACCAATGACACTGTCATCAGCACTGCCCGCTAACAGAGAACACAGAAATTCTTATGTGCAGTCCCACATTAGACCCCAATATAACCTTATGAGGAATAAGTAAGGCAGAAATTGATTCGCAAAGAAAAGCCAAGGATCGAAGAGGGTTATAAAGGGCTCGCTAAAAGCCTTATTAAATGGTAGAACTGAGCTTAGAGACAAAGTCTTTGGATTTGAAATTCTGGGCTCTTTTCACAATACCACAATACACAGTCACTTGGCTTACAAGATAATTATCCACTACCTTTTATTGCCAGAGCTGCAAAGGATTAAAAGTGCCAAGGATTCACTGGTTAAAACCTGTCTGGACACCGTTATACCAGAAATGTAACAGGACCTCACATAATTATCAATTATTATCATGGTTTTTCTGCTTCCACTAAGCTAATCACGTATATCCCAACAGATCAGTCAGGCAGTACAATCTGTTGTGGGCTTGTGAGGCCCAATAAATAATACACCCCTCTTTTACCCGAGTGCAGAACCAATAAAGGGTAAAAGAAATGATCACACACATGGGACTTCCCTGGTGGCTCAGTGGTTAAGAATCCAACTGCCAGTGCAGGGGACGGGGGTTTGATCCCTGGTCTGGGAAGATCCCACATGCCGTGGAGCGACTAAGCCCACGTGCTACAACTACTGAGCCTGCGCTCCAGAGCCCACGAGCCACAACTACTGAGCCTAGTGCCACATCTACTGAAGCCCATGTGCCTAGACCCCATACTCCACAACAAGAGAAGCCACCGCAGTGAGAAGCCTGCGCACCACAACGAAGAGTAGCCCCCGCTTGACGTAACTAGAAAAAGCCCGCGCGCCGCAACGAAGACCCAATGCAACCAAAAATAAGTAAATAAATATTTTTTTTTAAATGATCACACATAGATTAAAATGGCATCTTTATTACTGATAAAGACTTTGAGGACAACACTTAGGTGTAGATTTCCTAATACTGAATCCCAAAATGAAACTTTACTACTCAGTTACTGGAAATACTGAAAAACCAAAGCAGGCCACTGTGTTGCCAAAAATCACAAAATCTGCAGGCAGTCTGGCTGGCTCCCAAAGAGGAAAGAGGGAAGATGAGATTGAGCTACTAGGCATACCCAAGTTTCTCTCCAAAAGGCACCAAGAAGGCAATTGCAGGGGCAAAGAGAGCTCCTTCTATGCCAAAGGAAACCTCAAAGAAGTAGACCAAATGCTCCCCCTTAATACAGTTCTTTCTGGATTAATTTTTGTAGCGAATAATACTTTATGGTTATCACACACCACTGGCTCTTAAAGGGTGGTTCATTGATCTCTGAGGGTTCCTGAAACTCTTTGGGGCTCTGGAAATTCAAAAACAATACTAAGATGTTATTTACCATTTTCAATGATGGTACAAATACAATGGTGGTAAAACTGTTGACCTTAGCATGAATCGAGGTAGTAGCAGCCATGTCTATTACTGCCACATATTCACAGTATAAAAAATTGCCAACTTGCATGTAAGAATATTTTCGATTAAGCAGTAAAATTATTTTTAAGTATGACTCGAGCAGACATCATTTTAATACTGACAAAATGGAAAAACACCAAGTCCTCATGCTACATACAAAAGTACAACAATTGTCTCGAGGAAAAGCACTTGTGTGGTTGAATTGCAAGCTGAACTAGGTGCTTTTTTCATGGGAGAGCATTTTTACTTAAAAGAATGACTGAAAAAATACTGGCAGTCTTAAGTATTTGACAGTCATTCTCTTGAAGTGAGTCTGAGAAAACAGCTGATAGTGTTGTAGCTAAATGATAAAAATCAAGCTTTTAAGCAAAAATTAAAATTTTAGAAAATTTGTATCTACCTCGGTGAGCTTGAGAGCTTCCCAATACTTAGATTTGCCCTGATATTGGTGGTACTGGTGAGACTAACAAACGTGATGTGAATACTGAAAAATGAAATGTGTCAACATTTGGGAGATCTACATAATTCAGTAAACAACTATTTTCCAAATGATGAATACAATATGGTACATGATGGTAAAAGATCCATTCAAGATGCAAGAGTCACCAATGGATCTTATATAAGAGAAAACAAAAAGACCACTGAACATTAAAAAGATTAGTGGTTGCCAGGGGTTAGCTCAGAGGGAGGGATGAATTGATGGAGCACAGAGATTTTAGGGCAGTTCCTATTGCTGAGCCTGACTGGGATCATAATAATGGAGGTATGCCACTCCAGTATAGGAAGTGTATGATAGGAAACATAGGAAGTTTATCTTAGAGGGTCTTTGAAAGGGAGTACCCAGGCAAAATAGCTTAAACAAAATTCAGGAGATACACCAAAACCCGTCAGAGTTTCTAGAAAGAATTTATCAAACTTATAGGTGGTAAACTGATGAAGACCCTGAGGTCCCCGAAAATATGAGAATGGTAAACATGAACTTCACTGGGCAAATTACCCCAGATAGAAGAAGAAAATTACAAAAGTTAGATGGTGCATTTGGAATGAACCCTTCTCAATTGGTAGATGTTGCTTTTAAAGGGTTCAACAACAGAAAACAGCGACAGGAGGGAATGCAAGACGGAACACAGCTTTTCTGGCAGCAGCACTGGAGTCCCCGGAAGGCAAGTAACTTGAAGAGAGGTAAGCCACCACTGGGGAGAGAACAATGCACTTACTGTAAAGAGGAAGGGCATTGGAAAAAAGATTGCCCTGGGCTAAAGAATAAGAAAGAAGACAATAAAGGAGACAGGAGCCTCTCACATCGTACAAAGGGAGCAACACTCTGATGATGAAGAGGCCCGGGGCTCCCTTCGACTTGAGGCGTCCAATTCCAATTTCCCCAGGAGCCCCAGGTAACTCTGACACTGGGGAACAAGTTGATTGACTTTCTGATAGATACAGGTGCAACATATTCTGTGGTAAACACCAAGGTGGCACAGAAAACATCTCAATCCAACCCGGTCACGAGAGTTTCTGGAGAAGTAAAAAATCGTTCTTTCTTACAATCTCTAAAATGCCAATTAGGGGACCTCACCCTGAAACAGTTTCTTATATGTTCCAGCGTGTCCAAATCCTCTTTTGGGTTGAGATCTCCTTTGTATATTAAATGCTCAAGTAACTTTTTCGCCAGGACAGCTTGACATCAGGGTCCCACCAGAGCATGCTGTAAGACTACAGATAGCACTCATGGACACCCCAGAAAAGGAGACACAGCCCTTTCCCCTCCGAGGTCTATGAAAAGGTAAGGCAGAAGTGTTGGTCTGATGGCACCCCAGAGAAGGCCAATACTAACCCCGTTAAAAAGGGGACGCTTGGACACCTAATCTAGAACAATAACCCCTGAGGCAAGAGGCCCCAAAGGAATTCAGCCAATTCTTGAAAAGTTTTTGAAAACAGGATTGATTAAACCTTGCAGATTCCCCTATCCCCCGGTCAAAAAGCCAAACTCAACAGAGTATCACTTTGTCCAAGACTTGAGGGCCATTAATGAAATAGTCCAAGATTTGCACCCTGTGGTAACTAATCCATACACTCTACTTACAACTATTCCAGTAGAATACAGCTGGCTCTCAGTTTTGGACTTGAAGGATGCTTTTTCTGCATTCCTATTGCAGAAGAATCACAGCAGCTGTTTGCTTTTGAATGGCAGGATCCAGAAACACAGGTAGTCCAACAGTTATTATTGGATAGTCCTGCCTCAAGGATTTAAGAATTCCCCTACCTTGTTTGGGGAGACGTTGGCCAGGGACCTTAGAAACTAAATATTGGATGAAAGACTCTTATTCCAATATATGGACGATCTGCTCATCGCAAGCCCTACATATGATAAGTGTCTACAAAATACTGTAAGAACCCTGAACTATTTGGTAATTGTGGATATAAGTTCTCCCAGAAAAAGGCCCAAGTATGTAAGCAACAGGTCACGTATCTGGGTTTTGTCATTTCCCAAGGAGAGTGGGGTCTTTTGCCTGATAGAAAACAGGCAATTGCAGGCTTTGGAACACCCAGGACTTGCAGACAACTGAAGAGGTTTCTGGGATTGGCAGGGTTCTGTCGGATCTGGATCCCAAACTATGGGCTCATAGTAAAGTCCCTCTATGAGGCTTTAAAGGGACATGATTTTGAGCCCCTTACTTGGACTACAAGTTTATTGAAATAATAAAAACAAAGTTAGTCTCAGCCCTGGCTTTAGGACTACCAGACTTACAAAAACCTTTCAAATTATATGTCTATGAGAGACAAGGCATAAGTCTTGGGGTGTAAATTCAAACTCTGGGAAATATCCCTCGACCCTTTGCCTACTTCTCAGAAATAACTAGAACAGACTGCTAAGGGATGGTCAACTTGCCTTCAAGTTGTAGCAGCTAATTGTGACATACTTCTGGAAGCTGGTAAGTTTACCTCGGGGCAACCCACCACAGTGTATGTCCCTCACCATGTCCTTTCTTTACTGGAAAAAAAAGGGGGCTATTGGCTAACTTCTGGGAGAATGGGAAAGTACCAAGCCATTCTCCTAGACAATCCCAATGCAAGACTCCAGGTCTCTTCAACCCTAAATCCAGCCACATTGCTCCCAACTGATGCTGCACAATCCCCAGAGCACAACTGCCTACATGTCATCGAGCTAGTGTACTCTAGCAGACCGGATTTAACGGACCAATCCTTGGCTGAGCCAGATATGGAACTGTTCACTGATGGAAGCAGCTTCATGGACCAAGGTAGGTGATGTACTGAGTATGTGGTGGTAACCCTTAGAAAGATTGTTGAAGCAAAAGCTCTGCCCCCAGGGAGTTCAGCTCAGAAAGCAGAAATCATTGCTCTGACAAGAGCCTTACTACTCACTGAAGGCAAGTGAGTAAATATATACACAGACTCTCACTATGTATTCTCCATGGTGCATGCTCACAGGGCAATCTGGAAAGAAAGGGGACTCCTCACCTCAAAACATAGACATAAGACATGCTTCTGAAATCCTATCACTGTTAGAAACAGTCTATAAGCCCTCCCAAGTGGCCGTAATGCACTGCCCAGGCCACCAAAAGGGCGAAACTCATATAATAAAAGGCAACCAGTTAGCTAACCAAGCTGTAAAGAAAGCAGCAAAGGAAGGGGATTATCAAGTCAGGAAAGGGTCACTTCTCCCACAGATTGACCTGTCAAAATACCAGCCAGTGTTTTCAGGAAAGGACAAGGAGAGGGCCAAAGAGTAGGGATTCCCTCTTGATCACAACTCATCTGGCTGGAAATGTAGTGCACAAGGAATTGTTTTGATTCCTGAGGCACTCTTGGACACTGTGCTGCAGCACATTCATAATAGTACCCATTACGGGAGAGATGCCACCTTATAATGGATTCAAAAATATATAATAGGTCCTAACTTACAAAGGGCCATCCAGTGAGTCACTCAAAATTGCATGCTTTGTGCTAAAAATAACCCAAAGACTGCTATCAGACTTCCCCAGATGGGGACTCAACACAGAGGAACCTACCTCACTGAGGACTGGCAAATAGACTTTACTCAAATGCCTCGAGCCACAGGAAATTTCAGACACCCGCTAGTATTTGTGGACACTTTCAGGATGGGTAGAGGCATATCCCACCAGGACAGAAAAAGCATCTGAAGTAGTTAGAGTCCTCCTTAAGGAAATTATCCCCCGATTTGGACTGCCTAACTCCCTTCAAAGTGATAATGGGCCTGCTTTTGTCTCTAGCATAACCTAACAAGTGTCTAAAGCACTGCAAATTAAATGGAAGCTACATTCATCCTAGAGACCATAATCAATGGGAAAAGCTGAGAAAATGAATTATACATTAAAAAGGAGCATTGCTAAAATAAGTCGAGGCTACTTTAACTTGGGATAAGGCTTTGCCAGTTGCCCTGCTATGGATCAGAGTGGCTCCCAGAAGAGGCTTAAATTTAGCCCCTTTGAAATATTGTATGGTAGGCCATTCCAGGTGTCTGCTCAGGTGGGAGAATCTATTGATATAAATGCTCTGAAAGATCTAGCAGTTGCCAATTGTTTAAACTCTGGGCACTATACTAACCTTTGTTCATGAGTTTGCTTCCAGCAGGTCTGGCTATCCAACTAAGGTAGCCTTATATCCTTTCTGGCCTAGAGACTGAGTTCTCCTTAAAACCTGGAGATAGCAAGGGCCTGAACACCAGCTGACTGCAAGGTGGACAGGACCACACGTGATATTACTTACCACACACTCATCTGTCAAGTTAGCTGGAGTAAAGCCATGGATTCATCACACTTAGGTTAAAGCAGCACCACTGTCATCAGAAAATGACATAACTCCTGAGAGGCCTAGAGAGCAATGGGTTTGTGAACCCTTAGAAGGGTTAAGGTTGCTCTTCAAAAAGAATAAGTATTCAGGTGAAAATTTCATTGTAGAAGTAATTTCATCAGATTCAAATAGTTGTAGATAAAGAGAATTGTATTGGTTACTAAAAATTTTAAGGAGTATTCCCAACCCAAAGCTGATCAATTTCATTCCACAATCACTCCCTCATTGCCCCTGTTCAGCAGGAAGTATCCAGAAAGTTCATTGACTCCTTTCCCACAAGACCATGGAATGGACATTGACAGTGGGTAATAGTAATACTGGCGGGGCAGGCATGAGCTGTAGCAGCCCTGCTCAGCCATTGGTTGGTGCCACAGTGGGCCTCTCCCTGAAGTGAGCGACCATCAATGAGCCACAGGTAGTGGTCCCACTCAGCCACTGACAGGCACCGCAGTGGGCCCCGCCCCCAAGCAAGTAACTGTCAATGAGCAACCGCTAGTGGTCCTGCTCAGCCATTGGTCAATGCAACAGTTGGCCCTCCCCCTCCCCCTCTTCTGTATAAAAGGAGCCCTAATTCAGCCTGAGGTAAGATGGTTTTTTGAAGATGCTAGTCTGCCATCTTCTCAGTCTGCTAGCTTTCCAATCAAAATCGTTATTCCTTGTTCCAACAACTTGTCTCCTGATTTATTGGCCTGTCGTGTGGCAAGCAGAACGAGCTTGGGCCCAGTAACAATGGGAGTGAGGAGCTCCGCAACCAAGAATGCTCATGGAAGGAAGCCCAGAGCACCACAGAAGCAAAGTGCTATTGTTGAGTGACGTGCAAAGTGTGAGGCCGCCATTGCAGCCTTTCTCCCCATGCACCAACCCCTGCCTCCACAGGCACTAGGTAGGGCTCCTGCTGGAGTAGGCTCACACCCCCCTGGCCAACACCTCCTCTACCCCCTCCCCACCTGGGCTGCCTGCTTCCCCCAGATTGCTGCCCTGGCACCCTCCCACCTGATGGACTGGCAGCCTTGGGAGCAGATGCAGAGGTGGGGCTGAAACCACAGTTGAGCCCCAGGGACTGTGTGACTAAGGAAGAAGAGCTGAAATCTCTCCTTGCAGATGAGCAAACTGAGGAGTTACACCTCTGCTGACGGCTTCATAAATACAGTGCCTGGGGAACACCCAGACAAGTGCTCCCGCAGCTGAGATGGGTGTGGCTTTAACAGCTGTGGGCTTTGTGGACATGTACATGCAGGGGTTGGGCCAGTCCAGAGTCTGAGCTGCCTGCACAGCTTGGCTAAGAAACAGATCTGGGGGCCTCTAGGCCAACAACTAGGGAGCAGGCCCCGCCCCAAGACAGGGCAGTGACAACCACAGAGCAAACGGAAGGCCCCACTCAATATCCAGTGCAGGCTCTGGTCACCACATCACTTACACCCCCTATCAAAGGGGTAATGGCCAGCATACACTGAGGAAGGAGGGTAAAAAAGTGAAGTGAAGTGAAGTAAAAAATAAAGTAAAATTAAAAAAAAAAAAAAACACACAGGGTACACAGGGGCATTTCCACATAAAAATAGCCCTCCCAAACAGTCTGAGGGTCTGGCATTGGAAGAACCCCCAGAGCATTTAGCCTTGAAGGCCAGTGGGGCTTGAGTGCAGGAACCCCACAGGGCTGCGAGAAACAGAGACTCCACTCTTGGAGGGCACACACAGTCTCACATGCACTGGGACCCAGCACAAAGCAGTCCCTCCATAGGAACCTAGGCTAGACCTACCAACAGGTCTTGGAGGGTCTCCTGGGGAGGTGGGGGTTGGTTGTAGCTCACTGTGGAGGCAAGAACACTGGTAGCAGAGGCCCCAGGGAATATTAATTGGCATAAGCTCTCCCAGAGGTCCCCATTTCAGCACCAAGACCCAGCCCCACCCAACAGCCTATAGGCTCCAGTGCTGGAACACCTCAAGCCAAACAACCAGCAAGACAGAAACACACCCCCACCCATCAGCAGACAGGCTGCCTAAAGTTGGACTACGCTCACAGCCACCCCAAAACACACTCCTTGACACAGCCCTGCCCACCAGAGGGACAAGGCCCAGCTCTACCCACCAGAGGGCAGGCACCAGTCCCTCCCACCAGGAAGCCTGCACATGCCTCTGGACCAACCCCAACCAGGGGACAGACATCAGAAGCAAGAGGAACTACAATCCTGCAGCCTGCAGAAAGGAGACCACAAACACAGTAAGTTAGACAAAATGAGACAACAGAGAAGGAGTAAGATAAAAACTTACAAGAACAACTAAATGAAGAGGAGACAGGCAATCTACCTGAAAAAGAATTCAGAGTAATGATAGTAAAGATGATTCAAAATCTTGGGGGAAAAATGGAGGCATGGACCAAGAAGATACAAGAAATGTTTAACAAAGAGAAGATTTAAAGAATAAACAGAGATGAACAACACAATAACTGAAACAAAAATACATTAGAAGGAATCGACAGCATAATAACTGAGGCAGAAGAATGAATAAGTGAGATGGAAAACAAGATGGTGGAAATCACTGCCACAGAATAGAATAAAGAAAAAAGAATGAAAAGAAATGAGGACAGTCTCAGAGACCTCTGGGACAGCATTAAACACACCAACATTCACATTATAGAGGTCCCAGAAGAAGAAGAGAAAGAGAAAGGGCCTGAGAAAAATATTTGAAGAGACTGTAGTCGAAAATTTCCCTAACATGGGAAAGAAAATAGTCACCCAAGTCCATGAAGCACAGAGTCCCAGACAGATAAACCCAAGGAGGAACATGCCGAGACACGTATCTCTGGCAACCTGCATCATTTCACTGAGCCTAAATTTCCACATTTACAAAAAAAGGGATAACAAGTCTCTTAAGGTATTAAGGATTAAATAAGGCAATAAATAAACCTAACAAAGATCTGACATTTCATCTCTTTGTTCAACATAATGAATCCCATTATGACACTGATTATTATCATTAGAAGGGCAAAAAGGGACTTATCCAGCAAGAGGTTAAATCCTACTCTCTGATCTAGGTACATAAGAGGATTCAGCAAGTGGATAATATATTAATTACATTACCATTTACTTATACTTTATGCAGTATTTTTACTGAATGTGAAAATATTTTTATACATCATTAAAACTGACTAGCTGAATAAAGCCAAACAAGATAAACTCTCAAACACAACTCAAATAGAAAGTTAATTTTTATGCTGGATGGTAGCACATGAAATTTTCAAAAATATTAATACAGCTTAGTTGGCAATTTGCCTAAAAAGGACAAGCTAAGGAGTCAAGTAGACCTGTGTTCAAACTTTATTTTGCAGTTGTTGAAAGGTGCATGGTCCGGCCCTCAAGATGGCTGTTCTCTTGCTCTCTGTACATCCCCTACTCAACCAGTGCCTGCCTCACCTACACCCTACTCACCTTACTGACCTTACCTACTTGCACTATGTCCCAGCTAATGTTTGTTCTGACTTTAGATCAGAACATCTCCACTAAGATAGCTTATCAAAGGGGCAGTGAGGGGCATTGCTCTCTGCTGTTTTCCCTGGTAACTGAAGAGCCAACCTGACATCAATTCCCCTTATAACTGGTACCTGATGCCATGTCCTGCCCCCTTCTACCAGACAGTGAAATGTCACTCCAGGGGGACCTTACTTCAGACATGGAAAATCCCCTTATCCATTAAACCAGTGGTCCCCAACCTTTTTGGCACCAGGGACCAGTTTCATGGAAGACACTTTTTCCATGGAGCAAGGGTGGGGGGAGGGACTGTTTCGGGATGACTCAAGCACATTTATTGTGTACTTTATTTCTATTATTACACTGTAATAATATAGCAATTCTGCACCATAATGCAGAATCAGTGGGAGCCCTGAGCTTGTTTTCACTTGGCACTCACTGATAGGGCTTTGATACGAGTCTGCAAGCAACTGATGTATTATGGTCTGTGTGCAAACCTCTCTAATGATGCTCTGCATCTGCAGCCATTCCCCAGCGCTAGCATCACCACCTCAGATCATCAGGCATTAGATTATCATGTGGAGCGCACAACCTAGATCCTTTGCATGCTCAATTCACAGTAGGGTTCAAGCTCCTATGAGAATCTAGTGCCACTGATCTGACAGGAGGTGGAGCTCAGGCGGTAATGCAAGCGATGGGGAGCGGCTGTAAATACAGAGGAAGCTTCGGTCACTCACCTCTCACCTCCTGTTGTGTGCCCCAGTTCCTAATGGACCACAGAGCAGTACCAGTCTGTGGCCTGGCAGTTGGGGACCCCTGCATTAAACCACTGATGTCTCTGTCACTGACTTTGGGCTCTTTCTTCGGTCTTCGTCTACAGGTGGGGCAAGTACAGGGCTTGCAGGCCTGCAGGGTACAGCCAAACAAAAGGATTACAGCTAACGTGCTTTGAATTATTTAGCACCTTGTATTAGTTTGCTAGGGCTGCCATACAAAGTACCAAGTCTGGGTGGCTTAAACGACAGAAATTTATTTTTTCACAGTTCTGGTGGCTGAAGTCCGAAATCAAGATGTTGGAAGATGTGGTTTCTTTCGAAGCTTTTTTACCTTGGCATTTTTTCCCCCAAGATTTTTTTAAAATTAATCAATTATTTTTATTTTTGGCTATGTTGGGTCTTCATTGCTGCGTGCAGTCTTTCTCTAGTTGCCACAAATGGGGGCTACTCTTCAATGCAGTGCGTGGGCTTCTCATTGTGGTAGCTTCTCGTTGCAGAGCATGGATGGCTCTAGGCACGCGGGCTTCAGTAGCTGTGGCACGCTGGCTCAGTAGTTGTGGCTTGCAGGCTCTAGAGCATAGGCTCAGTAGTTGTGGTGCACAGGCTTAGCTGCTCTGCAGTACGTGGGATGTTCCCAGACCAGGGATCGAACCCATAACCCCTGCGTCAGCAGGCAGATTCTTAACCACTGTGCCACCAGTGAAGTCCTTACCTTGGCTTGCTGATGACCCTCTTCCTCAGGTATCTTCACATGGTCCACTGCCTGGGTATGTCTGTGCCCTAATCTCTTCTTATAAGGGTACCAGTCATACAGTACTGGATTAGGGCTCACATGGTCTCATTTTACCTTAATTACCTCTTTAAATGCCCAATCTTGAAATACAGTCACATTTTGGGATACTCAGGATTAGGACTTTAACATACAAATTTGGGGGACACAATTCAGCTCACAACACATCTTAATTATTAAAAGAATCTAGTAGCCCTGTGCCTGGTACACGGTGAATCCTCAATATATAGGTTTTATTAAAGACCAGTGTCAAAAATGATTTGATTCCCTCTATGATGGCAGGGAGAAACTTTCTCTCACTGACATAAGGTCTTGCACCCAGACATATGCATTTGGACTTAAATAAGTGCATCAACACATCAGGATGGAAACAAAGGCAGGAGTACGGCTGGTGGGCCCCAGACTCTCACAAGCACACCTGCTCCTGGCTTTGACACCCACCCCCCCATCAGCCAGGACCTCTCCTGCATCACGGAAAACTTGCTGCAGCTCCGTGACAGACACAGAGCCTTAGGTTTCTTATAGGGCCAGGCCTGGGCCCATGCAAGTTTCGTGGAGCCTGCAGGGCAGCTCTCTGCCCAGCAGAGGACTCGGGCTTTCTGGGGACCCAGGCCCAGGCCCAAAGTGGTGAGCGTCCCACAAGTCACAGAAGAAAGGGGCCATGCTGCAGCCAGGGTGGCACAGGACCCACCCCCATGGCCCTTGGGATGCATGCCAGGGCCTTGTGGATACTGTTTTCTATAGAACTCCTGCCTATTTTTATTTAACCGGCATTAAAGAGCACCTATGCTCTGTGGCAAAAAAAAAAAAAAAAAAAAAAAAAAAGGATAAATTTTCCTTCTTCCTACTATATTCTCTATTTAAAGGGATCTAAAGGAGTTTTGGGATAAGAAGAGTTTTTAATATTAGACCTCCTTTCCACCTGGCCTCAGAAGTCTGCCATAGACCCAGACCTGGGAAAGGTCAAATATGACTGGACCCCAAAAAAGATACTTACCATTGCCTATATTCCACCTCCTCATCCCACCAACACCTATTCAACAACAAAATGATTAAACTATTTTTTTAAATTCCAATGAAGATTTACATAATTCTGTTAATAATTTTTGATATGAATTTTTAATTCAAATAATATCTATAATATACAAAGCAACTAGACAGATAGTACCATCTAAAGGAAATTCTCATAAATCCCTTTACTATTAAAAAAACACTTCTTGATAATTTGTTTCATGAATTCAATTTTTTTTTTTTTTTTTTTTTTTTTTTGCGGTATGCGGGCCTCTCACTGTTGTGGCCTCTCCCACTGCGGAGCACAGGGTCCAGACGCGCAGGCTCAGCGGCCATGGCTCACGGGCCCAGCCACTCCGTGGCACGTGGGATCTTCCCGGACCAGGGCACGAACCTGTGTCCCCTGCATCGGCAGGCGGACTCTCAACCACTGCACCACCAGGGAAGCCCTCAATTTTTTAATTTAATAACTAGCATCTGAAGTGCTTACAGTGTGACAGATACTATGCTTATGTACATTATCTGATCCTTATATAACCCTGTGAAGGCTTACGGAAATTACTTTCTAAATCAGAGGAAAAAAATTGATGATGTAGTCTTTTTAAAGACCTTTATTAAGATGTTTCTCACAAATTAGGGAAAAGCTTTTTTACCTGTAAGAGAAAAGTTCTATTTTACAACACAACTGAAGAAACACCAATGAGAATTTGGCAATATAATTGTGATAAACTCCAGAGCTCCTGGTTTCCATTTCTTTCAACTATACTCTAAAGTAGTACTCAAAGCTTTCAGAAAGAATACCAAACCTAGTCACTCCTAAAATGATACATAATAGCATTAAGATTGCTCCTTTAACTCCTCCTGTGTTCATACATGTACACTAATACAGCTCAAACATAAATCTTACCTTTCATATAAACAGAGGTTAAGATTAAATATTATATATGATATTCTTTTGGAAACAAGATTACTAGTACCAAAGAAAGCAGAGTAGAACAAAAATGTTACTAATTAAAGAACGAATAATTCCTTTTTTACTTCAGATAGATTCAAATGTTCAAACAATATTTTAAAGACTTTTATATATAGGCAACATATAGCCTATTTTTCTTTTATGAGAGAAATGTACGAACAGTACCCTTAATTATACCCCTGCAAATAGGGCATTTTCTTAGAGAAGGGGCACATTCCTGGCATACTACCAGATGACCACAAGGAATGAATACAATAGAAACTTCTTTGTCCATACACACTTTACAAGTTCTTTCTTCTTGCAACCTTCTCAATTGTTCTTCCAGTGACAGACCTAGTAACAACAGAAATTTCCATTAAAAAAAATGAAAGGGTAATATTTCATGTTGGTCCTAAGTCTTAACTTTGTTTACCTGAAACATCTTCTGTTGGAATATACTTCATATTCTTTTCCACTGAGGAAAGAAAAACACAACAAAAAACATCACTCTAATAACTGATTAAAAAAATTTTTTTCATAAAGAAATGAAATTTTGTCATGTTCGATAACATGGATGGACCTGGAGTGTATTGTGCTTAGTGAAATAAGTCAGAGAAAGACATATATTCTATTTTATCACTTGTATGTGGAATCTAAAAAATAAAACTAGTGAATATAACAAAAAAGATAAAGACAAAGATATAAAGAACAAACTAGTGGTTACCAGTGGGGAGAGGGAAGTTGAGGGGAAGATAAGGATAGGGGGACTAAGGGGTACAAACTACTATGTATAAAATAAACAAGCTACAAGGATTTATGGTACCGCACAGGGAATATAGCCAATATTTTATAATGACTATAAAGAGAGTATAATCTACAAAAATTTTGAATCACTGTGCTGTACACCTGGAACTTATATAATATTGTAAATCAACTACACCTCAATTAAAAAAATTATTTTTTCCAGGCATCACTCTACCAAATACAAGACTGCTTCGTCTACTACCTATTATTTTTCACCTACTATATCCTGAACAACACAGATTCTAGCTATATATCATCAGAAATTATTTAGTCAGGCTACTTGGGTAATAAAAGACTTCACTTTTTTAGAACAAGTTAAATGTATACAGTTTGCTAACTGGATTCGTTTTGTTTGTCAAACACAAGGATAAACATAATCCCAAGAATTTCTAAAATAACTTTACCAACAAACTCACCAAATAAGTTCTTATATAATGTAGAGTCAATTTCTTTAAGACAGTTCTTGAAGATGTTGGCAGCACCATTTCCTTTAACTAAAACGGTGTCAATCAGTTCTCTTGCTTGCAAAGGTATCTGTGTTTTTTGTTTAATAATATCATGTTCCTGTTTATTAATTACATTGGCCTCTAAAAGATTATCCAGGATAGGAAGCACACACGTCAACTGCTGAAAGAGAGCCATTCTATTCCTCCGAATCAAGGACAAATCATCTTCATGTTAAAAAAAAGAAAGAAAGAAATCCATTAGATTATAAACTACTCCAACTACACTCATATACTAACAACCAACCTATGAACAATTCAGACACTAAATAAATAGGAGCTGGGAAAAGAAGGACAAAATTACTCCTCTGCAATTTAATGTCTGTCACTTGGAAAACTTTCAGAAGATGTAGCTAAGGCATATTATATATAAGTACACACATGGTCTCTGTTTTTTGTAACTTATTAAAGTCTATATATTTACCTGTCTTAGAACCCTGCTTTATCCTGCTGAAAGTAAGCAGAGAATTTTAGAGGCCAGTATAAATTTGCCACCTCTGTACTTTGCCCGCATGGAATTAATACCGACTTCTCTTTGCATTATATCACTTTACTTTTATAAGCATTTTCATATGAATTGTCTCCTTTGATAAAAAGATCCTATCAATTAAACAAGGCACGTATGACTGCTTCTCACTTTCAGATAGGGAGAGAAAGACTCACAATATCATTAACTGTGACCTATCCAAGGTCACAGAAAGAATCAGTTATAGAATTAGGTCTCCTAGATTAGTGTCTTCAACTCCATGTTTAAGATGCAGTAAGCAGTGTTGAAGAGTTTGAGCTGTAGAGATAGGACAGACCTAGAGCCCCACACTGGCTTAGCCACTTACTAACTATGTGCCCTAACCTCCATACACCTCAGTTTCCTCATCTGTAAAATGTAGATAATAATAGTACCTTTCTCAAAGAGTTGTAAGGATTAAATGAGATACATGTGAAGTATTTATCACAATATCTGGCACATAATTAGCTACCAATATTGTCTTATAAAGGTCTAGGTTTATAACAATTAAAAAAGACTGCGTGTGAATCAAGCCTAATATTTTTTAAAAAGCACAAAATCCATTGTTAAATTTCCTACATTTATGGAATATGGGCATAAATTCCTACAGTATTTTTCAAAAAGTTCCTCTTCTGATGCCCGCAATCACCATAACATTTAATTGCCTGCTTTCAACTTTAAAAAAAAGTACATTTCTATATTTACAAGTTTAATGAGAAATAAAAAAGAAGTCTATTGTAAAGTTGCAGGAAAAAAAAGACCATTTCCTTCCCCTTTTACTTCTTTATAGAAGTCAAACGCTCTATTCATCTCAAAATTATGGAATTCCCTTCTCTGACCACAACTTAGATCCTCTACCTTAATAATTCACCTCACTACTAACATTTGTTCTTCAATCTCCATGTCATTCCCAACTACTAACACAAGAGTTGTCTCCTGGCTTTGCTTACTTCCCATTCTAGTCTAGATGTAGTCAGGTGTCTCAATGATCTTCTCTTATTAGCACCCTAAATTCTTCCTCCCTATTCCTTTTCTGACTTGTCTGCTTATTAAGAAACAATTTCAAATCTGTAATTCAAGGGACTTTGCTGGCAGTCCAGTGGTTAAGATTCTGCACTTCCACTGCAGGGGGCGTGGTTCGATCCCTGGTCAGGAAACTAAGATCCCACATGCCACTCGGCCAAAAACAAAACAAACAACAAAAAATCCATAATTTAAGACTACTCATTGAACCTTACAAAGAACAAGAAAGTCACAAAACTATGGTGACCAGTTTTATTAGAGTGATTTCATTTAACCTGTGTTTTACTACTGGTTAACAATCTTTAAATCTTTTCACTTTCCTCAGGCCCTTTCTTTCACGAAGCCCTTCCCATTTCCCAAATAAATCTACTTAAAATTTTTTTTGATGTTCTAGGCACTGTGCTAAACTGTTTTACTTGTAACATCTCACTTAATTCCTATAGCTGCCCCATGCAATTGGTACTGTTATCATCCCCATTTTACAGATGAGAAAAACTCAGGTCTGGTTAAATTAATTGCCAACCTGGTAGCCGACAGAGCCAGGGTTTAAATACAAACCTGTCTCAACTAGAAATCAGACTTCAAACACTGCGTAACATGGCCAAACAATGAGGTTCTCAAACTATTCCTAACATTACTTACAAGCTTAAACCAAGAAAGTGTCTTCCAACCCAAATGCCCCAATTTTCACTATATATGCAACCTTCACCTCTGCTGGCCCTTTAACCCTATCTTCTGCATACTAGTTTCCACAGCTAGTCTATAAGCTCCTTGAAAGTAAGCACCATGAATAGCACAGTATTTGGCACAGGTGCTCATCCTCAATTAACATTTATTAAAGGAATGATTACTCAAAAGACCTGTTTTGGGAGTCTGAGCCTTAACATAATCTGGATGAACACCAAAATCAGTTCTCTACTATCTTTGGACTGGGCAGGTGCTTCTCATCAAGGCCTAGGATTTCATCATGGATTCTATTTTTTGTATAAGGATCACGAAGCAAGGATTAGACCATCAAATACCATGTTAAGAATATGATTTGAAGGAACTTAAAAAAAAAAAAGTAGAAACAAGACAGACACCCAACTATAAAATCTTGCTTTTTCAAAATAGTTTAAATTTGTTAATGTATGAGGAAGAAATGCAGTATAGTTCAAGAAAGGAATTATGCTAAAATCCTCTGATTAGCATAAATCAGCAATCTTCTTGGAAAATAAACATTCAAAAAAAACAAAAAAAAAAAACACAAAAAACTGTAGTCAGTGCTTCTCAACTAGGGTGATACATTGCCCACAGTGGAGAAGGGGATGTGAGGTTGGAAATGATTGGTGGCTGTCACCAGCAGTTAGTGGACAGAGGGGGATGCTCACTGTACTGCAACATGTGAGACAGTCCTATGAGCCCTCAATGGAAGTAATGCAGGTGACTAACATTCCCAAATACCTGATGCTGTTTCTTCAGTTTGTCTTTCCTTCTCTTCTTCTCTTTTCTCATCTTCAGCATTAAGAAGTGCTGACACAATATCATTAACTGTTCTGTAATTCTCTCCAGTTGTTAGGATTTTACTCTGAATTGTCTGCTTTACCAGGCTTCTACTAAAGCCCATTTCCAAGGCAGCTTTAACCACAGGTGTATTCATCATGACTGCATCATCTGAAGAACTTTCTCCAGGTCCAAAATGAACAACTAGTTTAAAAGACATGTATTTGTATAAATTCCATAAATATAAAAATACAGAGAATAATGACTATGATACAGTCTTTACTCTAGTGAGGATTATATTCTGGTAAGGGAGATGAGCTATATACACCAATTACCTATAACTCCAACAAACGTTTGAACCTGATAAGCATCAAATGAGAGTGTAGTAATAGGCTGTACTTTTAAAAAATACCACTTCTCACATCCTAGACCTACTTAATAGAGACTCTTAGGGATGGGGCATAGGAATATTCTAAATATTCCTCAAATGATTCTGATGTACAGTCAATTTTGGAAACTGAGATGCTACACAAATTTAGAAGTGAAAAATTATCTCAATTCAGCTAGAAAAGTGGGGGAAATCAACAAAAACTTCATGGAAAAGATGGCATTAGAGTTTGAACTTAAAGGATGGACAAGACCTAGAGAGGTGGATAGATGAAACAGAGAATAAAATAAACAAAGATGGGAAGAACAGTAAAGTGGAAGACTAATTCACACAAAATACGTCTAAAAATGGGTAAAAAATGTGATTAAAGAAGTAATATGGGGGATTCCCTGGTGGCACAGTGGTTGAGAGTCCGCCTGCCGATGCACGGGACATGGGTTCGTGTCCCGGTCCGGGAAGATCCCACATGCCGTGGAGCGGCTAGGCCCGTGAGCCATGGCCGCTGAGCCTGCACGTCCAGAGCCTGTGCTCCGCGACAGGGGAGGCCACAACAGTGAGAGGCCCGCGTACAGCAAAAAAAAAAAAACAAGTAATATGATTTCAGATACTGACAGATGTTCTGAAAAAAATAAAGCAGTATAAGGTGGTTAAAACAAACTAGGAAGCAGAAGGACAATTAGGAAAGGGTGATCAGAGAAGCATTTTCCGAGAACAGGGACAACGCTAGCCAATATGGCACTTCTGTGAAAATTACAAAATGACATCATTCTTCAAGACACTTTACTGCCATCTGCTGGAAAACTTTTATAATAAAAATAAATATACAATGTGCATGTGCTCCCTTGCTCAAACATATGTGGAAACCCTGTCTGAAGAGAGAACACGCCAGAACAAACACCTGAAAGATAAGGAGTGAGCTACGGGAATATCTGAAAGAAGTCTTTCAGGCAAAGAGAACAGCAAGTATAAAAGCCTCAAGTCAAGAGAAAAGCTCGATATACTCAAGAAACAGAAAGGTGATGCAAAGTCAGAGACGAGGGTGATGCCTAGATCATGTAGAGCCTTTTGAGGAGTTTATATTTTATTCTAAGTTTGCTACAGTATTCTAGGAGGGTTTTAAGTAGGGTACTTATAAAACCTGATTTGTTTTTTCAAAAGATGATTCTGGCAGCTCTGTGATAAATTTTAATGAGGTAAAATGGAATCGGGGAGACCTGTTAGGATTTTATGACAAAAAGTCATCAAATGACTTTATGGCACTCATGGCAGCTTGAATCAGGCTAATGGTGGTGGAGATGGAGAGAAGCGGTAAGATTTAGGACATATTATAAAGGCAGAGATGGAAGGACTTCTAATAGATTAAATATACAAAGTAAAAGGAGGAATCAGGGATGATGTCTAACTTAAGTCAACTTTTGACCTTAGGAAGTGAGTGCCATTAACTGAGTTGGGAAGACCAGAGAAAGAGCAAATCTGAGGGATGAAGGATGGGGCAAAAATGTTTGCTTTGGTTATATTAAGTCTGAGACACCCAGTATAACCAAGTAGAGATTTAAACAGGTAGTTGAACATGCCAGTCTGCAGCTCAGGAAATGAAGAAATACATTTGGGTTGAATGTTGAGAGGTACTCCATCATTTAGAGGTTTGAAAAAGGAGTAACCACCAAAGGCAATTGTTCATGATCAACCAGGGAAACAGGGGAAAACCAAGAATGTGGTGTCCAGGAAGCCAAGTGAGGAACATACCTTAAGAAGGATGCAGGAAACTAATGATAGCAAGATTGCCAGTTAAGATGCCCCCAACTTGTATCCCCAGTCAACAACATTTTGGAATCCATCCAAGGACAAAAATGCCTTTGTGGGAGGCTTTGGGATTTAGGTATAAGATTATGAAACCCCAGTGTATTCCAAGACCAAGGAGAGCCATTTTGAGAAGACTGGCCTGTACCAGGCACCTGAATTCCTGACCATGGTCCCAGCTACAAACCCAAAAACAGCTCCGTATCCATCAAGACTGAAAGGAGAAGGTCTTTACCTGCCAAAACCAGTCAATAAAGACTGCAAGCAGCATTTGCTCCCTCAAATGCACAGACACCAAGGCAAGGCTACATTCAAATATCATAGATATCAGGCACATATGACACCATCATAAGAAACCAATGAAGATCCAGAACTGACCCCAAAGAAGTGAAGATCTATGGTTTGCCTGACAATGAACTCAATAGAGTCACCTTAAAAAAACTCAACAAAATTCAAGAGAACAAAGATAAACAACTAAATGAAATGAAGATAACAATGCATGAACAAAATCAGAAGTTTAATCAAGAAACAGAAACCACAAAAAAGAATCAAACAGAAAACCTGGAGCTGAAGAATACAAGGACAGAACTGAAAAACATCAATAGAAAACTTCAATAATAGACTTGCTCATGCAGAAGAAAGAATCAGAGAACTCAAATGGAGATCATTTGAAATTAGCCAGTTATAGGAACAAAAAGAAAAGAGAACTAAAGAGTGAAGGAAGCCTACATGAATTATAGGACACAACCAAATGAATGAACAGTCAAATCATGGGAATCCCAGAAGACAGAAAAAAGGGAAGAAAACTTAAAGAAATCAGAGCTGAAAACTTCAGCTCCCAAATCTTGGGAGAGATATGGATATCCACAAACAGTTAAGTTCAAAGAACCTCAAGTAAGATCAGCCCAAAGATTACTCCAAGACACATTATAGTCAAAATATTAAAAGCGAAAAGACAGAGAAACCATTTTGAAAGCAGCAAGAAAAAAATGACTCCTCACATACAAAGGAACCCCCTAAGGCTATCAGCACATTTCTCTGCAGAAACCTTGAAGGCCAGAAGAGAATGACTTAATATATCAAAGTACTAAAAGGAAAAAAAAAAAAAAAAGCCAACCAAGAACACTGGCAAAACTGTCCTTCAGAAATGAAGGAGAGATAAAAACATTCCAGACAAACAAAAGTTGAGGGAGTTCATCAACACTAAACCTGCCTTACAAGAAATACTAAAGTGATTTCTTCAAGTTAAAATGAAGAGACGCTAAGTAACAACATGAAATAAAACTTACTGGTAAAGGTAAATATATAGTCAAATTCATAACACCCTATAGTGTATCTCTAGCATAAGTTAAAAAACAACAATATATTTTGCACAGCAAAAGAAACCATAAACAAAATGAAAATACAACCCACAGAATGGGAGAAAATATTTGCAAATGATGCGACCAACAAGAGCTTAATTCCCAAAATATACAAACAGCACATACAGCTTTATGTCAGAAAAACAAACAACTTGGGGCTTCCCTGGTGGCGCAGTGGTTGACAGTCTGCCTGCCGATGCAGGGGACACAGGTTCGTGCCCCAGTCCGGGAAGATCCCACATGCCGTGGAGCGGCTGGGCCCATGAGCCATGGCCGCTGGGCCTGCACGTCCGGAGCCTGTGCTCCGCAACGGGAGAGGCCACAACAGTGAGAGGCCAGCGTGCTGCAAAAAAACAAAAAAAAAACCAAAACAAACAAACAAAAAAACCAACTCAATCAAAAAATGTGCAGAAGGACTTCCCTGGTGGTGCAGTGGTTGAGAGTCCGCCTGCCAATGCAGGGGACATGGGTTCGTGCCCCGGTCCGGGAGGATCCCACATGCCACGGAGCGGCTGGGCCCGTGAGCCATGGCCACTGCGCCTGCACATCCGGAGCCTGTGCTCCGCAACGGGAGAGGCCACAACAGTGAGAGGCCCACGTACCGCAAAAAAAGAAAAAAAAAAAGTGCAGATCTAAATAGACATTTCTCCAAATAAGACATACAGATGGCCAAAAAGCACATAAAAAGATGCTCATCATCACTAATTATCAGAGAAATGTAAATCAAAACTACAGTGAGGTATCACCTCACACCAGTCAGAATGGCCATTATCAAAGTCTACAAACAATAAATGCTGGAGAGGGTGTAGAGAAGAGGGAACCCTCCTACGCTGTTGGTGGGAATGTACACTGGTATAACCACTATGGAGAACAGTATGGAGGTTCCTTAAAAAACTAAAAAACAGAACTACCATATGATCCAGCTATCCCACTCCTGGGCATATATCTGGAGAAAAGCATAATTTGAAAAGAAACACGCACCCCAATGTTCACTGCAGCACTGTTTACAATAGCCAAGACATGGAAGCAACCCAAGCGTCCACTGATAGAGGAATGGATAGAGAAGATGTGGTACATATATACAATGAAATATTAGCCATAAAAAAGAATGAAATAATGCCATTTGCAGCAACATGAATAGACCTAGAGATTATCATACTAAGAGAAGTCAGAGAAAGACAAATATCATATGGTATCACTCATATATAGAACCTAATTTTTTTAAAAATGAGTTAATGAACTTATTTACAAAATGGGACAGACTCACAGATTTCAGAAACAAACTTATGGTTACCAAAAGGGAAATGTGGGGGGGGGGGGAGGGATAAATTAGGAGCTTGGGATTAACATACACACACAACTATATATAAAATAGATAAGCAACAAGGACTTACAGAGGAAACTCTACTCAGTATTCTACAATAACCTATATGGGAAAAGAATCTGAAAAAGAATGAATACATGTATATGTATAACTGAATCACTATGCTGTACACCTGAAACTAACACAACATTGTAAACCAACTATACTCCAATAAAAGTTAAAAGAAAAAAGAAATATTTATAGAAAAAAACATAAAAATAAAAAATACAAACCATTAATATTATTAACTATAACTATAATAACTTGTTACTGGATGCAGAATATAAAAAGATAAAAAGTATGACATCAATAGTGTAAAACATGGAGTGAGGAGAAGTAAAACTGTAGAGTTTTTGTAAATGATTGAAGGTAAGTTGTTATCAGCTTAAAATAGACTATTGTATCTAAGATATTTTACATAAGCTTCATGGTAAACACAAAGAAAAAACCTGTAGTACATACAGAAAATACAATAGAGAAATTAAAGCACACTACTACAGAAAATAAATCAGAAGGGAAGAGAGCAAAAGAGGAAGAAATGAACAAACTAAAAAACAGTCAGAAAACAATTAATAAAATCATAATGAAAACTCCTTATATATCAATAATTACAATACCAATAATTACTTTAAATGTAAATGGACTAAATTCTCCAATCAAAAGACAAAGAATGGCTGAATGGATTAAAAAAACCCCATAAGATCCAACAGTATGCTTGCCTATAAAAGAATCACTTTAGCTTTAAGGAGACAGAAAGGTTGAAAATGAAAAGATATAAAAGGTGTTCTATGCAAATGGTAATCAAAAGTAATGAGGAGTGGTTATACTTACATAAAATAAAATAGACTTTCAATCAAAATCAGTGACAAGAGACAAAGATCACTATATGTAGTGATGAAGGGGTCAACTCATTAAGAGTACATAAAACAATTGTAAATTTATATGCAACAAACATTGAAGCACCTAAATATTTAAAGCAAATATTAATATAACTAAAGGAAGAAATAGCAATACAATAATAGTAGGGGACTTCAATATCCCACTTTCAACACTGGCTAGATCATCCAGACAGAAAGTTAATAAGGAAAAAGGAGACCTGAATAACAGTATACACTAAATGCCAGATGTGGCTAAAATTAAATTATAACCAGAAGATATATTTCCTATCCTTGCACTAAACTACTACATACCTGGCAAATACCTAATATCTAGCCCAATTTTCAAATCATGTGAACTGGGCCTTTCCAAACATGCTAGCTTATACCAACATTTCCTCTTTGGAGTGCTTATTATTTGCTCTTCTCATTTGGTATTCCCTGAAGTTGTTTTTCTTTTGCACTTGTCTTGTCTCTCCAGTGAGAATGTCAGCGCTTTAAGAACAAAAACTAGAATACTTCTAAGAATCCTCTAAAAATGTCATGAATCTTAGTAGATACATAATATTTATTAACTTTCTAGCACTTTTTTCTATGACCTCAGAAATCCTTTGTTTACATACTTTCATTCTTAATATTCTTACAAAAAATCCTATTCTATATTTGGAATATTTTCATACATACTTGGTGGATCAGCATTTTCATCTCCAGGAGTATCTGAAGTTGACAATAGCTATAAAACAGGAGAAAAAAATAATAGGTAAAATCAGAAATCTCAAACAACCTGAACATAGCAATATTATTTATCTTAAGTACTGTACACATGCTTTTGAAAACATACTTCAACTTGCTATGTTTTACTTTAATCATAATAAAACATTTCCTTATACATCACCCAATTCCAAATTAGAATTCAAGTATTTCTCTAGTTTCAAGAAAACAGGAAAAAGTATTAATGGTTTCTCATTCCACTTAGAATTAGAAAGTCATATTTCAGCTGAATCACTCTCAGAGATTCCAAACTGCTAACAAGTTATTTTGTTTTTCTCAAAAATATGGAGGAGACACTAAAGACTCTTCTCCAACCCCACCACAAATTTGTACAGTGGCAGGTTGAGTGATTTTTCAAAAAACAGGAAAAAACACCCTTTTTTTAAAAGCCCCTCAACAAACATGTCCATTAAGATGGACACAAAACATGTAACTATAATTAATGAGAAAACAGATGTAACTGTCACTTCTAATCATATTTTGTATTATTTAGAAGAATTCAATGTTGCCAATTATAAAAACATATTTACCTGTTCAAGAAGATGAGGATACCTAGCTTGAATCTCATCAACAAACTCCTGCCCTTTCATGCGTATCAAGAACTCACACCTAAAACGTTAGAGGAAAATTTTTAAAATTCTTTTATACCAAAAATATAATCTGATTATTCTAGAAAAGTAGCTTTCAAATTCTTTGACTGTACTCCATAGTACATACATTTTACATCACAACCTAGTACATATACACATCTAACAGGAACAAAATTCTCATACAATATTACAAATTCTTACTATGCACTGATGCATTGTGATATTTTGTTTGATTGCATTAATACAATCATAACAATAAAAAGGTCTGGACCTCAAAGGAGCACAAGCTAAGGCTTGAAAAATACTGTTCTAGATAATTTACTTTGGGGACTTAACAGTTTCAGAAACTGTAATTTGCTATCCTAAAATGTGATCTTTCACAAAATATCTGCTAATCTATCTCCATTGTCTACTCTACCATTATACTTAAAGCACAAACCCTCTCTCTAAAAAATAGAGAATCAGGTATTTTCATCTATACATAATGTGACAGTGTCTCCCAAATACTTGCTTTCAAACTACTAGAATTTCTCAATGGTGTTCCAGGAAGTTCATAATAACATGTTTCTGTTTCTTACCTTTTGTTTTTTCAACAAACGGTGCTAGACAACTTGATATAATATGCAAAAAACAAGCCTTGATTTATGTCCATAGTATACACAAAAACAAACTAAAAATGAATCATATGCCTAAATACAAAACCTGTCAATGTAACTTCTAGAAGAAAACACAGGAGAAAATCTTTTCTTCTTTTTTTTAATTTTTAAAATTTTTATTTTATTTATTCATTTTTGGCTGTGTTGGGTCTTCGTTGCTGCACTTGGGCTTTCTCTAGTTGTGGCAAGCAGGGGCTACTCTTCATTGCAGTGCATGAGCTTCTCATTGCGGTGGCTTCTCTTGTTGCAGCGCATGGGCTCTAGGCACGGGACTTCAGTAGTTGCGGCTCATGGGCTCTAGAGCACAGGCTCAGTAGTTGTGGCGCACAGGCATAGCTGCTCGTGCATGTGGGATCCTCCTGGACCCGGGATTGAACCTGTGTCACCTGCATTGTCAGGCAGATTCTTATCCACTGCACCACCAGGGAAACCCTAGGAGAAAATCTTTTTGTCCTTAGGTTAGGTAAAGATTTCTTAGCTAAGAGACCAACAGTACAATCCATAAAAGATAAAATTGATAAACTGACATCATCAAAATTAAAAACTTCTGCTCATCAAATACACTAATAAAAAAAGGAAAGACAAGCCACAGACTGAAACGCTGCAAAAGACATCTGATATAGGACTTGTATCCAGAATATATTGAGAAGTCTCGGAACTTAGTAATCAAAAAAATTGAAAAGAGACACTTCATCAAAGAAAATACAGTGTCCAGGATGAAGAACCCACAGATACAGAGGGCTGACTGTACTATGTCATATGAGGGACTTGAGCATCCATGAATTTTGGTTTCTTGAAGGGAATCCCTGGGAGTGTCCTGGAACCAATCACCCACTGATACTGAGGGACAACTGTATATAGATGGCAAATAAGAAGCTCACCATCATTAATCATTAAGGAAATGCTAATTAAAATCACAATGAAATACCACTACACATCTATTAGAATGGTTAAAATCAAAAAGACTGACAATACCATGTGTCATTAGGAATGTGGAACTCTTAGAGGTATCATACTTTCCTGGTGGGAATTTAAAATGGTACAGCCACTTCAGAAAACGATTTGGCAGTTTCTTCTAACGTTACAATAGTAAACAAAACTTGCCATCCAACCCACTAATCCCACTCCTAAGTATAACATTTACCTAAGCAAAACAAAAACATATGTTCACAAAGGTTTATTAATGTTTAGACTGGCTTTATTCATTATTGCTCCAAACTGGAAACAACCCAAATGTCCTTCAACTGGTAAATGGGCAGATTTAGTAGAGATCATGTAAGCATGCTCAAGACTCAAGTTCATTATGCAGAGAATACAGCTTGTCATTGTTCATGATCTTAATATAGTTCTAAAGTATTTTTATTCTGGGACTGACTAACTTATATTCATAATGACTACAGGCAGGAAGTATAATGAACATTGGCTGCCCCGTATTTCCCCCTTCTCCAATAAATTCTTTGAGGACAGAGATTTTTGTCTGTCTTATTCACTGATATATTCCCAGCATCTAAAATAGTTATCAGGGGGATATAGGGAAGTAGGTGAAAGGGATTAACAGGTACAAACCTGAGTTATAAAATAAAATAAGCCATGGAGATGTAATATACAGCATAAAGAATATGGTCATAATATTGCAATAACTCTGTATGGGGACAGATGATTACTAGGCTTATCATGGTAACAATTTCATAATGTATGCAAATATCAAATCACCATGTAGTACACCTGAAACTAATATAATATTGTGTCACATATTTCAATTAAAAAAAAGATATTAGAAGAGAAAA
This sequence comes from Mesoplodon mirus, assembly GCF_964341445.2. Classification (NCBI taxonomy): domain Eukaryota; kingdom Metazoa; phylum Chordata; class Mammalia; order Artiodactyla; family Ziphiidae; genus Mesoplodon; species Mesoplodon mirus. Next base: position 110,667,058 of record NC_138983.1, on the reverse strand, counting down.
AAAGATCCTCATGATGATGTCTGATTTCCCATCATTACTTCCAACTACTTATTCCTAGGACTCTTGCCTTCAGACAGTGCTGTTACTGTCATGAATTATCATGCTCAATCGAAATGAATCCCAGTATTCTTCCTGGTCTGCTGCAAAATCTGCATTTGTCTGCCTATTAATTTCATTTTCAACCTCATATGCAATGGTACCACAATTTTTACCTTTCACTTTAATTTGGTTCTTCTTTCTTTTGCTTTGGCTTGATTTTTTATTTGATTCCACACTGTCATGTAAATACCAATACTGATGAAAAAAGGAAATTCCTTTTGTATACAGAAATGTAAACCCTATTATCTCTTCTTTCGAATGATTATTACTAAAAATGTTAAGAGGGAAAAAATAAAATAAAACAGTATCCAGTAGGCATACAAATATTTAATAAATGAATAAATAAACAGTGTTAAAATACAGTGATAATGATTATCCACTTTGGTTTTTCATTTTCTGAGATTAAAGATTCTCCACAATTGAAATTTGTTCCTTACAAAAAGCAACACTGGCCTTTTCCCTTACTTAATCATCTAAAACAAAACACAAATTACAGAAGTAAACCTAGATTTTGTTTGGTTTTGTTTTATAAAGGGCAAAATGTAGCAACTGGAACACTGTAATTGGAAAGCTGTTTCTGTCTTTTTAACACAGTATTAAATTTCAAATTATATGTACATACTCTCATAGAGCCAAGCACAATCAAATCATTTAAAATTCTGACAATCAGGAATTCTCTGGTGGTCCAGTGGTTAGGACTCGGCCCTTTCACTGCTGTGGCCTGGGTTCCAACCCTGGTCGGGGAACTAAGATCCTGCAAGCCGTGTGGTAAGGCCAAAAATAAAAAAAGAAAATACGATTCTGACAATGGAACATGCTTTTTTCCCACAAAAATACTTTAAAGTAAACAAAGTATGTATCACTTTTGAGAATTTAAAAAGTCATAATTTATCTTGATACATTATGAATATTAAAGAGGTTCAAGAGATTCCTCATTATTGTGAAAGGCACTCACCAGTCAAAACATTACCTACATGATGTGATTCCACTTTTATATAAAGTACCTAGAATAGTCGAATTCAGAGACAGAAAGCAGAATGGTGGTTGCTAGGGGCTGCAGGGAGGGAGGGATGAGGAATTAATGAAATGAGTACAAGATTCAGTCTGGGAAGATTTTTAAAAAGTCTGGAAGTAGATGGTGGTAATGAATGAGGAATAATGTGAATGTACTTAATGTCACAGAACTGTATACTTAAAAATGGTTAAAATGGCAAATTTTATGTTAGGTACACTTTACAAGTTTTTTAAAAGACCGTATTATCTATTTCAACTCCCTCATTTTACAGATGAGGAAAGGCTCAAAGGTGTCACATGACTTGTCCAAGTTCACATAGCTACTCAGTAACAAAGACAGAATTCATTTCTAATTCTATGTCCATCAACAGCACTGCCTCTAAATTCTTTCTAGGCTATAGTAAAAAAATAGGACATAGTGGTAGAAACAGAGTGACTAAAGGGAGATATCTGATATATCATGACAAGATAAAATTGTTCAGAGAAAAAATAATTTACAATTATAATCAGACAATACTGATTGTACAATCAGCTTTTATTATATGCCTTTTGTATTTATCCTATTCCTAGATCCATTTCATGTCCCTTCTTATTTTCCTTTTTCCTTCTTATCTTTTTTTACTTATCTCCTTTTTGTTCTATTTTACATATTTTTATAATACTTAAGTCTTCTTTAAAGCAAAATGGAAAACGTAAATGAAACGTATGGCCATAATTGTAAGTGAGTCATCAAGAATAAGTTAAACTGGGGCTTCCCTGGTGGCGCAGTGGTTGAGAATCTGCCTGCCAATGCAGGGACACGGGTTCGGGCCCTGGTCTGGGAAGATCCCACATGCTGCGGAGCAACTAAGCCCGTGAGCCACAACTACTGAGCCTGCGCGTCTGGAACTTGTGCTCCGCAACAAGAGAGGCCCTGACAATGAGAGGCCCGTGCACCGCAATGAAGAGTGGCCCCCGCTTGCCGCAACGAGAGAAAGCCCTCGCACAGAAACGAAGACACAACACAGCCAAAAATAAAATAAATAAATAAAAATTAAAAAAAAAAGAATAAGTTAAACTATATCCTGAATACATGGCTTACAAAAGAAGAAATCATACAACATTCTACATTTTGTACCAAAACAATTAATGTTACAATTTGTTTTAAAAAGGCTAATTCCCTAATGATATAAAGAAGCTCTGTTATATTGAAATGTAAACTTAATCATGTAAGCATGCTTACTTCTTTTAAGCACAGAATTTGTGTAGAAATACCTTTCAAAACAATTACCTTGGAAACCACTTGGCGTGTTCAACCCATGGGTCATCTCCAGATTCCCAACACCTTAAGCCACCATCACAACAAAAGCATTTGACATCATCACTACGACCTAAAGAAAACACAATAATAAAACTGAATATGTACGTGTCCTAATATATAAATCAAAATGAACTAGATAAAATGTATAGCTATACATTTTCTTACCCACGTAATAGAAACCAGCACTTGCAAGCTGCTCAGGCTGAACTGGTACAGTTGAAGGCCAGTACATAAATGTTCTCAGTCGAGCTGCATGTGTCTGCATGCTCAAATTTGAAATGCTAAACCTCAGCGTTTCCAGAGAATTTTCCAAAAATGGACAGTTGGGGAAATGTCTCCGGTGTTCTGACATAGCATCATCCTTTGGTTCCCAGTTACTTAGAGTCCCACCACAGGCAAAGCAGGCTACTCTATCTCCAGGTCCTATATAATAAAAGCCAGCTCTTGCCAATTCTGATGGTGACAAAAAGGTTAATGGCCACATCTGGTAAGTAAGAAATCTCGCTTCTTCAGTACTCATGGCATAACTGTAGGGGTTAGTCCTCATTGGGGAAAAGTCTTCAACTGCTCTAGAATTAACAGGGTTTGGTGAAAGGTTGGAATAAGAACCACTGAATGAGCTACTATGTTCCAAAGTAGGTAATAATGAATGTGTAAAACTGTTTCTCATTGGAGAGGAAACATTCTTAGAGGTGGATTCCAGACTAGTAACAGAAACTAGATTCTGAATAAAGCTACAGCTAGGATATAGTTGTTTATGCTTTTCAATAGGATTGTCTCCTTGTTTCCAGTTATCCAGCATCAGGCCACAACAAAAGCATTTGACCTTGTCATTCACACCAGTGTAATAAAAACCAGCACGAGCAAGACTCCTCTCTGAGACAGGAACACCAACAGGGAAAGTTGAATATGTAGACATTCGGTAGAGTTCACATGAAAAGTCATATTTCATTTTTTGTTTGTTGACGACTGTCCAATCTGACAAGATCGTGCTATCTTCCATCACACTCTTAATTTTTTGATACAAGGGATCTGGGAAAAGTCTTTGGGAGGTAGTTTTGTGCATGAGTCATTTTACTTTTTGACTGCTAAAACCCTTCACATGACAATTCTCTTCCCTTCACATTAGATTTTTTCCATAAAAAAGAATCAAATGATAGGCCCCTACTTATGTAAAATTCTTTACTGGATTTATACCTGAGTTGATACTCAGGTAGGATGAATATCTCTCCTAAATTACCAAGATACTATTTAATACTCTCTGGGATTATATTAACTCAAATGCTATTTGCTTGTTATTTGGTGTAATACTGACCTAATAGTCTGAAAGAAGTTGACACACCTCCAAAAATATGCTAAGACTTCTTGACTTTTCAAGGAGGTTTATATTCCAAAAATTCTAAACAAGGATAGAATACCTAAATTATGCCTTTAATTTGCTTCCGGTTACAAGCTACAAAGCCGGGATATCAAGCCAATTAATGACTATGCTACAAGAGGAAAAAACTATATGCAGGCTTCTTTCTCTATGAGCACTTTAACATATTTTTTAAAAATCTTCTTTTATTCTAGTAAACAAGAAGAATTAAAGTCTTCATATGGTCACATTATCTAAAGGCCAATTTCACAAAGTTTATCATCATAGTATTTACTTAAGAAGGTTAAACTAGCTTCAGCTAACAACTTTTGGAGATATCAACACCTACAAGTGTTGTTGAACCTAAACCTGTTATACTGTGTACAATGTCAAATGAAATGAATTTTGCTTAAAACTCACAAAGTGCTAACTCTTCTGTCTTTGTTAAATATTGTCTGTATTTGTTTCCACTTCCTGCAGCATCATTATTATCTTGTCTTTCTTCCTAACTTTGCATACCACTTTAGTATACTTGATCAAATGAAGGTATTTTCTCCATAAACTAGTTAACCATAAAATGTCCACAGCTGAAACTTCTTACAAAAATATTAAATAGCTTGCCTTTCATTTAAGAATCATGCATCTACAATATCATTCATTTTGTAATTAAAGGTAAATCAACTTATCAAGATACAGCTTGTCCTTTCTAGTGTTATCACAAATGCCTAAGGTACTGTATTACCAACAAAATTACTGCTCTTGCATAATAAACCAGTAATTAACTCTACTAGCCTTCTTTCTGAAAACGCTTCATATTTTAAAAGTATAATTCATACACAAAATTACACTCCACAGAATTCAAACTATATCCCTTTATAAAGTTTCTGAGTCTCCATAATGGGATTTATTACTGCAGGGGGAAAAATGAGGGGGAAAAAGTAGACTCTTCAGGGCTGTAAATCTGAAAAGAAAAAACAAACGCTATTTTAGAAAACTGTATTTTCATGATGAATACAATTTATATTCTTTTCAATTTATTTAGTAAATTCTAAAAGTGATTTACACTTTAGAAAATACATCTTCATTCCAGCTATTTGTCAACAAAACTAATTAGAAAAGCTTTTAATCGAAATAAATGCAATAGACTCCCCGTAGCACTAAGAATACTTTTTTTAATGCACAACTTTGAAGACAGATGGACATAGAAACATATTTTGGCCTTGGTCTCCTCCCCTCTTCTGGTGACAACTTTTAATAGTTTAAGGATAATATCTCTGGCAGTTTGCTAGAGGCAAAGGGGGACTAGTGGTGAAAAAGAGACTGCACCCATCAGCATCAGTGCAGCAGTTATTTAGATTGCATAATAGACTGTAACGTTTTTTTTTTTAATGTCAAGTCTCTCCAGGACTAGGCAAACTGATCAGTGAGAGTAAACGCATCAGGAACCCACCAATACAACCCTACAACTCTACAATGCCCTCACAATTCCAAAGCAACAACCACAGAAAGCAACGTGAAAACAATATACAGTATAATGGCTTGTGAAACACTGGCCTTGGGAATGTGACGACTTGCACGAATGCTTTCGTTACACCAGAACTTGGTGTCCTATCTTTACAGATTTGTATCTACAAGCACCGTACGGTGGACTTGCCCTCTTTAGGCAAACTGTGGCTTTGGAGGTTGAAGGCGGGAGCCAGACTGCAAGGGAAAATAAGAGAAACTATGGAATTTACCCATTAATTTCCCGGAGCTATTTCTCACAATACACAATAGACCACTAAAGTGGCAGAGCGCGGTTGCAACTATCTGATATAGGAAATCTGCCGCCACACAACTGTCTCCGTCTGAACATACTAAACAAAGGAATACCGAGGGTCAAGTTTAAAACCCTGCAAAAACTTGACCAACATCTTGGTCAGAGTCCGAGGGCCGGAGAAGTGGGCGGCGGCCAGAGCAGACTTGCAAACAGGTCAATTGAAAAAAAATTATTTTCGACCGCAATTCTTGGAGCTGGAGCTTCCGAATTAAACAGCCTCGGCGAGAGTGAAGAGTAGAGAGCAGAGAGCTCACTGCGACCCCGGCCTCGGCCCCCGGCCCTGTCTTCCCTCACCCAGCTGCAGCCTCAGGGAAGCGGGGCCCCGCGGCCCGTGCGGCCCTACCCGCCTCGCGCGGCCGGGGCCCGGAAGGAGCTGCACTCACCGCTGGGCCGGCGCAGCAAACGCGGAAACAGCGCGGTAGTCTGGATCCTCCACAGCCCCAAGAGCTGCTACGCCGACAGAAGGAGAAGCCGGGCGGCTCGGCTCCCGTGCTCCCAAAGCCCCCCGCCCGCGCAGGGCCCACGCCGACGCACAGTGACGACAGCGCGCCGGCCGGGATCGCGTCACGCCGCGCGAGGGCGCCGGGGAGTCTGCAGGCGAAGAGCGGCCCGAAGCGCGCGCTAGGCCGTACGCAGTCGGTCAGCCCGCGGGGGCGGCGGGGCCGGGCGTCCCCTCGGCGTTCCAACCTTTAATTTCGCCGCGTGAGCACTTTTGACGTTTCCTTCTCTCGCCGTTCCTGACATACTCCTGAGGGGGACGTGGCGAAGCGTGAGCCGTAGGTTTTGAATCGCTGGAAGCCTTGCGGAAACGCCCCAGCGCGGGCGGTGAGCGTCTCCCCCGCGTCACCCGGTTGGGGTCTAACCCCAGCCGGATTCCTCTAGTGGGGCCTCCCCTCGGCGTGGGTGACCGCGTCCGGGGGTGGAGTCAACCCGGCGGCGTTTCGGCTCGATTAAGTGAATGATTGTAACCGTTTTCCTCAGCAGTTCTGTGATGTCAACCTTAAACAGCTGGCTGTGAAAATGGAAAAAAGACGAGTGTTGGAAAGCAGAACAGCATCAGAGGATTAATTTTGAAGCTTTGATTTTATAGTCTTCTGGGGAGTATATTTATTTTATAATCAACCACTGTATCTTTTATTTTTAAACTTTTGTTTTTCTGTTCTGGAGGCGAATGCACTGACGAAAGTGTCCTAATTTCAGGAGCTCATCACTAGCAACGGGAACGGTGCTTCAGGCCAGGCTTCACTCCCCGTTTTTTTTTTTTTTTTTTCCTGAATGTGACTAGGATGGAGTGTATACATTCATATACGTGTGTAAATATAAATCATACGTGAACCACAGAGGAGCCCTGTATCAATGACATGTTTAACTAGTTAACTGATAGAAAAATTGTAAATACAAAATCTTGGTTTTCCTAGTCAGGGACGTTTTTCTCCCCCCTCTCTAGCAGTGCGGTGAACACAGTAAATATTTGCTGCATTGCAGCGAGAGAATTTTTTAGTTTATGTTCTGTGAAGACACTCTTTGTCAATGAAATCAAATGTTTTCTTCTTTCAGGGGAACTCCAGGGGGCAAATATTTCAAAAACTTCCAAATAACAAGCCACTTAATTAGGCAGCCGGGGGAATTCCAAGACCCTGAACCGTTTCCCATTTCCTGTCCCTGTCATTTCTGCTTGCCAATCAGTCACAGAATAGGAGGGCTTCTGTTCCAGGGTTAATAGTAAAAAGAAAGTATTTGTAACAGTTTGTGATACAGAGAAAAGAAATGTCATGGCTCCCAATGACTAAAAACTTCCAAATATGCACATGAGTTTTGATAGTAGTTCAGTATGTAGTTCAAGTTGCAATTTCTGGGAAAGTTACAGAACTTTCTTTTTATGTGTGGGAAAATATATATTAGCAAGAATTGTTCATTCTGGATTCAAGATTATTCAAAATTATTTCTCTTTTTCAGTTCTTGTCCTTACCAAAAAAGTATAGGGGAAAATTCATATTTCAAAAGCTCAAAGTCCTTATATATTTTCCCCAAGAAACCACGTAATAACATTCAGGTATAATAAATACTACTTTATAACTTTTAATCCTATATAACCTTGTAGTTGAGTGTTAAATTTATTCAGTTACCCACTTATTCAGTTAATCTTTTTCATATTTCCAGTGTAGAATTGCTGGTGATTTTTAAAAATAAGTTGTGTTTTTCTGCTGAGGTTGCTATACTAATATTTTTCACATTTATGTAGAAAAATATTTACAGGATCCAAGACAATTTGAGGAGGAATATAAGACTGAAGGGGCTTGTCCACTAGATAACGAGTTATATAATAAAGTCATAGTAATTCAGATAGTATTGTATTAGCACAAGGATGGACAAATAAAGGAGCAAGATAAATAGCCCAGAAAAGATATATATGTATATGTGAATTTGATATATGACATTGGTATTACATATCAGTGAGAAAAGGATTAACTGGTCAATAAGTAATAATGAATGGTTATTCTAATGAAAAATAAAATTAGATAATCACCTAACTGTTTTTTTTTTATTGCGATACGCGGGCCTCTCACTGTTGTGGCCTCTCCCGTTGCAGAGCACAGGCTCCAGACGCGCAGGCTCAGCGGCCATGGCTCACGGGCCCAGCCGCTCCGCGGCATGTGGGATCCTCCCGGCCCGGGGCACGAACCCGTGTCCCCTGCATCGGCAGGCGGACTCTCAGCCACTGCGCCACCAGGGAAGCCCCACCTAACTGTTAAAAAAAATTCCTGATGGATAAAAACCCTAAAAGTGAACAGCTATGATTGTGAATCCAGGGTTTTAAACATATTTTTTGAGTTATAATCCATTGCAGTTATTGTCAGTAGGCCAATGGGAGCTTATTCACGTTGGCTCCTGAGTCCTTTTGACATGGCCATAGTAGTCTTTGATTGCTTTGTTGGCTGGCTTTGTACATTTCTTACCCAATACCTATAATTAGCCATTTATTCAAAGTGCTCTGGTTCCTTTAGTGGGAAATGGTATTTAAAGACCATAATCTGAATGTTTGTGATACTAATTGTTATTGAGTTGTATTGTTTTTATAACCTGTTCTGTGGACACAGTTGGGTAAATATGGCCTTTTGGTTTTTTTTTTAATAAAAAAGCATCATGAACTCTAACTTCCAATTCAAATTCAGGAATTCAAGGTTTTATTTAACCTCATTGATTGTACAACTTCCTTCCTTCCTGCACACTGAAAAATCCTTATTCTCACCTGTACTCCCTTCCTGCCCTGTAGGCAATGATTTATCATTAAAAAAAAATTTTTTTATTCTAAAAATATAGTTTATGTACATTTATCCATATCTCCCTTTTTCTTAGATAACTGGTAGCATACTTTTTTCCACCTTTTTTTACTTACTAATAAATTATGGAGATCACTCAATACTAGTATATATATAGAGAGAGTCCTCATTTCTGCACAGTACTTCATTGTGTAGATGTAGCGCAATATATTCAACTAGTCCCCGTTGATGAGAAAAGCATTTGATCTAAGAAAGAAATGGAAATTTTACTTGAGCCAAATTTTTTAAAAATAAATTTATATACTTTATATATTATTTTTGGCTGCATTAGGTTTTCGTTGCTGCATGCAGGCTTTCTCTGGTTGTGGTGAGTTGGGGGGGCTACTCTTCGTTGCGGTGCGTGGGCTTCTCATTGCGGTGGCTTCTCTTGTTGCAGAGCACGGGCTCTGGGCACGTGGGCTTCAGTAGTTGTGGCACGTGGACACTAGAGCACAGGCTCAGTAGTTGTGGCACACGGGCTTAGTTGCTCCGTGGCATGTGGGATCTTCCCAGACCAGGGCTTGAACCCATATCCCCTGCATTGGAAGCTGGATTCTTAACCACTGTACCACCAGAAAAGCCCACTTGTGCCAAATTGAGGGTTATAACCCAGGAACAGTCTCTCAGAAAGCTCCAAGAACTGTTCTGCCTTTTACAGGTCAAAGCACAGTTGTATAATTTTTTGAGACAGAGGGCTGTATGTTAAATGATGTATTATTGACAGTTAATATAATCTAGCGTGTAGTGGGTCATGGGTCATTGTGGCCCCATACAAGATTAAGAAGGAATGTTATCTTGTAAGGAGTTGGCTTGTTGGGGCTAGGAGAATGTTGCTCTTTATTGTTGAGCAGGTATTCCTGCAAGTGGAGGGGTTTGGTCGATGCATAATGCAGATACACAATGCACAGTAGAGGTGGGAAGAGGGGACCAAAGAGCAGAGAACATTTTTTTTATGTTTAAATTTTTCTTGTCTTGCCATAAAATATAATTTTATTTCATATACCGTAATGTATTCAACTACTTCCCTGTTGATGGACATCTGGGTGGTTTCCAATCTTTTGCTATTACAAATAATGCTGTAATGAATAGTTATGGATATCTTGTTTTAGGATATGTTCCAGAAGTTGGATTCTTAGGTCAAATAACAAATTCATACGTAATTTTGCTAAGTATGATCAAATACCCCTCCCCCTCCATGGAACTGTTGGCATTTTGCATCCCAGTCAGCAATGTATGTAAATTCCTTTTTTCTACACAGCTTCATCAGGGGAGTATGTTGTCAAACTTTTGGATTTTTGCCAGCCTGTTAAATAGAATCTCAGTGTGGTTTTAATTTCATTGCTGTGTTATAAGATCGATAATCTTTTTAGTGTATCAATTGCATATGTAATGGTTTATTTTTTTAAGTATAAAGGAATGTTAGGATTGATTATATGGTATTATTAAAGAAAAATTATTCTGACACTTGTTAAAACATTAACAAGTAAGGAACTACAAGTAAGGAAGACTTTATTCAAGACTATTGCAATAAGAGCATTGCAATGGGGGAGAGAGATCAGGCTCAACTCTGAATACAGCAAAGATAGCTGAGGATTTGTAGCCAAACAGTGGAATGAAGGGGTCAGTGGAAGAAAAATTACTTAGTGGAGACATCAAGGGCAGGTGGATTCTTGCTGAAGATTGGCCAAGGGCTTATACATCAAAAGTGGAAAATAAAGAATTTAGTCAGGTATCAAGGGTAGGAGCATTCTCACTAACCTGACTTAGCAGGATTCTTGCTAAGACTGGGCTAGAGAGGCCAAAGATGGGGTGGGGGGTGACAAATGGAGAAGGCACTGACTTAAATCTACATAACAAACTTTACCCTGGTTTACCAGGCTTTTCCTGGTAACTTCCGCATAACTGGCTTCCTCACACCCTTCTTTCTCTCTTTTGTCTTGAGCTGAAAATGGTATTTAAGCCTGTGGCTTAGTCCACCTCAGGGAGTTACTCATTTTTCCCTGGGTATCTCCCATGTATACATGAGGTATATATGTGAAACTTCTGTTTGTTTTTCTTGTTAATCAGTCTTTTACTACAAGGGTGTCAGCCAAGAACTCAGAAAGGTAGAGAGAAAATTATTTTTTTCTCCCCTACATTAGTATATACCGTAGGGAAGGAAAAATCTCTTCCTATGCCCATCTTAGGTTCTCCAGCTGGGGTCCTCTAGCCAAAAATATATTAGCAAGAGAAAAACAAGCTAATTAACATGTGCATTGCACATGTACGAATAAGAACCCTCAGTGATGAGTAACCTTAAAGAGAGGGTTAGAACTTGGGTTTTAATACCAACAAAGGAAAAGAGGTTTGGAGCTTCCGGGTGAGAGAGGCAAGTTATAAGAAGGTGACCAAGAAAAGCATGAGCTTTTAGTGAGAGCTGTTTACTGAGGTTTGTTATGCAGATTTGAGTCCTTGCCTTCTCCTTTGTTAAGAGTTTTAAGAGTACTTCTCTTTCAGATACTGAAGAGGGAGACACCTCTACAAATGGAAATTTACTTTAGAGCTTTTCATGATAGATCTCAATACCCTTTAGCTCAAAATAATCTATTTGCCAAAAGTACATTTTGGGGTGGCATACTCTGTTACCCCTCAGTACATGAGTGAAATGTATACTTCCCTGAATTTTTGAAGTATTTTATTTAAAAAATTCAATAAACAAAATCCAACACGTTAAGAACTTGGAAATTTTGGCCACATCACAATTTTCTTCCCCAACGTCTAGTTACTTAAAACATCCCAAGCATTACCTTTCTATCTGTTGAAAAAAAAATCACTATATATCTATCTTAATAATGAGAGCTTTAAAATTTTGTTGTCTGTAGCAAAAGTCAAAAATTTTAAATATCAGAAATATTTAAAAGCTTAATTAGTGAACTTTATTTAATATAAAGTAGAATCTCAGCAGCTCTAATTGAAAAAAATCAATGAGTTAAAAGTTAGGATGATAAAGGTTTACATAAATGGATTAAAAATGGCCCCTGCACATTGGCCCTATATTGTTTACTTCATAGCAGATTGGGACCACTAGCTCAAAAGCTTGCCTCTGCCAAACTCAAATTTTTACACATCTAATTGCTTTAACTATATCCTAAATAACCATATTTTAAGCCATTTAGAGCCTGCCTGTTTTGTATGCCCAGCATCCGCAAGACAAACCTCAGCCTAAGAACCCAAGTCACTGCTACCCTTCCGAGATCCATGACTAAGCCGTCTGCAACATCACCTAGCTATGTAAAACTCTTCTCTGGTTCCCCTCTTGCCTGGGAGTTCCCTTGTCCTCTTCCCCTTGTGGTGGTGGCCCCACACCTGACTCTGGAAGGTCGCCTGTTGTGAGGGATTTCCCCTTGCCTGAACCTGCCAAGCACATCGAAATAAAGCTTGTTGTGTGCTACTGCCACCTGGTGGTCTTTTCTTTAATAAGTCCCGAAATCCTCGAACTCCTAACAAAAGGAAAAGCCTTAGGATTGGAGAAAAATAGTCACAACACAAGGCATAGAGGACCTTGTTCTTTCTATGCGTATTTCCTGTCAAGGGAGGAGAAGATAAAAGACTTCTAGAATCCAAAAAGCTGATGCAGATCTAGGGAAAGTTTTTCCTGTGGTTTTCCTGAAAATAATCATGTGAGAGAAACTGAGAAGTTGAATCTGTAGTAGAATTATTTGAAAGCCTTAGTAAAGTACGATAAATAAATAAAACTTTAGGTGACTTAGAAATTTGAGCTCCCTTCACAACATAGGTAAACTATGTTAGTGAAAACATACCCTTTTATAGATGACAGTGCAAAATCATTCTAATCTTTGAAATATGTGCAATATGTCACAAAAACTTGGGCATTACAGTGAAACAGATTTTGCTTTAATCTCTGCTGTTTCTCCTTGAGTTACATGCCTTTGAATAAATTATTTAACTCTTTCATTCATTTAAGAATCATGGAGGTGAGTGGCCATGACAACAGAGTAGGAAGACCCTGAGCTCATCTTGTCCCACGGGCAAACCAAAATTACAACTATTTACAGAGCAACTATTGATAAGAAAGAATGGAATCTAGAAGAAAAGATTGTCTACAACTAAAGCTATAAAAAAGGAACCACAATGAGATGGGTAGCATGGGAGGAGACACAGTATAGTCATGACCCATACCCCCTGGTGGGTGATCCACAAAGGGGAGGATGATTACAATTACAGAGGTTCTCCCCAAGGAACAAGGGGTCTGAACCCCACATAGGGCTCCCCATCCCAGGGGTCCTATACCTGGAAGATGAACCTCCAAAATATTTAGCTTTGAAGGCTAGTGGGGCTTACTTTGGGGAGAGCCAGAGGGTTGTGGGAAATAGAGACTCCACACTTAAAGGGCACATACAAAATCTTACATGTTCCAGGACCCAGGGCAGAAGCAGTAATTTGAAAGGAGCCTGGGTCAGAGCCACCTGATGCTCTTGGAGAGCCTCCTGGAGAGGTAGGAGGCAAATGGAGCTCACCCTTGAGACAGACAACCACTTTTGGCAGCTCATTCTACCCCTAGGACACGTGCTGGCAAGTGCCATTTTGGAATCCTTGCTCTAGCTTCTTAGCATCAGGACTAATAAGGCAGGCTGCCTTAAGACCCACTGAGCCCACAGACATCCTGGGATATGGTCATGTCCAACAGAGGGTCCAGGACCTGGCTCCACACACCAGTGAGCCAGCACTAGCCCCAAGAACCCCAGGACCCTGCAGCTAGAGACCTTGGGACACAGCTCCACCCTCCAGTGGGCCTGTTCCAACCTTGGGACCAGCCCCATCCACCAGTGGGCAGGTGCCAGTCCCAGGATCTCCAAGCCTGCCCACCAGGGAGCTGGCACTAGCCTTGGAACCAGCCACCCACCATCGAGCAGACAACAGCCCCAGGACCCCCTGGGACCCGGCTCCACCCATCAGTAGGTCAGTATACCAACTTCAGAACCCCAGTGCCCTGCAGCCAGAGATACCAGGACCAAGCTCCATCTACCAGACCAGAACCAGCCCCAGGAAACCCTGGGCCTTGGCCTTACCCACGAGTAGGTGGGCACAAGCCCCAGGACCACTGCAGCCCCACAGCCTGCCATAGCAGGACCCCGCCCATCCACCAATAAGCCAACACCAGCTCTGAGACACATTGGGCCAATTAGCCAGCTGCCCCAGGATCTGGCCACATCCACCAGTGGGCTGACACAAGCCTTCAGGGCACCCCAGACCCCGCAGGCAGCACCCACCCACCAGCAGACCAAACAAGCTCCAGAACCCCTAGGGCCCTACAGCCAATAATCCCAGGACACTGCTCTGCCTGCCAGTGGGCCAGCACTAGTCCCAGGAACACAACAACATGCATACTGTCTTGTCAGCACCCAGCCAACCCACCAGCAGACTTGTCCCAGCCCCAGGACCCCCTGTGCCCTGGTCCCGCCCACCATCAGGTCAACACCAATTCTGGGAACCTTGGGCCTATCAGCCAGTGGCCCCAGGATCTGGCCCCACCTTCCAGGGGGCTGACACTAGTTTCAGGACCCCAGGGTTTTGCACCCAGAGAGCCCAGGACATGGTTCTGACTACCAGTGACCAGCACAAGCCCCAGGACATCCTGAGCCCAGGCTCTGCCCACCAGCAGGCCAACACCAGCTCCAAGAGACTTTGAACCCCTCGGCCAGCCACTCTGGGATCCAGCCCCACTCACAGGTGGGCCAGCAGCCCACAGAGCTTGCAGCAAGCCACGTCAGGAACTGGCCTCACCCACGAGCAGGCTGACACTAGATCTAGAAACCCTGGCTCTGTAACCTGGTTCTACCCACCAGTGAGCCTTTACTAGCCCTGGGAACCCCATGAGGCTCTGCAGCCAGCCGCCCCATGACCCAGCCCCACCAACCAGTGGCCAGCAGTCTACACACCGGGAACAACTTGGCAACCAACCAAACTGGGGGCCAGCCACACCTACTAGACCACAAAAAGTAGTCAGCCCACCACAACAGAGGAACAATGCAGTCCACATTGGGGGCACCCCTAGAGCGTATACCTCTCATGACCAGAGGGGAGTGTGCTGCTGGGATGTGTAAGATGGCTCCTACAAAAGGCCACTTCTCCAAGGTTAGGAAACATAACCAACCTATCAGATACACAGAAATAAAAACAGCAAATTAGGCAAAATGAGGTGACAGAGGAACATAAAGATGATCAAAGAACTCAGGAGAAGATAGAATGGACAGAGTGAGATGTTAGACGTTTTTAACAAAGAGTTAGTTAGAAAATATAAAGAAGAACCAGAGATGAATACAAAAACAAATGAAAAATATAGTGGAAGGAATCAAGAGCAGATTAGATGCAATAGAGGAACAAATCAGTGAGCTGGAAGACAGAATAATGGAAATCACTGATGCTGAAAAGAAAAAAGAAAACAATAAAAAGAAATGAGGGCAGTTTAAGAGATCTCTAAGACAACATCAAGTGCACTAATATTCACATTACAGGGGTCCCAGAAGGAAAAGAGAGAGAAAGGGGCAGAAAACATATTTGAAGACATAATAGCTGAAAAATTCCCCAACCTGGGAAAGGAAACAGGCACACAGATCCAAGAAGCACAGATAGTCACAAACAGGATTAACCCAAATAGGACCACACCAAGACACAATTAAAATGTCAAAAGTTAAAGAGAGAATATTAAAAGTAGCAAGGGAAAAGCAACAATACAAAGGAACTCCCTAAGGCTATCAGCTGACTTTTCAGCAGAAACTCTGCAGGCCAGAATGGAGTGGCATGATTTATTTATTTATTTATTTATTCATTCATTTATTTATTTGGTTGTGCTGCACAGCTTGTGGGATCTCAGTCGCCCAACCAGGGATCAAACCCATGCCCCCTCCATTGGAAGCATGGATTCTTAACCACTGGACCGTCAGGAAAGTCCCTGGCATGATGTATTTAAAGTGATGAAAGGGAGAAACCTACAATCAAGAATACTCTACTCCTCAAGGCTCTCATTCAGATTTGATGGAGAGATCAAAATCTTTACAGACAAGCAACAGCTAAGAGTTCAGCACCACCAAACCAGCTTTACAAGAAATGTTAAAAGGACCTCTCTAAGTGAAAAAGAAAAGGCCACAACTAGAAACATGAAAATTATGAAAGAAAAAATCTCATTGGTAAAGGCAAATATACAGTAAATGTAGGAAATCAACCATGTATAAAGCTAGTAGGAAGGCTAAAAGACAAAAGTAGTAAAGTCATCTATATCTGTAATAAGTGGTTGAGGGATATACAAAATAAAAATATATAAAATATGATGTCAAAAAGAGTAAATGTGGGAAAGAGGAGTAAAAATGCAGGGTTGTTAAAATGCATTTGAAGTTAAGAGATCACAACTTAATATAATCATATATATGATTATATATATATATATATATATATATATATATATATATATATATATGGATAGATAGATAGATAGATAGATTGCTACATATAAACCTCTTGGTAACCACAAACCAAAAATCTATAATAGATACACACACACAAAAGAAAGGAATCCAAACATAGCACTAAAGATAGTCATCAAATCACAAAGAGAACAAAAGAAGAAGAAAGAACAACAACAAAAAAAACTACAAAAACAACCCCCCAAAATTAACAAAATGGCAAGAAGTACATACCTATCAATAATTACGTTAAATGTAAATGGACTAAATACTTCAATCAAAAGACATAGAGTGGCTGAATAGACACAAAAACAAAACCTATATTTATGTGATCTACAAGAGACACATTTCAGATCTAAAGGCACACATTCTGAAAATGAGAGGATGGCAAAAGGTATTCCATGCAAATGGAAATGAAAAGAAAGCTGGGGGAGCAATATTTATGTCAGACAAAATGAACTTTAAAATAAAGAGTGTAACAAGAGACAAAGAAGGACATTACATAATGTTCAAGGGACCAATACAAGAAGAAGATATAACAATTGTAAATACATATGTATCCAACATAGGAGCACCTAAATACATAAAGAAAATATTAACAGACATAAAGAGAGAAGCTGACAGTAACACAATATTAGTAGTGGACTTTAACACCCCATTTACATCAATCAACAGATCATCCAGACACAAAATCAATAAGGAAGCACTGGCCTTAAATGATACATTAGACCAAATTGACTTAATAGATATATATAGAACATTCTACCCAACAATGGCAGAATACACATTCTTTTCAAGTGCACATGGGACATTCTCCAGGATAGATCACATGCCAAGCCACAAAACAAGTCTCAATAAATTAACAAAAAAAACTGAAATTATATCAAGCATCTTTTCCAACCACAATTCTATAAGGCTAGATATCAACCAGAAGACAAAAAACTGCAAAAACACACAAATATGTGGAGATTAAACAGCATGCTACTAAACAATGAAAGGATAAGAGAAAAAAAATTTTAAATACCTGGAGACAAATGAAAAAGCCATGATGATCCAAAATCTATGGCATGTAGGAAAAACATTTCTAAGAGGGAAGTTTACCTCGATAAAAGCCTACCTCAGGAAACAAGAAAAATCTCAACTACCTAAACTTACACCTAAAAGAACTAGAAAAAGAAGAACAAACAAAATCCAAAGTTAATATAAGGAAAGAAATCATAAAGATCAGAGCATAAATAAAGTACACAGAGATGGAAAAACAATAGAAAAGATGAGTAAAACTAAGAGTTGTTTCCTTGAAAAGATAAACAAAATTGATAAACTGTTAGCCAGACTTGCAAGAAACAAAGAGAGGACCCAAATCAATAAAATCAGAAACAAAAGAGAAGTTACAAATGATACCACAGAAATACAAAAGATTGTAAGAGATTACTATGAAGAATTGTACACCAATAAAATGGACAACCTAGAAGAAATGGAAAAATTCCTAGAAATGCACAGTCCCCCAACACTGAATCAGGAAAAAATAGAAAATAAGGACAGACCAATGACTAGTAATGAAATTGAATCAGTAATTAAAGAAAAAAAAAACCTCCCAACAAACAAAAGTTCAGGACCAGATGACTTCATATGTGAACTCTACCAAACGTTTACAGAAGAATTAACACCTATCCTTCTCAAACTATTCCAAAAATTTGCAGAGGCAGGGACACTTCCCAACTAATTTATGAGGCCAGCATCACCCTGATATCAAACCAGACAAAGATATTACAAAAAAAGAAAATTACAGGCCAATATCACTGATGAACATAGGTGCAAAAATCCTCAACAAAATACTAGCAAACCAAATCTAACAATACATTAAAAGGATCATTATCAAGTGGGATTTATACCACAGATGCAAGGATGATTCAATATCCACAAATCAATCAATGTGACAGATCACATTAACAAACTGAAGAATAAAAAATCATATGATCATCTAAATAGATGCAGAAAAAACTTTTGACAAAGTTCAACATCAATTTACAATAAAAACTCTCCAGAAAGTGTGTATAGATGGAACATACCTCAACATAATAAAGGCCATATATAACAAACTGACAGCTAACATCATACTCAATGGTGAAAAGCTGAAAGCATTTCCTCTAAGAACAGGAACATGACAAGGATGCCCACTCTCACCACTTTTATTCAACATAGTATTATCAATAGAAGTCCTAGCCACAGCAATCAGAGAAGAAAAATAAATAAAAGGAGTCCAATTCGAAAGAAGTGAAACTGTCACTCTTTGCAGATGATATGATACTATACATAGAAAATTCTAAAGACACCCCCCAAAAACTACTTGAGCTCATCAACAATTTGGTGAAATTGTAGGATACAAAATTAACAAATAGAAATCTGTTGCATTTCTTTACACTAACAATGAACAAGAGAAATTAAGAAAACAATCCCATTTACCATCACATTAAAAAGAATAAAATACCTAGGAATAAGTCTAACTAAGAAAATAAAGACCTGTGCTTGGAAAACTATAAGACACTGATGAGAGAAATTGAAAATGATACCAAATGGAAAGATATACTATGTTCATGGATTGGAAGAATTAATATTGTTAAAATGCCCATACTATCTAAGGCAATCTACAGATTCAATGCAATCACTATCAAAATACCAATGGCATTTTCACAGAACTAAAACAAATAACTCTAAAATTTGTATGAAAACACAGAAGGCTTCAAATAGCTAAAACAATCTTAAGAAAGAAGAACAGGGCTTCCCTGGTGGCGCAGTGGTTGAGAGTCTGCCTGCCAATGCAGGGAACACAGGTTCGTGCCCCGGTCCGGGAAGATCCCACATGCTGCAGAGCGGCTGGGCCTGTGAGCCATGGCCGCTGAGCCTGCGCGTCCGGAGCCTGTGCTTCGCAACGGGAGAGGCCACAACAGTGAGAGGCCCGCGTACTGCAAAAAAAAAAAGAAGAAGAACAAAGCTACAGGTATCACGCTCCCTGATTTTAAACTACACTAAAAAGCTACAGTAATCAAAACAGTATGGCACTGGACTTCCGGGTAAGATGGCGGAGGAGTGGGACGCGGAGATCGCCTTCCTCCCCACGGATGCACCGGAGGTGCAGCTACACGTGGAACAGCTCCTACAGAACACCTGCTGAGCGCTGGCAGAAGACCCCAGACCTCCCAGAGGGCAGGGGACTCCCCACATACCTGGGTAGGGCAGAGCGGAGAGATCCGCACACAGAGGATCGGTGCCGAGCGGCACTCACCAGCCCGAGAGGCTTGTCTGCTCGCCCGCCGGGGCGCGCAGCGCTGGGGGCTGAGGCTCGGGCTTCGGTCGGAGCGCGGGGAGAGGACTGGGGCTGGCGGCGAGAACTCAGCCTGAAGGGGGCTAGTGTGCCACAGCTGGCCGGGAGGGAGTCCGGGAGAGGTCTGGAGCTGCCGAAGAGGCAAGAGACTTTTTCTTCCCTCTTGGTTTCCTGGTGCGCGAGGAGAGGGGATTAGGAGCGCTGCTTGAAGGGGCTCCACGGACGGGCGCGGGTCGCGACTGAAGGCGCGGAGCCCAGTGGCGGGTGTGGGACGCTGGGGCTGCTGCTGCCGCCGCCGGGGGGCCTGTGTGCGAGCGCAGGTCACTGCCCACACCGCCCTTCCGGGAGCCTGTGCGGCCCGCCACTGCCGGGGTCCCGGGATCCAGGGGCGGCTTCCCTGGGAGAGCGCGCGGCGCGCCTCGGGCTGGTGCAGCGTCGCGCCGACCTCTGCCGCTGCAGGCTCGCCCCGCGCTCCGTGCCCCTCCCTCCCTCCCGGCCTGAGTGAGCCAGAGTCCCCGAAGAGGCTGCTCCTTTAACCCTGTCCTATCTGAGCGAAGAACAGACGCCCTCCGGCGACCTACACGCAGAGGCGGGGCCAAATCCAAAGCTGAGACCCAGGAGCTGTGAGAACAAAGAAGAGAAAGGGAAACCTCTCCCAGCAGCCTCAGAAGCAGCGGATTAAAGCTCCACAATCAACTTGATGTACCCTGCATCTGTGGAATACATGAATAGACAACACATCATCCCAAATTGAGGAGCCCGGAGTCAGTGCTGTGCCTCTGAGGTGGGAGAGCCAACTTCAGGACACTGGTCCACAAGAGACCTCCCAGCTCCACATAATATCAAACGGCGAAAATCTTCCAGAGATCTCCATCTCAACACCAGCACCCAGCTTCACTCAACGACCAGCAGGCTACAGTGCTGGACACCCTAAGCCAAACAACCAGCAAGACAGGAACACAACGCCACCCATTAGCAGAGAGGTGGCCTAAAATCATAAAAAGTCCACAGACACCCCAAAACACACCACCAGACGTGGACCTGCCCACCAGAAAGACAAGATCCAGCCTCATCCACCAGAACACAGGCACTAGTCCCCTCCACCAGGAAGCCTACACAACCCACTAAACCAACCTTAGCCACTGGGGACAGACACCAAAAACAACAGGAACTACGAACCTGCAGCCTGCAAAAAGGAGACCCCAAACACAGTAACATAAGCAAAATGAGAAGACAGAAAAACACACAGCAGGAGAAGGAGCAAGATAAAAACCCACCAGACCTAACAAATGAAGAGGTAATAGGCACTCTACCTGAAAAAGAATTCAGAATAATGATGGTAAAGATGATCCAAGATTCTATTTCCCAGATCCAAAATCTTGGAAATAGAATAGACAAAATGCAAGAAACAGTTAACAAGGACCTAGAAGAACTAAAGATGAATCAAGCATCGATTAAAAACACAATACATGAAATAAAAAATACTCTAGATGGGATCAATAGCAGAATAACTGAGGCAGAAGAACGGATAAGTGAGGTGGAAGATAAAATAGTGGAAATAACTGCTGCAGAGCAAAATAAAGAAAAAAGAATGAAAAGAACAGAGGACAGTCTCAGAGACCTCTGGGACAACATTAAACGCACCAACATTCGAATTATAGGGGTTCCAGAAGAAGAAGAGAAAAAGAAAGGGACTGAGAAAATATTTGAAGAGATTATAGTTGAAAACTTCCCTAATATGGGAAAGGAAATAGTTAATCAAGTCCAGGAGGCACAGAGAGTCCCATACAGAATAAATCCAAGGAGAAATACGCCAAGACACATATTAATCAAACTGTCAAAAATTAAACACAAAGAAATCATATTAAAAGCAGCAAGGCAAAAACAACAAATAACACACAAGGGAATCCCCATCAGGATAACAGCTGATCTCTCAGCAGAAACTCTACAAGCCAGAAGGGAGTGGCAGGACATACTTAAAGTGATGAAGGAGAAAAACCTGCAACCAAGATTACTCTACCCAGCAAGGATCTCATTCAGATTTGATGGAGAAATTAAAACGTTTACAGACAAGCAAAAGCTGAGAGAGTTCAGCACCACCAAACCAGCTTTACAACAAATGCTAAAGGAACTTCTCTAGGCAAGAAACACAACAGAAGTAAAAGACCTACAATAATGAACCCAAAACAATTAAGAAAATGGGAATAGGAACATACATATCGATAATTACCTTAAATGTAAATGGACTAAATGCTCCCACCAAAAGACACAGAGTGGCTGAATGGATACAAAAACAAGACCCATCTATATGCTGTCTACAAGAGACCCACTTCAGACCTAGAGACACATACAGACTGAAAGTAAGGGGATGGAAAAAGATATTCCATGCAAATGGAAACCAAAAGAAAGCTGGAGTAGCAATTCTCATATCAGACAAAATAGACTTTAAAATAAGGACTACTAGAAGAGACAAAGAAGGACACTACCTAATGATCAAGGGATCGATCCAAGAAGAAGATATAACAATTGTAAATATTTATGCACCCAACATAGGAGCACCTCAATACATAAGGCAAATACTAACAGCCATAAAAGGAGAAATCGACAGTAACACACTCATAGTAGGGGACTTTAACACCCCACTTTCACCAATGGACAGATCATCCAAAATGAAAATAAATAAGGAAACACAAGCTTTAAATGATACATTAAACAAGATGGACTTAATTGATATTTATAGGACATTCCATCCAAAAACAACAGAATACACATTTTTCTCAAGTGCTCATGGAACATTCTCCAGGATAGATCATATCTTGGGTCACAAATCAAGCCTTGGTAAATTTAAGAAAATTGAAATTGTATCAAGTATCTTTTCCGACCACAATGCTATGAGACTAGATATCAATTACAGGAAAAGAGCTGTAAAAAATACAAACACATGGAGGCTAAACAATACACTACTTAATAACGAAGTGATCACTGAAGAAATCAAAGAGGAAATTAAAAAATACCTAGAAACAAATGACAATGGAGACACGACGACCCAAAACCTATGGGATGCAGCAAAAGCAGTTCTAAGAGGGAAGTTTATAGCAATACAATCCCACCTTAAGAAACAGGAAACATCTCGAATAAACAACCTAACCTTGCACCTAAAGCAATTAGAGAAAGAAGAACAAAAACATCCCAAAGTTAGCAGAAGGAAAGAAATCATAAAAATCAGATCAGAAATAAATGAAAAAGAAATGAAGGAAACGATAGCAAAGATCAATAAAACTAAAAGCTGGTTCTTTGAGAAGATAAACAAAATTGATAAACCATTAGCCAGACTCATCAAGAAAAAAAGGGAGAAGACTCAACTCAATAGAATTAGAAATGAAAAAGGAGAAGTAACAACTGACACTACAGAAATACAAAAGATCATGAGAGATTACTATAAGCAACTCTATGCCAATAAAATGGACAACCTGGAAGAAATGGACAAATTCTTAGAAATGCACAACCTGCCAAGACTGAATCAGGAAGAAATAGAAAATATGAACAGACCAATCACAAGCACTGAAATTGAAACTGTGATAAAAAATCTTCCAACAAACAAAAGCCCAGGACCAGATGGCTTCACAGGCGAATTCTATCAAGCATTTAGAGAAGAGCTAACACCTATCCTTCTGAAACTCTTCCAAAATATAGCAGAGGGAGGAACACTCCCAAACTCATTCTACGAGGCCACCATCACCTTGATACCAAAACCAGGCAAGGATGTCACAAAGAAAGAAAACTACAGGCCAATATCACTGATGAACATAGATGCAAAAATCCTCAACAAAATACTAGCAAACAGAATCCAACAGCACATTAAAAGGATCATACACCATGATCAAGTGGGGTTTATTCCAGGAATGCCAGGATTCTTCAATATACGCAAATCAATCAACGTGATACACCATATTAACAAATTGAAGGAGAAAAACCATATGATCATCTCAATAGATGCAGAGAAAGCTTTCGACAAAATTCAACACCCATTTATGATAAAAACCCTGCAGAAAGTAGGCATAGAGGGAACTTTCCTCAACATAATAAAGGCCATATATGACAAACCCACAGCCAGCATCGTCCTCAATGGTGAAAAACTGAAACCATTTCCACTAAGATCAGGAACAAGACAAGGTTGCCCACTTTCACCACTCTTATTCAACCTAGTTTTGGAAGTTTTAGCCACAGCAATCAGAGAAGAAAAGGAAATAAAAGGAATCCAAATTGGAAAAGAAGAAGTAAAGCTGTCACTGTTTGCAGATGACATGATACTATACATAGAGAATCCTAAAGATGCTACCAGAAAACTACTAGAGCTAATCAATGAATTTGGTAAAGTTGCAGGATACAAAATTAATGCACAGAAATCTCTGGCATTCCTATATACTGATGATGAAAAATCTGAAAGTGAAATCAAGGAAACACTCCCATTTACCATTGCAACAAAAAGAATAAAATATCTAGGAATAAACCTACCTAAGGAGACAAAAGACCTGTATGCAGAAAATTATAAGACACTGATGAAAGAAATTAAAGATGATACAAATAGATGGAGAGATGTACCATGTTCTTGGATTGGAAGAATCAACATTGTGAAAATGACTCTACTACCCAAAGCAATCTACAGGTTCAATGCAATCCCTATCAAACTACCCCTGGCATTTTTCACAGAATTAGAACAAAAAATTTCACAATTTGTATGGAAACACAAAAGACCCCGAATAGCCAAAGCAATCTTGAGAACGAAAAATGGAGCTGGAGGAATCAGGCTCCCTGACTTCAGACTATACTACAAAGCTACAGTAATCAAGACAGTATGGTACTGGCACAAAAACAGAAAGATAGATCAATGGAACAGGATAGAAAGCCCAGAGTTAAACGCACGGACATATGGTCACCTTATCTTTGATAAAGGAGGGAGGAATGTACAGTGGAGAAAGGACAGTCTCTTCAATAAGTGGTGCTGGGAAAACTGGATAGGGACATGTAAAAGTATGAGATTAGATCACTCCCTAACACCATACACAAAAATAAGCTCAAAATGGATTAAAGACCTAAATGTAAGGCCAGACACTATCAAACTCTTAGAGGAAAACATAGGCAGAACACTCTATGACATAAATCACAGCAAGATCCTTTTGGACCCACCTCCTAGAGAAATGGAAATAAAGACAAAAATAAACACATGGGACCTAATGAAACTTCAAAGCTTTTGCACAGCAAAGGAAACCATAAACAAGACCAAAAGACAACCCTCAGAATGGGAGAAAATATTTGCAAATGAATCAACTGACAAAGGATTAATCTCCAAAATTTATAAGCAGCTCATGCAGCTCAATAACAAAAAAACAAACAACCCAATCCAAAAATGGGCAGAAGACCTAAATAGACATTTCTCCACAGAAGATATACAGACTGCCAACAAACACATGAAAGGATGCTCAACATCTTTACTCATTAGAGAAATGCAAATCAAAACTACAATGAGATATCATCTCACACCAGTCAGAATGGCCATCATCAAAAAATCTAGAAACAATAAATGCTGGAGAGGGTGTGGAAAAAAGGGAACACTCTTGCACTGTTGGTGGGAATGTGAATTGGTACAGCCGCTATGGAGAACGGTATGGAGGTTCCTTAAAAAACTACAAATAGAACTACCATATGACCCAGCAATCCCACTACTGGGCATATACCCTGAGAAAACCATAATTCAAAAAGAGACATGTACCAAAATGTTCATAGCAGCCCTATTTACAATAGCCCGGAGATGGAAACAACCTAAGTGTCCATCATCGGATGAATGGATAAAGAAGATGTGGCACATATATACAATGGAATATTACTCAGCCATAAAAAGAAATGAAATTGAGCTATTTGTAATGAGGTGGATAGACCTAGAGTCTGTCATACAGAGTGAAGTAAGTCAGAAAGAGAAAGACAAATACTGTATGCTAACACATATATATGGAATTTAAGAAAAAAAAAATGTCATGAAGAACATAGGGGTAAGACAGGAATAAGACAGACCTACTAGAGAATGGACTTGAGGATATGGGGAGGGGGAAGGGTAAGCTGTGACAAAGTGAAAGAGCGGCATGGACATATATACACTACCAAACGTGAGGTAGATAGCTAGTGGGAAGCAGCCGCATAGCACAGGGAGATCAGCTCGGTACTTTGTGTCCGCCTGGAGGGGTGGGATAGGGAGGGTGGGAGGGAGACGCAAAAGGGAGGGGATATGGAAACATATGTATATGTATAACTGATTAAATTTGTTATAAAGCAAAAAAATAAAATAAAATTAAATTAAAAAAAAAAAAACAGTATGGCACTAGCACAAAAACAGACACATAGATCAATGGAACAAAATAGAGAGCTCAGAAATGAACCCAAACTTATATGGGCAATTAATGTATGATAAAGGAGGCAAGAATATACAATGGGGAAAAGACAGCCTCTTCAATACATTTGTGAAAACTGGACTGCTACATGCCAAAGAATCAAACTAGACTACTGTCTCACTCTATGCACAAAAATAAATTAAAAATGGATTAAAGACTTAAATATAAGACTTGAAATCATAAAACTTCTAGAAGAAAACATAGGCAGTACACTCTTTTTTTTTTTTTTTTTTTTGCTGTACGCGGGCCTCTCACTGCTGTGGCCTCTCCCGTTGCGGAGCACAGGCTCCGGACACACAGGCTCCGCGGCCATGGCTCGCGGGCCCAGCCGCTCCGCGGCATGTGGGATCTTCCGGGATCGGGGCACGAACCCGTGTCCCCTGCATCGGCAGGCGGACTCTCAACCACTGCGCCACCAGGGAAGCCCTAGGCAGTACACTCTTTGACAATGGTCTTTGTAATATTTTTTGGATCTGTCTCCTCAGGCAAAAGAAACAAATGGCACTACATCAAATTAAAAAGCCTTTGCACAGCAAAGGAAACAATCAAGAAAACAAAAAGGCCACTTACTGAATGGGAGAAAATATTTGCAAACGATATACTGATAAGGGGTTACTATGTAAAATATGCAAATAACTCATACAACTAAACATCAAAAAAAAAAAACAACAACCCACAAACAATCCATTTAAAAATGGGCAGAGGATCTGAATAAACATTTTTCCAAGGAAGACATACAGATGGCCAACAATCATATGAAAAAATGTTCAACATTGCCAATTATTAGTGAAATGCAAATCAAAACAACAATGAAATATCACCTCACACCTGTCAGAATGGCTGTCAACAAAACAGCCACAAATAAATGTTGGTGAGAATTTGGAGAATTTGGAGAAAATCCTGTACACTGTTGATGGCGATGTAAATTGGTACAGCTACTATAGAAAACAGTATGGAGATTCCTCAAAAAATTAAGAATAGAACTACCATATGATCCAGCAACAGCACTTCTGGACATTTATCCGAAGAAAACAAAAACACTAGAATATATATGCACTCCTATGTCCATTGCAGCATTACTTACAGTAGTTGAGATATGGAAGCAAGCTAAGTGTCCATCAAGAGATGACTGGATAAAGAAGATGTGCTATATATGTACAATGGAATATTACTAAGCCATAAAAAAGAAAGAAATCTTGTTATTTGTGACAACATGGATAGACCTAGAGGGTATTATGCTAAGTGAAAAAATTTAGACAACAAAGACAAATACCATATGATTTCGCTTATATGTGTAATCTAAAAACACAAAACAAATGAACAAACATAACAAAACATAAACAGAGTTATAGTACAGAGAACAAGGAGGTATATGTCAGTGGGGAGGAGGGCAGGGGGAGGAAAGAACTAGGTGAGGGAAGTTAAGAAACACAAATTTCTAGTTGCAAAATAAATGAGTCATGGGTATTAAATGTATTATACCTAAGTACTAGGGATGTAACATACAACATGATAAATATAATCAACACTGTTGTATGTTATATATGAAAGTTAGAGTAAATTCCTGGAGTTCTCATCATAAGAAGAAAAATTTTTTTCTGTTTCTTTAATTGTGCACCTATAGGAGACGATGGATGTTTATTAAACTTGTCATAGTCACTTCATGATGTATGTAAAGCAAATCATTATACTGGATATCTTAAAATTATATAGTACTGTATGTCAATTATATCTCAATAAACCTGGGGAAAAAAAGAATCATGGAGTACATACCATGTGCACAAATTCTAAGGACAGTGCAAATAAAAAACAGTCCCTTCCCAAGAGCTCACAAACTAGCAAAAGAGACCAATAAATGAACCCTGTACAATGTGATAAGCGCTAGCATAAAGTCAAATACAGGGGCAATAAATGATCATGAAGGAAAATCAACTATACTTCAATAAAATGAAAAATGTTTAAATATGGAGCATGAAGAAAACTTTTAACTCAGCCCAGAGAAAAGGGGGTGGATGGTGCATGGAGAGAGTAGCTTTCTAGAGAAGATATTTTATAGTTACATATTACCTTTTAATAATTTCTGATGAGTCTCTAATGTCTTGAAATGATAAAATTAAGAGCAATTATATTATCTAGATCAGTACTGTCCAACAGAAATGTAATGTGATATACATAATTTAAAATTTTCTAGTAATTATATTAAGAAAGTAAAAAGAAACAAGTGAAATTTATTTTAATAATATATTTATATAACACAACATATCTAAATATCTAAAATATTATCATTTCAACATGTAATCAATATAAATTACTGAGATATTTTATATTCTTCTAGGTTTTCTAAATTTATTTTGTATTTTATACTTACCACACATCTCAATTCAAACTAAGCCACATTTCAAGTGCTCAATGGCCTGACATGGGACTAATATATCAGCTAACACAGACCTATTTTGAACTAATGCTTCCCAATATCTTAAAGTATGAAGACCTCTCAAAATACTTTGAGGATATCCACATTATAGTTTGACACTTTTAATATCCATCAATTGATAAATCATATTGAAAAAGCTCTTTTGAGCAAATTTAACAATGCTTTTCTATGTATGTTGATTTTGTATAACAGTGTCTACATGTGTTTGAAAAATGGTACCCTAAGATATGGTATTATATATCATCGCATATCATAGTATGGTATCACATAATATGCTTAAGCTAATTTGAATTGGATTTTGGCCTGACAGAACATATAGATCACTATTTTTAGGCATCACCTAAGTTCTATTGTATCCACCCCTATTACATTAAGATAATAAAGCTGACAGATGAGCACTTTTTGAGAGGTTCCTTATAGATATGATTCAAATATCCTGGTAGCAAGATGACTGTTAAAGAATTCCTAAGGTCTCTTCCAGTTGATGGTAGTATTTTATATGGGTTCTCCTCCCAACTCTCTTACTTACCAGCTGTGAGACCTTAGGCAATATACTAAAACTTTCTAAACCTTTGTTTTTTTATCTTTAAAAAACAAGAACAGTATCTACCAAATATTTGTTGAGCACTCTAAGCATCTTACATGCATCAGCTCTTTAAATCCTCACCGCAATCCCATGAGATGTTGCTATATTATCCCCATTCCACACAGATGCACTCAGAGGCACAGCGACGTTAAATAATTTGTCCAAGATTACTCAGCTGTAATTTGAACCCAAAACCTGCAATTTTAATCCCCATGCTATATACTGTCTTTCTTAAGTTACAGTGATTCTCAAATGAGATAATACATACAGACACTTAGTACATGCAAGTTCAGTGTCAGTTTATTACTGTTATTATTAAGATTCTAATGCCCATATTTGTACCTTTCTAAAATGCTCTTTCCTAACTGGAAATGCCTTGCTTCATCATTCTGAAAATAATTCCAAGTCCCATCTCCTACATAAATCGTTTTTTAACTAAGTTGATCGCTCTTCACTAAAAATTCCCTTTGATATCTAAAGAAGTGCAGAATTTGGCCCATGATTCTCCACCAATGATTATGCCTTATTACTTTAACAACAGTGGTAATTAAGGAGGAAGAAATTCCCTCTCACATCCCACCCCCACTCATAGAAATTCATTTATTAACTCATTTTTTTCAGTAAGGGCCTATTCTATGTCAGGCTCTGAGCTAGGTGCTAGACACGTACTGGTGAACAAAACACATAGTTCCTTTTCTCACGGAAATTTTGACAATAGAACATGACATTAAACAAATGTATAAATACAAATTGTGGTAAATGTCATGAAGAAAAAGAACAAATAGGCCATCAGAAAGACAGTCTAAGGGGTATAATTTAGATGGAGGAAGTCAGAGAAGGCCTCTCTGAAGAAGTAACATCTAAGCTAAGTAAGACCTGAAGAATGAGTAGAAATTTGTCAGGGAAAGAGTAAATGAAAGAACAGTCCAGTCAAAGACCCTGAAGCAAAAGAGCTTGCCATGTTTATTTAGACACTGAAGAAAGCCAAGATAGCTGAGATATAGTGAACAAGAGGAAAGTGGTAGAAAATGAGGCTGAAAACTATATAGGGCCATGTCAGAATCTGATAAAGAGCAAAATACCTATTATTGTATTTGCACGGTACAAACTCCAGAGGTTGGACCTTGCCTATCTCTTCTTTACTAGGAGGGTAGGGGTCGGCACAGTTTTTAAAAGAATGAGTAATCCTGACCTACTAATACTCTTTGTTTCAAGGGTACTAGTGTTGCTTCTAAAATAGTAAGTCTCTTACACGACGACCCAAAACCTATGGGATGCAGCAAAAGCAGTTCTAAGAGGGAAGTTTATAGCAATACAATCCCACCTTAAGAAACAGGAAACATCTCGAATAAACAACCTAACCTTGCACCTAAAGCAATTAGAGAAAGAAGAACAAAAACATCCCAAAGTTAGCAGAAGGAAAGAAATCATAAAAATCAGATCAGAAATAAATGAAAAAGAAATGAAGGAAATGATAGCTAAGATCAATAAAACTAAAAGCTGGTTCTTTGAGAAGATAAACAAAATTGATAAACCATTAGCCAGACTCGTCAAGAAAAAAAGGGAGAAGACTCAAATCAATAGAATTAGAAATGAAAAAGGAGAAGTAACAACTGACACTGCAGAAATACAAAAGATCATGAGAGATTACTACAAGCAACTCTATGCCAATAAAATGGACAACCTGGAAGAAATGGACAAATTCTTAGAAATGCACAACCTGCCAAGACTGAATCAGGAAGAAATAGAAAATATGAACAGACCAATCACAAGCACTGAAATTGAAACTGTGATAAAAAATCTTCCAACAAACAAAAGCCCAGGACCAGATGGCTTCACAGGTCAATTCTATCAAGCATTTAGAGAAGAGCTAACACTTATCCTTCTCAAACTCTTCCAAAATATAGCAGAGGGAGGAACACTCCCAAACTCATTCTACGAGGCCACCATCACCTTGATACCAAAACCAGACAAGGATGTCACAAAGAAAGAAAACTACAGGCCAATATCACTGATGAACATAGATGCAAAAATCCTCAACAAAATACTAGCAAACAGAATCCAACAGCACATTAAAAGGATCATACACCATGATCAAGTGGGGTTTATTCCAGGAATGCCAGGATTCTTCAATATACGCAAATCAATCAACGTGATACACCATATTAACAAATTGAAGGAGAAAAACCATATGATCATCTCAATAGATGCAGAGAAAGCTTTCGACAAAATTCAACACCCATTTATGATAAAAACCCTGCAGAAAGTAGGCATAGAGGGAACTTTCCTCAACATAATAAAGGCCATATATGACAAACCCACAGCCAGCATCGTCCTCAATGGTGAAAAACTGAAACCATTTCCACTAAGATCAGGAACAAGACAAGGTTGCCCACTCTCACCACTCTTATTCAACATAGTTTTGGAAGTTTTAGCCACAGCAATCAGAGAAGAAAAGGAAATAAAAGGAATCCAAATCAGAAAAGAAGAAGTAAAGCTGTCACTGTTTGCAGATGACATGATACTATACATAGAGAATCCTAAAGATGCTACCAGAAAACTACTAGAGCTAATCAATGAATTTGGTAAAGTTGCAGGATACAAAATTAATGCACAGAAATCTCTGGCATTCCTATATACTAATGATGAAAAATTTGAAAGTGAAATGAAGGAAACACTCCCATTTACCATTGCAACAAAAAGAATAAAATATCTAGGAATAAACCTACCTAAGGAGACAAAAGACCTGTATGCAGAAAATTATAAGACACTGATGAAAGAAATTAAAGATGATACAAATAGATGGAGAGATGTACCATGTTCTTGGATTGGAAGAATCAACATTGTGAAAATGTCTCTACTACCCAAAGCAATCTACAGATTCAATGCAATCCCTATCAAACTACCCCTGGCATTTTTCACAGAACTAGAGCAAAAAATTTCGCAATTTGTATGGAAACACAAAAGACCCCGAATAGCCAAAGCAATCTTGAGAACGAAAAATGGAGCTGGAGGAATCAGGCTCCCTGACTTCAGACTATACTACAAAGCTACAGTAATCAAGACAGTATGGTACTGGCACAAAAACAGAAAGATAGATCAATGGAACAGGATAGAAAGCCCAGAGATAAACCCACGGACATATGGTCACCTTATCTTTGATAAAGGAGGGAGGAATGTACAGTGGAGAAAGGACAGTCTCTTCAATAAGTGGTGTTGGGAAAACTGGATAGGGACATGTAAAAGTATGAGATTAGATCACTCCCTAACACCATACACAAAAATAAGCTCAAAATGGATTAAAGACCTAAATGTAAGGCCAGACACTATCAAACTCTTAGAGGAAAACATAGGCAGAACACTCTATGACATAAATCACAGCAAGATCCTTTTGGACCCACCTCCTAGAGAAATGGAAATAAAGACAAAAACACATGGGACCTAATGAAACTTCAAAGCTTTTGCACAGCAAAGGAAACCATAAACAAGACCAAAAGACAACCCTCAGAATGGGAGAAAATATTTGTAAATGAAGCAACTGACAAAGGATTAATCTCCAAAATTTATAAGCAGCTCATGCAGCTCAATAACAAAAAAACAAACAACCCAATCCAAAAATGGGCAGAAGACCTAAATAGACATTTCTCCACAGAAGATATACAGACTGCCAACAAACACATGAAAGGATGCTCAACATCTTTACTCATTAGAGAAATGCAAATCAAAACTACCATGAGATATCATCTCACACCAGTCAGAATGGCCATCATCAACAAATCTACAAACAAGAAATGCTGGAGAGGGTGTGGAAAAAAAGGAACACTCGCACTGCTGGTGGGAATGTGAATTGGTACAGCCACTATGGAGAACGGTATGGAGGTTCCTTAAAAAACTACAAATAGAACTACCATATGACCCAGCAATCCCACTACTGGGCATATACCCTGAGAAAACCATAATTCAAAAAGAGACATGTACCAAAATGTTCATAGCAGCCCTATTTACAATAGCCCAGAGATGGAAACAACCTAAGTGTCCATCATCGGATGAATGGGTAAAGAAGATGTGGCACATATATACAATGGAATATTACTCAGCCATAAAAAGAAATGAAATTGAGCTATTTGTAATGAGGTGGATGGACCTAGAGTCTGTCATACAGAGTGAAGTAAGTCAGAAAGAGAAAGACAAATACTGTATGCTGACACATATATATGGAATTTAAGAAAAAAATGTCATGAAGAACATAGGGGTAAGACAGGAATACAGACACAGACCTACTAGAGAATGGACTTGAGGATATGGGGAGGGGGAAGGGTAAGCTGTGACAAAGTGAAAGAGCGGCATGGACATATATACACTACCAAACGTAAGGTAGATAGCTAGTGGGAAGCAGCCGCATAGCACAGGGAGATCAGCTCGGTGCTTTGTGACCGCCTGGAGGGGTGGGATAGGGAGGGTGGGAGGGAGACGCAAAAGGGAGGGGATATGGGAACATATGTATATGTATAACTGATTAAATTTATTATAAAGCAAAAAAAATAAAATAAAAAAAATGCAGGCAAAAAAAATAAAATAAAATAAAAAAATAAAATAAAATAAAATAAAATAAAATAAAATAAAATAGTAAGTCTCTTAAACATCCCATCTGATAGTTTTGACTGGAACTTACATGGTAAACATCCACACTGTCTACTATGATGTGCAAGACATCAAAAGGAGGTAAAGATGTTTGAATGACATTGCCTGTGACTGCAAAGGAATTTAATGGCTAATAGTATCAAGTAATATAAGGAAATGGATAAAAAGAATGGATGGAAGTTATAAGGGGCATAACCTAAGTATGAAATTAAGCCCACTGCAAAGTTCTGAATTATAACGCTTATTATATATGGTATATTGAGGTTTAAATTATCTACCCAATTCTGGGGACTGAAGGCCAGGTTGGATGGTGGGTGAAGTTGGAGAGAATCAAATGAATGAATGCATGTCAAGCACCTAAAAACACGCCTAATGCCTGACATGCCATCAGCAAGTGAAGCTATCATTATTATCTATAATGACTTTTTTTTTCCAAAACAAAATTTCAATGTAACACTTAGGCAAATAACAAAATATATGGATAAATAAGTTGGTTATGTTAGCTATACATATATTACCAAAATGAGAAATGAGCAAGTGTTTCACAGTGGAGATGGCAAAGTTCAAATACTAAGTGTAGTATGAACTAAGAACCAGATTAAAAAAACTGCTGCAAGAAGAGTATATACTATGTAAGTACTTATCTTAAAGCTGAGTTACGAATCACCTAAGCAATAATACAATGGATTCAGCCTTGCACCCCAGCAGGACACTGTGGTTAGCATGAGGCTAGCCAACTGAATTTTCTAACAAAGAGGCAAAATCAGTTGCATCCTAAGTAGTCTCCCAGCATCAGAATGAAGAGATGGAATCTCCCCCTCTTGCTTGGTTCCTAATCTTTCTGTAGAACTCCAGCAGACATCTAGAACTGGTTTAGATGATTGGCCTTTACTTGTCTCTCCAGACTATTCCCAACTATAGTGTCACTTCTGGTTTTAAAGCCCTAAAAACTCTACAGGAAGCAAAGGATATAGAATTATGAATTGAACATGTTGAGTACCAAAAAGTAATGCAAAGGAGGAAATTTTTCTGCACTGGCAGTACAGAACAAATTGATTTATGAGAACAAGCTGTTTGTTCCAAACACTGCTAACCAGTGTATTTTCAAGTCCCAGAATTAACACCAAAGTGGTTAGAATAAAACTAGGGGCTTTTTCCAATGGGTAGGGCAGGCATGAGACTTCCTTGAATGAATCAACAGACAAATGAATAAAGAAATTTACTGGGAAGATTATTTGATTTTGACTCAGACATCCTATAAAATCCCATAGACTAAAGCCAGGTGTGGTTGACCCCTGTGCTCTACAAGTATAAATTAAGAAGCATCTTACAGAAAGGGATCTAAACTGTAGTTCAATATTCAAGAGGTCTTAGGGAGGTATGGAAGGAGGCTGGGAGTCAGTAAACTATCCGATTATCATAGAAATGAAGGTATTAAGAACAAGAGTAATTTTGAATGCTTTATTAAAATGTTCCTCACAGAATTCTTTACAAAAACATCATGTCCTGAAAAAGTCATTCAACAAACATCAAGACCTTCTATGTATAGGACATTGATGGAAAAAGGAAGAGAACCCATGTTCCTGATCCTTAATACAGCTCCAAAATATTTAAAATTCTGAAAGTTCAGTTCAAAATCTTAAATTTTCCTTCACTTACATTTTCAGTAGTGCTGAAATTTTCATTTAGTATTGCGCTTATAGTGCTATCCCTGTTTTTTGTTCACAAAAACAAAAGCCTATCATTCCCATGCTACATAAAATACGTATGTTCATGTTTTAGATAAATATTTATATAAAACAAAATTGTTGTAAATAAATAAGAAATCTTAAAGAAACCAAATCAGTATCAAAGTTAAAATTACAATATATGTAATCCACTAATTCTAAAGTTTAGACAAAGTTTTAGATCTTCTTCATGAAAGAAATGTACGAACTGTACCCTTGATTGTACCTCTACAAATAGGGCATTTTCTTAGAGAAGGGGCACAATCTTTGCAAACCACTAGATGACCGCAAGGAATAAACACTATGGACACTTCTTTGTCCATACACACTTTACAAGTTCTTTCTTCTTGTAGTCTCCTCAATTGTTCTTCCATTGGTAAATCTAAGAAGAGAAAAAAATTTTAATAAAAGGCAACTTGCTGCTTCTCCTCCAATGAAAAGCCAAGAAAATAAAAAACAATGTTTTCTACTGCTTTAAATTATTAATACTATTTTACCTGAAACATTTTCTGTGGGAATGTATTTTATGTCTTGTTGCACTAAGGGAGAAAACGCAAAAGCATTACTATGACAAATAAGGTTAACAATATTTAGTCACAGAATATATATTTTTAAACTAACAGTTTAGACTCTGGCCAAATACTATAGATAATTTTCATAATGTCAAGGCAATGAAAGCCTTCAATCTTTTTGTACAATTAATAGTTTATAAATTAGGTTGAATTATTTTCAATAATCACAAATCATTAATAAAAGCATATTTTCAATTGACCTAGGAAGTTCCAAAAGTAATTTTCCAGCACTCACCAAATAAATGCTGGTATAACATGGGGTCAATTTCTTGTAGAGAGTTTTTGAATATGGTGGCTGCAAAATTTCCTTTTACTAAGATAGTATCAATCAGTTCTCTTGCTTGTAAGGATGTCTGTGTTTTTTGTTTAATAACATCACTTTCTTGCTCGCTAATCACTCTGGCAGTTAGTAGACTATCCAGGATTGGAAGCGTACAAGTCAAATGTTGAAAAAGTGCCATTCTATTCTTCCGGATTAATGATAGGTCATCTTTATAGAAAAGAACACAAACACAATCACGTTCAAACTCTGCCCACAAACTTCCTTCCACATATACACATATAACTGAATGAAAACAACCATAATTCATAATCAGTTGGTACTGAAGTTGATTGCTAGCTTTGGGGGTACCTGATGCCCTGTGCTTGACAGTAACTCTACTTATAATAAGAACTAACACTGAGCACTGTGGTAGGCACTTTCCATGTATTAACTCATTTCATCTTCACAACAGCCCTTTGAGGTAGGTACTAGTACCCTTATTTAGCAGGTAAGAAAATAGACGTACAGTGAGGCAAGTAAATTGCTAACGGACACACAACTAGCAAAAGTCAAACTGAGGCAATTTGGTTTCATAATCTGTGCTCTCTACCATTCTGCAATACTGCCAATGCTTTAACCAAATAAAACTTAGAACCAAGTAAAATTGAAATTTTAATCCAATCTAGTCAAAGTGGGGAAAGGCAAAATCAAGGGAATTAAAATGATAGAACATTTTTTTCTTAAATTATCAGTCACCCATAAAACTTCTTTAAAATTCCATTTTAAGATAAAATTATTAATTAATTATTATTTCCCAAAATTAGACATGATATTGCTATTACCTCAATGTCTTATAGTAAGGGGGGAAAGGCACTAACAGCATTTTGAAAAATAAATCCTACTTGTCAATACCTTCCTGTCCTATAGGATCTCTGTATTCTTCTTCCAGATCTAGATTTTGTATCTAGTGGTAAAATATTTTATATTTGAAACTCTGCAATTTTATTATCTCTTTGGAATATGACTTATGATTCCAAGTTTATTAATTAACTATCATATAGTTTTACCATGATCCATAAAGCTTTTCTATAAAATAAAAAGAGAAGTTGGGCTGTCTAAAGAAGAATTATTTGAGGGGAGATGATCGTTAGATTTTAGAAACTCTGACTTTGTCAAATAATAGGACATATAAATAGAACTGTTTAATAAGGAATAAAAAACAGTGCTTAGTCAGAAAGTCCAGGCTCGAGATATACATACTGAAGAGAATTGAAGCTCTGAGAATAAATGAGAAAAGGATCAAGACCTAGAACAGTGTCTGGCACAAAGTCAATGTTCCACAAATACCTGGTGAACAAATGAACCATCAGGCCTCATCAATTTAAACAGCAGTAGGAACAAAGAAATAACAGCCAGAGGGATGGAAGAATTAGAACTTAACATATTGTTAAGTAATCTATGGTTAAGAAGTAGTGATATTTTAGAAAATTTAAATATAATTTATACTTGATGTTAAAGTATATTAATTTTTTAATTTTTAATTTTTCTAATTACATTTTACTTAAACTAATGTAAGAAGTTCTCTGAAATTCTTAAGATTTCTAAAATTGGATTGCTAGTAGCTGCAGAAAGTAGTCTCACTTCAAAGTCATAGACTGTATTCTGGTTTATAAGAGGTGAAGACTTGAATAAACCTTTGAAGCATATTATTCTTTTATCCTGGAAAAAAAATCCTAAGTTGCCTCTTTATTTACACATCTGTCAAGAAATCACTCACCTACTGTTCTGGGAAACTATAAAGTAATCAGTAATGTAAACGTAAGTATTTTCATTGTCATTCAAAAAAATATTTCTTGAGCACAGACTATATACAGATACTGTGCTAGGTAGTATGGATATAACAGTGAGCTGAGAAGCTAACAGATATTTTTGACCATGCAAGTTATTGTATACTGTTGACTTGGAGTCAACTCTGGAAACTGTTGATGTTTTTTTTGGAAGAAAGATAAGTATTTTATAGCTGGATGGCTTTAGACTTCATAGGGTCTATAAACAATTGTGGAAATGGGTGTTCTCTTCCTTGAGCAGTTGTTCACTGATGACCAGTGGGGTAAGACTGAGAGGACTACAGGAAGGACATGCAGCCCTATCTTCACTTCACAATGAAAAGGAGAATTTGGCTGGGCAAAGATGAACTTGGGCTATGTTGCTGCTGTATTGGTGACATGTAGAACTGAATAATTCACACTTTGGTAAATAGAGGTTGCTGTATTACTGGGATCTGATATGTTTGTCTGGGTTGGCGAGGGGTAGATTTTTCTGGGAATGGAGTGGACAATCTCACTGTCAACCATCCTGGGAAGAAAGAGGTCCCAGATGGCCTTGGACAAGGATATGGGGCAAAGCTTTCTCATTCTGGTCTTTGTGGATATTTGGGGGCCTGAGCTTTGCTTGGGACTTTCCTAGTCATTTGTTAAAACTGGTCAGAGCTACACAGAGATGAATCAGGAGCTAGGCAAAGAGATTCATGAGGACGGGCTTAGGGGCACCAAGAGAGGCCACATACAGTTATAGCTGTCAACTGCCATCTGTGATGTAATGCCCTTCTGTTATCCCTAAATCTCCAGTAAGAGCTTGTTAAAAGTTGTAATCTGTTTTCAGCTGTGTTGAAAGGACTCTTGGATCTGGTCCATGCTTTAGAAGGAGTGGCAAAGGAGAGACCAACATTTCTCTTTGTCTAGGCCAGAGTGATGATGGCAGTGGAGCAACCAGATGAGAATGAACATGCTCATCCAGAGGAGGGGATAAGCCTCAACACAGTAGAGGCAACAGGGAGCAGACAAGGCTAGCATGGAAGGGCATGGATAACTTGTCTTGGGAGAATGTGAAACAGTGTCTTAGAGCTCCCCTAAATAACACAGGGACACTTCAAAGGGGAATTCAGTTCTTGTGTGGTCAAATAGGAAACTTGATCATAATTTTACATTAATTTATAGTCACAGGCTGAGACACACTGTTACGCTAATATTAAAATTAATAATTGTCCCTGATCCCACCCCAATTTATAGCAAAGAGGAGTGAGCAACTAGTCTGGGATCAAAAATGTGCCATGAATAATTACATACACAGTCAATTACCCAGAATAAAAATAGAAATTAAGAAAAAGCAGGAAACAATGCTTTCACTCAATATATGTACTTATATTTTCAATTTACTAATAAGGAATGCAAATATATTTTAATGTGAAGGAAGTTTTCAGAATTCAAATGCAGAATATTGAACTTAAAATCCAATTGGACTGACAATATTTTCAATAACTTAGGTACAGCGACATCCTTACGGAAATGGAGACTGTAAGTAAATATGTGTACCTGATTCTTTTTCCTCAGTTGCTCTTTCTTTCTCCTCTTCCCTTATTTCATCTTCTGCATTAAGTAAATCTAATACAAGATCGCTGACAGTTTTGTAATTCTCTCCAGTTGCTAGGATTTTACTCTGAACTGTCTGCTTTACCAGCCTTCTACTAAAGCCCATTTCCAAAGCAGCTTTAACAACAGGCGTATTCATCATGACTGCATCTTCTGAATGGTTTTCTCCAGGTCCAAAATGAATAACTATACGGAATAAAGAAGTTAACACATATTGGGATAGTCTGTGTATTTTCTAAATTGCGAGTTATTACAATATCAAAAACATAAGGCCCAGAAAATGTGTAGGTACTATTCTGTATTACCTTTCTTAAATTTAAAATAATGATATACATGTTCAGTCACTAAAATAGGAATATGGAATATTGTATTCAGATTCAAAATACGCATTATCTGGCATAAATATGAGTGGGAGAAAGAAACAGAATGTTGGGATCATCCCCACCACCACTGAGATTCCTTTTTCCCCATGTTGAATGAGCAAATGAGCTTTCTAAATCAAATATGTTTAACATAATTTTGGAAGAGGCCAATTGTAATCACTCATATCTATTACTGCAAAGGCCTCCTAAACTATTGCTCCTGTCTAATTCATTCTCAACACTGTAACCAAAATGACTTTTTAAAAACACAAACCTGAATGTGTCACATTCCTTCTTAAATTCCAACAACGATTCCTTTGCTTTTAGGATAACATTCAACTGTGCCTTACAACATCTTATGCAATCTGGACCCTGTTTACCCCTTCAGCCTCATCTCTTGCCACTTACTCATTCGCCTTCTATCCCAGAAGCCACAAACTGATGGCTCTTGGGTCAAATTCTGCCTACAGGGCTGACCACTCTTAAGCTAGCCTGCTTCATTCATTTACCTGTTCGCAAATCCTACTTCTAGCCGTACAGGATTTTGTTCAGTTCTTCAAGTGTGCCTGTTCTCTTTTGTCACTTAAGTCTTTCATGTGCTGTTCTCTCTGCCAAGAATATTCTTTTCCTCCCGTTGTTATTTGGTTAACTACTATTCTTCCCTTTGATTCTGTGCTAAGACAAATACTTCCTCTGATAAGCTTTTCTGATCTTCCAAGTCTGGGCTAATTGTCCCGCATGTGCTCTCAGAGCACACTTTACTTTCCATACTGTTCTCCTCTCTGTATATTTGCCTGTATTCCTTAGACCACTAGCTCATGAGAGCAGGTGTTATGTTTATCCTATTTTCTATTCTTTCCCCAGAATAGCAGAAGCACAACAAATATTTATTGAACTGAATTTAACACTAGATAAGGGAGAAGAGCTTGTTCAAATATTGGCTCTATCACCTTTCAAGTTTAAGGTGGTGGACAAGTCACTTAACCTCTCTGAGCCTCTGAGTACCTACTGAAAAATGAGAATATTATTTTCTACTCTCTCCGTTTCATAGAAAGAATATGTATGCAATCTAATGTCATAGTGCATCCGTTCCCACACTGGTCTGAGAACAAGGGTTAGGCTGGATGTCTGAAGCTTGTTAAAACTATAGATGCTCAAGCCCCACCTTCAGATACTATGATTCAATTCAGTAGGGTTAAAGTGGAGACTAGAAATCTATAATATTTTTTAGAGTTCCTCAGGCAATTATGATATGCACTAAAATTTGAAAAATACCAATAATGTATTTGAAAATTCACTTATAAATCATAATATAAATGTACATTATTATAATTATCAACTTTCAATCTTAACAGTATCAAATGGTTCTAACATTTAAATGCAGTAATTATTATTAGTATACATACTTGGTGACTCTGCATTTTCATCTTCTGGATTGTCTGAAGTAGATAACAGCTACAAAAAAATGTATATAAATTAAAATGTAAATCTTATCTTGTTCATTGCAATAAAAATTAATCAAGAGACCTAATTTATTCAATTTATTGCAAACTGACATGTTTACTGGCAACATAATTTTTTATGTCAAAAGCAGAATTTCATTTACATTCAACAGCAATTCTGTAGGCCATAAACTAATAGAGTTTCTTCGTGTGTGCATGTGTATGTGTGTATTAACAAATAAAATCCATTTTCATTAAGGCAGGAAAAGGGCTATACCTTTTCAGTGACTGTAAGACAATCACTGTTTGCCTATCACCCCAAAGATCTTCCATTTTCTGGGTGCTCCTTTGGGATAAGCTGGACCCTTTATTTCCATTGACTGTGGCTAGGAAGTGTTTGACTCTCAAACTATTCTCTAAGTTCTTACTTGCTTTTCTGGGAAGATTAGAAAGAGCAATACAGTTATCTTCCTCAAATCCTTTTAAGAAAAATTTATATAGTAAAACTATTAATTGCTACTATCCAGTCAATGTTTTTCCTCAAATAATTTAATTTATTGCAACTTTCTTGGAGAAATACTCAGAAACATAACTTAAATATTATTTTTCAGAAGGTTTCTAATTCTGGATCTGCTGTTATCCAAAGAATAGCACTCTCTAAGATCATGCTGGGTGTTGAAAAAAGAAAATGTATTTTTAAATTGACTTGTCTTTTCACTAAAATACTACTCTCTGTAATTATCAGAAAATAATTTATCAGAAAATGAATTTAATGAATGATTTAAAAAACCAAAAAACTGTCCCTACCTGTTCAAGTAGATGAGGGTAACTGGCTTGAACTCGACTGATGAACTCTTGTCCTTTAATTCGTATCAAGTACTCACACCTAAAATGTAAGTGAAATTAAATCTGGGGGGTTATTTTAATCTGGTCATTTGTAGACTGTTAAATATTTCAAGTGAACATAAACATAATTATAACCACTTGACTATTCATTTGGCATATAGGAAGTGATAAGAGATACTGCACTCAAAGGTAAGATGATGTAAGCAAGAGGAAGGCTGTAACTGGTACTCGGCCAAGGCTGATGTGGATAAGGGTTGTGAGGCTCTCAGTCTACTGAGATAAGTAAGGCTGTCTCCATTCCGAGGTCCTTGCTGCTCTCTTCAACTATTCTAAGATTCCTAAAAACATTCTGAACATTCATGAGCCAAGGAGACAGGTAGAAAGTTCCCTAATAAATGATACTGTTCATACATAAGCTTTGTATGTTTAAAAGCTAAAAATATACATAGAAAGAATGAGGAAGCTGAACACATTTTCTAAGAAGTCAGACATTCACAAGTTTGGTAGTTTCTAGATAATGTATGTCCATGGTCAAATTTAAGTACAAAATGAATTCATGACACTACCAAAGCAAATTTACTGTTCTTTTTATATATTCACAAAATTACCACAATAGAAAGCTAGCAGCACTTTTTAAAAATGTCTGTGTAAGGTGTTCTTTTTAATCTTCATAATTTTTGAAATTTGAAATATTTGGGGAGTGCAAAGTTGCTATAAATGAAGACATAGTATCATATAAAAAATTATATAATGCAAATGTTAGGATACTAAGTTTAGTAATCAACACTAAAAATACTAAAAGTGTTGACCATGAAAAATTATAGGCTACCTGATTTTAGTAAAAAAAAAGGGAGAGCGTAAACAAGTATAGAATAATCAAAAGTGTAAGACATGACAACAAAATGCTATGTAGTGATCAAAACAGATGAGATGGGTCTGGATTTACTCTGATGACCCTACTTAATATTGTAACCAGCCTGGTGCCTCTGATCTCTCTTACCCAAGCTCCCTTTTTTCTTTTTATCCATAGCACTTATTATCTTCCAACATGCTATATAACTTATTTATTAAGTTTTTATTCATTGTCTGTCCTCTCCTGCTGTAAGTTTAGCATATGAGACCAGGAGTCTTGGTTTTGTTCAACTGAGTATATTAAGCATCTACAATAGTGCCTGATAATAGGTAATCAGTTAATATTATTGAGTGTTGAATAAATGGAAATATGTTCAAAACATGTTGACTGAAAAGCGTTTCAAAACAGTAAATATATCTAATTCATGTAAAATTGTATACATTTACGTATATATGTACATATGCATAAAGAGATGTCTCTGGAGAGATGTTCACTAAAATGGTGACTGTGGTCATCTTTAGGTGGTGAGATTTCTGGACATTTAAATTTTTTTTGTCTCTGTACTTTCCTACTTTCCTACAATGTGTAACTTTGGTTTTATAATGAGCATATGTTATTTTAATATACATATATATATAATTACACACACAAAGAAACCCTAAATTATTTCCGCTTTATCTTAAATTTCCATCGAAACCTTTTAAGTAATTATTTTTCTAAGTAATACCTCCTAAATTTATTCATAAATGTATTTTTGAAACAAAGAATAAAGTAACAGTTGATTATAAGGTAAACACATATAACTCCTCTCACAATAATCACACATATTTGCAAAAAAAATTTCAAAACAATTACCTTGGAAACCACTTGGCATGTTCCACCCATGGATCATCTCCAGATTCCCAACACCTCAGCCCACCATCACAGCAAAAGCATTTCACATCATCACTGTGACCTAAAATTAATTTTGGACCAAAACTTATGAATACATATAATTTGACCACTAAAATGTATGAGATAACACATGGTGAATATCTGTTTTTTATTATCAGATTAAGTTTCTTACCCATATAATAAAAACCTGCACTTGCAAGCTGCTCAGGATGAACTGGAACACTAGAGGGCCAGTT
The DNA here is from genome assembly GCF_964341445.2 of Mesoplodon mirus. NCBI lineage: Eukaryota > Metazoa > Chordata > Mammalia > Artiodactyla > Ziphiidae > Mesoplodon > Mesoplodon mirus. The sequence continues at coordinate 110,622,641 of NC_138983.1, read as the reverse complement.
ACAGAATGTTTTAAAGCGGGCTGCATATGTCTGCATGCTCAGATTAGAAACAGTGTATCTTGAAGTGCCTTGAAGCTGATTTCCTAAAAATGGGCAGTTGGGGAAATGTCTCAGGTGTTCTGACATAGCATCATCCTTCGGTTCCCAGTTGCTCAATTTTCCACCACAGGCAAAGCAGGCCACTCTATCTCCAGGTCCTATGTAGTAAAAGCCTGCTTTTGCCAGATCTGTTGGTGACAGAAAAGTCAATGGCCACATCTGGAAAGTAAGTAATCTGGCTTTTTCGGTATTCATTGCACAACGGTAGGGACTTATCCTCAAGGCAGAAAAATCTTGATTTGGTCCAGAGTTTAAAAGATTTGATGGAAAGCTTGAATAAGAGCCACTGAAATAGCCACTGTTTTCCAAACTTGGAAGTAATGAGTACGTGGAATTTGTTACTGAAGAAGAAGTAGGCTGAGAAGTGGCTCCCGAGATGTTAACTGAATTTAGATTCTGAACAAAGCTACAGCTAGGATACAACTTTTTATGCTTTTCAATAGGATTATCTCCTTGTTTCCAGTTATCCAGCATCAGGCCGCAACAGAAGCATTTGACCTTGTCATTCACACCAGTATAATAAAAACCAGCACGAGCAAGACTCCTTTCTGAGACAGGAACACCAGCGGGGAAAGCCGAATAGGTAGACATTCGGTACAGCTCACATGAAAAGTCATACTTCAATTCAAATATGTTGGCACTTTTCATCAAATTTGACAAGAATACGCTATTTTCTACTATGTTCATAATGAAATGGATGGGGAGGAAAAGGGACTAGCCTTTCTCTGGGGAGGTAGTTTTGTGCATGGGTTTTGATTTTTATTAATTTTAGTACTAGATTGAACACTTAGAACAGGAAATCTTTCATTCTTTTTTCTTCTATGCATTTAAGGTTATAGCATGGCAAGATTCTAAATCTTATATTGATACATTTTAAGGGCCAGTTATGTACCTGCACCTTTGTATACTCTTGCATACAATGTAAACATGATACTACACAGTACCTTGTGATGAAAATTAAAACCATTCATAAAAGTGTAGAGTGCTTTAGGTCATCAAGATGCCACTTAGTGTCAGATATCTCCACAGGTAGGTCACCCTCTCCACTAGTATGCTTCAGTGACATCCAGTCAGCCTGAAGATAAAATGTCTCACATAGCTAGTTTGTTTCGGCGGAAAGCTATGCTGTGTAAGTGTTCTATACACACAAAAATATTCAAACTATGTTTATTTTGCTTTTCTTAAATTGTGAAATTTTGTAGCCAGAAAAAAAAAGCATAAGACCTACCTCGAAAGAGGAAAAGAATGGACTATCATATTTCACTGATTCTAAGATGCATGTTTTAATATCTCTGCTATGGAGAGGTATCTTACAATTAATGAATGGCATGTCACATTTTAATTAACAGCATTTTTATTTCTTAGAGGTACATAAAATAATGGTGTGCTTTACAAATGATGACATCTTAGATTCAATGAAATACAGTCTATCCAAAATCTTGCTCAAATTAATTTTTCTTCCTACAACAATTTTATTAGGGAGAACAAAACAATTCAAAATTTTCTTCCAAATAAAGAGCTTAAGTAGTAACAGAATTGGTTCATACATCTCAAGACCTGGTTTCAAGATTTATTAAATAATAATTACTTCCCATAGACAGGTACCGGATTGCTTAGTCATAGCAATACCACTAGATCTTAGCAAATTAAACATTGCATTTCAAATAAATTATCAGAGATGAATATATTTGCTCACTTGGTCTTTTAGACTCAGCTTCATGCTGTTGAGAACCAACATCAAATCTCCTGATAATGGATTTACCTTTAAAAACAGTCAAAAGTCAGAGTGCTGAGTCTGCAAGCTAAGATAAATAATCAAAAAAAAAAAAAGGATAAAAAAATCTGGCTTTGGTCAGAAATTATTTCACAGATAGCATACCTTGAACCAGAATTTATCATGACAAAAAATAATAAATTTATTTTGTCACAATCCACTTCTTTTGAACAGCAGAGATCTCAAAGTTCAGAATTTCTCAATTATAAGTAGCTATTAGTAAGTAGGTTCTGTGTCAATAATGTCAGTAATAACCAATAAACAAGTCAACATGGTTTTTTTTTCTAGAAGTGTTTTGCAAGCATGCTTCCTGGGTCCCACATATGTTGGGGCTTTTGACTGCAGACTTCAATGCTTTATTTCCAGGTGGGAGTAGAAACATATCTAAATACCAGTGATAATTGCCCTCAGAGGTAAATTATTATGTCTAACTTCAGTATCCCTTTCATTCTTGGTGTTACTACTGTCTCTGTGTGAATTTTCTTTTGGAATAAGTTTGTTCATTTACCAAAATGTAACCATCCAGTCATCATTCTCATTCTAATTATTCTCAGAAATAACAGCCCATTTGAACAAACTAAAGTTTTGACTTTCAAAATATCAACAGTCTTAAAAATGGTTAATTTCTTTACCAGTCATCATATTTATCTTTCATACTTGCTCTAAATTTGTTGCACCTATCAAAAAGTTTTGTTCTTGACATTTCTTTGTCATTGCAGAAATCTTTTAACATACCAAAGGTTTTATATGCATGTTTCTCTAATTTAGCAGAGGGTTGAATATTAACTCTTTGTTCCAGATAACTGTCACTCATTTTTAAATCTTTACCAAACACAGGTACTTTTTTCTATTCTACACAGCAGCCAGTGGGAAACTTCCTGGCCAACTTTGAAAAAAGTAGTTCAACAATATGTCCCAGCTACAATCATTTCTTTATATCCACAAATCAAATTCAGAATCAAACTTATTATTACTTTATAGTTATACCTCTTATAACCAGATCATATTTTAAAAATTAACATTCTTTGGATACCAAAAACTCCTGTTAACTACTTTGTTTATTCATGCACAAAACTACCTCCCGGAGATTAGACTAAGTCCCTTTTAAGAGTTTTAGGCCTCCATTTTGAGATGTTTTGATTTATAGAAAAAACTGGAATAAACTTAGAAGAAGTAGAACAGTTCGTCTCTTTTGTAAAACCTGTTAAAAAAAAAAAGACAGTTTTAAAAGTCAAATAATTCATAGATGTAACACCATGATCTCTTTTTAAACATTTTTTTCAAAGCAGAGCACTAGTATTTACTGAATGTCTGTGACATACAAGGTGCTGTATTAGGTACTAAAGAGGCCAAGAAATCCCAGATGAAAACCAGAAGGCTCAAACTGGTGGTCAACAGAGGTATTATGTTTGGCTTGCACAGAATTGGACTCCAGCATTTCACTAATTTTTTTAACTTTTATTTTGCAATTAATTTATACATAGAGAAAACTTATAAAAATAAGAGTTCCCACATATCCTGCACTTACATATCCAAGTATAACCATAGAAACCAGGAAAGTAACACTGATACAATGCTGTTAATTAATCTATATGCCTTATTTGAATTTCACCAGTTTTCCAAGTAAGATTTTTCTTGGAAAAATACCACAGTACATTTAAATGTTTTAGTTAATTACCAACATTTTTTAAAAGTAGGAGATTTCTGGGCTTCCCTGGTGGCTCAGTGGTTAAGAGTCCGCCTGCCAATGCAGGGGACACAGGTTTGAGCCCTGGTCCAGGAAGGTCCCAGATGCCGTGGAGCAACTAAGCCTGTGCGCCACAACTACTGAGCCTGCTCTCTAGAGCTCGCAAGCCACAACTACTGAGCCCATGTGCCACAACTACTGAAGCCCACGCGCCTAGAGCCCGTGCTCCACAACAAGAGAAGTCACTGCAACGAGAAGCCCACGCACTGCAACAAAGAGTAGTCCCTGCTCACCGCAACTAGAGAAAGCCCGCACGCAGCAACAAAGACCCAATGCGGCCAAAAATAAATAAAAATAAAATAAAATAAAATAAATTTTTAAAGGGATTTCTGTAAAAAAAAAAAGTAATAAATAAAATAAAAGTAAGAGATTTCTGGACTTCCCTGGTGGTCCAGTGGTTAAGACTCCGTGCTTCCACTGCAGGGGGCGCGGGTTCAATCCCTGGACAGTGAACTAAGATCCCACATGCCACACATGGAGGGGCCAAAAAAAAAAAAAAGTAAGAGATTTCCCATGACATTCTAGATCCCAACGTTATCCTGAAAAATCAGAAGACCTGGCTACACCGGGCATATATTCCTGCATGGCAACAATCAGCTAGTGCCGAGCAGCGGCTGCACCCTTTAGGGAAGGCACACGCTCTCCCCTTTGGCACTCTGATATGGAGACTGTCAGTTGCTTTTTGTCACTGAGCTGGCACTGCTGTTTTTCTCACAGTAGAATTATGAAGAAAGTGGAATTGTTCTAATACCTGTGTCTATCAAAAGTAACAAAAATGAAAGGTAGACAAAGAGGGACATTTTTTAAGAAAAATTAGAGTAACATATTTCTTTGTGGAAAGGAAGACTATTCCTACATGTTAAATATGTAAGCAAAGTGTGCTTTTGTTTAAAAAAGTCACCCCTAGTTTTGTTCATTTATATCACCTGCCTGGTCCCTATGCAGATGAGATTTCAAACTCCTTACACAGATCTTACCCTAAAGAAGCTTTGATGTGGAAACAAGGCATGTCTGTGGACATTTAGGCAACAGTTATACAATAAATATACAAAAATATGCCAAGATGCCAACCCTGGATCCATTCAAACTCTGTCTTAACCATTTTCAACACCTAGAATTCTAAATGCTGCTGGGGAAGATCTACAACCTTGTAGATAGAGACCAGAATGACGTCAGACTCCACCTTGGCTGGCCCTCCACTATCTCTCATCAATTCTTCTTAAGCCTAGCCCACTGGCCTATGCAACTCTTCTAAACCTTCAATACCTTCCTCAAATTTCTCCTCCACAACTCCCCATCTCACTTTCAGTAGATTGTTTTGCCTTCGATTTCTCAAAGAAAAGAGACATCACTGAGTAGTAATCCTTTCACATTCTCAAATCCATGCCCTTTTTGCTCACAACCCACTTACTGCCTCACTTAAAAGAATCCCATCTTCCCCCACTGGCCTCAGAAACCTTGCTCTTAACCCCATCCTCCTCATTTCTTCAACTCTCTCTACTGGGTCTTTTCCTTCAATATAACAAGCATGCTTAATTCTGTCTCGGCTTTCAAATGAAAACAAAACCAAAAAACCCTCTTTCAACTCTACTTTTCACTCTAGCAACTACCCTGTATCTCACCTTCGCTTCACAGCCAAATGAAATGAACAACTGTCTATGGTGAAGGTCTCCCAATACAACTGGCTTTAGCCAGCATCACTTAAAACCACTCTCTATTTTTCTTTTATTTATTTAAAGTATAGTTGATTTACAATGTTGTGTTAGCTTCAGGTGTACAGCACAATGATTCAATTTTAGATATATATATGTATATATATATATATATATATATATATATATATATATACACATACCTATTCTTTTTCAGATTCTTTTTCCTTATAGGTTATTGCAAAATAGTGAGTATAGTTCTTATGCTGTACAGTAGGTCCTTGTTGGTTATCTATTTTATATATAGTAGTGTGTATATGTCAATCCCATCCTCCTAATTTATCCATCCCCCACCTTTCCCTTTGGTAACCATGTTTGTTTTCTGTGTCTGCAGAAAACCACTCTCAGTATGAGTAACACCAATCTTTTCTTTCCCCAAACCAGTGGAATTTTTCACACCTGACACTGGGGTCCACTTCCTCTAAGAAATGTTCTAGTCCCTTGGCTTCTGATACCACTCTCTTGGGATTCCTCTTTCCTTTCTTGTGGCTCCTTCTCAGATTGGCTCAAGTCCCCAACCTCATCTCTTCTTACTCTATCATTTCCAGTGGGCAACCTCCCTGATGCCAGAGATGTTGGGTGTGTCTATCCTCTTGGGCACTTAGCACATCCATGTCTCAGACACTGGAGTTTAAGTGTGCCTTTTCTCTCTGCCTCCCCCTAGTCTGTGAGCTCCTTCACAGCAGAACTGTTTCAGCTCTGTACCAGCCCTCCCACTCCCACCAGCCATTCAGCCTGGCATATAATGTAGACACTAAGACTTTTTGCTGAGAAGTGAATTTCGCTAACTTGACTGAGCCCCCCAGGACCGCAGCACCCTCACTTGCATGGTATTAAGGACATCAATTTTACATTAATGACTACAAAGTCTGCTCAGTTATGGTTTAATACCAGGCTTTGGAGTCAGACATCTTGAGTTTCCAATATCATTCAGTCTCCGCATACCAGGGGTGTGATCCTGGGCAAGTGCTTCTTAGGACTGTGAGAATTAGACCTGAAAACACATGTAAAGTCTTCTAAGGGAGTCGTTGAATATAGTGGGTATTAGAAACACCTAATGTTAGCAACAAATAATGGCAAACAAAGTTAATATTACTGTTAGTTTAGGATCGGTTAAATACCTCCAGCACTTTACTAACTAGATTAAGAGCACTACAGGGTTTCCATGCTGATCACCAGGAAACCACCAAAAATCTGCTCTTTCTGCCACCACTTGGGAACACTCCTCCATCTGTCCATTAAAAAAAAGATTTTACTGAGTCCTTACTATGCCCAAGCTCTGCTTTAGGCTCTGTGCTGAAGCTCATCTGGCACCGTCTAAGGCCCGGTGATATCTCTTGGCAATCGAGTTAAACCAACTGTCAAAGCTTCCCCATTCCACTGACTCACTGCAAAAGGAAAACAGGAACTGCACACCCGGCAGGAAGGCGGACGGAAAGTGAGTGTCGGCGAGGCAGCGCCGGACCCGGCGGCCCCACGGGCTGGAGGGCAAGTCTGGGCGGCGGCGAGGACTGGCCGGACCAGCGCGGCCGCGCCGGGAAGGGCCGCCCGGGCTCCCACTCTCTTCACGTCCCTGGTCGGCTCGAGAGCCGGCCTGGAGCCGACCTCTGGGTCCTGCAGCACGTCTGATTACCGTGCGCCCCTAGGCGAGCGGCAGACGTGACCCCCGCCCGCGCGGGACGCAGTGCGGAGACGTTAGGGGTCGCGCGCACGGGCACGCGCACAGACACAAACAGTCGCGCGCACGCGCACTCTGGCTCACTCACCTCAGCTCTACCGGACGGCCTGCCGACCCCGGCAGGTGCGCGGCAGTCGGGTTGTGCCGGCCGAGTCTTGGCGGGTGACAGCCGTCGGCCCGCTGTTCGGTGCGGGCTGGAGTCTCACCCTGCCTTTTAAACGTCTCCCCACCCCCCCACCCCCCGCTCCTCCCCTTCCCCACCCCCACCCCCCGCTCCTCCCCTTCCCCACCCCCACCCCGCTCCATTTGTCCCGCACTCCTCCCAGCGGTTTGCTTGTTCGCTGGTGCTTTCCTCTTAAGACTTAGGGGAACTCCAGCGGTAATAACCACACGCACTTCCCCTTAATCAGTGGCCTGGCAGACCCACTCGGGGATTTCCATGACCCGAAAAGCGTGACTGTTTCTTAACCGGGGCGTATCGGCGTGGCATTTACTGAAATACCTTTGCTTCTTTGTTCGTGGGTCAGAGGAAATCTTGATAATCTGTGAGGGGGAAGATGAGCATTGGTCAGCCTGACTGGAAAAGGTCCATCTCCCACATAATAAAAAAAAAAACCGCGAAACTTTGTGAACTCTTTCTGATAATTTTTACTTTTTGTTCTAATTCTGTTATAATTGTAAAGCATGAATGGAAATGTAGGGGTTTGTAAAAAAAAATCACAAGATTCTCCTTTTCAGTTTATTTTTAGTGTTTTAAAAGATTGAGATTACCATCTTAGTTTGCTATATTGAAATCTTTTTTTTTTTTTTTTTGGTTCGTTGCTTGTTTTTATAACTAGGGTGGAGTTGGCTATAAAACAAATTCCGCCTTTTAGCCTTTTGTGTCACAGGGGAGATGTCTAAATTACCATGACAGTCTCATAGAAACCTGAAGTCAGAGTCTAACTGCACTGCCATATTTTCCTCAACATTTCCTGCCTAAGCAGTAAATTTAAGCACAATTATCTAAAGACAGTGCATGCCAGGGTAACAGGTGGCTTGGGAGAGCTCACCTGATTTTCCTGCCTTCCAGTAAATAAAAGATATCAAGCACTAAAGGCAGAACCCATAAATTACTCAGTACTTCAACATCCTATGGAAACAAGAATGCAGTACAGTCAGGATGAGCTGGGATATCTTCTGGATTAGGTGGATTTGGCTGCCCACAACAGTTAGAGTTCCAATTGGAAATATATCAAAAAGATTAAGTTTATTTATGTGGAGATTTCAATTCACTTTTGAGCCTGCTTAGTTCAAAACCTTATAAGCCATTTTCAACTCACCCTTGAGATAGTGGGAAAGATTTTGTGCTCCTTATATACTTATGATCATGTACCTACCAAAATAATTTTGAAAAACTATATTCCTCTGCATATTTTTAATTTAAGATTAAAACAAAAAAGTTGTTGTAGTTGCTAAGGAACTACAAAATGTAGACATAGATGTTTTAGAATAAAATTGATCCGCAGTCTTTTAAATGTGTTCAATGGACTACAAATACCATAGCCATTTGATACCCCCCATCATTATATATCAGCTCATCTTTAATCATCGGAAATATTATATCAATGCTTTTTGTCCTTGAACATTCTACTTCTCCCATAGAATTTTAATATATGTTTATAATGGACATCTTTATGATCCCTCTGGCACATATTTCTGAAACAAACATATGTATAAATAGAAATTTAACTTTTTTCCTGTGATCATAAGGCTGTAACTTAAAGAAAAATTTCTCCTTGATTGCATTATTATATATTACTTTCAGTACGTATATTGAAAGTCAGTTGATCAAAACAATCTAAATATAAATGTTAATGATTACTCAAGATAAAAAGTAAAATTATTTTACAAATGCAATCTCAGTGGGGCAGCTTGAATTTGAACAATTTGTTCAAGTGTGTGTTCATGAATATTACCTATTACTAGAATATTATAGGGTTCAACATAGATTCTCTTCCATTTTTTTAGTTTCTAAAGATTGTAAGTGTTGAAAAATCTTTTTCACATAAATAAGCAGACAGGCCCAGAAGAAATGTTATTATATCGATTTTTTCCACAATTTTTTAACATCTGTTTTATAGCCCCAAAATTCTTTAGTGACCTTTAATCCTAAAATGTAATTAGTTATCAGTAGACAACTCAATTTTGTTGAAATCAGTGACTTAGAAACCACAGGAATTTTACCCAGATAGGGTAGCCAGAGTTAGCAATTAAAATACAGGATACCTACTTAAATTTAAATTTGAGATAAACAACAAATAACTTTTTAGTATAAGTATGTTCCATGCAATATATTATTCATTGAATACATTAATCATTGATTAGCTAGAATTCAAATTTAACTGGGTGACCTATATTTTCTCTGATAACTCTATACCCAGGTATTAGAGTCATTCATTTTCTCAACATTAACACCAGTTATTTCTAATTGTCCAGGAATATTTTATACCCATGGCCAATACTATACCATTTGAAAACCCAAGATGGGTGAGAGGTGGGCCTGTCTTTTTTAAGAAGAAAGAACTATTGTGAAAAGGTTGGTGAGAAGACAGAACAAGCCTGGCATCTGTGACAGCTCTTGTTTTCACTCAGATCAGTTTTAGGAAAAACTACATTGTAGAAATTGAGAATCAGGTTGTTAATTCCCTTAAAACTATTTGAGTTCCCACTTACCCAATGCTACATTTTTGTAAATACTGGGTAAGTTTGCCCAAGGGATCACTTATCCCAATTTAAAGACCATGGCCTAAGAAACCCTGAACTAACTAGGATTCCCACATTCTTCAAACTAGTAATAAAAGTTGGGATCAGACCTGTCAGGGCCTAAAGTGTATCAATATGTCTCCTTTGCAAAATTTTGCACAACTTTAATTATTGATTCTTTTTTTTTTTCGCTGAGTTGGGTTTTCATTGCTGCTCCCGGGCTTTCTCTAGTTGCCATGAGGAGGGCTACTCTTCGTTGCAGTTCACGGGCTTCTCATTGTGGAGGCTTCACTTGTTGCGGAGCACATGCTCTAGGTGTGCAGGCTTCAGTAGTTGCGGCGCTCGGCTTAGTTGCTCCACAGAGTGTGGGATCTTCCCGGACGAGGGATTGAACCCGTGTCCTCTGCATCGGCAGGTGGATTCTAACCACTGTGCCACCAGGAAGTCCCTGATTTTTTAAAAGTAGTTGTTTTCCTGTAGTAATTCTGAGTTGCATATGATCAAGTACTGTATGTATTTCATTAACCGCATTATTCTAGCACTAGTGGGGAACCTGCAAACAGAAGGTGCTCAATAAATCTTTGTTGACCGACTGACAAAAATGCAGTCAGTCTAGCTGCTTCTCTAGACTAAACCTTCACCCAAATTTTTAATACCTTAGTTTTTCCCTGTAACCCTTTAACTATCCCAAATATTTTATGTAAAAACTCCCCTTTTCCTCCCAACATCCAACTTTCCTAAATATATTCTCTCTCCAAATACTCTTTAGAGACAGAAATAAGCAAGGAAATATTTGAGGAAAGTGACAAGGTAGACAGACATATGGCTATTACTATCTCTTGTTTGCCAGTTTTCTATTTGCAATGTGCAAGCAAAGTATGAGAAGTGTGTGAGAGAGTTTTCTATCCCATTCCTGGTTTGGAACTTTGATAATTCTTAACAGTGGTGTGTTCTCAATATCCTATTGTTAAATAATCAGCTTTAAAGTATTTTTTTCCTTGAGGGTAATCATGATAAAAAACATTCTTTCTCTGGAAGGAATTCCACATAATACTAATGTAACAACTTCAGTTCCAGCCTACTGCTATTGTAAGTTTTTACATTTTTAATTAAAGAAATACATAAAGCTTCTAACCAGGAACCTAGAACTGAAAGTAAAAGTGAAATCTAACAAAGGGAACATGCCATTCTAATTCCAAAGTAAATATGAGAGTCATTGTAAATTCTGGTAATTTCTTAGACTGTTGACAACTTCATTTCTTGCAAATAAAATACAATTAGATCATCCTTGAAAAAGTCCTGATGAAGAAATTTACAAAGAAATATCATTATAGACGGGATATATAGACGGGACTGTTCTCAGTGTGATGAAGTTTGTCCCTTTTTAAATAGTGGCTTACTTACTTATTTTTAGTTTCATCCACATCGTAGTGTGTACCAGTAATTTGTTCTTTTTATTGCCAAATATTATTCCACTGGCTGAATATACTATAGTTTGTTTATCCATTGTCCTGCTGATAAACATTTGGGTTATTTCCTGGTTTGATTCCTTATGAAGAGTGAAGTTATGAACATTTCAGTTCAAGTCTTTTTGTGAATCTATGGATTCATTTCTGTTGCATAAATATCTGGACATGTAATTGCCATTGGGTAGGCGTATATTTATTTTTATTAGAAACTGCCAAAAACTTTTACAAAGTGTTTGCACCATCTTACACTCCCACAAGCAATATATAAGAATTGTAGTTGCTGGACATCCTTTCTAAGACTTACTATTGCCAACCTTTTAAATTTGACCTCTTCTTTTGTGTATGTAGCGGTATCTCACTATACTTTTAATTTTCATTTCCCTGGTGATTAATGATTTTTAGTATATTTTCATATGTTTTTGATGATTTAGACATCATCATTTGTGAAATGCCTGTTCAAATCTTCTGTACATTTTAAAATTGAATCAATTGACTTTATTATTGATTTAAAGGAATTCTTTATATATTCTGAATATGAGTCCTTTGATGTGTGCATTGTGCATATTTTCTCCAAGCTGATGGCTTGCCTTTTGCCATTTTTTACCAGTTTTTTTTAATAAGTAGACTATTTTAACTCTGATGAAATCTAATTTAACATTTTTCTTTTATGTATAGTGCATTTTATATCCCATTTAAGAAATCTTTACCTACCCCAAGATCATAAAGATTTTCTTCTGTGTTTTCTTTTAGAAGCTTTGTGATACTAGCTTTTACACTTGGGAGTATGATTTATATCGAGTTAGTTTTTGCATGTGGTGTGAGTTGAGGGCAAGTTTCATTTTTTTCCTCTAAATATTGTCCCAACACAATTTATTGAAAAGACCCCCTTCCTCATTGAATTGCTTTAATGTCTTTATCAAAAATCAATTGGACTTACATGTGGAGGTTTCTTTCTGGACTCTCTATTCTGGTCTATTAATCCATCTGTCTTATGCTAGTAACATACCGTACTGATTACTGTATCTTTATAGTAAGCATTGATATCAGATAGAATAAGTCCTCTAAATTTGTTTTTCAAAAATGTCTTGGGTATTCTAAGCCCTTTAAATTTTCATATAATTTTTAGAATTATTCTGTGAATATCTTTTTTAAAGTTCCTGGGAATTTGATTAGCATTATATTTAATCTATAGATCAGTTTGAGAATTAGTGACATTTTAATGTTATTGAGTCTTCTAATCCATGAGCATGGTATATCCCTCTATCTGGTCGTCTTTAATTTTTTGTTTTGTTTTGTTTTCAGTACAAAGATCCTTCTCATCTTTTGTTGTTTATTCTTAAGTGTTTCATATTTTTTAAAATTAGTTTCTGCTTTATAACAAAGTGAATCAGTCATACATATACATCTGTTCCCATATCCCTTCCCTCATGCATCTCCCTCCCTCCCACCCTCCCCATCCCACCCCTCCAGGCGGTCACAAAGCACCAAGCTGATCTCCCTGTGCTCTGCGGCTGCTTCCCACTATCTATCTACCTTACGTTTGGTAGTGTATATTTGTCCATGCCTCTCTTTCGCTTTGTCACAGCTTACCCTTCCCACTCCCCATATCCTCAAGTCCATTCTCAAGTAGGTCTGTGTCTTTATTCCTGTTTTACCCCTAGGTTCTTCATGACATTTTTTTTAATTCCATATATATGTGTTAGCATACGGTATTTGTCTTTCTCTTTCTGACTTACTTCACTCTGTATGACAGACTCTAAGGTCTATCCACCTCATTACAAATAGCTCAGTTTTGTTTCTTTTTATGGCTGAGTAATATTCCATTGTATATATGTGCCACATCTTCTTTATCCATTCATCCGATGATGGACACTTAGGTTGTTTCCATCTCCGGGCTATTGTGAATAGAGCTGCAATGAACATTTTGGTACATGTCTCTTTTTGAATTATGGTTTTCTCAGGGTATATGCCTAGTAGTGGGATTGCTGGGTCATATGGTAGTTCTATTTTTAGTTTTTTAAGGAACCTCCATACTGTTCTCCATAGTGGCTGTACCAATTCACATTCACACCAGCAGTGCAAGAGTGTTCCCTTTTCTCCACACCCTCTCCAGCATTTATTGTTTCTAGATTTTTTGATGATGGCCATTCCGACTGGTGTGAGATGATATCTCATTGTAGTTTTGATTTGCATTTCTCTAATGATTAATGATGTTGAGCATTCTTTCATGTGTTTGTTGGCAGTCTGTATATCTTCTGTGGAGAAATGCCTATTTAAGTCTTCTGCCCATTTTTTGATGGGGTTGTTTGTTTTTTTGCTATTGAGCTGCATGAGCTGCTTATAAATTTTGGAGATTAATCCTTTGTCAGTTGCTTCATTTGCAAATATTTTCTCCCATTCTGAGGGTTGTCTTTTGGTCTTGTTTATGGTTTCCTTTGCTGTGCAAAGGCTTTGAAGTTTCATTAGGTCCCATTTGTTTATTTTTGTTTTTATTCCCATTTCTCTAGGAGGTGGGTCCAAAAGGATCTTGCTGTGATTTATGTCATAGAGTGTTCTGCCTATGTTTTCCTCTAAGAGTTTTAGAGTGTCCAGTCTTGCATTTAGGTCTTTAATCCATTCTGAGCTTATTTTTGTGTATGGTGTTAAGTAGTGTTCTAATTTCGTTCTTTTACATGTAGCTGTCCAGTTTTCCCAGCACCACTTATTGAAGAGGCCTTCCTTTCTCCACTGTACATTCCTGCCTCCTTTATCAAAGATAAGTTGACCATATGTGTGTGGGTTTATCTCTGGGCTTTCGATCCTGTTCCATTGATCAATCTTTCTGTTTTGTGCCAGTACCACACTGTCTTGATTACTGTAGCTTTGTAGTATAGTCTGAAGTCAGGGAGCCTGATTCCTCCAGCTCCGTTTTTTGTTCTCAAGATTGCTTTGGGTATTCGGGGTCTTTTGTTTTTCCAAACAAATTTTGAAATTTTTTGTTCTAGTTCTGTGAAAAATGTGATAGGGATTGCATTGACTCTGTAGATTGCTTTGGGTAGTAGAGTCATTTTCACAATGTTGATTCTTCCAATCCAGGAGCATGGTATATCTCTCCATCTATTTGTATCATCTTTAATTTCTTTAATCAGTGTCTTATAATTTTCTGCATACAGGTCTTTTGTCTCCTTAGGTAGGTTTATTCCTAGATATTTTATTCTTTTTGTTGCAATGGTAAATGGGAGTGTTTTCTTGATTTCATTTTCAGATTTTTCATCATTAGTGTACAGGAATGCCAGAGATTTCTGTGCATTAATTTTGTATCCTGCTACTTTACCAAATTCATTGATTAGCTCTAGTAGTTTTCTGGTAGCATCTTTAGGATTCTCTATGTATAGTATCATGTCATCTGCAAGCAGTGACAGCTTTACTTCTTCTTTTCCAATTTGGATTCCTTTTATTTCCTTTTCTTCTCTGATTGCTGTGGCTAAAACTTCCAAAACTAGGTTGAATAAGAGTGGTGAGAGTGGGCAGCCTTGTCTTGTTCCTGATCTTAGTGGAAATGGTTTCAGTTTTTCACCATTGAGGACAATGTTGGCTGTGGGTTTGTCATATATGGCCTTTATTATGTTAAGGAAAGTTCCCTCTATGCCTACTTTCTGCAGGGTTTTTATCATATAAGTGTTTCATATTTTTGATGTTATTTTAAATACTATTTTTTAAATTTAGATTTTTAATTGTTAATAGTATTTTAAAATTCCATCTTCAGTTATTTGTTGTCAGTATGTGGAAATAAAATTGATTTTAGTATCAGGATCTACCTTGCTAAATTCACATACTGTAGTCATTTCTTAGATTCTTCTATATTTTCTTCAGTAAATTATAATGTCACCTATAGAAACAATCATATTTATTCCTTTCCTATTTTTATTCCTTTTATTTTTTTTTCTTGCTTTATTGTATAAGTTGAGACCTCTAGTACAATGGAGAATAGGCTTGATTAGAGTCAACCTCCTTGCCTTATTCCTGATCTTAGGGAAAAAGTGATGTTAACCATAGATTTCTCATAGATAAGTATTTTTCTATTCTTAGTTTACTAAGAGTCTTTTAAAATGAAAAATGGAAGCTGTATCTATAGATATGACCATATATTTTTTTCCTTTATTCCATTAATATGGAGAAATACATTAATTTATAAGTATTACATAAGCCTTACACTTCTGAGATAAACTCCACTTGATCATGGTGTAATATCCTTATTATATATTCCTGGATTTAATTTCCTAGTATTTTGTTTAGGATTTTTGAGTTGAGGCTGGAAAAGAAGAGCAATAAGGGGGAAAAAACGGAAATAAGATAATTGAGATACCAAGAGAATGTAGGATATAACTACAACAAAATATTTAAATTTGGTAGAGAAGATAAGAACTAATTAAAAGTCAACAATTTATTTTAATTACTATTACTGTGTAGCTGAATGAAGAGAAACACATGATAATATATACTTATTACATTTGATCCCATGAAGTAAATATTACTTACTAGCAGAGTTTTAGAGCCATAGCAGCTGTGGTAGTGGGTCCAGACAAACATCAGCCAAGCTCTGGAGTAGGTCACAGGTAAAAAAGCACTTCACAGCTCCCAGAGCATTTGGGGTTTGGTGCATGGAGAGATAAAGCAGGCCAATTCATGATCAAAGGCTGAAAACCACTAGGTGTCTGCCCTAGGACCTGACCAATTATTACAGGAGCCAAGCCAGCTGAATGCATTATCCCTCTGAGGGTGAAAATGTTGGGATGGGCAGTTCCCTATGGTAGCTAGGAAATAGCACTCTCAGACCTGGGGGAGCTTGTTTAGCACAAAGGAACCAGGCTAAGAAGACCAGAAGAGGTTGCAGGAGAGAGATGATATCCAAAGAGAGATAATATAGGAGGACTCTGTTGTTGCATTGTTTCCCCATTTTGAAAGCTTTCCAGCCTTCCATGGCTGACTCCATACATATGTAAGCTTGAGTACATTCCTAAGTCCCAGAAGCTTTAAAAACTGAAGTGATCAAGATGCCTACCTCCCTCATTCTACCATTTTCCCTGCGGATAAAGTATAGGAAGGGAACATAAGGAAGTACCAGGATACTTATGGTTAAGTAGACTCTTTGTTGTCTGAAGAGAGGGTGTAGGATCATAGCTCGTCTCTCAATGGCACTGGGGCAAGCCAAGAGAGGCACGTAGGACACAAAGTTTAAGGAGGCACTCCTCTCAGGTGTGTGTACCCTAGTCCTGGCCCTGGGCAAGGGCAAAATGTGCATTTAATAGGCCTTTCTGAATTGGGAGCAATGGAAACAAGACAGCTCTTGTTGAATTGGTCTTGAAACCTCTGAATTAAATGGGCACAAAATTTTCTCCAGTCAAAAAGCTCTTATCTGTCTAGGAAATTGGAGGCAGTGCTTGGCTTGGCAAGTCAGAGGCTTCTTGGTAGACTGTATTGAGGTGTTTGAAGGCAGCAAAAGCAGAGTTTGCAGGAGGCCCTGTAGCGGCAATAGTGCAAAACTGGAGCCAGATGATCTGGCTTTGAACCCCACTTTCCCCTTCCCAGCTATGTGACTGCAGCAGACACTGCTGGTACTCAACCCAGATCCCTGTTATGTCCCTCTGCACCTAAACTCCAGATGGTTCAGAGCTGCTAACAGCTTACACCTGCGACCCAGTTTAGACCATTACCCTTGGTTGACGTGACTCTGAGACCACTACCACAGCTGCTACCATTACCATCCCCTGCCCTTCGCCTGTGGGTCAGGCTTAGACTCAGCTCATTCCCCCTGCCCACATTTGCTACAGGCTTTTTTGAAGAGTGGTAAGTACACTCTCAGGACATTATGTTCCTGAATCCCTGTGCGAGCTTCTGCTTCCAGAAAGCCTAACACAGTAGTGTCTAGAGCAAATTAACCATTACAACTCAGCTGTAAAATTGGGATAATAATACACACTTTTTAAGAGTGCTGTGAAGATTAAATGATTTGATACTTATGGGTACTTCAAAAAGTTTCTGATACATAGAGTCAGTAAGTTTAGCTCTTATGAGAGGTTGATGCTGTCTGATATAAAGATATGACAGTTCTTTACATTTTCAGAATGGGTAATTAGTACAGTTGTTTGGGGAATGATGTTTCTCAGGCTAAGATAGTATCTTACATCATTAGTCACA
The DNA here is from genome assembly GCF_964341445.2 of Mesoplodon mirus. NCBI lineage: Eukaryota > Metazoa > Chordata > Mammalia > Artiodactyla > Ziphiidae > Mesoplodon > Mesoplodon mirus. Next base: position 110,605,240 of record NC_138983.1, on the reverse strand, counting down.
GGAATCTGTTAGGTTGTATCAGTGTTTCACAGTTATCTAACACTTCAACTGAGGGAAAAAAGAAACCTCAAAATGTAATCCATACTAAGAAGAAGAAATACACAATACTTTTATGCCCCACCCCATGATCTCTGCTAGTAGAGAAGTGATGAATAAATTATATGTCAAGACCATGAAACATTACATATCTATTTTAAAAATAATAAATTGCAAAGCAGAAGCAAACTCAATTTCTCTCTGGAGGAATTCATCCTCATACTAGGTCTCACAAAACCATTGATGGAGCCCCAACGAATATGAGCTTACACATAAAAGTCACAAGACATATTAGAATCACCAAATATAAAAGAAGTACATCTAAGATGTTTAAAGAAATAAAAGAGGGAATTGAAAACATGGGTAAGGAGCAAGAGATTATAAAAAAACAAACAGGAATATCTGTAAAAGAACAAAATAGAACTTCTAGAAGCTGAACAATAATCATTGAAATTAAAACCTTAATGAAATACTCAAACTGCTAATAAAGAAATAATTAGTGAACTGGATAAGCAGCCTGTAGAAACTACTAGATTGTAGCATAGAGAGATGAAGAAGTGGAAAAATGAAAATGGTGTTAAACATGGAGGACGGGTCCTGTGTTTGTGTAATTCAAGGTCCAGAAAGAGATAATAAAGAGACAGGAAAATCCAATAGAGAGGTAGTGGCTGAGACTTTTCCAGAAACGTTGAAAGACACCTAGCCTCAGATTCAGTAATTTAAGGTGTCCATTCCATAACCAAATAGGAATCACCAGTGATTATTCAATCACAGATTATCCCTTAGACATATTTGAAAAGTCATTTACAACTACCAATAAAAACTTTGATTTCTCTAGAAGTATATTATGACAATGAGAATAAATGTTAGATGTGGAGCTACTGTGGAGATAAAGTGAGTTTATGAAGAACATTTTGACATATTTTACTAGACTCTATTTGCATATCAGGTACTATAGAAAAATCCTTATAATAAATAAGAGACTACTCCTCTGGATGTTTGGCAAATATGTTGATAAAATGATTTTTAAGTGTTTAGAAGGTAATATTCATTTATGATTAATTAAGATCAGAAATTACAAGATAAACCAAATTCTTATTATTCATTTCATATAACTTGCTTTTGTTTTAGTCTGCAGATCAAATTAGGAAAACACAATTTAATCTAATATATGGCAAAAGGCATTGTTAAAGAAAAAAAATTCTGACTCATGCAATGGACTTCTCCAAAATGGTCTATAGAATTTTATTCAATAATTGAATAGAACTACCTGACTTTATGTTATTCTATTTTTATACTTGAAAAAACATGAATTTGGGAGGGAAAAAATAGATAAATTTGCTTTTTGGGTAGATTGAGAAACATTTTCTCATAAAATGAAAAGCATTAAGTTAAAGTACAATATGTTGACTCAGAAACTGAGAATACTTGAGGTGTCAGGTTTTATCAGTAAAGGAGTTTTGAAAATAGCTCTCCTCTGATATGATTAGGAGCGCTTCAATGTTGGGCAATTATTCCTGCTGCTCTGATAGGTGCAAAAATGCTGAATGGGGCTGAGGTCAATTATCGCGGTAAGTCGGTATTTCCTACAATGACATAGTAAAAATCACAACATTCCAAGTAGTAAATCAAAAATGTTAAGACATATTAGTTATGAGGATTCTAACTATTCAGACAGCAAACTCATGCTTATATTTATTTATTTATTTTTCTTTTTAACATCTTTATTGGAGTATAACTGCTTTACAATGGTGTGTTAGTTGCTGCAGTATAACAAAGTGAATCAGTTATACGTATACATATATCCCCATATCCCCTCACTCTTGTGTCTCCCTCCCACCCTCCCTATCCCACCCCTCTAGGTGGTCACAAAGCACCGAGCTGATCTCCCTGTGCTATGCGGCTGCTTCCCACTAGCTATCTATTTTATATTTGATGGTGTATATATGTCAATGCCACTCTCTCACTTCGTCCCAGCTTACCCTTCCCCCAACCCTGTGTCCTCAAGTCCATTCTCTAGGTCTGCATCTTTATACCTATCCTGCCCCTAGGTTCAACAGAACCATTTTTTTTTAAGATTCCATATATATGTGTAAACATACGGTATTCACTTTTCTCTTTCTGACTTACTTCACTCTGTATGACACATTCTAGGTCCATCCACCTCACTACAAATAACTCAGTTTCGTTTCTTTTAATGGCTGAGTAATATTCCATTGTATATATGTGCCACATCTTCTTTATCCATTCATCTGTCGATGGACAATTAGGTTGCTTCCATGTCCTGGCTATTGTAAATAGAGCTGCAATGGACATTTTGGCACATGACTCTTTTTGAATTATGTTTTTCTCAGGGTAGATGCCCAGTACTGGGATTGCTTGGTCATATGGTAGTTCTATTTTGAGTTTCTTAAGGAACCTCCATACCGTTTTCCATAGTGGCTGTATCAATTTTACATTCCCACCAACAGTGCAAGAGGGTTCCTTTTTCTCCACACCCTCTCCAACATTTATTGTCTGTAGATTTTTTGATGATGGCCATTCTCACCAGTGAGAGGCAATACCTTATTGTGGTTTTAATTTGCATTTCTCTAATGATTAGTGATGTTGAGCATCCTTTCATGTTTTTGTTGGCAATCTGTGTATCTTCTTTGGAGAAATGTCTATTTGGGTCTTCTACCCATTTTTGGATTGGGTTTTTTGTTTTTTTAATATTGAGATGCATGAGCTGCTTGTATATTTTGGAGATTAAACCTTTGTCAGTTGCTTTGTTTACAAATATTTTCTCCCATTCTGAGTTTTCTCTTTTCGTCTTGTTTATGGTTTCCTTTGGTGTACAAAAGCTTTTAAGTTTCATTAGGTCCCATTTGTTTATTTTTGTTTTATTTCCATTTCTCTAAGAGGTGGGTCAAAAAGGAACTTGCTGTGATTTGTCATACAGTGTTCTGCCTATGTTTTTCTCTAAGAGTTTGATAGTTTCTGGCCTTACATTTAGCTCTTTAATCCATTTTGAGTTTATTTTTGTGTATGGTGTTAGGGAGTGTTCTAATTTCATTATTTTACATGTAGCTGTCCAGTTTTCCCAGCACCACTTATTGAAGAGGATGTCTTTCCCCCATTGTATATTATTGCCTCCTTTATCAAAGATAAGGAGAACATAGGTGCGTGGGTTTATCTCTGGGCTTTCTATCCTGTTCCACTGACCTATATTTCTGTTTTTGTGTCAGTACCATACTGTCTTGATTACTGTAGCTTTGTAGTATAGCCTGAAGACAGGGAGCCTGATTCCTCCAGCTCCTTTTCTCTTTCTCAAGATTGCTTTGGCTATTCAGGGTCTTTTGTGTTTCCATACAAATTGTAAAATTTTTTCCTCTGTTTCTGTGAAAAATGCCATTGGTTGTTTGATAGGAATTGCATTGAATCTGTAGATTGCTTTAGGTAGTATAGTCATTTTCATAGTGCTGATTCTTACAATCCAAGAACATGGTATATCTCTACATCTGTTTGTATTGTCTTTAATTTCTTTCATCAGTGTCTTATAGTTTTCTGCCTACAGGTCTTTTGTCTCCTTAGGTAGGTTTATTCCTAGATATTTTATTCTTTTTGGTGCAGTGGTGACTGGGATTCTTTCCTTAACTTGTCATTCAGATTTTTCATCATTAGTGTACAGGAATGCTAGAGATTTCTGTGCATTAATTTTGTATCCTGCTACTTTACCAAATTCATTGATTATGCCTAGTAGTTTTCTGGTGGCATCTTTAAGATTCTCTATATATAGTATCATGTCATCTGCAAACATTGACAGTTTTACTTCTTCCTTACTGATTTGCATTCCTTTTATTTCTTTTGCTTCTCTGATTGCCATGGCTAAAACTTCCAAAACTATTTTGAATAATAGTGGTGAGAGTGGGCAACCTTGTTTTGTTCCTGATCTTAGAGGAAATGCTTTCAGTTTTTCACCATTGAGAATGATGCTGGCTGTGGGTTTGTCATATATGGCCTTTATTATGTTGAGGTAGGTTCCCTGTATGCCTACTTTCTGGAGACTTTTTATCATAAATGGGTGTTGAATTTTGTCAAAATCTTTTTCTGCACTATTGAGAAGATCATATGGTTTTTATCCTTCAGTTTGTTAGTATGGTGTATCACATTGATTGATTTGAATATATTGAAGAATTCTTGCATTCCTGGCATAACCCCACTTGATCATGGTGCATCATTCTTTTAATGTGCTGCTGAATTCTGTTTGCTAGTAATTTGTTGAGGATTTTTGCATCTATATTCATCAGTGATATTGGCCTGTAGTTTACTTTTTTTGTGACATCTTTGTCTGGTTTTGGTGTCAGGGTGAGAGTGGCCTTGTAGAATGAGTTTGGGAGTGTTCCTCCCTCTGTTTTATTTTAGAAAGTTTGAGAAGAGTAGGTGTTAGCTATTCTCTAAATGTTTGATAGAATTTGCCTGTGAAGCCATCTGGTCCTGAGCTTTTGTTTGTTGGAAGATTTTTTATCACAGTTTCAATTTCAGTGCTTGTGAATTGGTCTGTTTATATTTTCTATTTCTTCCTGGTTCAGTCTTGGAAGGTTGTGTTTTTGTAAGAATTTGTCCATTTCCTCCAGGTTGTCCATTGTACTGGCATATAGTTACTTGTAGTAATCTCTCATGACCCTTTGTATTTCTGCAGTGTCAGTTGTTACTTCTCCTTTTTCATTTCTAATTCTGGTGATTTGAGTCTTCTCCCTTTATTTCTTGATGAGTCTGGCTAATGGTTTATCAATTTTGTTTATCTTCTCAAAGTACCAGCTTTTAGTTTTATTGATCTTTGCTACCATTTCCTTCATTTCTTTTTCATTTATTTCTGATCTGAACTTTATGATTTCTTTCCTTCTGCTAACTTTGGGGTTTTTTTTGTTGTTCTTCTTCTTTCACTAGTTGTTTTAGGTGTAAGGCTATGATGTTTATTTGAGATTTTTTTTTGTTTCCTGAGGTAGGATTGTATTGCTATAAACTTCCCTCTTTGAACTGCTTTTGCTGCATCCCTTAGGTTTTGGGTGGTCGTGTTTTCAGTGTCATTTGTTTCTAAGTATTTTTTGATTTCCTCTTTGATTTCTTCAGTGGTCTCTTGGTTATTTAGTAGTGTATTGTTTACCTTTATGTGTTTTTATTTTTTACAGTTTTTTTGCTGTAATTTATATGTAGTCTCATAGTGTTGTGGTCAGAAAATATACTTGATATGATTTCAATTTTCTTAAATTTACTAAGGCTTGATTTGTGACCCAGATATGATCTATCCTGGAGAATGTTCCATGAGCACTGAGAAGAAAGTGTATTCTGTTGTTTTTGGATGGAACATCCTGTAAATATCAATTAAGTCCGTCGTGTCTAATGTGTCATTTAAAGCTGTGTTTCCTTATTTATTTTCATTTTGGATGATCTGACCCTTGGTAAAAGTGTGGTGTTAAACTCCCCTAATATTATTTTGTTACTGTCAGTGTCCCCTTTTATGGCTGCTAGCCTTTGCCTTATGTATTGAGGTGCTCCTATGTTGGGTGCATAAATATTTACAATTGATATGTCTTCTTCTTGGATTGATCCCTTGATCACTGTGTACTGTCCTCCTTTGTCTCTTTACTTTCAGTCTTTATTAAAGTCTATTTTGTCTGATATGAGAATTGCTACTCCAGCTTTCTTTTGATTTCCATTTGCATGGAATATCTTTTTCCATCCCCTCATTTTCAGTCTGTGCGTGTCCCTAGGTCTGAAGTGGGTCTCTTGTAGACAGCATATATATGGGTCTAGTTTTTGTGTCCATTCAGCTAGTCTGTGTCTTTTGGTTGGAGCATTTAATCCATTTACATTTAAGGTAATTATCGATATGTATGTTCCTATTACCACTTTCTTAATTGTTTTGGGGTTTTTTTTGTAGGTCTTTTCCTTCTCTTGTGTTTCCTGCCTTGAGAAGTTCCTTTAGGATTTGTTGTAAAGCTGGTTTGGTGGTGCTGAATTTTCTTAACTTTTGCTTATCTGTAAAGGTTTTAATTTCTCCATCAAATCTGAATGAGATCCTTGCTGGGTAGAGTAATCTTGGTTGTAGCTTTTGCACTTTCATCACTTTGAATATGTCCTGTCACTTCTTTCTGGCTTGCAGAGTTTCTACTGAAAGATCAATTGTTAATTATATGGGGATTCCCTTGTATGTTATTTACTGCTTTCCCCTTGCTGCTTTTAATATTTTTTCTGTGTATTTAATTTTGATACTTTGAATAATAAGTGTCTTGACGTGTTTCTCCTTGGATTTATCCTGTATGGGACTCTCTGTACTTCCTTGACTTGATTAACTATTTCCTTTCCCATATTAGGGAAGTTTTCAACTATAATCTCCAAATATTTTCTCAGTCCCTTTCTTTTTCTCTTCTTCTTCTGGAACCCCTATAATTCAAATGTTGGTGACTTTAATGTTGTCCCAGAGGTCTCTGAGACTATCCTCAATTCTTTTCATTCTTTTTTCTTTATTCTGCTCTGTGGTAGTTATTTCCAGGTCACATATCTGTTCTTCTGCCTCAGTTATTCTGCTATTGATTCTTTCTAGAAAATTTTAAATTTCATATATTGTGTTGCTCATCATTGTTTGTTTGCTGTTTAGTTCTTCTAGGTCCACATTAAATGTTTCTTGTATTTTCTCCATTCTGTTTCCAAGATTTTGGATCATGTTTACTATCATTACTCTGAATTCTTTTTCAGGTAGACTGCCTAAATCCTCTTCACGTGTTTGGTCTGGTGGGTTTTAAACTTGCTCCTTCATCTGCTGCATATTTCTCTGTCTTCTCATGTTATTTAACTTACTGTGTTTGGGGTCTACTTTCACAGGCTGCATGTTCATAGTTCCCATTGTTTTTGGTGTCTGCCCCCAGTGAGTGTGGTTGGTTTCCTTGTAGAGGGGACTGGTGCCTGTGTTCTGGTGTGTGGGGCTGCATCTTGTCTTTCTGGTTGGCAGGGCCATGTCCAACGGTGTGTTTTGGGGTGTCTGTGAAGTTAGTGTGATTTTAGGTAACCTCTCTGCTAATGGGTGGGGTTGTGTTCCTGTCTTGCTAGTTGTTTGGCATGGGGCGTCCAGCACTGGAGCTTGCTGGCTGTCAGGTGGAGCTGGGTCTTAGTGTTGAGACAGAGATCTCTCGTAGAGCTCTCACCAATTGATATTATGTGGGGCCAGGAGGTCTCTGGTGGTCCAATATCCTGAACTCATTCTCCCACCTTGGAGGGTCAGACCTGACAGCAGGCTGAAGCACAAAGCCCCTGTCAGCCACACGGCTCAGAAGAAAAGGGAGAAAAAATTATTAAAAAAAAATAATAATAAAAAGAAGAGAGCAGCCAAACCAATAAACAAATCCACCAATGATAACAAGCGCTAAAAACTAAACTAATATAAACAGAAAAATCAGAAACAAATCATTCACAGACAGGAAACCCCAAGTCTACATTTGCTCCCAAAGTCCACTGCCTCAATTTTGGGATGATTCGTTGTCTATTCATGTATTCCACAGATGCAGGGTTCATCAAGTTGATTGTGGGGATTTAATCTGCTGCTCCTGATGCTGCATGGAGAAATTTCCATTTCTCTTCTTTGTTCACACAGGTCCTGTGGTTCAGCTTTGGCTTTGGCCCCACCTCTGCATGTAGGTCACCCTCACTCATCTGTTCCCTGCCCAGACAGGAGGGAGTTAAAGCAGTGGCTGGTTAGGGCACTCTTGCTCACTCAGGCCAGGGGAGGGAGGGGTACGGTAGTCATAATTGGAATGCAGGGTGAGTCTGCAGTGGCAGAGGTCAGCATGACATTGCAACAGCCTGAGGCACGCCTTGTGTTCTCCCGGGGAAGTCGTCCCTGGATCACAAGACCCTGACAGTGGTGGGCTGCACAGGCTCCCGGAAGGGGAGGTGTGGATAGCGTCCTGTGCTGGCACACAGGCTTCTTGGTGGCAGCAGCAGCAGCATTAGCATTTCATGCCCCTCTCTCGGCTCCGATCTGACAGCTGCGGCTCACGCCCGTCTCTGGAGCTTGCTTAGGTGGTGTTCTGCCTTCTGTGGGCACACAGGGAGGGAATCCCCTCTCCTTGTGCACCCCAAAACAATGGTCTCTTGCCTCTTAAGCAGTTCCAGACTTTTCCCCGGACTACCTCCCAGCTAGCTGTGGCACACTAGCCCCCTCAGGCTGTGTTCATACAGCCAACCCCAGTCCTCTCCCTGGGATCTGAACTCTGAAGCCTGAGCCTCAGCTCCCAGCCCCCACCCACCCTGGCAGGTGAGCAGACAAGCCTCTCAGGCTGGTGAGTGCTTGTCGGCACCGATCCTTTGTGTGGGAATCTCTCCATTTTGCCCCTGCACCCCTGTTGCTGCGCTCTCCTCCGCGGCTCCACAGCTTCCCCCCGCCCACTCCCCATCTCTGCTAGTGAAGAGGCTTCCTAGGGTGTGGAAACTTTTCCTCCTTCACAGCTCCCTCCCAGAGGTTCAGGTCCCTTCCCTATTCTTTTGTCTCTGTTTTTCTTTTTCTTTTGCCCTACCCACGTATATGGGGAGTTTCTTGCCTTTTGGGAGGTCTGAGGTATTCTGCCAGCGTTCAGTAGGTGTTCCGTAGGAGTTGTCCCACATGTAGATGTATTTTTGATGTATTTGTGGGGAGGAAGGTGATCTCCATGTCTTACTCCTCTGTCACTTTGAAGGTCCCCCCGGCCCCACTGCTAACTCATGCTTTTAAACTCATCCACAATGAATATTCTTACCAATCTTCTCAAATTGAACTTCTTAACTTACCTTGCTTGTAAATTTCATCTCTGTAAGACAGAGTAAGTGGTAAGATCTGGCCCTCATTGTAACCAACATGGCAGAACTGGTTGACTAAGTTAAAAATAACACTGACCCTGAGTGAAAGGAGCAAAGTTGTTTTTGATGTTTTTTGTTACAACTGTTGTAGATTGCATTCTCTGGCAAACAGACCCTGAGTTGGAGATGGTGTGCAGGTGGGGTATGGGGCAGTGCTTTCAGAGACCACCTGCACAAAGGAATGAAAGAAGCCCTGCTGAGCAGAGGTATAAATTGAGTCATAATACAGTTGTAACAGAGGTCGCAGCAGGTCTCACAGGAAACTCTCAAACTTGGATGGTTCTTCAAAAATGTCTCTAACTGAAGGGGCCAGAGCTGGACTCCCACATTAACAAGGCATTAGATGCAGAGAGCTGCCTGGGAAACCATGGGGGAGGCAGCTTCTTTCAGACCTGTAGAATTCCTTCGGAGAGTTTCAGCTGAGCAACATCAGCACATAATACTCCGAACAGCCAGGATAATGAATGACTCAGAGCTAAGGGAGATCTGGACAGCACAACACATTCAATAAGAGAATGCTTATTGTAGTCATACGTCCACCCTCAACTTTAGGAATGTACATTTCAGAAAAGTTAAAGGATCAGGGGAATACTGAAGCAACAGGAGATTTGTAGCTAGCAGAAGCATTTGTTCATTCAACAAATACTTAAAATGGGCTTATTCTTTGTTGATCTCTATGCAAGATACTGCAGAAACAATGAAGAATAATAGATAGTCCCAGCTAGTGGTGTACTGAAGCTGGATGCTACCTGCTGGCAAGAGCCAATTATCAGTATTTCTTCCAAACTCCCAGCGATGTCCACTTGGTAGCTTGAAATGGACCATGGTGGGAGTATTTATACCATGGAAACTAGATAATGGTAAAAAGCAGGGATTTTTTTACCCCATAGAACCAATTGTTAAACACGTGCCAGCACAGTACTGCACCCCATTTTTGAGCTGACAATCCAACAGACCTGGAAAGGTGTAAAATTGTCTACTCTGCTTCTGGTCCTTTGAAGTAGCTGCACATCCCCACGTATGTATGAAAAGGTGAGTTCTTGACACTCCTACACTGTTCAAGACAAGAGCCTTAGACTCATGCTGTCCAGTGTAAATATAATGTGAGCCATATATGTAATTTAAAATTTTTCACTTTTTTAAAAGTGAAAAGCAGTGAAATTGTCACTTATTTTATATAACTCAATATATCCAGAATATTAACATTTCAACATGCAGTCAATATAAAAATATTTTACTGTTTTTGTACTACATTTTGTACTACATTTTCATATGTATTTTACACATAGAGCACATCTCAATTCAGATTTAAATTTACATCAAAATACTTGAGCTGATTTAAATTTTTTTTTAATTTTAAGATTTTTAAAAATTCAAAGTTGAGAAAGTAATATCACATACCCAAGTTGTTTCAAACATACTTAAAATTTTTCAAATAACTAAATTGAATATGAAAAGTTCTTTTCTTTTAAAATTTGCATCCGCATTGACAAAACTTGTTCATCTTTTCCAAGAGGAATTGATTTGACTTTGAAGCAAAAGCACATCAAGCAATCATCACAATTTTCAGTTCAGTCTCAGAGGCTGTAGGGCCAATGCCAAGCAAGGAATAACATTGTCTTCAGTCGCAGACTCTAAGGTATGGATAGGTCCTTCATATTTGATTGGATATACAGTGGTTTCAGCAGAATGCTACAGTTTTTAGGATTATATAAGAGAACTGGCAAATTGGTATTTCTTGGATTGGATAATGTGGGAAAAACAACATTGCTATATATGCTAAAAGATGACAGACTTGGACATATGTCCCAATGTTACCTCCCCTTTCAAAAGAACTAACCATTACTGGCATGACCTTTGCAACTTTTGATCTGGGTGAACATGTTCAAGATCAAAGAGTGTGGGAAAACTACCTTCCTGCTATCAATGGCATTACACTTCTGGTGGATTGTGCAGATCATAAAAGGCTGTTAGAATCAAAAGAAGAACTTGATTCACTAATGACAGTTGAAACCATTTCTAATGTGTCTATACTGATTCTTGGGAATAAGATCAACAGACCTGAAGCCATCAGTGAAGAGAGGTTACGATGGCTTCCCTGGTGGCGCAGTGGTTGAGAGTCCGCCTGCCGATGCAGAGGACACGGGTTCGTGCCCCGGTCCAGGAAGATCCCACATGCCGTGGAGCGGCTGGGCCCGTGAGCCATGGCCGCTGAGCCTGCGCATCCGGAGCCTGTGCCCCGCAATGGGAGAGGCCACAGCAGTGAGAGGCCTGTGTACCACAAAAAAAAAAAAAAAAAAAAAAAGAGAGGTTACGAGAGATGTTTGGTTTACATGGTCAGACAACAGGAAAGAGTTGAATGCCGACCTTTAAGTTCTCATGTGCAGTGTGCTCAAAAGACTAGGTTACGGAGAACGCGTCCTCTGCAGGTACAGGTCATTAACACCAACCTGAATCGGTTCCAGGTCTCACCATTCAGGCCCACTCAGAGATCTGATCATGCAACATTCATAACTTGAATTCAGTAGAATGTTGTTGGTTATAAAACAGATTATTTAGATTATTAAAATTATATCAACATTTGAGTGAGAATTGAAAACTGGTTATCACAATGTTAACTTTATCATTCCATAAAAATAATTAGTTTTTACAGTTTGCAATCTGATATTACCCCAACAATATTTACAGTATAAAGAGCAACTTTCCAGCTGTACATTTGAAGCACTTTTAAACAATATGAAACTACAAATATAAGCCATATTGAAAAGCTCATGATCTTAAATTTTTGTCTACTTTTTGAAACTAGTTTTTAAATTTTAGATTTTATGTCCACCTAGTTTAAGTGTACAGTTAATAATTAGCTGATTGATGATGTCTTACAGTTTTCAATAATTTTTCTTACACAAACATCATGCAATAAAACAAACTCTAAGGTTTGACATCCTTAAAAGCATATCAATTTCAAAACTATGTCAAAGGCTAGTAAGTTCACTAACAAGACAATTCAGTGTTAACTTCAAATTCAAAGGGGGTACTGCATAAATTGAAAGCACCTCTGTTGGTCAAAGTGTAAAAACTTCCACTTATAAAATGAACAAGTTCTGAGGATCTGATGTACAGTGTGGTGACTATCATTAACAATACTGTATTGTATGCTTGCAAGTTGCTAAGAAGCTAGATCTTAAATGTTCTCAACACCACCTCCTCAAAAAGAAAAAAAAAAAGGTAATTATGTCAAGTGGTAGATGCGTTAACTAACCTTATTGTGGTAATCATTGCATAATCCTCACATTGTACACCTTAAACTTACACAATGTTATACGTCAATTATATCTCAATAAAGTTGGAGGGGGAGGAAGCAAAGAAACTCCAAATTTATCATTAGCAAACAAAATGTTCTTCAAATTCTTTTGGGTTTTTTTTGGACAATTTACATAACACTCTTGGTTATAGTTAAAATATTCTGCTTATTAATTCATATTAGAAAAATGTGTAAAATCATTATTAACTAGTATTATGAAAAATTTCAATATCAACATTAATTCTTTTTTTTTTTTTTTTTTTTTTTTTTTGCTGTACGCGGGCCTCTCACTGCTGTGGCCTCTCCCGTTGCGGAGCACAGGCTCCGGACACACAGGCTCCGCGGCCATGGCTCGCGGGCCCAGCCGCTCCGCGGCATGTGGGATCTTCCGGGATCGGGGCACGAACCCGTGTCCCCTGCATCGGCAGGCGGACTCTCAACCACTGCGCCACCAGGGAAGCCCTCAACATTAATTCTTATATCTATAGATCTAGATTACAAATAAGCTGTTCTAATCCTTGGAGCTTCAAGTTTTGCTTGTTCACATGCAGCGTGATATGACTGAGAATATGTAAATCATAACTGCCAAGTTTTGTCTGCCATTATTGAAAATGTGGCAAATATTCTTTTGTTTCAAGAAAATCTTGAATTGGGGTTAACAGCATAGTAAATCTTGGTAAAATTCTTTTACAACTCAACCAATGAGCACTGGTAAATAACACAAGATCATTAAATTCAGGGTCTTCTACTTCTTTCCACAGTGCCATAAACTGATGCTGATTCATAGCATTGGCATGTATATATGGAACAATTTTAATAACTGTATCCATGACACTTTTTATGAGTCTGATTCAGAAAACTGAGCACAAGTATTTTCAATATGTATCATTTTGTGGAAGAAAGCAATAAGGGAAACATCAATCTCTTATTTTTAAATTCCTATAAATCCAGATTTTTGACGTAACAGCTGAAGCACCTCCATCATGATATAAACAAATTTTTTTCATATTTAGCTGAAATTCTTCTTTGACAGTCATAAAAATTTCAAATATATCTATGCCACGAATTTTGTTTTTTAGTCTATGAGTTGACAACACTTCTTCATAAGTTTGGAAGTCCTCTGAGACTAAACATAACCAAAGTATTAATTAGGCATGACTCATCCTAAGCACTTGAAACGTGTTAAAGAAAAGTACTTGCAGTCTTTCCAATTCTGAATCAATCGATCTTTGATATTCTAAAGAAGAGCTTGTATTCTATGGGCAATTTTTCGGTGACTTCATTGAAGATATTTTATTTTTTATAAAATATGATTTTTACTCTTTTCCTAGTAATTTTATAATATTTCCAGAAATGAAATAATAATTTCTTTTACCATGTTTCCATCTAAAAATGATTTTCTCTTTTGTGCAAGAATCTAAGTCATTTAATATCTAGCTAAAGTTACAAGCTCAAACCCTATTAGACATAGCTTTTTAAATTGCTGTTGGATATTCACTTCTGACTTCTGGCAACTAATTTAGTCTATTCTTTTCAAATCTTTTTGACTGTTGAGAGGAAACTTATCAAATACACCATGTATTTTCTGATACTATCTCTAATATAGTCTGCTTTATTATCTTAAAGAACACTTATATATCAAGCAAACTGCTTTTTCGTTTTGCTTGGCCACAAAAAACTGCAATTACCATGACTTGTGAAATTTGGGACACATCTTCCCCTAGTCTTTTTTTCTCCTTTATTGCTCTAGTTGTAGGACTGGCTTCTGCATCTCCATTTGATTCTAATCACTAGTATGCCCTAGTTTTAAACTTAAAATTTTGTCCATACTTAATTTTTAAATTAGAACAATAATATAACTGTTTTAATTGAAATAATAAGTATTTCCATTTGATTACCAATTACAATTTACATAGGTATCACTGTAACTGGTGCTTTCTGTATATACATCCAAATAATTGTGTTACAATGTTACATTGATGTGTAGGAAAAAGGATTTAAATCATTTTGTTGACACCAACTAGATTGGTAATGTGTTTATGTGTAATACTAGAAAAGACACAGGCCCACCATGCACACTACACCATTACAGTGACATTTACATGATTCAATGGTTAAGGTGCAATGTAATCTTCTCAGAACAATGGAGTTGTATTTAATGAAAACATTTTTATATTGGTTCAAATTTTAAATTTCAAAGTAAATTAGTTTAAACTAAACTGAAATCAACAATTCAGTTCCTCAGTGGTGCTAGCCACATTTCAAGTGCTCAGGAGCCCACGTGATTAGTGGTCACTGAATTTGACAGAATAGCTTTACACCATTCTTTCCTGGTCCTGGCTTGCTTTTTTGGCTGGGACCGTGCTGTGCTGCTTGCAGGATCTTAGTTCCCTGACCAGGGATTGAACTGGGGCCCACGGCAGTGAAAGTGCCGAACCCTAACCACTGGACTGCCAGGGAAGTCCAGTCCTGGCTTGCTTTTGAACCCCAACTTTGACCTTCTATTTGCTATGCATTAGCTCTGTCTTTCCTGATGGACATTAATTAGCTTGCCCTCATCTCACTGTCCTTCACTGCTCTCATCTAAATCAGACAATCAGGGCTTCCCTGGTGGCGCAGCGGTTGCGAGTCCGCCTGCCGATGCAGGGGACATGGGTTCGTGCCCCGGTCCGGGAAGATCCCACATGCCACGGAGCGTCTGGGCCCGTGAGCCATGGCCGCTGAGCCTGCGCGTCCGGAGCCTGTGCTCCGCAACGGGAGAGGCCACAGCAGTGAGAGGCCCATGTACCACAAAATAATAATAATAATATAATAAAAAAAATAAAAAATAAAAAATAAATAAATCAGACAATCAAGCCTTCACTTCAGGTTTTTGGTCCCATCCTCTGGCAGCAGCTACTTGGTTAGTGTTTTTCCCAGTCAAACCTGAATCCCATGGAAGAGGGTGGGAATAGGATGGGCTGAACATTAGTAAGAAGAAAACAGAGGCCAAGATAATGAGGAGGCTATAAAAAGCAAGTAGTTCTATTTGTAGTATTTTAAGGAACCTCCACACTGTTCTCCATAGTGGCTGTACCAATTCACATTCCCACCAGCAGTGCAAGGGTGTTCCCTTTTCTCCGTACCCTCTCCAGCATTAATTGTTTCTAGATTTTTTGATGATGGCCATTCTGACTGGTGTGAGATGATATCTCATTGTAGTTTTGATTTGCATTTCTCTAATGACTAATGATGTTGAGCATTCTTTCATGTGTTTGTTGGCAGTCTGTATATCTTCTTTGGAGAAATGTATATTTAGTTCTTCTGCCCATTTCTGGATTGGGTTGTTTGTTTTTTTGTTATTGAGCTGCATGAGCTGTTCACTACTGGGCATATACCCTGAGAAAACCATAATTCTGAAAGAATCATGTACCAAAATGTTCATTGCAGCTCTATTTACAATAGCCCGGAGATGGAAACAACCTAAGTGTCCATCATCAGATGAATGGATAAAGAAGATGTGGCACATATATACAATGGAATATTACTCAGCCATAAAAAGAAAGGAAATTGAGCTATTTGTAATGAGGTGGATGGACCTAGAGTCTGTCATACAGAGTGAAGTAAGTCAGAAAGAGAAAGACAAATACCATATGCTAACACATATATATGGAATTTAAGGGAAAAAAATGTCATGAAGAACCTAGGGGTAAGACAGGAATAAAGACACAGACCTACTTGAGAATGGACTTAAGGATATGGGGAGGGGGAAGGGTAAGCTGTGACAAAGCGAGAGAGTGGCATGGACATATATACACTACCAAACGTAAAATAGATAGCTAGTGGGAAGCAGCCACATAGCACAGGGGGATCAGCTCGGTGCTTTGTGACCACCTAGAGGGGTGGGATAGGGAGGGTGGGAGGGAGGGAGACGCAAGAGGGAAGAGATATGGGAACATATGTATATGTATAACTGATTCACTTTGTTATAAAGTAGAAACTAACACACCATTGTAAAGCAATTATACTCCAATAAAGATGTAAAAAAAAAAAGGAACAGAAAAAAAAAGCAAGTAACAACTCTAAATTCTTCTTTCTTATCTTAGATATATGACCTTAAAAAACTTGCAGAACATATTACTTAACTATTGACATAATTATTTTTGAAAATCACACAGAATAGTGGAAGAACTGAAAATGAGCTAACGTTTCTAATTTTCATAAAAGAAAGAAACTTCTGCAGACATTTCAGGGTAAATAAATGTAATAACCATCTTAAGCAAAATTCTATTATGAATTAGTCAAAGAGTGGTGTGTAAGCTTTTAGAAAATGAAGATGTGATCACCATGAGATAGTCTGCAATCACAAGGAAAGATCTGGGCCCGACCCGCCCACTTCCTGTTTTGATAAGCTTTGGAGACTGGTGGTAATACTGCAGATGTGTAATTTCATCAAAGCCCTTGGCAACGTCTCTCATGATATCTTAGTGGCAAATGAACAATAACTGCCTGGATGATGACATATGTGGTGTTGATTTGTATCTGATGTTCAATCCCAATTTTGTCAAACAGACTTTTTTTCTCCCTGCACATGTTGATGATGTCTCGGGGTCTGATCTCAAATTCTTCTTTTGCAATATTTTAGTGAATATAATGAAAAATAGATTGGATAAAGATACTGCTCATCACTTTTAAAAGCGGCAGAAATCTAGGACTGACACCAGCAAATGATAACAGTCTTAGAACTTCAGATCTTGACAGGTGAGATTTGTAATGTAAATTGACACACCATGGCATAAAATAGCTCAAGAATAGAATTACAGAGATGTGATTTGTAGTGTAACCTGTGTTAACCTGACCATACTAGCGTGGGATGGGATGTAAGGAGTGTGTATAGCTTCTGAAAAGTGGGACATGATAACAGCAGCCTCCGGTTATTGTAGTTGCTGGAACTCTAGACCCATGCAAACCCCTTCCCCTGGGCAGCTTCTGGGTGGCTTCCCTTTCTCCCAGTGGCCACTAAAAGCCTCCTCAGTAGCTGGCACTGTTCTGGCATTCCTGCCTTGTAGCCTCTGCCCCTGCTGGTGGGTGCAGGTTGCTGCTGTTGCCACCACTCCTGCCTGGGCACTGTCCTGGCAGTTCCTCTGCCTCCCCAGTAAACAGAACAATGCCTGGCACGTAGTACACACTTAATAAGCATTAGTTAGATGAATGAATGAATGAAAATTTCAGTTTAATACGAAGAACTTCCTAAACACCGACGTTTTTCAAAATGGAAAGGACTTCCCCCAAAAGCACTGAGTTTCCTATGACTTGAGGTATCTACTTGTCAGGGATATTGGGCAATACATTCAGCTTCTAATCGGAAGCAGGGAGGAAACCAGAAGAGAGTCTATATTCGCATAGAAATGTGACTATTACAGGATTACAGATATAACTGTAGTTGGGTTTTTCATAAGCACAACTGATTTCTCTCTCCATTCACCAATTCTCTTCTCATATGTGAATTTCTCTCCCTCTCTTGCTCTCACTTGCAGGTGCGCTCTCGCTCTCTCTCTCTCTCTCTCTCTCTCTCTCTCTCACACACACACACACACACACACATCTTTATGTAATCTGGATGCTGCTACCTGGAGCCCTCCCTCCCTTGTCCCTTGAGATCTAGGTTGCCTTGAGTCCAAGTTTCATGGCCCAGGGTTATCCAAGATTTCTATTAATTTCTGGAAATGTATGCAGTCTCATGACCCCCTATGACCACCAAATCCTGCATCTACACATGCTACCTCTGTCCAACCAGCATCTACATAGACGTGAACTCTATCCTTTTCATCATTTTCCACCAACCAAAATACACAGACTTTGAAGAATCACCGGAGTCCATCCTATCACCGACTGCCCATAACGACTTTAACATGCATTTTTAACATCTTTATTGGAGGATAATTGCTTTACAATGGTGTGTTAGTTTCTGCTGTATAACAGAGTGAATCAGCTATACATATACATATATCCCCATATCTCCTCCCTCTTGTGTCTCCCTCCCACCCTCCCTATCCCACTGCTTTAGGTGGTCACAAAGCACCAAGCTGATCTCCCTGTGCTATGCAGCTGCTTCCCACTAGCTAGCTATTTTACATTTGGTAGTGTATATCCATGACACTCTCTTACTTTGTCCCAGCTTACACTTCCCCCTCCCCGTGTCCTCAAGTCCATTTTCTACGTCTTCCTATCCTGCCCCTAGGTTCTTCAGAACCTTTTTTTTTTTTTTTTTAGTTTCCATATATATGTGTTAGCATATGATATTTGTTTTTCTCTTTCTGACTTACTTCACTCTGTATGACAGACTCTAGGTCCATCCACCTCACTACAAATAGCTCAATTTTGCTTTTTTTATGGCTGAATAATATTCCACTGTGTATATGTGCCACATCTTCTTTATCCATTCATCTGTCGATGGACACTTAGGTTGCTTCCATGTCCTGGCTATTGTAAACAGAGTTGCAATGAACATTGTGGTACATGACTCTTCTTGAATTATGGTTTTCTCAGGGTATATGCCCAGTAGTGGGATTGCTGGGTCATATGGTAGTTCTATTTTTAGTATTTTAAGGAACCTCCATACTGTTCTCCATAGTGGCTGTATCAATTTACATTCCCACCAACAGTGCAAGAGGGTTCCCTTTTCTCCACCCCCTCTCCAGCATTTATTGTTTGTAGATTTTTTGATCATGACCATTCTGACTGGTGTGAGCTGTGTGTGTGTCATTGTGGTTTTGATTTGCATTTCTCTAATGATTAGTGATAACATGCATTTTTAACTTAATAAATTGCATGATAGCTTTCCATAACAATAAACATCTGTACCATTTTTATGATTACACAGGTCCACTATGTGAAGATACCATAAAATAGCCATTATACAGTATTTTAAACAATGTTGAGATGAACATCTTTTTTTTTTCTAACAATTGTCCAACTCATAATCTTTAATTTTTTTAAGTTATTTTTTCTTTAATTTTTTTTATTGGAGTATATTTGTTTTAAAATGTTCTGTTAGCTTCTACTGTAGAGCGAAGTGGAGTTCTCTGTGCTATACAGCAGGTTCTTATCATTTATCTATTTTATACATATTAATGTATATATGTCAATCCCAATATCCCAGTTCACCCCACCCCTACCCCGCTGTTCCCCCTTGGTGTCCATATGTTTATTCTCTACATCTGTGTCTCTATTTCTGCCTTGCAAACCAGTTCATCTGTACCATTTTTCTAGATTCCACATATATGCATTAATATACAATATTTGTTTTTCTCTTTCTGACTTACTTCACTCTGTATGACAGTCTCCAGGTCCATCCACATCTCTACAAATGACCCAATTTCATTCCCTTTTATGGCTGGGTAATATTCCATTGTATATATGTACCATATCTTCTTTATTCAGTTGTCTGTTGATGGACATTTAGATTGATTCCATGACCTGGCAATTGAAAATAGTGCTGCAATGAACATTGGGGTGCATGAATCTTTTTGAATTATGGTTTTCTCTGGGTATATGCCCAGTAGTGGGATTGTTGGGTCATATGGTAATTCTATCTTTAGTTTTATAAGGAACCTCCATACTGATCTCCATAGTGGCTGTATCAATTTACATTCCCACCAACAGTGCAAGAGCGTTCTCTTTTCTCCACACCCTCTCCAGCATTTATTGTTTGTAGATTTTCTGATGATGCCCATTCTAACCAGTGTGAGGTGATACCTTATTGTAGTTTTGATTTGCATTTCTCTAATAATTAGTGATGTTGAGCAGCTTTTCATGTGCTTCTTGGCCATCTGTATGTCTTCTTTAGAGAAATGTCTATTTAGTTCTTTCGCCCATTTTTATATTGGGTTGTTTGTTTTTTTTCATGTTGAGCTGCATGAGCTGTTTATATATTTTGGAGATTAATTCTTTGTCCGTTGATTTGTTTGCAAATATTTTCTCACATTCTGAGGGTTGTCTTTTTGTCTTGTTTATAGTTTCGTTTGCTGTGCAAAAGCTTTTAAGTTTCATTAGGTCCCCTTTGTTTATTTTTGTTTATATTTCCATTACTCTAGGAGGTGGGTCAAAAAAGATCTTACTGTGATTTATGTCAAAGAGTGTTCTGCCTATGTTTTCCTCTAAGAGTTTTATAGTGTCCAGTCTTGCATTTAGGTCTTTAATCCATTCTGAGCTTATTTTTGTGTATGGTGTTAAGTAGTGTTCTAATTTCGTTCTTTTACATGTAGCTGTCCAGTTTTCCCAGCACCACTTATTGAAGAGGCTGTCTTTTCTCCATTGTATATCCTTGCCTCCTTTGTCAGGGCTTAGTTGACCATAGGTGCATGGGTTTATCTCTGGGCTTTCTATCCTGTTCCATTGATCTATATTTCTGTTTTTGTGCCAGTACCATATTGTCTCGATTACTGTAGCTTTGTAGTATAGTCTGAAGTCAGGGAGTCTGATTTCTCCAGCTCTGTTTTTTTTTTTTTTTTTTCTCTTAAGGTTGCTTTGGCTATTTGGGATCTTTTGTGTCTCCATACAAATTTTAAGATATTTTGTTAGAGTTCTGTAAAAAATACCATTGGTAATGTGACAGGGATTTCATTGAATCTGTAGATTGCTTTGGGTAGTATGGCCATTTTCACAATATTGATTCTTCCAATCCAAGAAAGTGGTATATCTCTTCATCTGTTTGTGTCATCTTTGTTTTCTTTCATCAGTGTCTTATAGTTTTCTGAGTACAGGTCTTTTACCTCCTTAGGTAGGTTTATTCCTAGGTATTTTATTTTTTTTATTGCAATGGTGAATGGGATCATGTCCTTAATTTCTCTTTCTTATCTTTCCTTGTTAGTGTATAGGAATGCAAGAGATTTCTATGCATTAATTTTGTATCCTGCAACTTTACCAAATTCATTGCTTAGCACTAGTAGTTTTCTGGTAGCATTGTTAGGATTCTCTATGTATAGTATCATGTCATCTTAGAACAGTGACAGTTTTACTTCTTTTCCAATTTGGATTCCTTTTATTTCTTTTTCTTCTCTGATTGCTGTGACTAGGACTTCCAAAACTATGTTGAATAATAGTGGCGAGAGTGGACATCCTTGTCTTCTTCCTGATTTTAGAGGAAATGCTTTCAGTTTTTCACCATTGAGAATGATGTTTGCTGTGGATTTGTCATATATGGCCTTTATTATTTTGAGGTAAATTCCCTCATGCCCACTTTCTGGAGAGTTTTTATCATAAATGGGTGTTGAATTTTGTTAAAAGATTTTTCTGCATCTATGGAGATGATCAAATGGGTTACTTTAAATTTTTTTAAATAAATTTATTTATGTATGCATTTGTGGCTGCATTGGGTCTTTGTTGCTGCATGTGGGCTTTCTCTAGTTTGTGGCGAGCAGGGGCTACTCTTCATTGTAGTGCGCGGACCTCTCATTGCAGTGGCTTCTCTTGTTGTGGAGCATGGGCTCTAGGCATGCAGGCTTCAGTAGTCGTGGCACGTGGGCTCAGTAGTTGTGGCTCACAGGCTCTAGAGTGCAAGCTCAGTAGTTGTGGTGCATGGGCTTCATTGCTCCGTGGCATGTGGGATCTTCCAGGAGCAGGGCTTGAAACCATGTCCCCTGCCTTGGCAAGCGGATTCTTAACCACTGCACCATAAGGGAAGTCCCGATCATATGGTTTTTATTCTTCAATTTGTTAATATGTTGTATCACATTGATTGATTTCCATATATTGAAGAATCCTTGCATCCCTGGGATAAATCCCACTTGATCATGGTGTATGTTCCTTTTAATGTGTTGTTGGATTCTGTTTGCTAGTATTTTGTTGAGGATTTTTGCATCTATATTCATCAGTGATATTGGTCTGTGATTTTCTTTTTTTGTAGGACCTTTGTCTGGTTTTGGTATCAGGGTGATGGTGGCCTCACAGAATGGGTTTGGGGGTGTTCCTTCTTCTGCAATTTTTTGGAAGAGTTTGAGAAGGATGGGTGTTAGCTCTTCTTTAAATGTTTGATAGAATTCACCTGTGAAGCCATCTGGTCCTGGACTTTGTTTGTTGGAAGATTTTAAATCACAGTTTCAATTTCATTACTTGTGATTGGTCTCTTCATATTTTCTAGTTCTTCCTGGTTCAGTCTTGGAAGGTTATACCTTTCTAACAATTTGTCCATTTCTTCCAAGTTGTCCATTTTATTGGCATAGTCTCTTATGATGCTCTGTATTTCTGTGGTGTCCATTGTGACTTCTTCTTTTTCATTTCTAATTGTTTTGAGTCCTCTCCCTCTTTTTCTTGTTGAGTCTGGCTAAAGGTTTATCAGTTTTGTTTATCTTCTCAAAGAACCAGCTTTTAGTTTTATTGATCTTTGCTATTATTTTCTTTGTTTCTATTTCATTTATTTCTGCTCTTTTATGATTTCTTTCCTTCTACTAACTTTGGGTTTTGTTTGTTCCTCTTTCTCTAGTTCCTTTAGGTGTAGGGTTAGATTGTTTATTTGAGATTTTTCTTGTTTCTTGAAGTAGGTTTGCATAGCTATAAACTTCCCTCCTAGAACTGCTTTTGCTGCATCCCATAGGTTTTGGATCGTCATGTTTTCATTGTCATTTGTCTCTAGGTATTTTGTGATTTTCTCTTTGATTTCTTCAGTGATCTCTTGGTTATTTAGTAATGTATTATTTAACTTACATGTGTTTGTTTGTGTTTTTTACAGTTTTTTTTTCCTGTAATTTATTTCTAATCTCATAGCATTGTGGTCAGAAAAGATGCTTGATATGATTTTGGTTTTCTTAAATTTTCCAAGGCTTGATTTGTGACCCAAGATGTGGTCTATCTGGAAGAATCTTAAGTGTACACTTGAAAAGAAAGTGTAATCTGCTGTTTTCAGATGGAAAGTCCTATAAATATCAATTAAATCTATCTGGTCTATTGTGTCATTTAAAGCTTGTGTTTCCTTATTAATTTTATGTGTGGTTGATCTGTCCATTGGTGTAAGTGAGGTGTTAAAGTCCCCCACTATTATTGTGTTACTGTCAATTTCCTCTTTTATAGCTGTTAGCATTTGCCTTATGTATTGACGTGCTCCTATGTTGGGTGCATATATATTTATAACTGTTATATCTTCTTGGATTGATCCCTTGATCGTTATGTAGTGTCCTTCCTTGTCTCTTGTAACATTCTTTATTTTAACGTTTATTTTATCTGATATGAGTATTGTTACTCCAGCTTTCTTTTGATTTCCATTTGTACAGAGTATCTTTTTCCATCCCCTCACTTTCAATCTGTACGTGTCCCTAGGTCTGAAGTGGGTCTCTTGTAGACAGCATATATACAGGTCTTGTTTTTGTATCCATTCAGCAAGGCTGTGTCTTTTGGTTGGAGCATTTAATCCATTTACATTTAAGGTAGTTATCAGTATGTGTGTTCCTATTACTATTTTCTTAATTTTGGGGTTTGTTTTTGTAGGTCCTTTTCTTCTCTTGTGTTTCCCACTTAGAGAAGTTCCTTTAGCCTTTGCTGTAGAGCTGGTTTGGTGGTGCTGAATTCTCTTAGCTTTTGTCTGTCTGTAAAGGTTTTGATTTCTCCATCGAATCTGAATGAGATCTTGTTGGGTAGAGTATTCTTGGTTGTACATTCTTTCCTTTCATCACTTTAAACATATTGTGCCACTCCCTTCTTGCTCGCAGAGTTTCTGCTGAGAAATCAACTGTTAACCTTATGGGAGTTCCCTTGCATGTTATTTGTCATTTTTCCCTTGTAGCTTTTAATAATTTTTCTTTGTCTTTAATTTTTGTCAATTTGATTACTATGTGTCTTGACCTGTTTCTCTTTGGGTTTATCCTGCCTGGGACTCTCTGTGCTTCCTGGATTTGGGTGGCCATTTCCTTTTCCACGTTAGGGAAGTTTTCAATTATAATCTCTTCAAATATTTCCTCAGGTCCTTTCTTTCTCTCTTCTCCTTCTGGTACCCCTATAACTTGAATGTTGTTGCATTTAATATTGTCCCAGGGGTCTCTTAAGCTCTCTTCATTTCTTTTCATTCTTTTTTTCTTTATTCTGTTCTGCAGCAGTGCTTTTCACCATTCTGTCTTCTAGGTCACTTACCGTTGCTCTGCCTCAGTTATTCTGCTATTGATTCCTTCCAATGCATTTTTCATTTCAGTTATTATATTGTTCATCTCTGTTTGTTTGTTCTTCAGTTCTTCTAGGTCTTTGTTAAACATTTCTTGCATCTTCTTGATCCCTGCCTCCATTCTTTTCCCAAGGTACTGGATCATCTCCACTATCATTATTCTGAATTCTTTTTCTGGAAGGTTGCTTATCTCTATTTCATTTAGTTGTTTTTCTGGGGTTTTATCTTGTTCCTTCATCTGGGAAATAGTCCTCTGCCTTTTCATTTTGTCTATCTTTCTGTGATTGTGGTTTTCATTCTGCAGGTTGCAGGATTGTAGTTCTTCTTGCTTCTGCTCTGAGATGAACATCTTATTCATTCATTTTCTGTTCATTTGGTCTGTTATTTTACCTTGATACAAAATTCAAGAAGCATTGTCATTGAGTCATCTCAACATACCAAGAATACATTTCAGTTTACTTTATTTGAAAGACTAAGAGATGATTTTATTTATTTATTGTATGTATTCCTTCTTTATATTATTTTTTAGATTGAACACTAATAACCACATTTATGATTAAGTGTTTTCCCATTTGAGGAAAAAAAAACCTTTATATGTTGTCTTTTCAAATCAAACTATTGTTAGTTAATTCTTCAAAAATAAACACAATAATACATTTCTCTGTGGGCTCACCAGTTTGTCACACTTGAAACACTAAACAGTGAACTTTTTTTAATGGTAATGTTAGCACCTTCTAGTGGTAAAAAAGCAAAACCTGGCCAAGATGGTTTGGGGTTTTTTTTTTAATGTAAAAAAACACACAAACATAATCTATAGCTTCGTGGTATTTTTACTTTCCTTTCCTTTTCTTCATATAACTGCAAAGACTGTGAATTTCCAAAAAAAGAAACTAAAATAGTGTGAAGTCTATTCAGGGCATAATTTCATCATAAGTGTGAAATCATGTAGTGTAGGTTAGGTATAAAAGGTCAAGATGTTTCAGGAAATTTTAGGTGTTTTTGTTTTTTAAATGATAACTTTTCACAATGTCTCAGATTTTTGAACAGCTACTTAAACTGCATTTGTCTTTGTGGTTAATTACTTTTATATAGCCTCCAGCTCAGCATTATACTGACTTATGTTTGAAAAGAAATGCTGATGGGATAGTATTGTGCTAAACCACATCCATCTGGCAACAAGAATAGAAGATGTGGCGTTGCACATTTAGTAACAAAAGAAAGAAAATCTGCCCCTATTAACGCTGAAAAGCACTGAAGAAGAATTCTCCTGCTTCTCCCAACAGCATTTCCTGCACTGGACAGCACTGCAGGTCTGTCCTTGCATTACAGTGAGACAGTTTAATTGCCATTTATGAAGATTTTCTTTTTGACGTGGTTCAGAACTCTGGACATAATTAATCCAACGTTTCCCTCATATGGGAAATTTTCCTAAGTTTTCTTAGTTGCTTAGGACATTAAAAATGTCATAAGAGGGTTTTATTGTTCTGAGAACTGGATCTGAGACTATAGTAGGACAATGACCATGAGTGATTTGAGTATGAGATAAATTGTAACTGCCTATGGCTGTATCCTTTCTGTCTCCAGCACATTCCTCCCCACCAGAAGCTCAAGCAACCTCTCTCATTCTTCTTGACACCACAGGGAGGCAGTGAGAGGTACCGTGGGACACATAAGAAGTTCATCTATGGTTGGCTCAAAACCTGCTCTTCACAGGAGAGAACATGGCAGCTACATGTATGGGAGGAGACTGTACAATCTGCCCCTGCCTTTCTGGAAGGAGCTTTTGATAGAGAGGACAGTCGTTGCTGTGCAGAGGTTCCTCACTTTTATAACTGGTATTGTGTACCTTTCTCCGTGTCCTGGAACTCATATATTCATCTATTCATTCAACAGTGTTTACAAAGGGCTCTATTTTAAGGACTGGTGATGCCACCATGAAAAGACAGACAAAGTCCTGCCCTCAGTGAGCTTACACTGTAGTTGGGGAGACAGACAATGCACAAATAAACAGGTAGTGGATGTGCTCATAAAGAAAAGAGAACAGGAGGTGAGGTAGACTGCAGTGATTATTCTAGAGAAATAGTCAGGGAAGCCCCTCTGAGGATGTCTGACATTTGAGCTGAGACCTGAAATAACAGAGTGAGACATGTTGGGAGGGAACGAGGCTGTGCCAAGGGACAGCAGGCAGAGAGACCTGGGGCAGTGCACTCCTAACTCTGCCTCAGCATCTGCTTCCCAGAGGACCCACTGACGCTCCTGTCTATTTGCTTTGTCCTCTGCCTGGAACTTTCTCTTCCTTCTGCACCTCCAAATTCCCATTCATCCTTCCAATCTCCAGTGTCACGTTTTTTAAAAAGTTTTCAGAAAACTCTTACAGTTACTGCTCCTCACTGTGTGTCCCCACAACATTTTGTTTATACCTCTATTACAGAGAAGGGGAAAAGAAGTAGTATTTATTGAGCACCTACTGTGGGCCAGTAACTGTACTAAATCATATATATATCATATATCATGTATCTATAGTAGTTCAGTGTATTATCTTTATTTTGGGCTCTGAACTTGATGTACCTGAACTAAATCAGTTGCTGAAGGCTACACTGCCACTCTGAGGCTTAGGGCTTGGCTGTCCCCATTTTGTTGGCTTGAAAAACCAGGGAGTTGAAATAGAACAGATAATATCTAAGATGACTTACAATGAGAAATTCTTGTGTGATTCTCCAACCCCTAACATTTTAGAAGGCTGGTGGGGGATGACGTTTCAGCCATGGGGGGGCTGGATCACAGAGGTTTGGACATGTGTGACTGATGTGATCCTGGGCATAGCCACCAGGTATCGACTGCTTTAATGCTGTGAAGATTTGCAGCACAGGCCCGAGAAAACATTGCCACCTAGTGGCAACTCATTTGAACTTACCAACCATCCATCCAATATTTTTCACCTATCTACTACGTGTCAGGTACTGTGTAACGCAGCAGTCCCCAACCTTTTTGGCACCATGGGCTGGTTTTGTGGAAGACAATTTTTCCACGGACCGGGGTGGGGGGTGGGGGTTGGGATATGATGGGTCAGGCAGTAATGCAAGCAATGGGGAGCGGCAGATGAAGCTTCGCTCACTCGTCCACCACTCACCTCCTGCTGTGCGACTCGGTTCCTAACAGGCCACGGCTGGGTGGTTGGGGACCCCTGGTGTAATGGCAAATGGTGAACAGAAGAGACTCTCTGAAGTCTCAGCCCTAGTGAGACTTACATTCTAACAGGGGACAGACTAGTCCCAAGGCTCACATTGGTAGGGTAGCCCTCAGCAATTGATTTAGTTCAGATGTTACAAACTTGGAAGCCCAAAATAAAGATAATACCTTACTTGCTCACTTTTTTGTTTTAAGTGAAACTTTTCTGTTAATAGAGAAAAGATGGACACATTACAAGTCGGGTAAAATGACTTCTGAATGAGCCAGCTTGAAAGTTCCTTTTGCATGATATTTTTAAACTATTTTATACCACCTCAAGTACTTTCTTTTTCCTCAATTCTTAAAATTTCTAAGACCATATACTAATTTTTAAATGTGCTTAAATGGTTTTCTTATATTATGGAACATTGTGGGAAAGTATAGTAAACTACAAATTAAATATTTTATTATTAATGAACATGAGACTTTAAGTCTTTTATTCTTATAATAAAGAATCTGACTCCATTTTTGATGTTTGCTGACAGCTTTCAAGTTTCACCACTTCCTCCTCCTTTTACCCCACATCTGGGAAAGTTATAAGAAGTCCCGGGTGCTTCCTCCTTTGGCACTGAAGGGAAGTTCAAAGCATGCAAGCCCTGGCCCACATGAGGACCCCACCTCTTGATCATGGTGAAAACAAAGTCAGTCTCCTATCCCTGCTCTCTCAAGATAGCCATTTTTGGACCTGCTCAGAAACCACACTGTTCTCCCCAGAAAGCCTCATTATGTGCTTAATAAACCTTTACAAGCAATCTCGAGGAAGAAAAACAAAGCTGGAGGCATCACACTCCTTGATTTTTAACTATATTACAAAGCTATAGTTATTGAAACAGTATGATACCGGCATAAAAACAGACACATAGATCAATGGAACAGAATAGAGAGCCCAGAAAGAAACACATGCTTATCTGGGCAATTAATCTATGACAAAGGAGCCAAGAATGTACAATGGGGATGGACATTCTTTTCAACAAACGGTTTTGAGAAAACTGGACCACCACATGCAAAAGAATAAAGCTGGACCATATCTTATACCACACACAAAAATTAACTCAAAATGAATGAAAGACTCAAACATAAGACCTAAAATCATAAAACTCCTAGAAGAAAAGGTAAGCAGTAAGCTCCTTGAGAGCAGTCTTGGCTATGATATTTTGAATCTGACACCAAAAGCTAAAGCAACAAAAGCAAAAATAAACAAGTGGGACTATGTCAAACTAAAAAACTTCTGCACAGCAAAAGAAACCATCAACAAAATGAAAAGGCGACCTACTGAATGGGGAAAATATTTGTAAATCATATATCTGATAAGGGGTCAATATGCAAATATATAAAGAACTCATACAACTCAATAGTAAAATAACTAAAAACAAAAACAAACAAACAATCTGATTTAAAAATGGGCAGAAGATCTGAATACACATTTATTCCAAAGAAAACATACAGGTGGCCACTGGGCACATGAAAAAGTTGTGAGCATCACTAATGATCAGGGAAATGCAAATCCAAACCACAATGAAATATCACCTTGCTCCTGTCAGAATGGCTATAATCAAAAAGACAAGAAATAAGTGTTGGCAAGGATGTGGAGAAAAGGGAGCCTTACTATACTGTTGGTGGAAATATAAATTGGTGCAGCCACCATGGGAAACAGTCTGGAGTTTCCTTTAAAAAATTAAAAATAGAACTACCGTATGATCCAGCAACACCTCTTCTGGCTATTTATCTGAAGAAAAAGAGTACACAAACTCAAAAAAGATATATATGCACCCCTCATGTTTGTTGCAACATTACTTTCAATAGCCAGGATATGGATGGAAACAGCCTAAGTATCCATCAACAGATGAACAGATAAAGAAGATGTCGTGTATAATGGAGTATTATTCAGCCATATAAAAGAAGGAAATCTTGCCATTTGTGACAACATGGATGGACTGTGGGGGCATCATGCAGTGAAATAAGTCAGACAAAGACAAATATCATATGATCTCATTTATATTATAATCTTTAAAAAAAACTGAACACTTAGATACAGAGAACAGATTGGTGATTGCTAGAGGAAGAGGGTGGGCCATGGGGGAAGTAGGTAAAGGAGGTCAAAGTGTACAAACTTCCAGTTATAAAATAAAATATGTCATGGGGATGTAATGTGCAGCATGGTGACTATAGTTAATAATATTGTACTGCATATCTGAAAGTTGCTAAGAGAGTAGATCTTGAAAGTTCTCATCATAAGAAAAAAATATTTGTAACTATGTATGGCGATGGAGGTTAACTAGACTAGTTGTGGTGATCATTTCACAATGTATACAAATATGGAGTCATTATGTTGTACACCTGAGGTATAAAAATGTCAATTATACCTCAATGAAAATAATAATAATAATAACAAATAAAAAGCTACCTAGTGATAAAAAACAAATTAAAAAACCTTTTCATACCCTCCCGGTGGAGGTATGAAATAAACAGTCTCCACACCTAAATTAAATCTGGGGGGAGGGAAGGGTCCATCCCAGCTCTAAGTAGTGGTCACAATCCTATTTTTTGAAATATGAAAGCATGTTATATATGATTATAATTAACTAGTAATCTGAGCATAATCTATAGAGTATATTTTATAATCTAAATAAAAGCATCCATTGAAAGTATTAAGGTAACTAGGTTTGGGTTTTTTTTTTTTAATTTATTTGTTTTGGCTGCATTGGGCCTTCGTTGTGGTGTGCAGGCTTCTCATTGTGGCGGCTTCTCTAGTTGCAGTGCACGGGCTCAGTAGTTGTGGCTCACGGGCTCTAGAGCGCAGACTCAGTAGTTGTGGTGCATGGGCTTAGTTGTTCCGCAGTATGTGGGATATTCCCGGACCAGGGCTCAAACCCATGACCCCTGCACTGGCAGGAGGATTCTTAACCACTCCGCCACAAGGGAAGTCCGAGGTACGAGGTTTAAAAAGGTTTTAACGTGCTTCTGACAGAATGACTTGGACCTTTATCCTCACTACCTAAAGAACATTTTAAAAATACAAATATTTGACTGGAAAGGAAATAAAGTTAGAGAGACCACACGTAACCCCGACTACCACACATAAACCTGAAAAGCGTTCCTTACAGCAAGTGCCTTGTCAAGGACACCACAAGGCTAAAGAGAACCCCCATTTCTTCATCTCTCCCCACGCCAGAATTTTCTTAGATCCTTTACATCTTTCCTTCCCCTCACTCTCAGAGATACCGGAAGGAAATATGCTGCCAAAGCAAAAATTACCTTTATTTCTATTTTACTAACAATACTACCAACAAATATCATTATGTTAAATGATTTGAGTAAGTCAAAATGCAGTGACAAATATTTTTAAATACATACATATGTTAAGGAAGCAAATACCTTGTGTGGCCTTTTCTTCTTTAATATGTTGGTTCCAAATAGAGGAAATGTTAAACCATGACTTTGGTATAGATTTTTACTATAAAACTTGGCCATTTTAGCTCCTCTTCTATTTTGTCTTTATGTTCTGGGCCACAGATTTTCAAGCCGAATAATAGAAAGTTAAAGGAACGTGCAGATATGAGTAGAAATCCCAGCATCTGCACCAGTTCCTTTTGCATCTGCATGGCTCATCTAGCTCCACCTCCCAGAGTTCAGAAAAATGGACGGCTTGGCGCTTAAAAGTCCAGTGACACTCTTAAGGGTTTTAAGGTGCTGATGTTTATCCATAAAATGAAGATTGCTTTAAAATCAAGTTCATATTCTTTATCAATAATTTCAAGATCAGGGGGACTTCCCTGGCGGTCCAGTGGTTACGACTTCACCCTCCGATGCAGGGGGTGCAAGTTTGATCCCTGGTCGGGGAGCTAAGATCCCACATGTCTCATGGCCAAAAAAACCCCAAAACATACAACAGAAGCAATATTGTAACAAATCCAATAAAGACTTTTAAAAAAATGGTTCACATAAAAAAAAATCTTAAAAAAAAATGATTTCAAGATCAGAAAAATTAAGTAGACATGGTTATTTAAACAGAAAACTTATGAAAGTAGATACAATCTGTAATTTGTGTACTGTCCTTTGTATATTGAGTCTAGTATCCTGAGACGTCAGTATTTTATCAGTTAAGGTCCTTTGGGTTGCAAAAAATGACCTGCACCATCTTCAAACAACCCCAAAGCACAGATGAATTGGAAAGATCTGGGGTTGCCCCTGGAGCAAGCAGGAAGCAGGACCAGAAGGCTGCAGCAACAGGGCTCAGGTCCACTCACTCCACATTTACATCTGTAGTTTAAAGTTCCAGATATTTTAAAAAAAGAATCTTGTAGGCCAGGATCAGGGTTCATCCTTAGACCAATCAGCTCTGGCCTTGAGGCAGTCCTGTAGTACTGGCCCAGCTGCTGGCAGTTCCTAGAAAGGGAGGAATGATTCTGAGCTGGGCATCTACCCAAGAGGCACCTGCTTGCCGTGGGCACTTCCACTAATTTCCTTAAATTCCTTCACATGATATGGATGAATGGTATTTCTCATGTCCAACAGCTTAATTTTCCCCAGGTTTAATCCTCAGGATTACAGAACTAAACATTACCTTATAGAACTAAAGGCCTCTGATATGTACATGAAACTACCTATAAATAAGCATAAGAAATGCAGGAAAAAGATTCCTTTTCATGCTATAACTTCCAAAGAGTGTTTTGCGATGTGTATGTAGTTTCATACTCACATCTCAGTAAAAAAGATTTCTTTTCCTGATATGATAAGCTGTGCCAGCACTTTATATTCGTAATCTTTAATTATCACAACAACTCTGTATATTGTATTGAATAGTGTTCCCCCCAAAAGTCATGTCCTCCTGGAACCTCAGAATATGACTTTATTTGGAAGTAGGATCTTTGCAGATGTAAGGATCAAGATGAGATTATACTGGAGTAGGGAGGGCCCTAAATCCAATGAGAGTGTCCTTACAAGGCACAGAGAAAAACACACTGAAGATACAGAAGAAGAAAAGATGAGGCAGAGATTGGAGGAATGGGTCTGCAAGCCAAGGAAGGCCAAAGATTGCCTGTGAGGGGGTCCAGGACACACTACTCCAAAATATGGCACGTGGGCATAAACTGAAGGAGTCTGAGCAAACAGCAGAAACAGGAAGGTCATGCTGACCTCCCCGACCACCCTGCCCTTCTCTCCTGAAGCAAATCATAAAACTCTCACGTAAGAGATGCCTTTCCTATACTCAAAGGGAAAGAACATCCTTATCTCCAAAGACAAGGGACACCAAGAATCCAAATAAGCAGGCTTTGCCAAGCTTCCCCCAGTTTATTGTACATACCTCATACTCCTTGCCCTATTATATCTTTCCATGTTTCGTCAAACCTCGCATAAAAGTACACAAGCATAACCTTTTCTTCAGGCCTTCATTTCCCTATGAATGCTCCTGTGTCACATAAAACTTATATTAAATACATGTGTATGCTTTCCTCCTGTGTATCTTTATCAGTTTAATTTTCAGACCCATCCAGAAACACTACGAGAGTTGAAGAAAGATTTTCCTCCCCTCACCAGAACCCCAGAAGCTGGGAGAGAGCCGTGGGGTGGATTCTCTCTCAGAGCCTCCAGCAAGGAATCAACCCTACTTGATATTCCTTCTGAGGTCTTGATTTCAGACTTCTATTTTCCTGAACTGCGAGAAAATGAATTCTGTTGTTTTAAACCACTCAGTTTGTGGTATTTTGTTCAGACAGCCCTAGGAAACGAACACCCTCTACAAGATAGATATCACTAAGTAATTTGCCAAAAGTTACACAGCTACTATGTCAGTGACTAATAGTTACCTATACCAGTGTCCATTCTCTCCTTTTTCTTTGCCAACAGAGGAAAGCTTTGTTGAGGTTGACAACATGCCCATTTCCCAGCCCAGGGATGGTCCGTGAGAGAAAAGCGGAAGTCACTGGAATAATTCCTTAGAGGAAACGGAATTCTTCCTCCTGCCAGCAATGCGGGTGTCCTGACTGGAGCTCCCGGGGAGGAGGGGGTTGGGGGCATGCTGGGGAGGGAAACCATACTCTAAGGAGGGCAAAGCAAATAGGTGGAGGGAGCTTGGGTCCCTGATGGCTGGGGAGCTGCCATATCAGCCCTGACTTCTTTAATCACAGGAATATACAGAAGATAAAACGATGCCTTTTTATCTCACTGCTATCTGGGTGAAAACTAGTCCAAATTGCCACCACTACCTAATGCCAAAATTAAGATTTGAAACTGAACGTACTATTAGCCCACTTGCTTTCCTGCAGGAGGTATGGGAACAAGCCCTGGTTTTGTGCCTACTGCATACGACAATGCATATTGAATACGATACATATGAGTCATATGCTATTCTAGGCCCTGGGATACAGCAAAACAGACAAAAACCCCTGGGAAAGGAGGGGTGACACATAACTTAAAAAAAAAATACGCCAATGTCGGGTATGATAGTGATAAACGTTGTGAAACAAAATAACACAGTCAAGGTGGGTCGGGAAGAGAGTTTCACTTTCCATGAGGGTGGTTAGGGAAGCCCCCACTGGGAAGGTGAGTGACATCTGAGCCAGCACCTAAAAGAGGCAAAAGATGGAGATACATGGATGACCAGGGGAAGAGCTCTCCGGGCAAAAGAAACAGCAAGCCACAGGGTCATGACTCGCCTCCCCCATCCAATCTGTAAAATGAGGTGACTGGACAAAATGATCTTAAACCTTCCTTAGAAATGTGCTGAGTATGTGGGAGCATATGAAATCAAAGGAACAGCAGGAACCTTGCTTGAAAATACTTCCCACCTGTAAGGAGGTCCCCAAGCAAATCTAGGCTAGAATTTCTCTCGGTCCCATGGGAAGTTTATAGGTGTAATGTAAAAGAGAAGGGAGTGGCGAGAGATTGTTCTGAGGTCAAAGAAGCTTTGGAAACTGGTTTAAAATAGTTAAACAGGATTCAGTTACTTCAGGACTTCTCAGATCCTTTAATATGCCAACGTGGACATGATTATCTCAAAGTGAGTTGTAGTATCTACCTAATTTATTTGACCACAGAAGCCTTTTTTATGCAGAGCATCTGGGGCGACTATTCCTTAGAACACACTTTGGGAACTAGCGGCTTGCAAACTTTTTCTCTAAAGGACCAAATAGTAAATATTTTAGGCTCTGTGGGCCAAATGGTCTGTTGCAACTATTTGATTGTGCCATTTTGGCTAGAAAGCAGCCATAGACAACACGTAAATGGATGGGTGTGGCTGTGTTCTAATAAAACTTTGTTTATGGAGACTGGAATTTGGATTTAATGCAATTTTTACATGTCATGAAATGTTATTCTTCTTTTGACTTTTTAAAAAACTATTTTAGAATGTGAAAAGCATTCTTAACTCACTGGCCATACAAAAAACAGGCAGGGGACTGGATTTGACTGTACTCTGCCAACCCTTGCTTTAGTGAGATGTACTATTTTCATAATTTTTCCTTAACTGGTACATTTTTTTAAATGCATGCTAACAATGTACTACTTAAAGTCACAGTGCTGGTATCTTGACCAAAAGAAAAAAAAAAGTGGTTGCAGATCATTTTCAGAAAATGTCTTTGAGGCAGAAGATAGATTGTTCAGAAGGAAAAACACAATTTTAGACATAGCTCCTTATAATTACACTTAACAGAAAAATGGAGTTTAACTCTGCACTTATAATTCTAGTTATACTTTGATAACAGAACCATTGGGAAAAAAATTGGCATTTTTATTTTAGTATTGGTTTTTATTTTCCTCTATAAATTTTCTAAAAATTGAATTATCAATCCTTCTCTAGAAGGCACTCAATTAAGTGCTTGTTGAATGAATGCGTTGTCCCTTCTGTTAAAGGGAAACATTGCATTCAGCCTTGCCTTAGGCAAAATTGTAATGAAAGTTATCTTGAACATCTCTGTATGGTATGTCTATTCACCATTATTACTGTTTTCAAACCAAACTTTCCCTTTCCTTCTGTTGCCAAGATCTCAATACCTTCATGTTCCTTTCTCTTCCACTTTTAATTAAAGCCTGTGCTTAGCATAAATGAGTCTCACTCTCACTATGATGTAAATGACTTATAACAGCAAACAGCTTTAACTATTCTGTAAGGCGTATTTGCATTTTAACAAAAGGAATGAAGCTTTATATTAGGGAATCAGCAGGTGGGAAAAGCATTTCTTCCAGGAACCTCAGGTAAACTTCCACTCTTGAAATCACATCCCGTAGGAAGTCACCTCCTTCACCCATAAGGAAAGTCTTGTCACCAAGTGGAAACAGCTTGCCTGTAGTGGAATCATGCATGGTTCCAGGCAGAGGCTCCAGTCAAGGCTAGCCTCTACCCAGATCTAAGGCAGACTGGGGCAAATAGTATAGCCTCTACCCAGATCTGGGGTGGATTGGGGCAAATACTATCCTCCAAGAAGAGTCACAAATAAGGACAGTGATTGCCCTTTGGATTGCAATTTGGAAACATCTGTAGGGGAGGAAGAAGAATTTTCCTCTACTTTTCAAAGCTCTTAGCCAAGACCTTCTGTAACAAAAGACAAATTAACAAGAGAAAAACAATGCAGAAGCTTATCAACATGTATACCTCATGTATACATGGGAGATAGCCAGGGAAAGTGAGTAACTTCCCAAGGTGGCCTAAGCCACCAGCTTAAATACCATCTTCAGCTAAAGACAAAAGAAAGAAAGGTGTAGTCAATATTTTATAATGACTATAAATGGAGTATAACCTTTAAAAACTGTGAATCACTATGTTGTAACTTATATAATATTGTAACTTATATAATATTGTACATCAATTATACTTCAATTAAAATAATAACAATAGTTTAAAAAGACAACATGATATTGGGGGAAGAAAAAGAAAGGTGTGTGGGAGGGAGAGTTATGGGGAGGTTACCAGGAAAAGGGTTTGTTATATAGATTTAAGTTGGTGTCTTCTCCACTGATGAGATTCTCTTTTGATTTAGTCACACTTTTCTTCCTGGTGCAAAGAGGGAGGCCACTTACAAATGGAAATTTCCTTTATAAATGTAAATGTTCCTTACCAAAGGGTAAATTCTACTGTTTTAAGAGCTTCTCCTGTATCTGCTGTTTCTCAAATAATCAGTTCAATGTAATCCCTATGCCAAAGAAGCATATCTTGGGGTGGCATATTCTGCTCCGCTTCACACCAATACACTGAGGTCTATCTTAGAAAAAAAGAGTGTCTTACTGGATGCTTATGGGAGAGACTTCAAACCCAAGGACTTCCTGCTGAGATTTTAAACCCCATCACCTAAAGGTAAAGGCTTGAGATGCTTGGCTAGCAAATGACAATTCATGCGGAATATCAACTTTTATACTACCAATATTTACTTTGCCTTTTATAAAGTACATAAAATATACAAATGAGTATTCAACCTACCGAGAAGCGGCAGCTCTGCACACTGCTATTGGCTTTGGATCATTGCTTGAATTGAACAACATAATAATTTAGAGAACAGACGCTCAGACTCACCGGAGAACATAAAATTCTTATCGAAGGACAGCGTAACCCAATTGCAAATGTAATGGAGGACACGCATTGCATTGCATTTCTCTTTCCCATTATGTTCATTTGCTCTCCACTAGGGGATGTGATTTTGATAACTCTCTGCTCTTTATGTTGACGGTTTGCAGGGAACTGAGTGAGAGTAAGAGCTGAAAAAGAAACAAGACCTTCACGTTCTCACATTACATTATACTTTCCAACCGTTTGAAGTTAGTGTAACCCTTCTCTAAGTATTTGGCAAACTTTAAACCATACATCTGTGAAGCTGGGTTTTTTTTCTCCTTTCACATTACCTTTCACCTACTTTAAAATAAACCACTCATTGTTCAAGAGGGAAAACTCAAATTTGTTTTTCCAAAGTAATCTATAATGGAGTAAAACATTGCTGGAAGGTTTGCAATTAACTAATTTACTGTGCAAAAAATCTCAAAGGGAAAGTAAGTTAATGAGGGAATCATTTTTCGACCTTCAATATTTAGGCCTCTATTTGCTTTTTTAAATTAACAAAATGTAAACTCTTTTTTGAATTAGAAAAGCATATGAACCAGATTTTCTAAATGTTTAAACTATACAGAAACATATACAGTTAAAGGGAAAAAGTAATACCCGCTTTCTTGTGTATCTTGATTTCTTTTAGTATTAAAAGAATAGAAGCAAATGTATAGAAATAAGAAGTTTGTTTGCAAATTAGATTAGATTTAACTTTTAGTTTTGCCTATATTTTTCCAGACTTTATCACTAAGAGATAACAAAAAACGATGTTAAAAATCATTATAGAGGGGCTTCCCTGGTGGCGCAGTGGTCGAGAATCTGCCTGCCAATGCAGGGGACACGGGTTCGGGCCCTGGTCTGGGAGGATCCCACATGCCGCGGAGCAACTAGCCCCGTGAACCACAATTACTGAGCCTGCGCGTCTGGAGCCTGTGCTCTGCAACGGGAGAGGCCGTGATAGTGAGAGGCCTGCGCACCGCGATGAGGAGTGGCCCCCACTTGCCGCAACTAGAGAAAGCCCTCGCACAGAAACGAAGAGCCAACACAGCCACAAATAAATAAATAAAAATTAAAAAAAAATCATTATAGAAATACATATATATATATATATATAGAAGGCCTACAATGTGCCCACCTGGTTCCAGCTTCTAGAAGTGATACGAAGATGAATAACCACATAGCCTTAACTCTATAATAGACAGTCATATCTAATAAAATGGAAACTTTGTACTTTGGCTGCTAAGGCCTTTCCTGATCTGACTTTGCCTGGTTTCCGTTGCTCTCTTACATGCCTTGCCCTGGAACCATATGAAACTCTTTACAGTTCTCCAAGCACTCTAACCTTTCCCATGCTTTTAGGCTTTTGCAAACACTCATCTCTCTACTTGTGATGCCCTTTCCCACTTGAAGCACTTCATGAAGTTCTAGTCATCCTTCAAGTATCAACTCAAATATCACCTCCTCTTTAATTACTTCCAGGCCCCCGGGGAAGGAAATCTTGGTTACTCCTTTGTCCTTGAATCCACAGCACCCTCAGCACACTTAGGTAAAGTGAATGTTTTGTGTTTACTGATTTCTGTCTCTGTCTAGAGCGAGCTTCTGAAGAATGAGGAGTGGGAATTTGTCATCTTCACTTTCCCATTGACTATCCGTCGTGAGTGATGCGTGGTGCGCAATAATAAAAGTGGGTGGGAAGCACGGAGGAATGAGTGCCTTTCTCTTTCTGGATGTTGGGGAACACTCCCCGGAGGAGCTGCCGTTGGGCTTTGACCAGAAATGTCTCAGGAATTCCAAGTAAAGGAAAGAGCACGTGCAGAAGCACGTGACTTGGTGCGGAAGCAGACGTGCCACACTCCAGGGTTTGGCCGCAGTGGCGGGCACGTGGAACGGGAGACGGAGAACCGCTGGGACACCGTTCTCATAGTCTGGGCAGCGACAGACCACAGCCTAGACTGAGATCATAGCAATGAGGATGGAAAAAAAAACACTAAGATTACAGAAGGATTTAGGGGATAGAATTGAACCTTGATTTGATATGGGGTCCTGGGGTAGAGGTAGGGTTTTAAGCACTGAGTCATAAAATGAGGGAGATCACTGGCCATGGCTGTGTGCAGAGCAGATGGGATTAGGGGTGTAGGCGGTGGGGGAGGGGGAATAGAATAGAACTACTGCCCACCCAATCTCAGCTACATTGAGGGTTCAGAAGACTTGGGGGGACGGCCCCTTGAGTCAACTTTCACTTATTACACTGCTTGCATGGGAAAAGTGATCTGAGTCCTAAACTGACTTTCAAACACAGCTTTGGAACACAGCCCATGTGTAGCTCGGAACTGGCTGTTCTGAGGGACCTGGTAGGGGGGCCAGGGCTTGAAGCCACTCAAGTGCCAGTCTGAGTTAACTTCACAGTAAGGATAAACAAGCACTGTTGTGTATCTGGAGAAATTGCCACTTTGCTGCATCAAATAAAATTTGTACTTTTCCACTTCTATTAAGTGATTGCTACCAATTTGCTAGTTAATAGGAACAGAGATCAACTTTCACAGTGCTTTCTTTGCCTGCCAATAAGTCCAGAAGCTATCCATTTCCAGTAAATGATGAAAAGTATAGGATGACAGGAAATCACAACATTTGTACTGTGAAAACAAATAAATGATGATATGGAAAATGAAAATCAGGTGTAAACAGGTAAAAATAGAAGTAACGATCTGAAGGAAATGCCTTCCATCCCCTTTAGGTTAAAAAAAAAAAGATATGTGTCATCACTTTACAAAACAGTTTCAGAAGAAGGAACTATAATTATATACAATGTTTATAGTTAAACCCTTCAGTGTTCTCTGGAAAATAGATCTTGGCTTAATTGTATGGTAACTTATACTTAGGGGGCTTTACTGCAAAAGGAACAGGTTCCTCTACATTTATCTACCCTCTGGGAATGCTGGAAATGGGCACGTGCTCTGGATGGAAATAATGACGACTGGGTTCCACAAGATGATTGCCAGAATCCAGAGCTTCTCCTGACTCTTTCAGCCCTTTATTGTCAAAGCTTATCTTTTAAGGCAAGCAGGAGCTAGACTGAGTATGGGGCTGGTTGGTTCTGCTCATCAGCTACAGAGCTTAGAGCCAGGAAATACCAGAAAGGCAACATCCAGAAACTGAGGTTTAGAACTAAGCAGTCCAAATGAAGTTTTAACCAAAAGGCTAAAATCGAGACTTGGAGAGAAAGCCAAGCACAAGTGGCAGAAGCAGATCCCAGAACACTGGAAGTCAAGTCAGGCTCATTCTGGGCTTTCAGTCAGGGTGCTGGGCAAGTTCAGATAGATGCCATAATGGCTCCATGGTAGACCAGGGCCTTGGAGGAGGCAGCAACTGAAGAAAGTCCAGGAGAGAGAAGTTGCCTTATGATGGGAACTGGGTGGGGAAAGGGGTTTGTAGATAGTAACTGACTGCTGGAGTGAGTGAGGCTTGATCACCCTGAAGGCACAGAGTTGGCAGTCTCTGGGCATTAAGTTAGAGAAACCATATTTAAAGAGAGCCAAACACAAAGCATAGCAGAGCTCAGCTCAAATGGCAACATTTATTAATTTAGAAACTATTTTTTGAGCATTTATTGTGCTCTAGTCACTGGAGAAAACCTTGGAAATGCAAATAGGAATCCATAGTGGCACAAGTGTGCCACCTTGTTCTCTATTCATAAATGAAGGACTTATTCCCCAGCTCTGGAAGTGCACTTAGTAGAAAGCCCTCAGCTTTCAGACCTGTAAAGGGACTGCCTGAACAAAAAAAGCCACACCTCATTCCCAGAGGAGCCCACACTGCATGGCTGATCAAAGTGGGGCCCAGCACCCTCACCCCAACTCAGAACAATTCAGAAGAGTCATTCCAACTTCAGGGCTGCCCACAGGTTTGACTGAGGACACCATTGAAACTGCATTGCTCTTCAATCTCTCCCTCTGCCCAAACCTTCTTGCTGTCCTGTCCTTCTCTTGTCTTCTATAGGAATTGATGCCCAGTTTACCAGTGAACTTACTGTATGCCAATCTCCATCTCAGAGTTTGCATGCTGGGGAACCCAACTCAAAACAGTTGATACCAGAAGTACCCACAAACCTGGGATGGGATTTCGGAGCTGGATCACCCACCACCCACTTGGAAATGAGGACCCCATCACTGGTGGCGATGGAGCACAGGTAGCCCCAGAATAGATCACAGTGCTATTATTAAAACTGGCACCAACAATAAAGTGGAATGGTATTTTGTAGATGGATATGCACTAGTACTAAGTGTAATGTATCAGGTGTTTGAGAAATATGGAGTGAAATAGTAACTTATGGGCAGCTCTTGTTAGGCTGGAGTGATGTTTTGGAAAACAGAAAACAAGAGACCAAGAGTGGCTGAAAGCTTACTGTGAAAGCCATATGGCCTCCTTGGTAGTACATAAAGAGGCTCTCATGGTCTGCAGTAGGAATGCAGAGAAAGCCAAGACCAGACCCAGGATTTAATCATGAAAAGAACTGAGCTCCAAAAGAGGCAGGTCTGCTATGCTGAGATCAGGGCTCTGGTTGGGAAAGGATAGAACTCTCATATGGGATAGGATTCATTGGAGTTGATGGCTCCAAAATCCCCAGATTCCTCAAATCTGAGCCTGCAGAAAATACCCACCTATCCAATTAGGAGCTACACTCCCTACTTCCTTGAGGATAATGCAGAGGTCTCCCCACTGAAGATAACTTGTGCTCTTCCCTTTCTCCCTTACCCCCTCCCCAAGATCTGTTCTCACCTAACCTCTGACTTCAAGGATAATAACTAGGTTAAGTCACAGGTTAAGATGGGGCCATGCTGATGAGGAATAAAAGGAACTATTA
This sequence comes from Mesoplodon mirus, assembly GCF_964341445.2. Taxonomy (NCBI): domain Eukaryota; kingdom Metazoa; phylum Chordata; class Mammalia; order Artiodactyla; family Ziphiidae; genus Mesoplodon; species Mesoplodon mirus. The sequence continues at coordinate 110,563,287 of NC_138983.1, read as the reverse complement.
CAAAGAAGCTGCAGGTCTTGGCCAGCATGTACTTGTAGGAGCCAGGAGGCTAGGTTTGAGAATGAATTAAGGAGACTGAAACATAAACATGGATTTAAAAAAAAGAGTTTAGAGTTTATCAGCTTGAATCAAAATATAAGGTTTAACACCCTGGAAAAGACCCCAGGAGTTGTTGCAGATATGCTACTAGGATGGCTTCTAGATGCATGGAAAAAGAGTAGCCCACACTGAGTGAGATTAACATGCTAAAAAGTAGAAAAAGAGATTAAAAGGCTTGGAGAAGTGGGTATGATGTGAGGATATACCATGTAAGGCTGGAAAACCCATTGGAGCACTACATTCCATAGAAAAGCCAAAGGATACATCATTTACCGAAGCACTGAGGGATGCACTGGAGAGAGGGGCTCTAGCATCACTAAAAAGGTCAATTGTGGCTCTTCTCTCTAGGCCAGGGCTGATGGTGGGAGATGTCATTGAATAATAGGGATCACTAACAGCCATGGGAATGTTAGGACCCTGAAAAACAACAGAGGCCAGGTGGAAGTGCTTAGCTATTAAAAGGCAGGTGGATGCAATTATTGTCATGAGTGGTAAGATTGAAGGGGCAGCCAGGGAAGCCTGATCCACAAAGAATTATGGAGATAGTTAATAGAACGCAGCCTCCCTAGTGGAAAAATAGATGGGTGGCCAACATGGGTACTATTCAGTCTGTATAATCAAAAGAAATCAAGGATGGAAATGTAAATATATGTCCACTTAAAAACTTGCACACAAATGTCTATAGCAGTACTATTCAAATGTTCATCAACTGGTGAATGGATAAACAAATTGTGGTATATCCATACAATGGAATATTATTTGGCCATAAAAAAGAATGAGGCATTGATACATGCTACAACACAGATGAATGAACCTTGAAAACGTGTGGTTCAGTGAGAGAAGCTGGTCACAAAAGGCCACATATTATATGATTTAGTTTACATCATAAACTAAACATAAAATGTCCAGAATAGGCAAATATATAGATATAGAAAGTAGATTAGTGATTGCTCAGGACCAGGGGGTTGGGGGTGGAGATAAGGTGGTGGTCCCTAAAGGGCACAGCATTTCTTTTTGAGATGAGGGAAATGCTCTAAAATTGCAGAGATGGTTGCACATATTTGTGAATACACTAAAAACCACTGAGTTGTACATTTTAAACAGGTAAATTGTATGTTATGTGGATTATATCTCAATAAAGCTATTTAAAAAGAAAAAAAGAAAAGGAAGGTGGATAAACAGGAGGCTGAAGATAGTTAGCTCAATAAAAAGTCACAATTCTTTGCCAAGTTTCTGAACCTGAACCAGTTTTCCAAATTAGAACCTAAAAAAAAAGAGGGCAGATCCACAGGAGGAAGGGTCCTGAAATACCATGGAACATGAAGAGATTCCCCTAGCCCAAGAAACCAGTAGCTGTGCACCAGGGAAAGGGAATAACCAGATATTTCAAGAACCATTGGACATTGGGTCTGATTTGAAACTGATACTCAGAGACCTGAAGCAATAGAATGGACCCCCTTGCAGAGGGAGGCATATGGGGATGAAGTAAGAAGTAAGTTCAACTCACAGTGGGTCTACTGGCTCTGCAGACCCACCCCCATGTCCATTTCCCTAGTCCCCAAATGTATCACTGGAATAGACACACTTGGCAAAAACCCATATTGGGTCCTCGTCCTGGGAGATAAGAACTATCTTAGTGGGGAAAGCCTAGTAGAAGCCCCTAAAACTGCCCTCCCTTCACTCCCAGCCAAGCTTCTAAGTCAAAAACAGTATCTCATTCCTAGGAAAATGGCACAGATTAGTGAACACCCCATGTCAGATTGTGATGAGTGCTATGGAGAATAATCAAGGAAGGAGGTTGCAATTTAAAATATGGTAGTCTGGAAAGAACTCAAAGAAGAGACATTTGAGCAAAGACTTGGAGACTGTGAAGGCTTGGTGTGAAAGAAAGAACCTGACTCCAAGGTTTTTGGATTGAGTATCTGGAAGAATGGCATTGTCATTTACTAAGATATAAAGGAGAGAGGATGGGATTTGGGAAAGCAGCTAGATGTACAAGTCTGTAGTTCAGAGGGAGTTCTGGGCTGGGGATAGGAAGTTAGCAGATGTAAGTATATCCTGACAGCTGGGTTTTTAAGCCATGAGACTGAATGTTATCAACAAAATATTGAGCGTACATCAGACCCTCAGTCTTCTTTGGGATAAAAACAAGGAAATTGAGAAAGAGAAGCCAGTGAGGTAGGAGGAAAATCAGAAACCTTGCAATGTCTGGAAACAAGTAGAGAAAATCCTTCAAGGAGTTGAGTCTGATTAATTGTGTCAAACTATGCTTCTGAATCAGTGAAGATGAGGGCTGGGAACGGTCCTCTAGAGTTAGCACTGCAGAGGTCATTGGTAACCTTCACTAAAGCAGTTTTGAGGTCAAAAGCATGATTGGAATGGACTCAAGAAAGAATGGAAAGAGCAGATTTAGTGACAATGGAAACAGACAACTCTTTAGTTTTTCTTTAAAGAGAAATGGGTCTGTAACCAGGGGAGAAGTGATTCAACAGTTTTTTATAGTGCCAGAAATAATATGTTTATGATGAGAATGGTCCAGTAAAGAGGGGGAAGTTGATGATGTAGAAGAGAAAGGGGAAGATTGATAGAGCAATGCCCTTGAGTGGTTGAGAGGATGGGATCTAGTGTATAAGTGGAAATACTGGCCTTAGACTGGGGTGAGGGTAGTTCCCACATAAAAATGCAGGGACAGGTAGAGCATATGGACACAAACTCAGGCATGTGTGTAGTTGCAATGGGAGAATGAAAATTCTCTTCTGATCGCTTCAATTTGTTCAGTGAAATAGGAAGAAAGGTTATCAGCTGAGAGCTTGTAAGCACCTAGGTTTTAGTCTCTGTCGGAATAGGGACCCACTGAAGTACTTTGAGCCAGGATATAATGTGATCAGACATAGATCTAGTGATTCATGACAAGTAAAGGTGGTGAGACAGGTGGAACAATCCAGACAAGGGATGATGAAGTGTCTTGATTCTGGCAGTGGAAAAGAAAGGATGTTGTGTAGAGACTTAGGAGATAAAGTTAACAGACATGGTTAGGTTTCCTCTTTAGATTGCTGCTGAATGACTCCCAAAACTCTATCTCTAAAGCAGATATATTATTTTTGTTAACAAATTACCCCAAAAATGTCACCCACAATAATAAATATTTGTTATCTCATACAGTTTCTATGGATCAGGAATCTGAGAGTGGCTTGGCTGGGTGACCCCTGCCTCAGGGTCTCTCATGAAGTTGCAGTCAAGATGGTATCAGGGGCTACAGTCATCTTTGGCTTGATGGGGCTGAGGACTGGCTGCTTAGGTGCCTCCCTCACATGCCACCAGGTTGGTGCTGATTGCTCGCAGGTGGCCTCAGTCCCTTGCCATGTAGAGCTCTTCAAAAAGCTTCCTGTGTGTCCTCACAGCATGGCAGCTGGGTCTCCCCAAATTGAGTGATCCAAGAAGCAGCAAAGCAAAAGCCACAATATCTTTTAACACCTGGCTTTGGAAGACACACACCACCATTCCTGCTATATCCTGTTGGTTACATAGGTCAGTGTGGGAAGGAACTACATAGGGCATGAATACTGGAGGTGAGAATTGTTGGGGGCCATCTAGGAGGCTGGCCACTGCAGCAGATGTTGTTCCAAGGTCAGTGCCTATCTGAATTTCCACAGGTAGAGCAGCCACATGTTCCACTATTTATCTTTTTTTCAAACTGCTCTAAAAGTTCATAAAAACAATATCTTAAAAAGACAAAAACAAAACGTTTAAAGCCACATGAATGTCCGATAATAAAGTAAGAAAACTATGCTTCATTCAGTCACTAGACTGTGTGTGCCCTCTGAAACGGATGGTTATCAAGACCAAATCACAACATGCAAACATATTTTTGATATGAGTAAGTGAGAAAATGATACAAAAATACATAATAAAGCAAAAACCATACCAAAAAAAATAACACACCAGAATGATAATATTGATTGTGGTTTAAGGATGTGAAGTTATTAGGTGATATTTTTTCTTTTTTCTATTCCCTAAGTGGTCTTGTGTCCATATTACTATTTATAATTATTGTTAGGCATTTTAAAGCTATACTCATGATTTTCTCCTTACCTGTGGCACTTAAACACAGAACAGCAGGGTTGGAAAGGACTTTACACCTCCGCTAACTGTACTAACAAAGCTGGTTTCATCACTACCACGCAGGATACCTCCCCAAGTCACTGATATAGGACAGGAGAAAGCAGATCTAGACAGAAAAGAAAGATGAAAGAAAAATCTGCCTGGAATAAATTGAGCTTCCCCTGAGTATGCTATGGAAGACAAAACATAAACATTTGTCATTTAGTCCTCATCTTAAATTCCCCATCTACTCATGCTCTCTATTCACCTCACTGGCACTCAGACCTGAACTGGTTCCCAAACCAGTACTGATGCAGGCTGGGCATAAATTAAGAATGTGCTCCACTCACTCTCTTCTACGCCCCAGACTTGGAAAGACTTACTCAGACCTATTACTCGATAGGCCAGTCACAGCTGAGTGACCATATTATCATCTGAGTTTCTTGTCTTACCCTCCCCCTTCTCCATGGCTTGGATCCTATGTCTTGACCAAGCCCTGGAAGCCCTCCTTCCTTAAGCCCATGGTGTCCAACACTGAGTATGACTGGGGGCCAGAGGCACACTTTGACTTTTAGCTATGATTATAGCCACTATCTGAGGTGCTAATCAGAAGCAAGTATACGAAATTTCATTTAACATAGGAAAAACCACTACTTTAAAAGTGCCAATTAGTAGGCAAAATATATTTAAAAAATGAAGACCATAAGAGAGGCATTAGGAAATGGATCCCTTTGGTGGCAAAGAATTTAGAATATACTGATGTTCAACACAGAACGCAAGACATCTCAAATCCTTTTGGAAACGAAGTGGAAAATTAATAAATACGGGAGATATTGGCATCCAAAAACAGCCATCTAAAATGGACTCATGTGGCCTTCCCTGGTGGCGCAGTGGTTGAGAATCTGCCTGCCAATGCAGGGGACACGGGTTCGAGACCTGGTCTGGGAAGATCCCACATGCCGCGGAGCAACTAGGTCCGTGAGCCACAACTACTGAGCCTGCGCGTCTGGAGCCTGTGCTCCGCAGCAAGAGAGATCGCGATAGTGAGAGGCCCGCACACCGCGATGAAGAGTGGCCCCCACTTGCCGCAACTAGAGAAAGCCCTCGCACAGAAACGAAGACCCAACACAGCCAAAAATAAATAAGTTTAAAAAAAGAAAAAAAAAGATTGTTAAAAAAATAAATAAAATGGACTCATGTCATAGAAAAAAAAGTTTGATTGCATTTTATTTTGAAAAACATAATGAAATTATAAAAGTAAATACATTTTATCTTAGTATATAATTCCAAAAATCAAGAATTTACTACTTTATTGGCATCACTTTCTGATATCCTTCATAATCATGTTTGACTTTTACAGAATGATCATTTTTATAAGAATGTGAATGGGCGTCACCAATTTTCCCCAAAGAGCTCTATTAAGTCTTTGGCTAGGGCTTCCCTGGTGGCGAAATGGTTGAGAGTCCGCCTGCCGATGCAGGGCACAGGGGTTCGTGCCCCGGTCCGGGAAGATCCCACATGCCGCGGAGCGGCTGGGCCCGTGAGCCGTGGCCGCTGAGTCTGCGCGTCCGGAGCCTGTGCTCCGCGGCGGGAGAGGCCGCGGCAGTGAGAGGCCAGCGTACCGCAAAAAAAAAAAAAAAAAAAAAATCTTTGGCTAATGAATTCTCTTTTGAAGCACTTACCTTGTTGATTTTTTCCTTCAGTTTTTAGGTACTCTGACCTGGCTAAAGTTTGTTGGTCAAAAGGCTTTGCCATCTCCAACATCACTTTCATCAACTTTATGTAATCCTGTATATTTGGCAAGATTTGCGGTTTCACTTAGAAATCAATTTGCAGTGGCAAAGACTGGTTGACACACAAAGATGTAGACCCAGAGGAGTGTTTGAGAAGAGTTCATTAGATTATAATTTCATGCTATGCCTTTAAACGCGGGGATTTGACACTGACTACTCTGAAGACCCAGACCCTCCTAGGGCCAGAGGAAACTTCCATCACTTAGTCAAACTCTCATAACTAAGCCTCAGAGAATGGAAGAATTAATGCCAGATCGCAGAACAAATTAGGAGCAGCTCAAAGCTAAATTCCAGATCTGCATTGTGTCCCATATAATCAACTGGGAAAAAAAAAAAAAAAAAGAGTTGATGTTGACAAGACTCACTCTCTCACAACTCCCCCACTTGGAGGATCTCTCAGGAGAAGCCAAATAACTCCTCCCCAGACCCACTCAGTGACCCTCCCCGTGCAAGGCTAGGGCTAGGCGGAGAGCACCTGAAGCTTGCACAGAGCAATCTGACATTAAATCACTGTTCAGTGGGTTTAAACAAGGACAGCAGCATGGTTATTAGCTAATCCTGCAAACTGCCGTTTCAAAAGCAATGTTCAGGGGCAAATCACGGAAATAAAAACATAACCAACTCACATATCACCTAACAGGAAACAAAGGGAGCGGAATAACCCCTCTAAATTGTTCAGGGCTTCTAATCCCCCAAGCCAGCCTGCAAGCCTGAGCCTGAAGCCTCCACCCTGCCCAGCTCCACCTTATTTGGCTTGGTCTCCAGAACATCTTTAGGGAGGGGTTGGTCTTATGCAAGCCTGATAACACTTTTCTCTGCCTCGTAGCTTCTTGATCCCAGCATCCAGGCCCCAGGAGGTGAGGGAGAAAGCAAGTTTACCAAGAGGGAGTTGAGTAATGAACATACAAAAGTTTAATTTTTTTTTTCCAACGGAGCAATAAAATTTGCCTTGGAACCAAGCCTGATTAGTAGAGGGGATATTAAAACCCAACTCTATCCCACTTGTAGAGGAAGAACAAATCCTTCTAGCTGTTTCTGAGAACTCAGGATTACCTGACCTGAAAAATTCCAAACAGTTTTTTTTAGACTCCAGAAGAATTCTTCATTTGACCCTCAAATGATATTGCTAATGGTGTGAGGAACTTGGAAGTAAAGGTGTACCTTGCATCTATGTGATCTCTACTCAGAGGAATTTTTCTAAAATCCAAGTCCTTCAATGGTTGCCCTTTGCTTGAAGATAAAAATCTACAGTCACTAAAGTTTTATAATTTGGGAGTTCTTCCATGGTCCGGCCCTGCAATTTCACCTTTCCAGTCGGCTTCCCTCTGTCCTTGCTTTCATCCCACCTCTGATCTCTCTAACTGCAGCCTCTTCTCCCTCCTCAGCCCTTTCTGCCCGGCCAGCGCCTTCTGATATTTTTTCCCCTATCGGACGGCTCCCCTGACACCTTGAAACTTGCTTAGGGGTCTCTCCCAGGTGCTCCCGGAGCTCCCAGCAATCCTGCCATTACTGCACTCCCCACTACCCATTCACTTGTCTGTCTTCTCCACGGACCAACACGTTCCTTGAGGGTTATTTTACATTACATCTCCAGTGCCTGAAAACTAACAGCCCCTCGGGAACTACTGAATGTGGCAAGAAACTAACTCTGAAGAGTACCTACCAGTGCTAAGCACGTAAGTAATTTAGACACATCTTTCTTTTAAACCTCAAACAGCTCTAAAATGTAAGGATCACTAACCCCATTTTGTGGATGAGGAAATTTGTCTCGAGACTTGTCACTTGAGCGAGGTATCCGTCCGGTAGGAGCACAGAGTTCGTTGTCTGGCGCTACGACACTCGCTTCCCAAGCGGAATGGCGCAGTCGCCTAGTCGACTGCCTGCGGCGCTGGTGGCACCGCCCAGGCCCGCGAGATTGAGCCCAGACTCCGCCCCAGGTGCAAGCAGGTATTAGTGCGCGGGCCCGCCCACCGCTGCCTAGGGTCCCGCCCCCGCCCGGATGCCCCGCCCACCCTGTGCCTGGCGGTGGAAGGAGCTGCGGGGTGTGCAAGACCTGCAGGGCTGGGGTCTGCGGAAATGCGGTGGAAGACGGCGGCAATGCAGTTCCAGGTGCCCTTAGGAACGTGGCAGGTGAGAATGGTGTTCACCGAAAAGGAGTCGCTCGCAAATCTGAGACCCTGGTTCCCCTCAGCCTCACCCAGGGGGAGACACGTGGGGCCCGCAGAAAGCCGTCAGGCCCCCATGCTGGAAGCTCCTCCGATTCGCCTCTAGCTTAAGTCCGAGGGTGGTTATAAACCCCAACTGTCACGACAAGTTTGGTTTTTCGACAATATTCCAGCTCCGCCAGGCTGTAAACAATGACTTTGCCTTAGAAGCGGCAGTTGAATAGGAAGAGCTTGCGAGAGCTGTTTGAGTTGAACTGCCAAGTCCGAGCGTTTGAAGCTCCTCAGAAGTCTGCTTGAATCGCAGCCCAAACTGTATCTTTTCCACAAGGGCTGGACACGTTTCAGGAATCTGGTGCTTCCTTGGAGAATGTTTTCCTCTCCCTGAACTGGAAGCTGCTCTCCACGCTCTATCCCTCTCTGCCCATCAGTTGAAACTTTTCCCATCAATTGAAAGTGACCTTGTCCGGACGACACAGAGCCCACCCTGCGTGGAGCAAGCCCATAGTGGGGCAATAGCCAAAGCCACACACACTGTCCCTTCTGATCCCAAATCAATGTCTCACCAGGACATTCGCCGTGCATTTTGGAACCTGAGGCCTTGGTTCTGTATCTACTCTGCATTTGCCTTCTTGGGCACCTACTATTAGGTCTGGTGCCCCCCTGTGTCCCCAGAGCGCCTTGTACATTTCTACCTCAGGCAGAGAACTCACATTTTAAATTTACCTATTTATTGATCTGTCTCCCTCACTAGGCTAGGAAACCTTAGGCCAGAGACGTTCTACCGTTCCTGTGTCGGCACAGTCCCTGGCACTTAGAAGCCTGGTTGTGGAATGAATAAGTTCCTTTAGTAGTCAGGAAGGAAAGCTTCCCAATCACGTGGATTATCTCCTTGGCCTAAGGAGGACTGTGGAGAACAGGTCAGACCGGAAGATGAATCCAGATAAAGGATGAGGCATTGGAAACAAGAGGACAACACTTTCTTAATTTGATCTCTTTTATTTTTTTTTTTGCGGTACGCGGGCCTCTCGCTGTTGTGGCCTCTCCCGTTGCGGAGCACAGGCTCCGGACGCGTAGGCTCAGAGGCCATGACTCACGGGCCCAGCCGCTCCGCGGCATATGGGACCCTCCCGGACCGGGGCACTAACCCGTGTCCACTGCGTCGGCAGGCGGACTCTCAACCACTGCGCCACTAGGGAAGCCCCCTAATTTGATCTTTTATACACTGAAGTCACTCAGGCTAGATTTTGAGCCAAAAAACCTGCAAATTACTGCATTTTACATCTACCATTCTTTCCTCCCCACCTTTAACCCACACTTATGTAGATATAAATTACTCTGGGAATTCTGGAACCATTAAATTATTTATATTCAATTAAGAGATTTTCATCTTTAGCAGCCCCCTCCTCCACATATTTCCATGCAGAATCAGTATTGGGTACTACAGAGATATTAATATTGGACGGTGGAGTTTTGATGACCATAGAGGTCTAAGTATGAGTTTTCATTTTTCAAAGGAAGGAATTCATGTTTAACCTCATCTCTGACATTCATTCAGTTATAGATGATTTAAAAATTTTCACTTAAATATTCAAATAATATTGCCTTTTCTTGGGAGGTTGCATGCCTGTTTAACAATGCTGTCACTTCTGAAACATTTTTGGACATATTTTAGGCCATAAGAAAAGTAGATTTGCTTCTCAAATACCCCAGAACACCTCAAATACCCCAGAATTCTGAAGGCAAGATGAGTGGGCACAGTCAACACAGTGTTAAGAGTTGCCACTCCCCCTCCAAATTTCTTAAATTCACAATTAGTATTCTTTCAGCATGAGAAGACTGAATATCTCAGTTTTCTGAAACAAAAGGAACATGATTTATTGACCTTATTTAACCAGAGGAAACACATGGTGTCATTTAACACTAACTCCAGATTTGGATCAAATTTTGAGAGTGAGCAATGCCTCTGATAGAACTAAGCATCTCCTGGCGGAAAGGAGTCATGCAAAGCTCGGTTTGCTCAACCAAGAGCAAAGCAGGCCAAAGTTTAAAATTATATTCCCTGGGTTTCTACAGGTTATTAAAATATTTGGCTGAATGGTCGAATACACTTAACTGAAAGTCACAGTATTTTCAGATACAACATTTGGAATTGAACTAATTGTTCTTCATCTGCTTCTCAAATGGATAGTGTGGCCGTCTCAGAGATTGCCTTGGCAGTGGGCTATGGACTTTGCAAAATCATAGACTAATGGAACACAATTTCTGGAAGGATTGGTTTTGCTAAATGGTCTTTAACTTAAAATATTTTATATAAAAAGACCACAGTATGAATAGAATGCAACATTTATACAAATTTTTTTTTTTTTTTTTTTTTTTGCGGTACGCGGGCCTGTCACTGTTGTGGCCTCTCCCGTTGCGGAGCACAGGCTCCGGACGCGCAGGCTCAGCGGCCATGGCTCATGGGCCCAGCCGCTCCGCGGCATGTGGGATCTTCCCGGACCGGGGCACGAACCCGTGTCCCCTGAATCGGCAGGCAGACTCTCAACCACTGCGCCACCGGGGAAGCCCTATACAAATTTTTAGGATAAAACAGGGCATCTTAAAGAAAATTTTGCTTGCAGTGCTGGCATCATCTCTCCAATTGCCAAAGATACGTGTTCACTTTCCTTTTCCTTGAGATTGTTTGGGAGAAGTTTAAGATGCTCTAACTTAATAGGTTGATCTCAGTCGGAGCTCACTAAATGACCTCGAGAAAAGCTAGCTAGCCTTGACATTGGCCTATGTTTTGGTCAGTATCTTTCTCTCTTTTTCCGTCTCCTATGTATGCTAACAACAAAAGGAGCTCATCTAAAGCTTATACTACCTTTGAGGACTGAGAGAAGAGTGCCAAATTGTTATGAACTCTCTTTTGTTTTCTTTCCTTCTTTTTTTTTTTTTTCCAGTTGTCTATAAACACCTAAGTATTGTGCATAAGGCTCACAGTTTTAGACCATGCTGGTTATCTCACATCGGACGTCCCTTTCGCAAGAGCGCCAATTCCCACACATCCACACCAGCTTCTCATATTCAGCATCCTTACCCCTGACTCAGAACAGTTCGCATAACTCTACTCCCTCTATGGCACCTTTGGTTTCTCCTTCCAGCTTCTTTTTATGAATGTCTAGCTGCTTCTCCTGCTAGTCTATAGAGACAAGAGGTGAAAGCATGAGCTGGTTTCTGCTAAATCTGATATGCCATTTCTGCATTTCCCAAGATGGCTAGAGGTAAACATAGTTCATGATGCCATTTCATATAATTTTTAAGCCCTGTATTTTCTTTAATTTTTTCCAATTATTTCAACTCCTCCAGTTTTTGCACAAAGCCTGATAAAATCTGTAAGAGAAACTTTCTATAATCAAAAAAAAAAAAAAAAGGACCATGCTGTAAAAGTACTTGGAATATGAATAGAGATCAGAGTCTGAAGGATGGATATATTTTAAAGATACCGTTAAAAACCTAACAACCGACCCTACTCTCCCCAACATGAGACAGAGTAAGGGCAGGAAGGAAATGACCAGCCACTGAGAGAGAGAAGAGACACTCATTATACTCTAGGGAATCAAAAGGCAGTGTCCAGGAAGAGAGCAGCACAGGGTGGAGAGACCCATCTTTGGACAGATTTATGGTCCCCTCATCCTCTGAAGACATTATGAGGGACATGCAGTCAGGTCAGTGGAGAGTATAGAGAATGCATGACTATGGACTTGACTCTAAACCTCATCATTGACTATGGCACAAATCATGTTTCCCATCCAAATACACAGTAACCTAATGCTGGGTCTCAAGAGGTGGGCAATTAAGTCGTACCAGCACTAGGCAGAAGTTTTAAATTAAACAGATGTGATGTGTATTAATGGCCTAATGTGACATCAAAGGAGCAGTTTGGGATTATTTTCTTTCTTTCTCCAAATGGGCTTTGATCTGGCTTTCTCTCTCATATTGCTGGGATTAGTGTGATGTCTAGAGGCTTAGTGTTGGAAATGGACTGCCACTTAAGGACTCGCTGTGTGGCTGTGACTGCCACTCACTAAATCCAATTTCCTGCGTAAAGACTGGACCATCAACAGTTCTACTTAAACTGAAACAAAGCAAAGCAAACGCAGGAAGGCTTAGGATATTGTACCAGCAAATAGCAAAAATAAAACTTTCTTTAAAGAGTGTGTTTCTATTATTTTATTTCATGACTCTGCTATTTTTCTAGCATTTTAACATAGAGGAAATTTAAAAAATTGGAATTAATCTGTATAAAATCTAATACTTGAAAATGGCCTACGTTCAGTATATCAATAAAGTACAGAGACCAAACAAAATATAGTCATTTGATTTAAAAGAGTCCTCTTCCTCCTGTCCTACTCAGTGCAAATAAGGAAAGATGAGCAAAAATACACTCTAGGCCAGTAAATAAAATGGAGACCTTGAATGCCCTTTTTACTGTTGAGGAGTTTGAAAGAGAAATCTCTTCTTCTTGTAAAGGTCAATTGATCTTATAAGCCTAACTGGTCATTTGTCATTCCTTTTGGCTTCCCAGCATCCGAGCACCGCTTCCTATATGTGCAAACCCCCAGCTCCAGTACAGAAGCTGAAATGCTGGATATTTGCTTTTCCAGGCTACCAGTCTTCCGTGTAGAGTGGAGGCATGTACTCAACGTCCTCCCCATTAGATGCCCCTCTCCAGGACTTTGAGTTGGAAACTAGTGATACAGAAAAGTAGAGACCATACTGCCTCTGTTCTGACACAGGTGGCCACAGTGGTGGTTCCTGCAACCACTTCCCAGAGGCAGCAAACACAGACATTTTTTGTCCTTGTCCAAGACTTGACGTTAGTGGTACAAGTGGCAGTGTGTGTACCCAGCAGACTCCCTCCATAGCATGAGTTTGGGCATGGTTCCCAGCTCATCTGCAACCTCTAAATCTGATCCTCTGGCTTCTGCAGAGTCTATGATCAACTCCATGCATTTTTAAAAAAATAAATCTGTTTTCTGCTTAAAATAGTTTGAGTTTGCTTCTGTTGCTTATAAAAAGAACCTTGATTCGTATAGAAACCAATGACAGGAGCAGTTGCAGGCAAAAGCCTCTCAGGAAGCAATCAGAACCTGGGATTCATCATTTGGACTCTCTGTGGTGACAGCAATAAAAATCCATCTAGTATTAAAGGACGGAACTCTGGGAGCCCATGCCACACAGTGGCAAAACTGTTAACCAGAAGATCATCTGAACTGCTCATTAAAGACAAGACTTTGCAGAAACAAGTGGCAACTGACACAGAACAGTATGAAAGCCACAAGGAATTGAAGAACTATAAGAGTGGGTAGTTACTGCTGGACAGCTTAAAGAAAGAGAATGTCCAGCTCAGAGTCCTAAATTGTTGGCCAAGGATCAGCTGAAAACAAAAAGCTTTCTGTGATGGTACTTAAAAACACTTGTCTTTTGCAGCCACTGGGCTAAGGTAGATGAAACCAAACTAAAAGTTGGATCTTATTGATTGCCAAACTATATTAGTTGAATTCACAGATTCCCCACTTCTAAAAAGGGAAAGTTAAAACTCTGTCTGGAAAAGAATGTTGCCCCCAAATTGAAATAGATTGGGTATGGAATCTGCAGCATATTCTGAGCCTCCCTTGGTAAAGAAAGTTGCCCTGCTTCCCTTCTTACGAATCTATCTTACTTACTTGAAGACCCTACAACAACTTAGCCGGCTTGCAAGAGTAAGTAAGTCAGTTCTTGACTTGCCCTCTGCCCTCCATTGTTTGCCAAAACATAACTAGAATCAGAGCCCAGCATGCCCTGAGTGGCCAGTTTAAAAAGTCAAACTGAGGGGAGCTTGTTTTGCTAATTTATATTAGAAGAAAAAAAAAAAAGATGGAATACCTAAGTGGTATTCTGATGGTGCTGGGTCAAATAGGAAATAGTAAAATTTTAGATTAGACTGAAATTATCAGTGTGGGTGAAATTACCAGAGATTCTGAAATTACTGGGCTAGGGGCAATTTAATTGTATGCTCCTTTTTTATATTAAAAGCTAGCCCACTGAAGCTAACTGAGGCAAACTATTGCCCAGACCTCCTGCAACAAATCTTCAAGTTGGCCTGATGATGCAGAAAGCCATAAAAGCAGCAGGAACCAGGTTATTGTATCTGCAGTTGACTAAGAAATTCCTTTCACGGAAATAAGTGGACACCTGAATCATGGCATGGGCTTTACTTCTTTCAGCCTAAATTGATATGAAAGATGATAGCCAGCTGTGTTTCTAAACTCTATTGACCTGATTAATTCATTATTCTGTGAGAGCTGTTGAGACCATCAAACTTAGGATACACCTCTGTGATTAACAGTGGGGATCCTTAGGTATCTGACGGCTCACACCAACATGTATCCTTAATCATTTGTGTATATTTTGCAGCAATTCTGAAACTGAGTGAGGGAAGTCTTAGCCACGTCTGAGTCGTCATTCTCGCCGATGTGCAAACATGGACCCGCTTTTGTGGACTGCCCTGGCTTACCCGTGCCAATTGAAGCTGAGAAGCTGGAAATTCCTTAGTGTGATGTGAAGGAAATAATTCAAAGACTTAAGGAGATAGGAATGTTGGGGTAAATTTTTAATGGTGAGCTGCTCGCTCATCTCCTAGCTATGTCCTTCGAAGGGCTGGAAGACACTGTTCACCAACAGCTATGGGAAACCACCAAGACCTTAAGAAGTACTGGAAAGGAGAGCACCAGCATCTTTGAATACTGCTATAGTGGCTGTCAGGAAATAACCCAATTGAAATGAGCACCCTGATTTCTATGGGGAGAAAAAATATGACACATGGCGTATGGCAGAGGCTCAGTAGAGGCCACTAATGGATGGATGCAAAGCAAGTATCATGACAAAAATAGGCAGCAAGGGTCAGAATCATGTTCAGAATAGTCTGACCTACAGGTCTGGCAGAAGCTGATGGTTCGAGTTCCCCATGGCCAAATTATAGGGCAGCCCATGCAGGTCCTACATGATCTGTATAACAATAACAAACAAAACAAAACACCCAAATCCCCAGGTTTGGTTAACTGAGGCCTGTCTTGAATCACTCTTAGATTCACAAGTGATTGGACCTGGTGAGCAGGAAATGGCTGATGATCTAGATGCGTTAGCAAGACACTTGCATCCCAGAAAGGTAGATAAATCCTACAAAAACACAGGGGCCTGACATCATGTGATGTTTCTAAGGGTCCAGAGGCCTGGAGCAGTTGAGATATTTTCTCCTAAGTAAAGATTAAAATGATTGTTAAATAGGACTATAAAAAAAAATTCACATATCAACATAATATCTTAAGCAAAGTCAAAAGACTAGGGACAAACTGGGAAGCGTTTCTACATCTCGTATCACAGACCGAGAACGAATTTCCCATAAAGAACTGTTTCGTATTCATGAGAAAAAAATCCAGCAACTCAAGAATAAAATGGGAAAATGACCTGAATGGAAGATTAAAAGAAATACAAATGAGCCTTAAATTTATGAAAGATGCTCAGTTTGACTTATAATAAGTGACATGAAAATTAAACATGCAGAGGTATCATTGCTTACCGGTTGAATAAAGCAGGACATCGCACTCTGTTGGTAAGGTAGAACTGGCACTCATAATTTACTGGGGGGAGTATGAAAATGGAACAACCTCTAAGCTCTAAAATTTGTTTGTATTCATTCATCAAATTATAAATGCTTGTACACTTCCCTTTAATTCAGCATTCTCACTTCTAGGACTCTAGCCTATACATATACTTGTGTATGTACAAAATGATGCATGTATCAGGGGATTTATTGCAGCATTATTTGAAATGGCAAAAGATTGGAAGTAATACATGTTACTAATAGGAAGCTGTTATGTTATATCCACACAACCCAATTCTGTGCAGCTGTGAAAAAGATTGTGAGTTTTATATACTGATACAGAAGATATGTAGGATATATTAAGTGAAAAAGCAAGGTACAGAACA
Organism: Mesoplodon mirus; assembly: GCF_964341445.2. Taxonomy (NCBI): domain Eukaryota; kingdom Metazoa; phylum Chordata; class Mammalia; order Artiodactyla; family Ziphiidae; genus Mesoplodon; species Mesoplodon mirus. Next base: position 110,547,119 of record NC_138983.1, on the reverse strand, counting down.
GTGTGTATAATATGTTACTATTTGTGTAAGAAAGGTGAGGGGGATTAAGAATATTTGTTGCTGTTGCTTAAGAGGGCTTAAAGCCCCTCTCAGCTGACAGAGCAAGGAAATACATGTGTGTATACTAAGCCATGTATATACACATATCTATAAATATTTTAATACATAATCACTTGTGTCTAAATTAAACTAAACATGAGCTCATACCAGTGTCTCCAATTCTAACCCATTACCACGTGGATCACTTTAGCCTCCTCTCCCTGCTTCTCTGTAACCCCTGCTCTAAGAGTGAGAACCTGGCTCTCACAGTCCCTCATCAATTTAGTTAATTATTTAGTTTCAGCAGACATTCATGGTGGTATCAGAATTGTTAACACATAACACTGTGGGAAACAACTTTATCAATCAGACTACAAGGTTTGTGTGCAGTTCCTTTTTCCTTTAGTCTTACAGACTCCCTTCATTTCCAAGGTTACATAGGTCAGCAACTTTTCCCCATTCCTTCCAGTGAGGTTGTTTCATAGACTTGTAACACTTTTAGATTCTTTGTCACTTTCTGTATTCCATCCTGGGATCCCTTACCTCCTAAACGATCTTCTAAATATTTGTATACTTTAAGGATAACTCTTTGTGTTGTAAAGTTATATGGGTTTTGACAAGTGCAGTGTCATGTATGCACCATTACAGTATCATACAGAATTCGTACCCTAAAAAATCTAGAGGTAACATTTTAAAAATGGCTTTATGAGATATAAATCACGTGTAATAACTGTACTTGTTTAAAGCAAGTAATGAGCAAAGTTTCAGATTGGAGATGCATCACTTTACAAGGTTTTCAGAAATATAAGTCCCCTGAAGGAATATCATCTACTCAAAGACAGACGTATTTATAAGTCACAAGTCTGAAGCTTTTTCACTTTTTAACTTAACAAAAGTAATACACACTCATTGTAGAAAAATGAGCAAATAGAGATAAATAAAAAGGAAAAAAAACACATATAATCCTACCACTCAGAGATAATCTCTGTAAACACTTTAATGTCTATAATTCTCGTTTAAAGATGTATTTAGCTATTTTTTTAAACAAAAATGGAGATAAATGTTTAATATTATTGTTTCGCTACTCAATGCTGCTTTGTGTTAGTCATGAGGTTGGTCCTAGGAATATAACTTTGTAACCTGTCTTTTCGTCAAAGAGTATTCAATATTATAAACATCTTTTCATGTCAATCAATATGCTTCTTTAACATCATTCCTGATGGTTGCATAGTATTTTATATTATGGATATTACATAATTAATTTTGTAATCACAAATTACAAATTTGTAATTACAAATCTCCCATTTTGTAAAACTAACTTATTCCCAGAGTTTTTGCTCTTGTTTTGCTAAATCTTTACACACATCTTCAATTCTTTTCTTAGGATAAGGTGCTAGAAGCAGAAACTACTGGTAATCTTGTTAGACAACTTCAAATCGGATCTCCCATCACTCATCTTTGTTCCCTGGGCCCCTGGGCTACTGAGTTCCCTGCGGTGATGCAGATGAAGGGCCTGCTCACACGCACCACTGCCTCGGAGAAGATCTGCACGTCCCATGTCTCTCACCTCCAGGACTGAAGGTCACTTACAGTAAGGCCAGGAGGTTTCATTTCATCCATTGTCAATTGTGTATAATTTGCTTTCAAAATATTCAAAATGTATCAACAGAAAGAAAGTCTGAAAATTTTAAAGTCTTAGTCAGTTTGCAAAATGTTTTCAAGTAAATTTTTAACCAGCCTCCCGTTTTGTTCTACGTGTCAAACAATTTGGTGTATGGCACGTTGATGTAGTTAGGCCAAATGTGGATTTTAAAATACAATATTTTGGGAATTCCCTGGCGGTCCAGTGGTTAGAACTCCGTGCTTTCACCACTGAGGGCCTGGGTTCAAACCCTGGTCGGGGAATGAAGATCCCGCAAGCCTCACGGTGGGACCAAAAAATAAAATAAAATACAATATTTTACATCGTATACCCACTTTATCAGTTCTGATTACTATCTCAGAATGTAATGTATACCATACAGACTCAATTTCCGTAGCTGGAACATATTCTAAGAATTCTTTGCCCGTTGATTGTTTGGAACTAGAATGTTTACCCATCAAAAGCAATGTTATGAATGGTTCTCAGTCCCTAAATTAGCACATAAAATCCATCTCATTTATAGTGCAGCTGTAATATTAATCAGGAGTTCTGTGGTCAAGACCCCAACTCGGGTTACGCCAAGAAGGGAAGTTCCTCAAACAAGCCAGCCCCCTTCTCTCTGATGCCCAGTCCTGTTCAGTCCCTCCTGGGCACAGAGGCTCTGCTGCTGAACTGCAAACCCAGGCAGAAAATAGGCACCTCCTGTCGGGTGTGAAAGCCAGTACCTGGCTTTGTGGGGGGACCTCTTACCCTCACAAGTGCTGGTTTGACCTTAACTGGCTCAGGCTCTTTAAAACTAAAAGGTTCCATCTGGGACAGGGCCAACTGGGTAGCTGTGAGTCAAAGCAGCATGATGGGAACAGACTCCCCTTGGACACACCTTGGTGAGATAGGCCTGGAGTGATGCTCTCTCACATTTCACTTCCTCTGGGAATCTCTTCCTGACTCTCGGTATCTGGGTCAGGTGTCCCACCTATGGGCTCTCTTAGCACACAGGGATGACCCAGACTGTGGCACACTCACCCGTCACTGCAGGTTTACACATCTGTGTGCTTTACCTTGGCTCAGTGGTTCTCAACTGTGGCTGCACATTAGAATTTTATGGAGAGCTTCAAAAAATCCTGGTGCTCAGGCTATCCCCCTATCCGATTAAAGCACAATCTCTGGAGGTAGAACCCACACGTTATGGTGTTCTCAAAGCTCCCCAAGGGATTCTAATATTCAACCACTTCCCTGAACAATGAGTTCTTTGAAAGCGGGCACTTGCTTATTCATCAACGGTATTAGAGGAGTTAATAAATCTCTTAGAATAGTGCTGGCATATACTCAAGCTCTTAATAGCTTGGTTACTATTATTATTATCATCAGCAGTAACACTGGCAGTAGCTGTAGCAGTAACTCCCCACTGGCCAGTAGGGCTCCTGATGCATAGTGGGCACCTTACCACCCACTGAACTCACACGAACTATATATTCTGAAGACAAAGAAAAGAGAGCACGAAAAAAATAATGTTTTAGAAGCCTGGGTGATTCCATGGACCCTTCCAGTCTATAAACATAGGTGCCAGAGTAATCACGCAACTGGTGATCTGGGTCGGCTTTTCCTTCCCTCTGTCGTAGCCCTAAGTGCCTGCTTCCCAAATGAGCATCTTGTTGTCCTATATATGGGCAATTTAAGGAGTTTTTGAGTGTAATTTTGACTCTATGTGATTTTTACCAATGTAGTTAACAGGATAAATTCATTGGGAGTCAAAAGTCTAAGGTTCTGTTCCTGGCTCTGCCACTTATTAGCTGTATGGCTTTGAGCAAGTTTCTCCGAACTTCTGGGCCTCGTTCTTTCTCTCCCGAGTTCCTCCGTTCTCTGATTTTGAAACCTGGATGAACCCTGTCTTACACCATCTTGTCTGCCTCTGTGAGTCTGATGGATCATGCTCCCCAGTCATGACTGTGCTGACCTCAATCCCGGCTACCCTGCCCCCTTGCCTGGCAAGGCTCTCTCCCCACCAATGCCCCATGAGGCCTCCCCACGCCTGGGGTGGTGCAAGGGAAGTTGTTAGTATCAGTCCTGAATAGTTCAGCAGCCATGTGAGTTGAATAGTCTTGGAAACCAGTTGCCATTTACACCTTTAGCCCAAAACAAAAACACTCTGCTGTGGCCAAGGGGAAAGGGCAGTACCATAAACAAGTCTCTTCTTTCTTAGATGCTGGTTCTGGGGAATAAAGAGAGCTCTAGGAGTCCAGCTCAGGCTTTAGGGCATTTCTTTAAAAAAGAAAAAGGAAAAAACAGGACCATCTGATGTTTTACTCAGTCAGCTTGGCCTTTGCCCTACTTGTCCCGATCAAGGGAGGTTTCTCAGCCTGGCGGCCTCATCAGGAACAGCTGGATGGATGCCAACAGCAGCCCTCCCACCCCGCAAACGCCATACACTGTAAATAAGGTGTGAAGTGCTAATCAAACACACATGGCATTCTGGTCAATTTTAAAATACACAAAGCCAATTGGAGAAATGAGGTCAATTCCTGTTAGGATGAAATAACAGAATTGCCAACATTCTCTTGTTGTACTTAAAATTTTAAATGAGAGTCTTTGGGTAGGACCAGGGATTTTTATTTTAACTATGTACAGATATGTTCTAACGGGATTTGACCTGAGCTTAAAAACTGTGAAGTGACAAATCTTTTAGATCCATGTTGTGCATTTGGAACTATTGTATGTTAGTTTGGGTTTCTTTCGGTTTTGCTCTTGATTTTAAAGGGGTTGTGGATTGAGCTTATTTGTGGAGTTTCCTGGGTGTCATGTTAGAGTTTAATGAGATCAAACACACTCTAGAGTTGCCCATTAAATTCATCACCTAAATCAGCTGTTCTTCATGACAAAACAGGATTAACAGAGCAGCAACCTCCATTTTTTATCTCCATTTAGCCAACACATCTCTCATGGCTCCCAAAATCTTTATGGGTTAACAACGATCACAATCATAGTTAGATAACTGTGAAATTCAGGTCGGCCTCTCCCTTGAGATGGTCAGCTCCATGAGCGCAGGGATGTCACCCTGTTCATCACTCTGACTCCACACCCAACAGAATACCTTCCACCTAGCAGGTGCTCTCTCTGTACATTGACGGAATAGTTTCTCCTATGTGGGTGACTTACTCTCTGGCATTTGTTTTACTCTACAAATTCATTTATCTTTTTCCCGGACACGATTCAGTCTTCTCTTGAGGGAAAGGCCGGAGACAATTCCTTCAGGACTTATCCCTCTCTGGAGGAGTGAACTGTGAAGGGTACTAGGAACTCATCAACACCGAGCCACCGAGGTCTTGTTGTGACTCCTCTTATAGGCAGCCACCTTTGAGAGCTTCTGGAACCACCTATCACCTGTTCTCTGGTGGTACAGCTGCACTGGTCTGTTGCCACTGGTCTTCAGGGAGCCACACAGAAGTGAGGTTAAGCTGAGGTAGTACTTTAAGATACTTTTCAAGTGTCATCTCTGCTCATACTGGCTTGTGATTGCTGCACACCTGCTGAGATGCTTGTGCTGTCACTGAAGTGCCGACATCACATCTCAACTCATGGGCAGTGCCGAAGAGTTTCGACTGGATTTTTGCTTTAGCACATATGGAAGTACTACTGCCTCTTGTTGACAGTAAGTCTGTGACTTCAGTTTTCTCCAGGCCTTTTAGTTGGTCCATTTCTGTTCAAAGACCCACACCCCTCCCCGCCGCCACAATGGGGTCATGGCCTTTTAGCCTATGAGTAGCTACTCTTGGTGGACTCATGAGGTTAGATTTTTCCATAGTTTTTCTTTGCTTGAGGTAAGTTTCACAAGTTAGGAATCTGCTCAGACACCAGATTTCCTAATTTCTATCTCTGTATGATAAATAGAATTATTACCATCTACAGTACTTCACTGTCTGAGCAAAGTCTGATTATACCATGGGAGAAACTAATTCAGTTGCCTTTGAAATGACTTCCCCTCCTGTCTTCCATTTGCCATGTAGAAAAAAACTGACCCATAGTGTTATGGGAGTGGATCAAAGGTACCCTGAGTTCACCGTTAACCTCTGGGACTGTATATGCAGGTATCTATATTTTTTTCTCTCTTGTGTTCAGCCCATTTTGTTACCCTTTGGGTAAGTTCAATCATAATGTCCTTAAATTATGATTGGATAGCCTGTACTTTAAATAATTTTTGATGGTACCATAAGACCTTCAAAGGCCTCCATTGTTCATTGAATATTAAAAATTTTCACCCAGGAACTCAAGCCATACACAGCACATGGTGGTAAGAGGTCAGGTTTTGGAGCCAGACTGCCCAAATCCACTACTCAAAGGTGTGGGAACTCTATGCCAGTTTTCTTATCTGCAGAACTAGGATAGGACCTACCTCACTGGGTTGTTGCCAGGATTAAATGAGTTAATACACAGAAAGTGCTTGGCCTACAGTGAGCACTCAATACATACTATTATCATCTGGTCCTGGCCATGGAGTGTGGTAAACTCCATGACGGCAGGGATTTGTGACTACCATAAGAGCGTAGTCCCAGGAGGAAGTAATCTTTCCCTAGACAATACTCTCATGGTACATTTGTGAACTACTCTTCAGCACTTAGAAGTCTTATCTCTTCTATTTTGTGAGCAACTTGAGGAAGTTACCCTACCATTTATTGCTCAAGACTAGAATATCACCTGGTAGTGTGTTTGCTGAATCTACGTATACATGATTCTTAAAAATGGACAGAAGACTTAATAACTTATTAGAGCATTGTCATTGTTGTGGCAGTCTTTCTAGGATTACCTCTGTGTGGAAGGCACAGTCCCGTCTGCAGTGGGGCAAGGGATAGGGAAGAGGCCCCGTGAGTATGGTTAGCCTGCACACACAAGTTTCGCAGTTATGGGCTATGCCCTCAACTTCTACCAGTCACTTCACATAGTGTGGGATTTGGACCTAGGTTTGAGGCACTTAGTTAGGAATAGCAGTAATAATACCTATAACATATCCTATAGGACTTGGCGTGATCAAATAAGGTAACATGTACAAGTGTTTTGATAATTATTATAGAATATTCTTCATTATTGTTGAAAACAAACAGCATACTTACATAAAAATGGGAAGGGGTAGGTTACTTGCTGTGTATACTAACGAGAGCAGGCAGAGAGGTTCATGTACCTATGCAGGTAGACTGACTTAAGTTTGAAGGACCATTCTGAATTATCCAATAACAACATAAGTCTCTAAACAAGATGATGAGAAAGATCGTATTCATGTTGAAAAACATTATTGCTTTTAAAGAATGTCAATAGTTTACCAGTTATCCCTATAACATTTTGTTTTGGTCCGTATAACCAGTGTCAGAGGCTGTGTAAATTATAGTATTTTCACTTTACCCTTGATAGCAAAAGTTTCAGAGTCTTCAAGCCCCACAGTAAGTGATGGCAGTGGGATGTCAGCTTCATGGGGAAGAACCTGCTTTTGAAATTTGCCATATTTAGCACGGTACAACGATGAAACTGTTGGAAATGTTCAGGCCTTGAGAACTCTGATGATTTTGGAAGACTGATCGGGATTCGGTCAATAGCTAATTTTTAGTTCAAATCAATGTTAAATTTCCTAAACAACATTCCAGATGTAGCCAGGGCTTTCCACTCCATTCCAGATCAAAGATGTGCCCTCAAAGGGGAGTTCGGAGCTGTTTAACATACACATGTCCCATGAGGTATCAGCTGTTTTTCAATTGGACAGTACGTGGGCTCATGCCGTGAAAGGTTTAGATTGTAAAAGACAACTAAATCTCAAGTCCATATTCTACTCTGGCCAGTCTTGTTGAGGTTATATTATAGGGCTCAAGAGACTTGTTGCTGTCCAGAGAAAACACTTCAGCAGGTGGCCTCCTTCAGAAGATACTGCACATGTAGCTTTGCACGGTGTGACTTCAAGCTACTCAGTGGGCTGGCAGTTCATGAATATGATTCTTTGTATCTTTCATAAAATCTAAGGTCCTGATTCATGGTCACCCCAGTGATTAGAATCTCATACAGCTGTGATATTCTTTTTTTTTTTTTTTTTTTTTTGCGGTATGTGGGCTTCTCACTGCTGTGGCCTCTTCCGTTGCGGAGCACGGCTCTGGACGTGCAGGCTCAGCGGCCATGGCTCATGGGCCCAGCCGCTCCGCGGCATGTGGGATCTTCCCGGACCAGGGCACGAACCCGTGTCCCCTGCATCGGCAGGCGGACTCTCAACCACTGCGCCACCAGGGAAGCCTGCAGCTGTGATATTCTGATCATCATTCAGATCTTCATCACTGAGCCAATGAGATGCCTCTGTTGAACCCTGCCTATAGATATGCTTACCTCTTAATTGGTAGAAAGTGGTGCTTAAATACAAGTTGCTACAAAGCTCACTTAAGGAGAAATGATCTTCAGCCCAGTTTCCTAGTCCATTTATCACTACGTTGGCTTTGGTAGCTCATAGAGGTACTACTGGAATGCAGCAGTGCTTTTTCCTCAGATTCTGCCACTTAATCCACAGCTTTGAGAAAATGAATTTCTCTTCTAACTGGCTACATAGAGCATCATTTTAATCCTGTGTAAATCCACTATACACAAGAACTTGATTTGTAACTAATAAAAACATCCTTAAATGGAACTGAGGTGTGATTTCTAATAATATCCTACGATGAAAATTATACTCAGAAGGTGATGTTCAGGGACTTCCCTGGTGGCGCAGTGGTTGAGAGTCCGCCTGCCGATGCAGGGGACGCAGGTTCATGCCCCGGTCCGGGAAGATCCCACATGCCGCGGAGCGGCTGGGCCCATGAGCCATGGCTGCCGATCCTGCGCAACCGGAGCCTGTGCTCCGCAACGGGAGAGGCCACAACAGTGAGAGGCCCGCATACCGAGAGGAAAAAAAAAAAAAAAAAAAAAAGGTGATGTTTAGCTCATAGGCTACTTATAGGGACTCTGTGAAGGTCATAGGAACTATAGTCTCAACATAAAATATACTTGAGACATAAGGAAATATGGGTAAAGTTGTGTCCTAACCCTAAGAAATAATTTAACAGCCTTAAAAGTCACGTTAAGTAACAGGACATCTTCCTGATTTGCTATTTTTTTCTTTTGTTGTTTCTTAGAGAGGTTTCCTTTAGTAAGAATTAAGCACTGTCCATTCATTTACTTTGCATATAAACCAGTATCAACTTCACAAAGTTACAGTAACTCTAGTATTTAATAGTTTCACTTAAAAAAAAAAAATCCAAGTGCCAGGTTAGCTGTTTAGGAATTTTACAGAATTAGACTCTTTGCTCAGATTATCTCCAAATAGCACACACACAGATCCAGTTTTGTTTCATTTTGTTTTGAACTTCTAACAGGGTCCTCACAGCTTAGATGTCAAGTCACCTAGTTCAGGAGTTTTGTTTTTGGTTAAAATATGACAGATTAAAAAATTCAGAGTATCTTTTCAATATCTTGTTTTGCTAGTGTCTTGATTCTGCAACTGTTTGCATTTGTGGTAGTATTAAGTTTGCCAGTTTAAGGCTATGTTTATGGTTAGAAAAATATTAATTTTACTTATATCATAGCTTTTTGTATCCAAATATTGGAAAAAAATATGCCATGTTTGATTTGGAAAACCTGTAGTACTAAATGTCACAGAATTCTCATCTGATATCTAATTCAGTAAATTTTTAATTGAAGAAGATTGTTTATCAAGTTTTTCAGGATTACTTAAATAAAGCAGTTAAATGCCAACAGTTTAAAGCAGGATAGGGACAACACGGAGACACCCTGCCAAAGATATGGTTGATTCCAGAAGCAGCAGTGCACATGCAACCCTGAAGCCCAGGGGAAAGCAGTATGTGAATTTACCCATAAATACCAAATAAAGCCAGATTTTCAATATAACTGACAGTTGCCAGGACCAGGGATGGTCTAGTTGCCATTACAGGAGGTAAGAAAATGTGATGGGGGTCCTTGGGGCTGCTCTTCTTTTACAACCTCAGCTGACAAGATGGAAATCAAGGGAGATTAAATGTAACTCATTGGTCTGCTGACCACCCCCTGCAGTTATCACCAATGTTTCCTTTTATTACCAGTCCTTGTTCTCTCTAGAGGCTATTTCTCCTGAGTATTTTACTGACTCAGACTGACTAAATCAGTTACCTAAAAGGTTGTACAATTCTGGTTCAGAGGCTCCAGAATGACTTCAAGTCATCCAACATAAAGCACACCACCTCTTAGAGCAACTCCCTAGTAAGAGGTGCAATGTCTATAGATACAAGATATGGTTTTTCAGCTAAAATCTATAGCCACTACATTTTGCACAAGGGGAACGATAAATTTCAAGCTCCACAAAATTAGTGTTCTACTATCATAAAGAAATTATACATAATAAAACACTGTTTTCAGATTTGCCTCACCAAAAATGATGTGTTAATAATTGAAGATATTATATACACAAACACAGAAGTAAACCATTTTCAAAGACAATCAAATCTACCTCTTATTCAAAGTTTAGGACCTACCATTTAAATTTGTGTGTTTTTATTTATAAAATAATAACTAATAATTTTCACTAATATAAGTATTATATTTTGGAGATCATTAAGAGAATATTTTGGAGAAATAAAACCAAAGGCTATTTTGAAAGAAACCGCAGTTTCTTCTGTGCTGTTACATGAAGTAAAATCATTTAAGAATGACGCTGATACAATTCAGCTTACACACACACTATTATTGATGAGGATGGTCTACAGGGAGAGTACAGAACATAAAGTTCAAAGAATTATATCCATACTACAAAAGTTCCAAATGCCAAACCAACCTTAAGTTTAATCTGTCTACCAGATACCACTGTAATCACCTTTTATTACTAGTACTTGTTCTATTGGAAGACCATTAAGAAGCCAAAAAAGTTTTAAATATATTAATCGTTAAAAACAACAAAGAACAGTTTAAAGAAAGAATATATTTGAACCATATAAACAAAAAGGTATTACATAAGAAAAAATAATGTAACAATTTATGTAAGTACCTAACATATGAGCATGCTCTTAACATCTAAAACAAAAAATAAAAAGGTAACATTGGTACTATATATATATATTTGACAAGTGTGCATTAAAGAATTCTCTAATATAAAACATTTAAAATGTGGAGAATACTTTTTCAAGATACAGAAAACAATTGTTAAGATAGGCACACCCACAACTCTTTTAAAACCGTGCTTATGGAAGATAAAATTGATCTGAGCATTCCTTCTCAGATGTGCAGAAGCTCTGAAATTGTACATCATTTGATATTGCCTCCCACTTTTGCACTGTTTGAATTTCAACACTGATTGGTATGAATTACACAATTAAATAGTTTTTCAGTGTTTCTGCCAAGGTTCCATATAGATTGCATCTATTTAGTATGAATACTTAAAACAGCAACATCGTTTGTATAAAAGTCACTTCCTTATATTCTTTTTTTCCTTTTTTTAAAAAAGGCACTATATTTAGAAAATAGTAATTATAACAAATAGTGCTCTGGAAAATCTGAAACTCCAAATCAATGTGCTCCATCAACCATAAGTAGATCTAAGAAGCACTAACTAAAAAGAACACGACTGTAAAAAGCTGATAAATTTAAAGATTATAAAATTGGTTTATTGTAAAAGCAATTCAAGAATACCCAGTTAAAATCTTATCCCAATGCCACCCAATACAACCAAGAAGCAGTTAAACACGTTACATTAGGAATAAGGACATAAAACAAGGAAGAGCACATCAAGGCTGTGATTCAAACTCAGAAAGAGAAAGGCTTAGGTCTCCTTCAGGTGAGTACAGAGGGTACAATAAGATCAAAGCACCATGTCTGTTAGGTACCACGGTGCTGCTTCAACACTGAGGTATAACTGGGTAAATTAAAGGTGAGAGGAAATGAAGAACTCCATATTTTTGTTTTGTGGGTGTACTTGAGTGATTAAAATTTTAGGAACAACTGACTTTAATGACAGCAAGATGTAAGACAAGTCTTTATTGAAGAAAAAGAAGCTTATAAAGTTCTCTATCAAGGTCCCACTAAGTCTTCACAACTCCCCTCCCACCTTCCCACCCTCTCCCCTAATCTAAAGCTACTCTGCTGATATATAAAATGCGATCTTAATTTGTGGCTTAATGGCAAATTGTAGGCACTCCTTCCAAGTAGCTTTGATCTTCTGCACATTAAAAAGCCAACATGCTGTATCATTCATCCATAAACTCAATTATGCATTCTAGGCAGAATTTCATTATTCCTCTAAAAAAATTAATACATCTGCACAGTGGCCATTTCCCCCCAGACTTAATTCAAGATTTAATCTTTCTTCTGTTTTCTTAATAATAGCCTTAGAGTCAATTATTACGAATGATCGACCTATGAATCATTATATACAACACAGTGATTGCATTTTGAGCACCGAAATTACTTAATATAAAACTTCTTACTTCCAACTTTTGCACTCCTCTAAATTGAAGGGTCAAAATGCTTAGATTCTGTCATCAGAAAGAAAAAAAAACCACTTGTCTTCCTAAGCTGAGGCTTTTCATAGCAGTTTTAGCCAGGAAAAGAGATTTTATGTCTTATAAACCCTTGAAAATAAGGGCTTACTCTAGAAACACTGAAAGACCCTTAATCATAGAGGTGCTAGCTGATACCACTATAATTCACAACCAAGTATTACTTCATAGCTTATACTGAAGGTTTGATTCATGCTCATTTTGTTCCTTTAAAAATACTCTTTGGAAAACATTATTACTCCTGTAGACACATACTCTAGTTATATCTCTTCCAGTAAATAAAAGTATAATCATGATTATCTCTATTTCTTTGCTAAATTCAACTACCAATATACATTAATCTGATCACTTTACCAGCTAACTTATGACCTTACAGTATTCTATATACTATCCAGGGTCAATTCTCAGCATACAGAAGCAGAAGCAAGTCTTAGAAGAACGATTTTGTAGGTAATATTTCAGTGTAGTCCTTAATGTGTTCACTACAAAAGAGAACTAAAGTACTAGAATTTACTTCCAAAACTAAGGCAAAGGTAAACTTTCAAAGCTAAAGGAAGGTAAACCACTATATAAAGCTTACTTCTGTCATGTACACTATGAACCTAACTCAGTGATTTCCCATCAAGACTTAAAATTAGTCCGAGGGACTAACCAGGGGATAATAAAGCCATTTCTTGTTTGCTTCTTTCAAATTCATCAGATAATATCCACTGTGTGCCCAGAGGGCATACAGGACTCCTCTAGGCACTACCCATAATAACAGCCCTTTCTAGAACACTAAACTACCACCAACATTTGCAGCCCCAACCAGATTTAAACTACCTGTGAAATATAAACTACTAGTCATGTATTCTAAATGCATACATTCAAAGCTACCATTTTAAAATAAATTGGAAAGTAGGGAAAACTTAAAAAAAAAGGATACATTCTGCTATCACACTATCATAAACATTATAAGTGTGTGTGTGGGTATATAGAGAGAGCAGATTACCAAGATTTAAATAAGATGGTAAAAAAAAACCAGGACATGTAGATTTACCAAAGGAACTACAATAACTGTCCCAAGCTACAAGTATAAACAGATTCACTATAATGGTAATTTGCCTAAGTTCTGAGAAACAACAACAACAACAACAAAAAAACACAAAAAATAAAGAAAAAGAAAAAAACAAAGAAACCCCCCAAACAATAAAAACCCCAACCAAGACAAAAAACAAACAAAAAAGAAACCAACAACGACAACAACAAACCACAATAAAACCCACCAAAACCTATACTAGAGTATGTGGCAATAATTAATATATTTCTATGGAAATTATCTCAAGCCTTATAAGCTCCTAAAATAAAATCAAGGTCACTATGTGACTAATGATAGCACTAGGAGGAAAAAAAAACCCACTGAAAGTAAAACAGTCTTCAGCCTTGGTTTCAGCTATCTCTTCAAATCAGCATAAGTACTTAACATCAGATACAACATTTTTGGCTTGTCAGACCAGTAAGTCATGTTTTTCCACTGGCCAAAGGCAGCTGAAGAAACAATTGCTTGAACAAACTAAATGCTGTGACGTGAAGCATTTGACTTCCAAGTCTGAGTATTTAGTTAAAATGATTGGTGAACGTCTAACTGGGCAAAAGGAATGGCATCCATCATCCAAACAGGCTCACTTCCCCCAGCCCCCAAAACAAACAGTAGTTATAATAGCAAAAGAAACAAAAAAAGTTTTTTTTTGATTCTTTAGAGCCAAACATGGAAGAGGTCAGCAATATATTAACAGCAGCAATGGACAAGGAAGAGCAAAATAGTGGATGAAAGAATCTTGCTGGACGTTTGTTCATCTTTTTCTGTATTAGCCAGAAGATCACAACCGGCTTATTTGGAAATTTCAGGTATATCTCCTTAGATCCTTCACAGATTTAGAATTCAGTCTACCTGAGGGCTCTATAACCATGTAAGAAAGCTTTCTTTATCTAGCTTGGTGGCGGCCAAAACAGACTCCATGTCATTAAGGATGTCAGAACTCAAAGCTTCTTGTAGACTTGGCATCAACTCCTCTCCTTCTATGTTCATTCCATCTCCTTCCAGTGTTCCAAGGTCCACATTTGTCCCAGGAATGGCTTCAAGATAGTCTGGGAAACGGTTCTGCTGTGAGGGTAGGGTGCTTTGGTTGATAGTGTCACCTAGATGGAACAGGGAGAAAAAGAATAGGTCCTTTTTGAAAAGCTAACGTCAGAGCCGTATCATGTGAGTATACATAAATGCACAGGGAAAGAAACGCATTCCTGACCAACCTCCTCCACTGGCCCACAGTTTACTTAAGGTCAAACAACCCACAGATAGCAAAGTAACAACGCAAGTTTCCTTTTGCTTCAAAATTGTTCAGATATTAAACAAGCTTGATTGCTTACTACTATGTGCTGAGCAGTGAAGGGGGTCCTGAAAAAAAATTCCTTGAAAAATTATATACAGCAAGAGAGAAAGAAAAAGTATGACACAACAGCATCACTACTTGACTCTCTTCCAGGTATGCACCACCATAATAAGATAAAATATAAAAATGAATGGTACAGACCTGTCTTTCTCTGAAGTACACACCGGGGAACAGAATAAAAGAACTGCACAAAACTCTATTCCACCCTTGGGAGATTCATATTCACAACAGTAAAAACAAGCCTCCCAAAAAGTCCTTGGATAGATAAGTCTTCCTAGCTTTGCTTCTAGGTTTCCCAAACTTACCTTGCCAAGAAACCTTTTTGCCCATGACAATGTTAACATTCCTTAACACTTCAATGGAACATGCTTTCAGAAAAACTAATATAAACCATTAAGTGTTAAAAAGGTTTAGAGAGAAGAGAGAAATGGGGGGACAGAGGAGTCAGGAAAGGTGTTATGAATGAGATGGGTTTGAAGAGACTCCTATGGATGATTTAAGATTCAGATGAAGAGAGGACACTGTGGATTCCCAGAAGCATCAAAGCCATGAGCTGGATGAACACAGGTACAGAAGACTTGCCAAACACTTTTAGAAGCTGCCAGCTAAAGAACTAGCTAGCTGGAGAACTGCTTCATTTCCCCACCAATTCATGCCCTCTGATAGCTGCCAAGTCCAGGGTCACCGGGTAAGCCACAGGAAAAAGGGTTCTATAATTACCCCTGTGAGGCAGGTATTTCTTAGCTCCTGCAAGATCCCCGCAACTATTCTAACAATAAAGTAGGTAAGCCCACCACCTAGCCTTTCCTACCTGGCTTCCTGAGCCCCATACCACCTAAGTTGGACCAAAGACCCTCACAAAGAAGAGGGAAGCAGACAGTGAATCACATATAGAGCCATATGAATCACATATAGAGATCTTCTCCAAAATTAAGAACACAAATCCAGGGGCTTCCCTGGTGGCGCAGTGGTTAAGAATCCGCCTGACAATGCAGGGGACACGGGTTCGAGCCCTGGCTCGGGAAGATCCCACATGCCGCGGAGCACGTAAGCCCATGCACCACAACTACTGAGCCTGTGCTCTAGAGCCTGCAAGCCACAACTACTGAAGCCCATGTTCCGCAACAAGAGAAGCCACCACAATGAGAAGCCTGTGCACTGCAACGAAGAGTAGCCCCCGCTCACTGCAACTAGAGAAAGCCCACGCGCAGCAACAAAGATCCAACGCAGCCAAAAAGAAAAATAAATAAATTTATTTTTTAAAAAAAGAAAAAAGAATACAAATCCATATAACAGAGACTTCTAATAGGGTCCTCAAGTGCTTTGTCAATTAACTGTTTTAAATGCTAAAATATAAAATAAGTCATGTCAAATAGAGCTGAGATATTCATGACATTTAAAAACTGGGAAAAGACTTAAATTACAAGATGCCAAAAAAACAAACAAAAAAACCCCACAAAGCAAACTCAATTTGAATTGAAGTTTACAGGATCTTAATTGGTTTTCTTCTGAATAATCTTTGCTCACAATAGTTTAATTACACCTGGTAATACAATGACTATTTCTCACTGAAAGCTAGAGAAATAAAGAATACCAACCTGTATCCATTTCATCAACACTGTTCAAGAAGTCGTCTGGGGTCCGAGGGACACTGTAGCTGCTCATGCTTAGTCCGCTGTCTGTGCTCTCATCTCGAGAGTGATAGGTGCCACTACAAAGAATGAGAGTTAAAGACCAACACAAAAAATTTAAGAAATGATTTCAAGGTAAAAATATAAACACCTGCTGAGTACCAACATGATTCTCAAAGAGGATTAGTGAAAATTCTTGCCCTGCAGCATCTGAAACAAGCACCCTCCTTCAGGGCCCATACCAAGCTCTTTTGCTATGAGGTGAAACAGACAAGTTAATCCTAATTGAAACTGGCAACTTTAGGGGGCCAAAATTTCTCCTAAGGTTCTGGGCTTGGTGGCAATAAGAGAAAAGAAGATATTTCCAGTTTTCCTAGGTGACAGAAAATTCTGTGTAAATATTCTCTAGTATCATTTGAATCTAGGGTCTCCACATGGCTCATTTGTTTCAAGGTCTCAATTCCCCAAGTGGTGGTGGTCACAGGCATAGGTCAAAACACAACCTCCAGGTGGGTGGTGAGACAGGTCTGCACTAGATTCATGCTAAATTCCTAGCTCTCATGCAGAGAGTTTAAGCTAGAAAAATCAAACCAAAATAAAGAACCAGAATTTCTTTTTGGACTGGGCCAAAACAGATGAGTCACTGCCGATAAGAACTGAACTCCCTCGCTTGATCTCCTTGTTTCTGTTTGGGAAAGGCGGGGAGCTGCAAACAAACACCTTAGCAGGAGATAGGAGTCCTGAGAGTCCCAGTAGAAGGGAAGATTAAAAACAAAAACAAAAAAACTACAAGGCACATACCTTGAGAAAAACAGAAAAATATGAGCCAAGACAGATTTTTACTTTAGGCTAAATGAAAAGTATCACAGATTTATATACAAGTATGGTAAATATCCTTAGACTATTACTTTCATAAATACGACACTCTCCTAACCTAGTAGTACGCAGACACCAGGTGGCACCGCCTGTAAAATTGGGGGTTCTGCTAATTCTAGAAAATCTTATGGCAAAGTGTGAAATAAAGGCAATTGTTCTTAATGGTCTCTGACTACAGTGCAAACTCTAACTTCCCCCGCAGCTTGGACACTTAAACAGCTGTTTAGCTTACACAAAAGTTAAACAAAAAATAACTAAGCTTTAAAAACAAGCTTTAACAGTTGCTCAAGGTCGAAAGCTCAGCCCCCTAAACTTCTTTCCTAAATTACTCAATGCACTTGCCTTGTTCTCCCTCCCCTTCACTCTGTATATTGCAACCACTAGTTTAATGCTTCTGTCAGATTTTGGCAAGATTCAAAAGCCTCACACAGATCCAAGAAAACACAAATTTGCCTCTGAGACCATTTGTATACAATGCAGCTACTTTGGAGACGGTCTCAGGATGTGGTTTGTTTTTATCTTGCCTGTCTTGATCTGGGACAAGGGCCTGGTCCTAGTCATCACTGTATTCCCACTGCTAAGAACGGAGCACGTATCAAGACACTCAAGACTCTGTTACAGAATAGCTGAATGTACACAGTTGTTCAGAGTTCTTTCCAAGCCCCAGGGGAAGCACATGGGCACTCCTGAGGACCGAGTTCACAAGGCCATTTCCCTGGTTAGGAACTGCTCCCTGCAGCCCCCCACCTCCCTTCAATAAACATGCACTGAGCATCTGCTACTACATGATAGGGATTAGACTAGTCTGAGGATACAGAGATTAACGACAACAAAAATCTACAACTGATGCTTTCTGAGAGGCTCACAACTTCAGGGAAGGAGGTGAACAAATACATTAATGAATCATATAGAAGGGCTCCATGAGCAAAGTGCTTTCAGAACAAAGAGGAGTAAGCTTGAAAAGTACAGGGGAAAGGTTTCATGGAAGGGAACATGGGAGCTGGCCTTGAAAGACCTCAGAGTAAAAGGGAGATGAGGGGATGTTCCACCACTACTAAGAGTCAACTCCATGGCAAGTTAGGGGAACAAGTGTTTAGAGCTTAAGGAATATGTATAAATCGAATAATGGGCAGTGGGGAAACCATCAAGAGTTTCTGAAAAGAAAAATGTTATAGTCAGATGTGTGTTTTAGAAATTGGGGGTACTACAGAGAGTAGACATGGGATTTTGCCCTGAGACTAACAACACTGGGTAAAGTTCCACTCTGTGATCTTTACCAGAAAACAGAATCTTAAACTGTAGCTCAGCTCTCATCAAAAGTTTTAAGAAACATTCTGCACAAATGACTATCAGGAGGATATGCAGTTTATCCATTTTTTCCCAAATGGTCTAATTTTATCCCTGGATCAATACAGGCCTTCAATAAGGTGGGTACTGGAATTATATTGATCTGAAATTTCCTTTGTGGAAAAGAAAGTTCTGTGGCTATGAACTTTCCTAATTAACCTCAGTTTAAGCTTAGAACTACAGTCTTATATAAATACACTCAATTTTTGGCAGAACTTTAAACTGCATATGTCAGAAGAGTAAATACAAACTTAAATACATTTCAGATGGCCTCTGAAACCAAACTTACCAATTAGGGCACCAGCACTAACCTTAAGACAGAGCAAATGGTAGAAAATTCTATTGTACTAAATATTTTGGTATGACAAGGTGTTTTGTTTTTCTTAGGATCAGGATGTTTTCAATTCAATTGGTGAGAATTGAAAGGGTAGCATTATAGCCTTCTTAAACAAAAATACCTTTAAATGTTTTAAAAAGTACACTGTTCAAAATTGGTTAAAAAAAACAAAAGCAAAGACCAGAAAGCATTTGTTCCTTATTTTAAAAGCTGGAACTCCATAAATATTTGACAATCTAGAAGAAAGAACTGTAGTCAAATCTTAATTTTAAACGGCCTTCGAGGCAAAGAATATGTTCTGTCTCAGCTTGCAGTTTTCAACACAGCCCTCCCTACATAAAATAACATCTTTGCAATATGCCTGGAACCCAAGATTTGTGGTAACTCACTAAAAATCATCCTTATACTATGTTATTTTCAATATTCTTTAATATTAATACATTATTTGAAAGAAGCACAACCTTACTTTTTATCTCCTTGACCTATAGCCCTTAAGAACATGAGGCCTTACAGTGCTCCTGCAGTGAAACCTCTCAGGTTGAACACTTACGTGGAAAATTCCTTCTAATGATCCTTACAATGCAGCCCTAAGTAGGTTTAAGATGCAGTTCATTTGCTTTTATAGAAGGCATTCACATGTTCCTTCATGATTCTGCAAGTAACTGTTTTTCAACAGTATAAGCACAAGCAAACACGTGACTGTGAATAAGTATCCCCTCTACAAGTCTGAACAGCTCTTTTCCTCTCACATGAGCCAGCTTTTAATCCTCAAGTTTTATTGTCCTAGCCATTTATGGAGAGATTCATTTACAGCTATGGTTTTTGGCCCACAAAGATGTTCAAACAGCTTATTACAAGTATAAGGAGAATCACCTTAAAACTATGATCTTTTTCAGATGTTGGCCAGTAGCACCTCTTACCAACCTGTTAAGAAAGGGATCTGAGCTATTGGTCGTCATTGTTCTCAATTCCTGAGACATCCCAGGAGAAGATACTGGATTTTGAGTCCCACCATCCTGCTCCAGTGTTGGTAACTGGCTACGGAGAGCTAATTCCTAGAAAAAAATCAACACAAATAAACAGAATCAATCTACTGATTAACAAATTTAGCGTTAGGTTTAAAGTAATAAACTTGTACATATAAAGCTGAAGTATTAACATCTAAAAGTTAATGAGTTTCCCAATCAGAAGGACCAGGTTCTTCTATCCATTTCAAGTGATTAAACATTAAATTATATAAACTGAAAGTTTAATTAGTCTTATTAACCCCAAAACATATATATTTAACTACTTAGCTTCCTTTTGGTATTTTCCTTTTCTGGTAGACACTCCTAAATCCCTCCTTTGGGGTAGGATGGCAAGTCTGATCTTTAAAAAGAGAATTCGTCTTAAAGTTTTATTTTTACTCACCAACCCTCATATGGTTTTATATGTTTGGCACTAGTAATAAAAATAAAGTCAAAAGAACAAAATTTGGTGATTTACCAAGACACCAACACTCCTCACTGCCCTCCTGCATTGTTTTACACTTTGGTATCAAGTAACTTATTCTGACTTCAGGTTCTTCAATCTTGAACTATCTTCTGGGGCATCCAACAATTTCTCAGCAAGATTCTACCTGGAAACTGAGCAAAAGCTATGGGCCATTACTACCCTGATCATTTCAGAAGGCCTGCCTCAACGTGCTTCCAAATATTCCAGGCCTCAGCTTTATATTTGCCTGGGGCTTCAAGGCTAGTTCACCTCACTCTGGCCAACTCTTACACCTTCATTACCACCCAGTTCTTTTCCTCACCTTTTCATCTGTTCGCTGTTCCCTGCCCTGAGGATTTCCACTGTGCCTCTCAAGCTCTCATAAACATCAACTCTGCTAGAGCATCAGCTTTCTCTCCCTCGACATTTCTGGTTTGACCTGAACTATGGCTTTTTATCACAAAGGATACTACCTCACCCCCTGCAGCCTTCCTGAGCCAAGCCTGCTCGCTGAGGCACACACCATCTCCAGCACCCTCACTCCCAGTCACCACTGGGTCCAGACGCAGTGGAGATATTCTCTGAACTCTGCACCACCACTTCTAGACTATGCAACAACCACTTCTTTTTACACAGGTTTCTGCCTTCTAGATACCCCATCCTTAAATGGGTTTCTTAACTGGAGGATCATGACAGAATGCAGAGGGTATGTGAACTTGGATGGAGAAAAAAAATTACATCTTTATTTTCATTAACCTATAACTAAAATCTAGCATTTTCTTCAATTATAAATATAGGCAACAAACAGTAGTATTTACTATACCTTTGACTTTTCAGCTTTTCATCAATAGAAAACATTTTCATATCATGCTCTAGTTGTTGCAAATGTATTAAAATACCATTTATGTTCATTACTATTTCAATATTATATTATTTTAAGACATGCCACTATATCTTATTACTTATACATCACGTAGATGATTCACTCAACATGAGTTCCTTGAATTTCTGGGTTCCAGTGGTCTTCATCCCTACCTACCTCTATCACCCACTTGTACAGCCAAGACCTTGCTATTCAAAACCAAACCTACCTCTACAATCTTTACTCATGTTTGAGACAATGATCATTGTTTCACTTCATTGCAACTGCATCTATCACCTGGGAACTGTCAACATCCATGCACAAAATCTATATAGTAATCTAACGCTGAAATTCCTGGCTCTCTAAATTGCAATGATATTGACCACTTTACCATTGTATTTCAGTCATTAACTTCCTCGGTCACACCCTGAACTGGTTTAGAAACTTCTTCCCCAGAAATCTTACATGTACTCATCCCGCTTTCTGGAACCGTATTTTTTCTTTCCATCCAGTTTCTTCTGCCTCCTACTATTCCAATCTATTGGCTCTCCTTCCCTACAAGTTTAAATGCAGGGCTGATCATTTTAAATACACATGATTACCTTTCAGATTCCTGATACACACATAATTTTATTTCAACATAGCAAATTCCAACCATGAATCAATAATAAAAATGTGCTTGCTTCATTTCTGTACTGAGACTGCTAAGAAATGCTAGAGAAAAATCATACAACTATCCAGACTGTTATAAATTAATAGTCTTTGGCCTTGGCTGGGCCCTCCTTAGTACCACTCATTGTTTTTTGGTTTTTCTTGGGTCCTTGGTTACTTTTTTCTCACATTCTCATGATTACTACTCCAAATCTGGCACACTCTCTCAAGACCCTGTTCACTTAAGTGCTTTTCCTTTTTCAAGCTCTCTCGCATTTAAATAAGAACACTGAGGTCATCAGGAACAATCTGTGGTTTTCTGGATCCTCCTGTCACCTATTCCTGCTCCCCCAAAGCCATCTTCATTCATCACCTTTATAACTTTTCTTCCAGTCTCAGAAATGGATTCCCTCCTGCTGTCTCCTGTTCTAGGCCAACCCACACTCCTAGCAGCTTCTGGGGATCCATTTTACTTGTTTTCTCTATCTTCTATCTTTGATGTGCCCCTCACCCCCATTTTCACCTTACAAAGTGAGAAGTGACTTTAAAACAAAGTGCACTCCCTGCAGGTCTTTAATATGAAACGTTTTCTCTAGGTACCATGTCTTTCCATATACTCTTGACTAGAACACTTTTCTTTCTTATTATTTAAGACACAGTTACCTTCTCTAGGTAATTCTCCAGAATGATCCCATTTCCATCTTCGGATTAGATTAGATTAGACAGATAGATAATATGTCTTTCACACCCTGAGCATATGTATGTAACATGATCTTAGCACTTATCACATGATATTGTAATTATTTCTTCTCTGTCCCTTAAGGACACAAAATGAATAAATGAATGACTATTTTGGAGCATAAAACAAGAGCTTCTAAATACTTTGAAGAATTTATGTTGCTATTAAAGTATAAGGATGTTAAAAGCAATACATTTTATTTTACTTTAAAATATTTATTTATTTATTTATTTATTTGGTTGGTTGGTTGCGCTGGGTCTTAGTTGAGGTATACGTGTGGGATCTAGTTCCCTGACCAGGGATTGAACTCAGGCCCCCTGAATTGGGAGCACAGAGTCCTATCCACTGTGCCACCAAAGAAGCCCCAAAAGCAATAAATTTTAAAGTGAATAAAATTATAGGCTCTGGATGAGGCTGATGCCTAGGGAAGGCATGCTCATGTTTCTGTGTACCTAGTTTTGAACCTTGCAGCACAAAGCAAATACATCATTACTGAAATAACTTAATAAATTGGCTATAATTTTCATATTGTTTTTACAACTTTTATTTTACCCCTTTTGATGGTTTCCACTTTTTCAAGGTTTTATGAAGTTAAAGCTAATTGTTATGTGCAAAATCTCCATGTTCTCGCTACTTTGAATTCTGCCACATTGCTTGCTTGAAGCTATCAGATTTTTACTTTTTGCTGCCTTTAACAACTGAATTTCTGTCAGCAGACACTAAAGAATCAACTATCCACATTTACAATGAAAGGTAACTTAGAGATGTGAATAAGAAGGCCAATCTTTACAAGTTGCCTAAGAAAATATCCAACCCCCGAAAGGCTATGGAAATAATTCTCATCAAATCTATATTTGAGCCAGGACTAAGAGTAACTAACCTAGGGATTCATGTAAACTGAACTTGAAAGGAACAAGGGGAAAAAAATGCCACTTTATTTACTGGTGGTGGTGGTAGGACGGTGTTAGTATTACCAACCAAACAGTGAAGAACACGGCATGAAAACAAATGTAATGTGATAAGGCCAATGATATAAATAACATATACATAGATTATAGAACCCGTATACCAGGTATGGATATTCAGCTCAGGTTTGAAACTTCTACTTACAGGAAAAACAAACAAACAAAACCCCAAAGCCAACCAACCAGGGTTGATTAGAAGTAATTTTTGAAGTGTTATTGAGGTATAATTTCCTTCCTTTTTCTTTCTTTCTTTCTTCTTCTTCCTCCCTCCCTCTCTCCCTTCCTTCCTACCTTCCTTCCTCCCTCCCGTCTCTTTCTTTTCTTTCCTTCCTTCCTTTCTTTTCTTATTAGTCATCCATTTCATACACATCAGTGTATATATGTCAATCCCAACTAATTCTTTTGTTAATATTTTCATCTGTGAACATAATTTATTTCACTGGGTTCAATAAGGAAGATGAAACATTTTTGTTGATATTTTAAGGAAATTGTCAAAAACTGGGGGGGAAAACCATATGTATTTATGTAGGAAAACAGGCCAACTTCCCCTTCCCCTTAACATAACATCAATAAGTTCAGAGTTCAACTGAATATAAAAACAGTAACATCCACTTCCACATAAACACACACACATGCATGCACACACACCCCCATATAGAGATGTGGAAATCTGCAGAAGTATCCTACTCCATGCTTTACCTAGTCAGACTTTGAAGGACAGTGAATGTGGAGTCAGAACTAACTGAAAGAGCTCCTCCCTAAGCTGTCCTGCTGCCAGTGAGGAACAGTTAAATCATGGGTTTCATTGTGAGTAAGCTTTGTAATTCCTTGTATCCTTAGCCAAGGATTGTAAATGTGAAAGTGAACACACTGCATACAATTAATAATTTTAGAAGTAAAATATTAAAAATTTGTTTCAGAGTTGTACAGACTTTTTGCCAGTGACTTTAGAGAAAAATAATTAATATGGGTAAGTATGAAATGAAGTTAAATAATCTGAATTTTTTAATCAAAAATATTTCATATAAACTTTCTCCATTATATGCATTTAAAAATAATTCCTGGGCTTCCCTGGTGGCGCAGTGGGTGAGAGTCCGCCTGCCGATGCAGGGGACACGGGTTCGTGATCCGGTCCGGGAAGATCCCACATGCCGCGGAGCGGCTGGGCCCGTGAGTCATGGCCGCTGAGCCTGCGCGTCCGGAGCCTGTGCTCCACAACGGGAGAGGCCACAACAGTGAGAGGCCCGTGTACCGCAAAAAAAAAAAAAAAATTCCTGTATATATCTACATGTACCTATGTAGAATAAACCCATTCTATTGCAATAAAGTAATTTTGTTAAAACACATTTTGGATGAATATGAACATCATTTTGTAATTGAGTAAATCTGGCATAGCTGTTTTAAAAATCAGCCTTGGGACATAATTGGATTGTCTACAAAAACTGATTTCAGTTGAAACACTTCATGTTGAAAGTTATGTCTATCTCTAAGGAGTTTTTTATCCTGAACAAATGTCTAATATTAGAATACTGAGCTAAAAATACAAGTTCGTTAAGCTTCTATTTTTCCCAAAGGTAGTCAGAATAAACAGTTTGACAGACTTTCAAAAATGGAGAAGTAAGCAAGTTATAGGAAATTCAGCCAAAATTTATCATGCTTCTGTATTTCAAAGGTCAAACAGTTCTTTTAGAGTATTTGACTTTTTCTAAAGGAAGCAAATATTTTTAGCTCATTTTCTTCTGTAATAATACAAAAATGTGGTGGCTTTTCCCATTGAGCTTGTAAATCTTAGCTAATCTGGGACGCATGTGGAGTCAGAGCTATCTGCAACTATAAGTAAAACTGATGTTCCCAGCTTGGTCTGGAGGGAACTTTCCAGGATGGTTTATAAAGGAAAACATGATTTGCCTGGTTTATATAGTGGACTTTTATGGACTCAGGATCCAGCCATGAGCCATTGGTCCTTTTCGTATTTCCCTTCTCTCATTTAAATAGGAGTATCATTTCTCATAGGGTAAAAAAGATACTTTAAGATAATATATATCTGGTAGTAAAGTATTTTGGCTCCATATAAAACTGATGCTTTGGTTCACATCATTTAGAAAAGTAAGGAGAAAGGCAGTAGAAGAAGTCAGTAGTCTGGAAACATTTAGAACATCTCTAGGTTATTAAATTCTTTAGAGTATCCAAGAGACATGGAAGCATATGTCTACACAAGTCAAAATTTAGAAACAAGTCAAATATCTATCAGTAGGTGAACAAATAAACAATTGTAGTATATCCCTACAATGGAATACTACTTAGCAATAAAAAGGAATGAACTATAAGTACAACATGCATGAATCTCAAAAAAATCATGCTAAGGTGAAAAAGTTATGATTCCATTTATAGAAAATTCTATAAAGTTAATGTCAACTTTACTTTCTTAAAGCAATTTTATCTTCAGCAAATACTATGTAAGAGTGTTTCATTTCTGGATAATATATGGCACACAAATGAAGGTCCCCCCTCTCCAACCTAATCAATTTATTTAAGGTAGTTTAGTGAACTAGAAATCTAAATTTAGAAATGAAGAATAACTCTGAAAATACACATCTTTTAAACAGTTTGTCTTAGTAATAGCAATTTATGTCAACAATTTTAAAAACAAACAAACAAAAAGCCATTTCTTCCAACTGTTCAAGATAGGTCTTGCCATACCCCATTTTCCAACACAGCTTTAAACAGTCACAGAATATTTAATTATGTTGGAAGTTATTAAAACATTTAGCCAATGTTTAGAATGTTTTTTGTCTTTTTAATATTTGTGCCATTTACCAAAGTATCTTCAACTTCAGAACAACCTTTTTGACTAAAAAGATGTGTATCTATGATTCAAATTCATAGAATGATTCACAGAATCATTTGAATCTATGATTTATTCAATATTAGGACTTCAAAAAGAAGAGAGATAAACTTGGAAAAGGTATTAATTGGATTCTGAAATAGCTTTTCTAGTATCTGCTAACATAAAAGAGAGTTTGGAGGGAAAAAAAAGCCAAAACTTTGCTATTATTAAATTCAGAAAAAAAAAAAAAAAAAACTGTGGTGATTATTTTCACATGGCTCTGAACAGGGGTCCTATACTATTTTGCTCTATTTGACTAAAACTATGGACATCTGAATCTCTTCACCATTTTGGGCTAACAGTGTAGTACAATATCCTCAACTTTAATACTGTGGGTTTTATCCATCATTAACCCAGTAACTGACCCTGGTGTGTATTTATTACTATCCATAAGGAATGGCAACTACACAATATTCATTAGTTGCAAAAAATTTATAGCTATAATTTCTATGAAGAGTAAAGCAATTATTTGCTCAGAGATAAGCTGTCTAAATTCAGCAGTCTTGTTTCTATTTTCTGGGTCGTTTCAAGCATTCTGATGAGGGCACTTGGGGATGAGTTTTGACCTAGGCCTTATGAAGGAAATGGAGAATCTTAATCAGTAAAAGGGAAGGGGAAAAGTCAGGTACTCCTTATGGGGAAAGTTCATGAGTGGAATCATGGCAACAAGACAGAGGAGTGCACTTGGCTGAAGGAAGGTAATTGGCTTAACCAGAATTGAGAGAGAGAAAGAAGGCTACTGACCACAGACCATAAATGAGCTAGGTTGCAGAGTTTAGGCTTGATCTCACAGGTATTAGGGAACCGCAGGTACTAAGAACCACATTCTTAAGCATAAGAGAAGGTAAAAACATTCACACTCAGGGGGAACTATCTTTCCTCAAAGTGTTAGTTTCAAAAGACTTTGAAACAGAAGCTGTAATGCATTCCTAACCCACTCTCTCAAAGGTCTCCCTCCAGTCACAGAGGAGAAACTGATGTATTAGAAAGAGTTATACAGAGAAAATTGAGCATTCCATACATGTTCAATCTCATGGAGCAAAGACGATGTTTATACTTTAAAAAAGTTTTCTTTTTCTGAGACCAGAAATTGCTTTAGAAACAAAAATAGTGAATAATCAAAATAAAATTAAAAAATTTAAAGCTCTATGAGGACAAGTTTTTCCAAAATTCTGCCAGCAAACCCTAACAAATTAAGGCAATAATTTCCATTTTTAACTAAGAAAATATACTAACCCCTTTAAAGTTGTCTCAATTTTTCAGAATTTTGTATTAACCTCACCCATACTGACAGTAGTTTATAAGACCAGAAAATCCTACAATACAGACAGGTTTTGTTAATCCTATGCAGAAGTACTTAAGGATAGCTTTTGAAACAAGTAATTTGTGAACATTCTGAAGTCTGGCACCTTCCCACAGCAAATGCGGTATATAATTACAAAACAATGCCACTGATTTCATGTTGCTTGTTAACTCATCTGCACTGATTTCTATTAGAAAAGTAAAAACCAACAACAAACAGAACCCAAACCCCCCACAGCACTGAACAGGAGTGCCTTGCGCTCAAGTATTGAATGGATCCATCCTTTTTTCTTCATTATTCCTTTTTACAGTCTGTTTTTTTGAGACTGGAAAGCTCTTTCTGGCTTTCTTGATTATCCTGGTAACCTTATTTAAAGGCATCTTCACTTAAGATATGACCCTTCTTTGTGGAATCTTTCCTGGCATCTACCTTAAGATAATCTAGAAAATATGTAGGATGAGAAAAACACAGATACTTGCTTGATACAAATACAACCAGATTCTGGGTATTTGAGGAACTCCAAATTTAGCCCTATACTGGAATTTCATACATTTTCACAATTGTGCCAGGTAAATACATTGACAACTGAATCTTATATAACAAGGCAGTATTTTATTATCCACATATGAAAAGTTAAATTAAAAAAAACCTTTTATAAAACCTATCTCTTTCAGGTTTCCTGCTCTGGCTTAGACAAATCTAAGGAATCAACTCTGTAATTTTAATACCATACAAATTTAATAGAAATTCAATTTACAAACTTTAACTTTTCTAAAGCTTTACTACTAAAAGAAGTATCTAAAAACTCCTGATAATTTTAATGAGCAACTGTTTACACTTATACTGATGTAAGAAATAAAGACCTGAAGGTATTTAATTTACTTATCAGATTTAAAGTTTAAGATCTTAGTAGGAAAAAATAAAAAGGAAACAATTTCAAAACACTTTAACATGGAGAACTTTTTGCTTGATCCCAAATCTCATTTGAATTAATTTTTGCTCCTATGTTTCTACTTCATTTATTACAAATAAAAGAAACACTTCAGAGAAAAAGCAAGGAAAAATGTCTTCACTTTATATAAAGATCCAATGCTACAGTGCTCTTCCCAGTCAAATGTGGTATTAGTGGTCCTCATTGTAAGAATGTCTGCTCTGCTTTAGCAAAGATGACGTTCATTAGTTATTCCCTGGATTTCTTGATTAAAGGAGGCATTTATGAGATAGACAATGAATAGAGTTTTTCCTCTCACAAAGTAAACTGGTCTCTATGAAGATTCTATCTGGTGCTCCAATGGACCAGTTAACAGTATCTAAAATGAGTGGAGCTCTGCCAATTCCCACTTCCACAGCTCAGTCTAACACAATGCACTTGTTAGCCTAGTGCAGAAGAGCTCCACAGAATATGAGGTGCTTCATGGTAGCTTCTGGCAATCTGAGAGAAGTGCAATAATCCCCCAGCTCCTAATTCCTTCAAATCTGTGAACCCTGAACAAAGAGAATCTCTTTGGTTCCAAGAATGAGATTCTTTCCCTGAGTCAGATAAGTGCCTATGTTATAGAAGGAAAAAAATGGCCACAATCTTTCCATCTAAATAAGGTACCTTCACAACCAGTGTTCCTTTGGGTTCACCAGGGAGGAATGCTGATAAAAGCCAACAAAGAAACCCAAAACAGTACTCAGGCAGATCCTTTTCTCTACTGATAATTTTTTTTTTTTTTTTTGGGGTACGCGGGCCTCTCACTGCTGTGGCCTCTCCTGTTGCGGAGCACAGGCTCCGGACGCGCAGGCTCAGCGGCCATGGCTCACGGGCCCAGCCGCTCCGCGGCATGTGGAATCTTCCTGGACCGGGGCACGAACCCGTGTCCCCTGCATCGGCAGGCGGGCTTCTCAACCAATGCGCCACCAGGGAAGCCCCTCTTCTGATAATTTTAATATTCTTTCTTTGGAGTGTTCACTAAAAGAATCTTTTCCTTTCCTAGTAGTATGATTATAATTCTTAATAAGATTTCCTAAAGTAAATAAGTAAATAACCTGTACTACTTTTGTTACTGTTCAAATTATTAATCTCTATAAATCATTGTAAGTAGTATTTTAGGCTATACAAATAAAAAATCAGGCACACTGCAAGGCTGACAGGGTGTATATACTACATATCAAATGTGGGGAAAAAAAAAGACCTCGAAGGAGTTTTGAATACTACTCTGGGAGGAGTGGGGAGGGAGCAGATAGTGTAAACTTTCTGGGAACAGCAATGTTAACTTAAGTATCATTGTAGAAAGATGCCTCAAAGTTACTCTGTGCTAATCTTCAGTGAGGACAGGCCCCTGGAGCACAAGTTTTTCTCTTTCCTAATTTAATATCTGTTTTCAATGCTAAAACATCAGATAAGAGCCTACCTGACATTTTGGAGAATTTGCTGTGCTGGGATTGATATTCCGCATTGCCTAAGAGTGAAAAATAAGATGGATAAAAATTACTTTAAGCCACATGGTTTGGCTGTGTAGGCTGACTTACAAATTGTATCCAGACATATCACCATAGCACAGAATTCCCAAGCTAGCCCAAGAAGCAGCAGACTGAGGAAGACAGGAGCCAATGGAGTCGCCACATAACAAACGGAAACCTCAGAAGTGTTAAACAGAATTGAGGATAGGACAGTAAGACTTTAGGTGTCAGGGTTCAAATAAAACTGGATATTGGTCAGGTAGGTTCTTTACTTCTGAATATTAGATGAAGCAGGAAAAATATAATTTGATGCTTCAGCGATAAGAGAAACTATCAATGGAAGAAGTTCACAGGAAGCCAAAAGGCTTAAGATATACTGAATTTATACGGATTGCTAAAAAACAAAACCAAAAAATCTTAAAAAACACACCATTAGTATAAGAATAGAGCAGGTCTGTCACTTCAACAAAAGAAAAGACAACACAGTAGGTAGTAAAGAAGAAATAAAGAAGTTACCTTGAAAGGAAACTATTCTGTCTAGGACCCATCACCCAGAGTAAGAGTGAGAATAAGATTTAGAAAAATTCTTTAGAATGAAGAATTTTATAAGTAGCAGCATTTTGCCCATTGGGCGGGAAGGGGGTGGGGGAGAGATGATCTACGGCAACAACAAAATGATGGATGGCCCATTCCCAGACTTTAACCTTTCTTATTAATAAGGTTTCTTGGTTTTGGTAGTCTTTAATTCATATGTGAAATTATATTTGCATACGCCATCTAGTACTCAGTAACAACAAAACGAAAACAGGTTGCGTAAAACATACCCTTAAATTGCTTTATTTCTTCTAAGAGCTATATAACTATAATTTTGATGGTGCTACCTTGTTCCGATGATAAAGTTTCATTTAAATGAAAAATATCTTTCCTTTATAGTAATATGTTAAAAAGTCCATCAGAGATACAGTAATCTTGTTAATGTGCTTCCTTTCTCTACCTTCTTAAAGGAGGATGAGGGAATATTTCTTTCAAGACCACTTCTTGACATCATATGCTGGCATCATCTTTCTTACTCACTTTGGTGCCAACCACACTAGAATTACACTGGCAGGTTATTGATAGCACAAACAGTTTAAAGGTGTGCCTGTCTGGGATTCCATGGCTTAGTTTAATTCTTAGGTACCAGTTCTTCAAATCCCAAACCTGAGTTCAATGACTGTATCAAGTTCATGTATTTCCATTAACACGTGACACTATTAAAATATAACACTCATGAAAAAAAAGTACCTTGTTTAAATGTCTACATCCTGGCTACAAAAATGTAGAGTATAATGATATTTTTAATGCCTATACTTAGTATGCTATGATTTAGGTGAGGAAAATATTACAGATATGTAGATTTCACGTTCGCAGAGAGAATGTCTCTGGGGGAAAAAAAATACAAGAAACTGATAGCTACTTACAACCAGAAAAGAGAACTAGAGAAATGGAAAAGGAGATTTCATTTTCACTGTACGTTTACATTTTGTACACTTTCAAAATCACATCATGTTTATTATCCAAAATATTTACATAAAAATTTTAAAATATACTGCTTTGAGAAGATCACACTCCCAAAATCTGAACTTAGATTTTATCACTCTGAAATAAGATAAAGTAAAAATTCATTTTGAGGTGAGGGATTATATATTCTTATGGCACATAAAGACCAACAGTATTTCTGAAAGAAAACTGATAAAAATGGTCGTAAAGCTTTCCAGCTCTCTAAGGTTAGAAACTACCTATCCCAACACGAAAAAATATCCATAAGTAGATAATTTTAAAGCACTATGGAATCTTTTAAACTTGGGATAGCCTGTATTGTTTTAAATAAAACATCTTAGATTCAGCAATACTGAAACATTTATCATTTGAGAAATATCATGCTGTGTATTCCCCTAGACAAATAATTCATTTAAAGTAAAAGATGTTTCTCCCCAAGTGATGTCCCAGAGTTTCCCCCTTAGTGAAATCCTCAGATATATAGTAGTCTGCAATTCCATGTACAGACATATCTCATCTTATTGCACTTTGCAGACACTGCAATTTTTGTTTTTAAACATACTGAAGGTTTGTGGCAACCCTGCGTCTAGCAAGTCTATCAGAGCCATTTTTCCAACAACATTTGCTCACTTCATGCCTCGGTGTCACATTTTGGTAATTCTCACAATATTTCAGTCTTTTTCATTGTTATTATATTTGTTATGGTGATCTGTGATCAGTGATCTTTGATGTTACTATTGCAAAAAGATGACTCACTGAAGGCTCACATGATGGTTAATATTTTTAAACAATCAAGTATTTTTAAATTAAGGTATTTAATTTTATATTAAATTTATATTAAATTTTACAATAAACAATTTACATTGTTTATTTTAAGACATAATGCTATTGCACACTTAATAGACTACAGTACGGTGTAAATGTTAACTTTCATATGCAACGGGAAACCAAAAAATTCATGTGATTCACTTTATTGTAATACTTGCTTTACTGTGGTGGTCTGGAACTGACCGGCAATATCTCCGAGGTATGCCTGTATATTTGAGGAAAAGCACCCTTGCTTCCTTCGATTTTTGCTTGACTGAAGTGAATATGACCAAAACTTCTCTTTGTGATACAGGTTTACAAGTCATAGCCTATGTGATCAAAGGCCAGTTAAGAAACTAGAAACTAAGATGAGAGCTGGACAGAATGTTTCTATGTCACTCTAGTTTCAGAGAAACAACATTCCTCTGTAACTAATAAATGCCAAGATGAAACACACCCAACTTTATGTAGGAAAACAAAACCCCAAGAGTGGAAGGCTGGTCTCTAACCTGTGGCCTCACCTGCCGAAGCAGTTCTTGCTGCTTCAGTCGCAGTCTCTCTTTCTCCATCTGCAACTGCTGCAGCCGCATCTGTTGCTGCTGGTTGGAATTGCCACCACCCATGACTCCTCCCTGAGGGCTCTGGGGGGCCAGGGGTGGTGGCTGTTTCACTGGAGCACTCTGACTGATTCTCTGGTTCATGGCTGAAATGAAACAGAAGATCTATCCTAAAAAACTAGCAAAGAAAAAGGATTTTAGTTATTCAACGGCAACTGGGGATATTCAACATAGCCTTTTCTGTAGTAAGACTAGAAATAACCTAAAAATCCACCAATAGTACAATGGTTACATTAATTTATTATTATTGTAGTCATCTTTGTCATTATCCTAGGATGCAAGGCAGCCATAAAAGAAAAGAAACAAGTAACTCTCATAGGCAGTGACATGGAACAGTCTACGACATACTAAGTTAAAAGCATAGTACAGAATAGATAGTATTAAAAAAAAGGGGGGCAGGTGGAATATATATTACATGCATATCTAGAGAATCTGAATTGAAGGACAGCCAAGAAGCAATTAACATCTGTTGGTTCTGGACCTGGGGAACTGGATGACTAAAGGACTGAGTTCAAGAGAGGCATTTTTTATAACTTTTCAAGTTTGAATAATGTGAATATATTGCTTATAAAATATAATATATATTTAATTAAAAACAAATCTCTCAAAGGAACTGAGACAAAGCATTCTAAGCAGTAAAGCTCATCAGGATTATTAATCTTTAAATATAACTCTAATAAATCAAGTAGATTAAATGATCTGATGCATGCTCATAATAAATTAAGCCTACAAGAATCTGGATGGGACTTCCCTGATGGTGCAGTGGTTAAGAATCCACCCGCGGGACTTCCCTGGTGGCGCAGTGGTTAAGAATCCACCTGCCAATGCAGGGAAAACAGGTTCGAGCCCTGGTCCGGGAAGATCCCACATGCTGCAGAGCAACTAAGCCCATGTGCCACAACTACTGAGCCTGCGCTCTAGAGCCCACGAGCCACAACTACGGAGCCCGTGAGCCACAACTGCTGAAGCCACGTGCCTAGAGACCATGCTCTGCAACAAGAGAAGCCACTGCAAGGAGATGTCCGTGCACCACAACAAAGAGTAGCCCCCGCACGCTGCAACTAGAGAAAGCCTGAGCGCAGCAACGAGGACCCAACGCAGCCCAAAATAAATAAACAAACAAATAAATAAATAAGTTAATTAGCTAATTAAAAAAAAAAAAAAAAAGAATCTGCCTGCCAATGCAGGCACATGGGTTTGATCCCTGGTCCGGGAAGATCCCACATGCTGTGGAGTAACTAAGCCCGTGCGCCACAACTACTGAGCCTGTGCTCTAGAGCCCACGAGCCACAACTACTGAATCTCGCGTGTCTCGAGCCTGTGTTCTGCAACAAGATAAGCCACCGCACTGAGAAGCCTGCGCACTGCAATGAAGAGTAGCCCCTGCTCACTGCAACTAGAGAAAGCCTGAACACAGCAAGGAAGACCCAATGCAGCCAAAAATAAATAAACAAATAAATAAATTTATTTTTTTAAAAAAGAATCTGGATGGCATAGATTGGTCTCATTCAACAGTTCAGGCAGTCATTGTTATTTTTTTAGTTGAACATATAATATACCATTTGACAATTAGAAACAGACTGGATTCCTACACTAGTGAATTTCTGTCACTGATACAACATTGACCAAACTGTGGATTGTGGTAACCTTGGTGAACAGATGGAAGTTTTACTATGTGAAAATGGCAATAAGAATAACGTATCACCTTTTCAGACACATATTCAACATTTTAAGGTGTAATTTCAGGTCACTGTTTCTACTAAATGTTTAATACATACTGACCAAAGAAAACCTCTGGCCCAAATGACTTCACAAACACTTGAGGAAGAAATAATACTAATCTTATAAAACCTTTTCCAGAGAACAGCAAAGAAGGAAACTCCACAACACCTTTGAGACCAGCATAACCCTAATACCTTACAAGGACATTAAAACAAATAAAAATTACAGATCATGTTCTCTCATGAACCTTGCTACCAAAATCTGAAATGACATTCACTGACAGCTCTCATGACATACTGGCTCCCAGCCAAGTGGCAAACTCCTGGTGATTTTTCACATGTCCTCTGTCGAAGCCACAGAGGCTGCTTGGTAAATGCCGACTCTTCTTGGAGGCTACTTGACCAAACCTCCCCAGCCTTCCCCAGAGTCTGCCATGTGCATTAAGAATCATCTTCCTTCAGGGCACTGCCCTGGGACATTTGTTTACTGACATTTCTCACCTGATTGTAATTTTTTATTTACAAATTTGTATCTTCTCTTAGACTGGAGTGCCACAGGAGTGAGGAGAGTATCCTAATTGTGTATATATTCTCAGTGCCTAGTCCAGCATCTTTGCACAAAACTTGTGCTGAAAAAAAACACTGTAATGTTTCTAAGTCAGTTAAGTATTCGCTGAGGCAGAAATTTAACTATTTAATATATGATAATATAGAAATCCTACCAATTTCCCCTTAGACTGACCAACTCTTCCATGAGACAGCATAACACTGATATAGAACCAAGGATATTAGAAGAAAGGAAAATTACAGACCAACTCTCTCCTAGAATGCCTTGGTTCAATTCAACCTACTGAGATATTTATATAAGGTGATGGTATTTTTGTTCTTACTCTTCTCCTCAATTTTTTCTGTATTTCTTTTTCTAACTTCTTGAGTTGAACTTACTTAGCTTAAGTCTTTTCTTAGAGCATTTAAGTCAATAAATTTACCTTTAAGTACAGTTTTTCCTGCATGTCATACAGTTAAAATAGTATGTAAAATTCATGATTGTTCTACCCCAAATATCTGTAATTTCTATTGTGATTTCCATTTAACTCATGAGTTACTTAGGAGTACACTTTTATGCTCTCAAGCATACATTTACATTTTTAAAAATAATTTCCATAAACAAATAGAGAAGCAGAAAAAATAATATAGATGATGAATCCTCATGTAGTCATCATCCGGGTTCCCAATGATCAATACACAACCAATTTTGTTTTACATCTATTCTCATCGACTTTTCCCTCAATTATTTTCAAGCAAATAATACAGCATTTCATCCATAAATAATCACAATATGTATCATTCGGGTTTTTGCTTAGATTCTTAGATCTTATAACTATTTTCTGTCTAATGCTGAAAAATTTGCTTCCAATAACATTAATATGTACTATCCTTCTATACATATGCAAGTATTTCAAAATAACATAGGACCGATTATTAAAGTTATGATCAACAAAATGATTATTAAACGTTTGGTCCTTAAGATATCTCATTAGGTGTATCCAGCCAAATCACTGTGGTTAAGTGTCATCTGAAATAATTCTTCTCTGTGTGACTCGGCCAACTCAATATACAGGCTCACTTGTGGCGACGTGCTTCTGAATTTCAGACACGGGCTTTACTTGCCACTCCCCAATGCCCCTAGCAGTTTGTTTATTCCGTTTTAAAAAATCAAAGCAAACACACAGATATGGTAGCATACTTCTTAGATATATGGTGGCATACTCTTAGTACTTAACTTCATTTTGCCTTTTTGCTAATAACATATCCTTGAGACTACTCCAAAGCAGTATATACAGGTTCCCCCACCTATTTTCTTTTAAAAATAGCATAGTATTTCATTCAACTAATTTCCTATTAGGTACCAGAGTTTCAATTATAACCTATATGTTTAATAGCTGGTAGAGCAAGTCATATTTTTTTTGAAGCTAACTTTTTATTATTGGGATCTAATTTTATTGCTTTGTCATTAAAAGAATCTGGTCTGTATACTGATTCTTGAAATTTGCGACTTGACATGTGGTCAGTCCTTGCTTTTGTACCAGGTCATGGGCAGACGGCTGCACGCTTGGCTTTCACCATTGAGAGTGTTTCATGTATCTCTGTCTTTGTTCTTAACACTCTGAGTTCCTGATATCCTGACTGGCTGACTGGTCCCTCGCCCTGCCCTTGCTCACTGCTTTGTGTGGTTTTGTTTTCTGACCAACAGAGATTTTTTAAAAATTTATGATCCCAGTTAAGTCTTTCTGGTTATCTCTTTTAAATGTTTTGTCTGGCATAGCAGAGAAGGGATGTCAAAAAAAACATGACTCGCTGCTTCATACTGTTCAAAGCCTTATTAATCTCTTTTATGGCCAAAAAACCCCCACAAAAAGCCACATTTATAAAATGTCTTTACAAAGAATAAATGGCTAAAACCTTAATAATTATGGTTTATAGTTAGTATTTTACAGGGGAATGGATAGAAAAAAAGCCAAAAAATTTGAATGGCTAAGATTTGCCAATCAATAACCTCATTTAATACAATTGCTTATACTTTCCTGTCACCAACATTATTAGATGCACAATTGACAGGCCTCATAGTATGATACAAAGAATATAGCCTTTAGAGTCAAACAAACCATGATTAGAGTTGGGCACACCAGTTCGTAGTTCATCTAATCCTCAGTTTCCTCAGCTATACCTGCGGACATTAACATCACCCTTTTGGATCACTGTGGGGCTTATAAGTAATATGGAAAGCATCTATTATAGTCCTGGAATACAACAGATGCTCCAAAAATGTTAGCCTCCTCTCTTTTCCGAATAGTTCTTTCTAAGCTTTAAGATTACCAGTCCTGCAGATAATCATCTTGGCTTGAACTCCCATACCTTCCCTCCCCCATCCTTCCACTTCATCACCATGCCACTCACTGTTTCTAAGTATTCTATGATTCATAAAGATATGCATATTTATCTTTCCTGTAAGATCTAAACAGAAAAAAATAGGTGGGGGAGTTTGAGCCTTAGCTTAACCTCCCTAGGGATCCTTCTCTTTTGGTGAACATGTTCTTGGCATTCCCATAGGGCACTCGACATATTTATTTTCCCAAAGAGATGTTTTCTTACATTGTGCTATGTCAGGTTCAATCATACGAGTTAAATATGAATTGGGGGACTGATCTGAGTATCTATCACATATGGTGAACATCTCACAAACTGAAGCCTAGTGCAAACAACTACTGGGGAAAAATGTTTTCCATTCCAAGCAGTTAAATAAATTAAAAAATTTTAAAAACTGCTAGTAAATAACCCATTAGTAAGTGTTGAAACGATAAAATATGATTGATTTCAAAACAGATTCTAGAGCTATACAATGTTAAATATTTCATCTATTAAGAAACATTTTTTAAAAAGCTCTTGAGCTTTCCATACTGGATTTTTATTAAGTAATACAGCATTTAACAAGTTAATGTAAATATTTATTCCTTGTGAAAACTAATTGGACAATAACAGTATTGCATGAAAATAAACAGGTAAATATCCTCTGCTTCCCAGTTTCTCAGAATTAGATATCATTAGCAGTAATCATTAATGACAGTGACCACTGCTGATGGCACACTCAATTGGTTGGGAAAGTCTTTTTCAAATCTAAGCTTATCTGACTATTAAAAACCACAGAAAGGGGAAAATAGGGTATCAAAAGATGGAGTAAGAACTCCACAGAATTAAACAGAAATTTGCACAAAATATGCAATAGAAATAGTCTCTCTGGCTAATAATGGTGAGCACTTTTGGTTGTGTTTACCTAAATGCTGTTACCTATGGATACAAGCAGTGCTACAAGTTTCCATATAAAGAGCTCACTTAAATGACCAACTCAAACAACCCTGTTTATCTACAGAAGCTGGGATTTCTTCTCTTCAGAAGCATCCTGTTCTTTACCTTCTGACTATCTCAAGCATTTCAACAAAGCACAGAGCAGTGCACCCACATGGGGTGCAGCAGAGACCTCACAAGCAGGCAAGAAACAAAACAGGCTTTGTTTCCTGGGGGAAGGGGGCAGGGCAGCTAAAAAAAGAAAAGAACTGCATTACCACCTTCTTCCCCTCCATGACCAACTACCAAAATCCCAATGTTTCCAGTTTTAACAAAATTTCCAAAAGGTAAAGGAGAAAACAAATCCCTAAAATATGACAAATTTTTTTAAAAAAATGCTATATTTTAAATTCAGCCTTTGCTGCCTAAACTATGAAATAGTAACTGTTTCAAGTTTTTCTTAACCAATCAGTCCTGACAGCTTTATGGTAGCAAATCATACACTCAGCAATTACTGAAAAAGAAGAGATGACCTTCTCAAAAACAAAGGAGGTCATCACCATGGGTTCTTTCCAGATTTTATTCTAAACATCTGAATTTTCAAACTTCAGACAAATTTTAGATTTGCATAGTTTGTATCTTCAACCTTGGAATATTACAAAGTACTACAGATGTGGTAATCAACCGTAGACTTCGAGAGAATAAATTCAATCCTAGTAACCTCATTAAGTGTAAATTTAAAATGAGAAAATTATTTTGAACTTTTAAAATAATAACTCACATCAAATCTCCCACAACACAAGAAAGCACCTTTTTACTTTGTCTAATATTTTATCAAGTTTCAGATATTACATGGTTACATGTTAGAATGGCTATCCTAGTTTGTTTATAACATTTAGAAACAAATTTTAGGTTTTCCCCCATACCTACAAGGGTACTTAAGACTGTAAAATTGTAGGCTTATTAAAAGAAATGAATGCTTTTCTAAAAACACAAACTAACAGGCCAACTCTGTCAGTCTTAAAACAGTAAAAACAAAAC
The DNA here is from genome assembly GCF_964341445.2 of Mesoplodon mirus. Lineage (NCBI taxonomy): Eukaryota > Metazoa > Chordata > Mammalia > Artiodactyla > Ziphiidae > Mesoplodon > Mesoplodon mirus. The sequence continues at coordinate 110,507,387 of NC_138983.1, read as the reverse complement.
ACAAAACACCCACTGCTAGCTATGTCTTTCAATATGACCTGGGGATTGAATTGTCTACAAAAAGTTGTTACTAACTGGCACAATAATTTATGCATTTAAATATAAAATAATGTTTTTTTTTCAGTGAAAATTACTTACTATTTGATTCACACTGAAAATTTGTCTCTTACAAAAGGAGCAAAAGGCCAGGGTCCTAATCTCATGACTGAATATACCTTTTTATTATCAATATGCAAAAGACATCTCCCAACACTCAATTAAGCTATACCTAAATGCTAACACCATGCCCAGGAATGACTTTTTAGAAAAAGTTATACTGAGATATTTCACCCCTTTAGTAATTTTCATATATTCATAGAATTGTATAACCATCACCACTATCTAATTTCAGAACACTTTCATCATCCCCAAAAGAAACCCCTGTATCCTTTAGCAGTACACGTCCTACTGCCCCTCCCCCAGTCCCTGGTAACCATTCATCTACTTTCTGTTTCTTTGGATTTGCCTATTCTGAACATGTCATATATATGGAATCAATTTTGTGACTGGCTTGTTTCACTTAATATGTTTTCCAGATTTATCCATGTTACAGTATGTATCAGCATTTTATTCCTTTTTATTGCCAAATAATATTCCATTGTACAGATATACTACATTTTGTTAGTCTGTTAATCAGCTGATGGATATCTGTGTTATTTTCACTTTTTGGTTATTATGAATCACGTGGCTACAAACATTCAAATGTGCAGGTTTTTGTGTGGACATATGGTTTCCTTTTTTGGGCAATATATATCTAGGAATGGAATTGCTAGGTCATGTGGTGACTATATGTTTAACTTTTTGAGGAACTGCCAAACTGTTTTCTAAAGTGGCTGCATCATTTTTCAATCACATCAGCAATGTATGAGGGTTCCAACTGCTCCATATTCTGGTCAACACTTGTTAATGCCTGTCTTTCATTTTAGCCATCTTACTGAGAATAAAGTGGCATCTCATTGTGGTTTTGCTTTGTATGATGTGGTTACAGTTAACCTCCTCTAAAACTCTACCCCAGGTCTTACCATAGGTAAAATAATCTCTCCCTCCCACACTCTGTACTTCCCCCCCTTACCAAACATCAACCTCCAGGTCCCCCAATCTGGATTAAAGTATTTTAATCTTTAAACTGTTCAAAAATACCAATAACACCTTTTTTTAGGTCAATTCGACACTGTCATCCTTCAACCACCTATCAAAAGTCTGGCATGAAAATTTATTATAATGGTATTTTTCAAACAATACTATTGAGAATGGAGTTTAAAAAACATTCAACAGAACATTTTCTCCTCACCACCTCATTAAGCAGTTTGGGGCAGGACACAGGAGTTGCTAAATGAGGTGAGGAGGAGAAGGGAGAAAGCGGTCTAACTAGCCTTCGGCTCTCTCTGTCCCCCGGATATAACTGTGCTTTTTCCCTCTACTATGGAAATAAAGTTTAAAGGCTAGTTTGGAGAGAAAGTACAGATAATGAAACTATTAGTCTAAAGAGAAGGGGAATAACATTTTAAAGTCTACCTGCCATCATGAATTCATGTTAATGAGTAAACAGTTCCATTAATAACTTTATTCCTAATTACATATAATGTATTACTATTAATCCTCTTTCACTAGGGGAATTTATAATTTAGAAGAGATGAATCCGAGTTCTGACTGATAAGCACAAAAACTGGTCCTTTTATATAGTGTAGAGCTTGACTGGCTTCTTCTTACCTCTTAATGTCCCTCACAGCACCTTATTTATGATCCCTCATTGTACTTAACACATTTTGTAATAATTATTTATTTTGTAGCTGACAACCCCCTGCCCGCCTGCTAGCACAGTACCTGGTACATAACTGGCATTCATCTGTTGAATGAGTAAATAAATACTCAAATGGTTTCTATCCCTAGTTAGTAGGATGCTATTAGTAATACACAGGAGAATCTCTAAGCTGAAGCAAGTCCAGAATGAGTTCTGAAGCTACCTCAGCAACCAGGGTAGCAGAACAACATGAGTATAAAACAAAGCAAAGAATATGAACCACTCCTCTTCTAAATCATTCCAATTTATTTCAGCAGAAATCTATTTGACTTTTCCCTCAAGAAGTCTATAATCTCTTTTTCTGTTTCTTATAACTGAGTCTGGGTTGTCACAAAAAGTGACATCACCAAATGGCTCTCTTCTCCAGCACGTTTTATAAGATACTTGCTATTAATGCAGAGTTGATACAAATACAAATTGAAACATAGTTTTCTTTTAAAAATGAATTAAGTTTTCTTGTGTTTGATGTGAGGGGCTTTAGTAACACAAATAAACCATTAATTTAAATTATCATTCAGTGACTTTAAGTTTTAAAATTCTATATGAAAAACTCATTAGGCAAACAAAGAAAAATATTTCTTCACTGTATAATTATTTTTATCATTGAACCATCATCAAGTAGAAACTACATATTAATTTAACTTCATTAACATATGTCTATTCACCCTTGGCAAGTAGGAGAGACTGCTTACCATGATTGATAAACTATTTTGACACCATCCTCCTGACTGTAACATAAAAAACCCCCCAAAAAACTAAAACTGCAAACCTCAAATATTGAACTAATTTTGATATTCTATAGCCTTACGTATTAAAATGTTCATTTTGGCTAGCATTTGTTTTTAAAGTAAAAAAAAAAAAATGTAGTGAGGGCAACAGTTAGTAACAATCTCCAACAGTATGTTTTAAATAGGACTTCACTAAGCACATGGCCTAGAATTATACTTCAAATCAGCTTACATCAGGCTTCCTAACATGGTAACTTTAAATATTAGAAACAAGGCATCCTAAAAATGCATCATCTTTAAGGCAGTTTAAACTCCTATATGTGTCAGAGCTTGATAGCGTGGACAAAACTGAACTATTCCATCTAGCGCTGCCCATCCCCCATCAGATTTGTTTGCCTGGGCATACCCACCATGTGATAAGGCTTATCTTTAAAGGTTGAAAGATTTCCTGGTCTCCTCTTCAAAAGTAATTCCCAGCTGTGACCAGAGGGTCAAAAGCTAAACTTAAGTGGTGCAATAAATAGTTCAAAAATATCTCTGAAACCTCAGTGCACTCAAATCCATAAAGCTATTGAGAAGTAACCTTAAGCAAGGATCCAAAGCAGCCACTGAAGAATTTATAATCTAGCATATTGTATTAAATTAATTAAGGACTGGAAATATTCTTAAAAGCATCTAGTATATGAGTCCAATTAAGTCAAGAGAAGTCAGGTATCTTTCTGAATGAGTTGGTTACACTGTTGATACCAGAAGAACTTGGGTCTCTTGATTCCCAATTGAGTAGGTAAATTTTTCTACAACACAATTTAATTCATTTGAATTCACATGTAGAAAAGAGGATGCTAGCTCACTTCTTCTAATGGATTTTTGGAGGGCATATAAAATGTCAGGTCAGAGCAATGTCATAACTATTTTTCTCACTGGATAATGTGCATTTAAAAACTACATTGAGTATCACATTTAAAGAGGCATCCAGAGAAGGGAAGTAAACCGGTAAAAAACTCAGAACTCTTAATGCATAAAAAAACTGGAGAAACCACAGTTAAAAGAGAACACTCTGGGATTAGAAATGTATTCACAAATTTGAAGGGAAGTAAATTTCTGAGTAATAAAGGGACACATATTTTCTGGTCATTAGAACCTTCCTTAAATAGAATGGACTGCCTTGTAACGGTAAGTTCCTAGTCAAGGGAAAGGGAAAGGTCAAAGGTGAGGTTGGAAGGTAATCTCTTAAGGATATGGTAGAGGTGAGGCATGATAATTCATCTAGATGGCTTCACTTCTGTAACTGGAAACTCATTACCTTTGGGTAATTTCCTCAAGATGAGTCACAATACAGTATATAAGTAAATGCTTCAACCATTGTCATCTTCCTCCCTCTGAAATTTCCATGTGTTAGTATTGGTGACTTAGGTGTGCTTTTGAAAAGATTAACTGCATGTAATCTAAATTTCTTTAAAATTCTGGGTGTCAAAAGATCAAGTCCAGATTCTAGTTCTGTCACTCAACTATATAACCGTGGGTAGTCACAATTTCCCTAGATCTCAGAGAAACTCAGATTTGGGGCAAAATCCCTACCTCTAACAGTATTTTTTAAAAAAATATATGTTGGTGGCTTGGGGAGTCACAAGGACTGGGTGGCACTATGGCATTTAGTGGGTAACAGTCAAGGATGTTGAATGTTCTTCAGTGCCCAGGATACACCCTCCCTCCTCCTTTGAGAAATGTTGATTAGAAGAATTACAAATTCCTTTTCAGGGCCAAATTTTATGAGGTTTATTTGTTTTAAGAAGTTTTAGTTAGCAACGGCTCTATTTACCTAAAACACACTGAGACATCTTTTCCTCCCTGCCCTAAGTAGTTAATAATATAATTCACAACCAAATACTGACATTTTAGGATCACCAGGCAAGATTTAAAAGAGGGTGAGGAAAACAAAACAAAAAGCAAAGAACTGTTTTTAATGCACGGATATAAAGATACTTGCTTGATGTTGGTATTCTAGCTACCCAAGACTCCATTAATGGAATTACAGATTTAGTTTCTACAGCCTGTAGTGTTTTTTCCTACCTCTACTAGAACAGACTTAGGTACATTTAGGTACATTTTCATCAAAAGTAAAATATTACTTATAACAGCTATCAGAAGTATTTAGTCTTCAAGAAAAAAGGTTAATGAATGTCTAAACAGTTAAAATATTTAACAGACCTTTAATTATTGATGCAAAATATTTAACTTTGATAAGAAAGATGTGAACAACTTTTGGCTTTTGACTTAACAGCAAGTTTTGGGAAACTCTGAAACCAAGGACCACAAGCAACACCTAGGTTTTAATTAGCTGTGACATTTCCATGCACAGAATTTCTATGCACAGAATTGTTGATAGTAATTATAAAGGATATTCTGAATTCGCCAACTAGGCTGTTTATTACCTCCTTTAAGTCTCAAAAGATACACCTTTTAATCCAAATCTCTAGTTCCAGTTATTTTATTTACACCAAATGTGTTTTTAATCCCAGGGGTCCCATCAGCACTTATTTCCAGAAACACAGATTCTAACACTACTTATTATGTCCTTTTATATAAACAGGGACAACAACATTACATAAAAGATCAGTTCATTGACCATTAGTATTCTGGAATAGAGTTTTCATTCTGAAAAACAGGAATTATAATTTTTGTGTATGTTTTCATTAGGGCTTTTACTGGAAAATATTCAAATGGCTATATCATGTAAAACAGTAAATAATTTTACAACATACAAGAAAATATTTAAACCTGAGACGCAAGTATAAAATCTCTAGGAAGAAGAGTGTTAATAAGAAATAATTTAATGACCTGCATAATACTTAAGCATCAACTTTCTTTAATACAGTGTAAAAACATTCCTAATATGATTCCTTAAAAACAAACAAAAGCCCTCCTTTTTTCGAAGTCAGTAAATACCAGCTAATTCTTATTGGCACTGGATGTCACTTCATGATTTGTTACAAATTACTAATCAATGCTGTAAAATAATATAAATGTCAACCATATATAGTTTTTAGGGAGGGGCAAGAAAAGGGAATGGGATTAAGAGATACAAACTACTATGTATAAAACAAATAAACAACAAGAATACATTGTACAGCACAGGGAAATAGTCATTATCATATAATAACTTTAAATGGAGTATAAGCTTTAAAAATGTTGAATCACTGCTATCCACCTGAAACTAATATTGTAAGTCAACGTAAAATAAAAACTTCAATAAAATTTTTTTAAAGATACATAGTTGTTAAATGTTAAAGAATAAAAAATTAGATAAAAAAGAAACAATGCATAACTAATTACTTAATTTCCTGAATTTATATTACATGGATAATTTATTAACTTCATGTGGGATGTGAATTATTCTAAAGCAACTGATAAAGAACAGAAATATAAAAGAGGCTGGTGTTTGAAGGAGGTGAGTGATAAAGTCAAGCTTATCATATGTAAGGTGTATCTTCTACTCTAAAATGTCAAAAGACATAGGTCAACTTGACTTAAGGTAAAAAATGGTAAATACTTTCATATAGATTTGGGGAATATAGGAAAACAAATTTCACAACCATGAAAGCAATAACCTATCATTTGTTGGTGTCTGCATGGTTCAAAGGGTCAGAAAGGGGATAGTCTATATTTTTTTGGCAGATAAAATGCAATCCACCATAGAACTTCAGATTTCAAGGAAAACTCCTTCAAATTCAGCTGCTAACAGCTTGTCTCTATTTGCTGTCACTCTGGATCAGAGAAACCCACACTTTTTTTTTCCCCTTTCCTGCTCCCCTTCAGTTACACTTGAGCTCTCTGACTGAAAAGGTCTGGAACAGATTAAAAGTCGGGCCACAAAATAAAAAGCTTTGGCATGTTGTCAACCCTGTCTGGAATACACATACACAGTGGGCCCAAAAAGGGAAACTAAACGCAGTAAGAGTATTTTATGAAAACTTTGCTTGGCATAGCTAACTGTACGCCGTGTGTACATATGTGTTGAAGGTGCGAGGGAGATTATCATTTTTTTTTTTTTTGGTACTTTCTCCCATTTAAAACAAAAGACCAAGCTGTGTGTGTAATTAATGAATCTACTTAAGCTCACAGCCAAGTTGTTTTAGTTCACTTTTTATTAACTGAAAATACTTAAAAAAAAAAAAAAAGCTTTGTTCCAATTGCTGATTTCTACAGTTAGCTAAGGGTTAATCATCATTTTTCATAATCTTGTGTAGCGGGAAAAAAATCCCACAGTACTATTTTTTTAAGTTTCCAAAACATGGACAAGCAGAATTCATTTCATTAAAGATGATTTAAGGAAACATGTCTGTTATTGTTCTAGTCCATACAAATGGCAACATTTATTAAATTCTCTACCTTACTTGGTTTCCTGTTTCAACCACAAGGGCTTATTCAAGCATTAAATAGAATCTGAAGTTGCAAATTATTAACATGCCACATTACTTTTTTAACACTCAAATAGGTCTTGAAACTCAAAAGGCTAGCATTTAAGCCAAACCGGATATCTGTCAAAATGACAGTCTCTGCCCTGATCCCACCTTTGACTTTACTTGAATAGGGGATTCAATCAGTTCATAAAGCTGGCCAATCAGTGAGCTTGGGGCAAACCCAAATGTTGGGGTTTTAAAAAGGTATACATATAGATATAGGAGAACTGCTCAGAACGTTCCTGACGGGGAAGTTATTTTACCCAACCAGCTCTGGGTAGAGTTTTTCTTTCTCTTTTTCCCCCAGGACTGTGTTTTGATGGCATTCACAGAGTTAATTCCTCTTTCCCATAACGGCCCCACAGTTGTTGTTAGGTCAACCCCTGTAAAGCTTCAAAGGTTCTGAGTTCCCTCAGTCTGACCTACTCAGTGATCTGCACATTGTTTTCATTTAGCTGCATCCAGTCCAAGACGAAAGCTTTAAAACCACAATGATCTGCTCCTTTTTAAATACATTTTTCCATGGCTTTGGAAAAATGTCTCAGAAACCCAACTGAAGAAACTGAAAACAGTGAAAAAATATGTGTAAAAAGGCCCTAAAGAGCTTGTATACTATTATCAAAATATGCACATTTCGGAGGGGAGTATTTCTTTGTGCAAATGGTGATTTTTGTCATTTGATTTGGAGGGAAATATGGCTTTTTTGGGGTTTGTTTCCTAAATGAAAAACAAAGGAAAAAACCCTTTACTTAAAAAGGGGGGGGGGGCAGAAGCAAAGAGGAAAAAAAGGCTTTCATTGGTCTACCTCTAGGGTGACAGGGGTACCCACCCCCCCTTAGGATAGAAAACATTATAATACCCAGGCACAGGATGGTACTCATTGCTCTCTTAAGTTAAGCATAAGCAGACACCACGTTACTGACAAAAGTTGATATTCCAGGTTTTAGATGAAGCGACAGACTGATTATTTCTGTAGCTAGAAAGATCATTTTAAACACGATCACTGTGTTGCCCAAAAATGTGAAAGGAACAGTGAGTCTGTTAGCAAATCACCACAACATTCCTCCAACCCCATCCCAAGAAGTCTAAGCTAAAAAGCTCATTTAGACCTGAGTTTCTCAAGTTTAAAGTGAAAGGTATAAAAACAGTACTTGGATAAGTTGGATGGGCAGTCATTTTTTAAAATTATAAAGTAGTGCAATTTAATTTAAATGTACCTTCCCAAATTCACATACCAAAAAACAGTAATCAAAAATATCTAAAAAGATTTTGAGATGAACCTTTACCAAAACGAGGGTCAAGCCTGGGGTCTAGCCAAGAGGTGGTCTTGTTCTTATGGTTTATATAGTATATTTCTCCATCCTGAGTCATGGCTTGTTCCCATCCATCAGGAAGAGGACCTATAAATACAGAAAAAAAATCACGGTTGGTTTTTAACTTGGTGCATCTAAAAAAAAAAAAAAAAAAAAAAAAAAAGTGGGAGGGGTGCTAATTTAAAAAGAAAACACATCCTGACATAAAACAACTAATTAATGCAGAATTAACAATGTGTTCAGAGAAGAAAGGTAAACCTGTATACTTGATTCTTCTCCACTAAAAGGAAATTACCCATAATAAAATCTACACCCCCAAAGACACAGATGTAAAAAAGGTCAGATTTTCAGAAAATGCTCTGGAAGTCATGACCCAAATAACTGTTATTAGTGTTAATATATGACATGGAGTGCTGCAGCTCAGGGACCATCCCCCAATCCAGTCAGTTTTGGGACAGTACCTTCCTAGAGACCCCAAAAGCTTCTTTAATAAGGAATATATGCAAGTGTTCTCAGAGTACCTACAGTATCATAAACATTCTGCTTAATATAAAGCACAGTTTAGCTAAGCCTGCCAAGTACCATTTATTTCCATTATTTATGTGACTGACTCACACCAAGAAAACTATAATAGAGAAAACATGGTTCAAAAAAGCTTATTCTTAAGCAGCCTGGAAGTTGCTAGGAGGTGGGGATTGTGGCTAGAAGTTTAAGTTTGTCAGAGACTTGGGAAGGGGGCAGAGTAAACACCAAAACTGCTGGAAGGCAAATTTCTCAGGAAGAAAAAGAGAAAAGGTACAAATTTCAAAGCTACAGAGTGAGGAAGTAATACCTGGGAGATAGGGCTAAAGAATATAGAAAGTATAAGAAGATTATTCTATCTTTATGAGGGTAGGGAGGCTAGACAGTTGCTTTTAAGAGGTAATAGCAATGAAAAGAGAGGCCCAGTATAAACCACTAAATTCAGGCATATTTCCTCCTTGTCTCTCCCACTCGCCCACTTCCAGTTCCCACTCCCACCAGGAATCAGGAAAGGCAAAGGTAAACTGGGAGAGTCTGAGTAAATGCCTAAAATTTTCCATCTGTGCACCAATACGTATTGACTGGTTACTGTGTGCCAGTCACTGTGCTAAGTATATTAGGTACATTAACTCATTTAATCCTTACAATGACCAAGGACATAAGCAGTAGTACTATCTCCATTCTAATGGGGAAACTGAGGCACAGAGTGGTTTAGTTGGTACATCACAAAGCTAGTGTCAGAGATGATAAACTTAGCAGCCTAATTCCTGAGCCATTTTTCTCATAACAACACTTCTTTTTATTCACCTCCCACATCCAAGATCAGAGACTAAATATGCTTCCTGTGCAAAAATGGAACAAGTTCCTTCTTTCTATACTGGCAGTCCAACACAGCCTTAAGAGTAATGCTGAAAGAGTAACTTTGGTTAAACAGACCGCTCACACAGGCCCATGGTACCCAAGGCCCTAATTCTAGGACAGTTTCATTTGTATTAGGAACAGACCAATTTGCTACTATAGTATTATCAAAGATCTACTTTGATGGGGTTAAAATCCTGTTAGGGAATGCAGGCATGTGGAACTGGAGTGTTCTGTACTCCTAGACAGGCCACAGGGGGAAGCCCCTTCTCCAGTCCTGAATATGGAACTCTGCACACAATGCTAACCATGTCCAGAGTTGAACTTTGCTGCAGAAATCCCGTGTTTACTAAAAAGTGAATGGGAAGCAGACTTGTTTCACACATGTAAATCAAACAAACCACTTTTCTCAGCAGCCTTCAGTGTCACTTTGGGTTCTATTTCCGCACTAGGAAGACAGA